>NC_140590.1:936766117-937408434 GCF_964204655.1 Triturus cristatus | reverse complement strand
CTTGGTCCCAGCGACCTGTGCGCTCTTTCCACAACAAACATCCCAGAGAACACCTCCCGGCCCAGCAGCTCCACTAGCATTGTCTCTACAAAGCATTCCATTCGTCCCGTAGAGGTCGTCTCCGGCAGGCCCGTAATGCGCAAATTACAGCGACGGGTACGCGCCTCAAGGTCTTCTGTCTTGTCCTGCAACACCTGAAGGAGCCGACCCAACTGCTTGTGGCCCAAGTCCAGCGTGGACTGGGCTTCTTCGACCTCCACAATGCGGCGCTCCGACTGATCCAGTCTCTCCGCGTGCTTATCAATTCGTTCCCCCATCCGATCCATTCTTTAGGAAAGTGCGTCGATCTTTGCTCCCAGGGAGCTGATTCCATTTTGCAAACTTTTCTCCATAGAAAGCAGCAATCCACGCAGGTCCTGCTCCTCCACAAACTAAATGGACTTCGGGTTGGATGCAAATGGCGGCATCCACACTGACGGACATCTGTTCGATAGAAATGAACGCATCCAGGCCAAAGCAGTCCCACTCATCTCAATGGCCCGCAAGCATTTCAACAGGATAGGATGGGAGACAGTGTTGAACACTCCCAAAAGGTCTAAAAGCAGCAATGTCACTTTCTTTCCGTTGTCCACTGCCATTTTAATAGTATAAGAGACCTCAACCAAAGCAGATCTATGGTACAAGCCTGATTGTGAAGGGTGCAGCAACTGGTTAACCTGAAGATAGCTGGAAATTTGGATGTTAATTAGTTTCTCGAGCATCTTAGAGAAGGCAGATAACAAAGAAATTGGCCTGTAGTTGGCCAGGACGGTCTTGTCTGCCAGGGGTTTTTTGAGCAGTGGGATCAGCCTAGCGTTCGGAACAATGGGCTGCTCAGAGAGTTATTTAGCAACAGGATCAATGCATGATTTATGGCCCCCGCAATTAGCACACAAGATTTGGGGAGGGCAAAGGTCATCGGGAGAGCCCGATTTACAGGCTCGAAGGGCTTGCTCAGAATCCTCCAATGAAATGGGGCGAACTCTGTTAGGGAGCAAGAAAATGGAAGAGGAACTGTCAAGGGCTGATCTCAAGACCAAACTGGCTCACTGCTATTAGTCGCAGTACCCTTTGGCCATCTGACCTGCGAGAGTCAAAGCGGTTAGTGCCAGCAGCCTTTAAGGAAGCAACAATGCCCAAAATCTTATTCTCAAAAAAAGAGTTGAGAACAGAGTTTCGGTGAGGCTTCCAAAGACTGATAGAGAGCGAGGGGGTTGGTAAACTTCTCACTGATTTTAAAAACTTCTTTAGGTAGATTGTTAGACCAAGTCATTTCATCAGCAAAGTACTTTGCTTGGGCTTTTTTTTATGCCTCAGAGATAGACAGCGCCCATTTAGATCGTTCCTTGTCCTCAAGCAGATTAAACTTACACCAGGCTCTCTCACGCTTTTTACAATGTTTCCGCATTAATGTAAGCTCTTCAAATGAACCATGAGCTGATGGACATCGCTGATCACCCGAAGCTGATCTTATGGATGCCATCAGGTCGGCCATATTACCTAAAAAGGCGTAAAATGCCAGTGCATCTACTTCGATGTTGCCAGAAAGCACCAGAGCACTACTATTAAGTACAGAAATACTTTCTTCAGTCATAACCTTTGCCAAATTTCGATAAGGAAGTGCAGAGTTAAGACTTCTGCCTGTAGGACCATGCTCCAATAATCAGCAGAAATGCACTGTAGAGTGGTCCGACCAGGTGTTGCTCAGAACCTCTGCAAACTTGATACGACCATTAGAAAAGATTGGATCTAGCAGATGACTAGCAGAGTGGGTGGACTTATTCACAAACTGCTTCATTTTCCAAGCAGTCAACGTCCAAAAAGAAACGGAAGGCATAATGGTCCTCTGACTTGTCCAAATGAATGTTCAGGTCACCCAGGACCGAGAAATCCGAGAAATTGAAATATTTTAACAAGTAACTAGACAGACAGTCATCCAATGAGGCAAACAAATTGGTAGCCTGACCAGGGGGGCGATAGATTAGTATTCCAGACACAGGTTTGTTGGCTGAATGAGAAAAACAAAAGCCTAATTATTCAGCCCAAATAGTTCAGGAGTCTCAAAAGAGATGAGTTTCAGAGAGCATTTAGAGATTATAGCTATGCCTCAACCCCCTCTTAGCCACTCTTCATGGAGACTGATCGAATAGCTTGCAGGGACACCGCAATTGCGATATGCAGGGATGACCCATCGCTCACCTATGTTTCATTGAGGAAGAGAATATCCAACTTCTCCTCCCTAAGAAGCTCGACTATGTGCAAAGCATTTTTATGAAGAGAACATACGTTTATCAATGCTGCCTGATTACCTAGCATATTAGCCCAGTGATTAGTGGCCCTAAGGGGGCTATTAGCCCAACAGACATTAGCAAACGGCCGACCGTCATACAGTTGAAATGAACACCGAGCAGGTGTGTGACAGAACAGGAGAGGACAGGTCAAACTGCCCAGAACATGAGACACCAGGGTTCAAAGCTAAAAGCTCCAAAAGGAGAGTAGCTTCTACAGGGGCCCCGCAGAATGAAGGTTTGACTAGCATGGCTGGCACGGAGCGTGGAACGACCTTGGATGGGCACTTACGGGCTTGCCTTAGGAATGCCATTAGCACGTCCGTGCACTGGCCCCTCTTAGGTCCCTAAAGGGCATCCCTCAGCTGCAACTAGGCCGTAACTGTCAAAGATAGTGGCCCAAAATGGCAAAACGGAAGTAATGGCACAAACACACTGAACACAGCGTTCTGCAAGTGCCGAGGGAGCAGCAAGAAAATGTGGCATAGGTTAGGTGAGTAGTTCCCCATAATACACTAAAATACTTTAACTGCTTTTAAAAATGTTTTAAATTCTTTAAAAAAAGATTTAATAAAGTGACCTACCCCCCTCCAACAAACCTGTACCATTACCAAGTTAAGGTAAGAGGAAATTAATGTTGCCACTTGGGAAAGGGCTTCTCACCTCAGTTTGGGATGCCTCTCCTCTTGGAAATACCAAGATTTCAGATCTTGCACCTGGCTCTATAAGACACTGGGTGCGACCCACCTAAGCAGGGAGGGGCAGGGAACCCAATGGAGCCTTCATTAGGAACCACCCTCCCACAAATGTCATAGTCGAGACCTCCCCACAGAGTCTTGGAGACGCAAAGATATAGGAGACAACAATAAACATTGTGCAGTAAACTCTGCGTTCAAAGACATTAAACAAATTTGTAGATGCCCAAGGCCCTCCCAGGGTCCACAATTTGTTTTAGGAGAGAAAACAAAAAGATGGAGCCCCCAAAGGTAGACTTCGCCTAAACCAGGTGACAAAAGAGTCACTCTTCGGTATTGGAAACTGACAGTTTGCATGGTAAGTCTATCATGGAGGCAAGAGCCTTAAAGTATGGAAGCTCATGGGTTGATTCAATTCACCTACTGTAAACCCTCTCGCCTCCCTTGGGGTTTAAAAAAAAAAAAAAAATGTAAAGGCATAGACAGAGCAATGTGTGATCTAAAGTGAGGCACGGAAGTCGAACTGTTCAAATGTGATGGGAACACCCTCATGACATTTTGCTCCAAGATTTATGCGTTTTAAAGAGATAGATACACACTGTGTGGTCTTTGGTTCGCCGAGAAGTTGAAAGGTTTGGGGATGTTATGGACTAAAAAGATCTGTCAGGTCATAGGTCAGGTAAAGAGCCCTAGCAGTAGATTATGGGTAAATATGTCAAGTCTATTTACTGAAAAGAAAAAAAAAAAAACACTAGACTTAATCCAAATCTCATGTGGACACTTTCATATGAGATTGTTATGAACATGTGGATGACATGGGTATGAATGCATCTGCCCTCAAACCCTATAGTAAGGTGAAGTTGAGGCATGTGCACTCTATGAGAGCAACTTGAGAAGGCCACAAGTAGGACCAAAAAAGTAAACAAGTACACCTTTATAGTATAAGGTCCAAGATATCAGTGCTCAAAAGCTGTACTACAAGTTAAGAATTCAGTTTTTGTGCCTCACTGTTGGAAAAGTGAGTACCGCTTTACTCTTTACAAGATACTGCGCCATGTCTATGCCTACCATCCAGACACAAGGGTGACCAGTTGGTGCTCTTCCACTCAGAGCCGAGCAACTGGCTACTTATGTATCATCAGTACATGAAGCCCAATTTCAGAACTAAAGGGCAAGGCAGTGCCTCTCTGCACTGACTCAACTGCAGATTGTCATGTATGAACCAGAGGATTTCCTAGGTATATGGACAGCAAATTTTATACCTCGCCTGTTGGAAAGGGTGGCACTAGAGAGATTTTTCTGCAAGGCTTTCACACTTATACATTTACCATTCAGCATTAAAAACAAGCATTGGCATAGCCAATAGGTCTTGCTTTTGGGACCTTATAAGTATTTAGTTATGCAGCACAATATCCTTAGTGCAACGACATCAACTGTTGCATGGCTAAACACTTATAAGGTCCCAAAGGCGAGACCTATTGGCTATGCCAATGTCATCATAAATGCTGGACCTGTAATTTAAATTATTAGATTTGAACTAAAATTATTGCTCAAGAGCTGTAAAGCTGATGGAGATGTATTTATTGTTTTTATTTAATTATTAATTCATTTATTTGCCAATAAAGTAGCCTGATGGTGTTCAAACTGCAACTGACTGAATGAAATGTCTTTTGAATTACTTTCTGTGGAGACATCTCTGTACTTTTCACATTACCCATTTGAGGGTTGAAAACCTCAATTCAACTTACTTTTCTGAATGACAACTGACAGCTCCAGTCCAACAAGCACTCTCAGAGACCTGAAGTGTAGGGGCTGTAAAAATCCAAGTGTTATGCAAAGTGTAGCAAATGAGCCACGCCCTTCGGCACAAGAATGGTGTACAAGTAGTGTGTGTCCAGTGGTGCACTGTGCAGCTCATTGTCAACTTGTATGAAAATGTGCGACAATTCTCCTGCTGAACAGTTATTAGACAGTCCCAAATGCAGTGGGAATGCTTTAAAAATGTTCGCTCACACGCTATGCAGCTGTCACCTTGGCTGCACCAGCTGTCTGTCAGGTGTTGGATTGGTTCCAGTATTTGGTTATTAGCAGATGGCCAGCTGGGGGGCAGAGGTGAGCAACGAGGTGGAATCATGAAGGCTCCCGCTCTGTAGTTACAGCTGGGGGCATACAAAAGCCTGTTTACTCTTGGTGTGGTCTTACATGTATGTTGCCCTAAATGAGGCGGGCAACTAGAGCCAAATTTCAGGGGGGGCTGAAAAAGATTTCGGGGGGGGGGGGGGGGGGGGGGGGGGGCTAAGTCTTCCAGCCATAGGCAGAGTGGCTGTAAGAAGGGGTGAAAACACAACAAAAGCCTCATTAACGAGTAAATGGTATTTTAAAGACCTGTGAAGTACTCGGGTGCGGCTGCAATTAGACGGACGCCAGCCCGCGAGGCTGTCTCAGCCGGGCTGACACATGATGGGGGGGGGGGGGGGGGCTGAAGCCCAGTGAGCCCAATGGGTGTTGCGCGCCTGCCCTAGACCACCAAAGAGGACGTCGTTTGAGTAGCTTACCTCCCCTTACCCTCACAGGGAATTGTCATTTTGACTAAAATTACGCCAGTGACTTCACTGCGGATGTTTTCGGGAATGTTTTGAGTAACTTCCTTCCAAGGGACAGAACTTTGTTTGTAGCAGCTAAGAGTGTGGGGGCGGGGGGGGAGAGCTGGGCCTTGTCTGTGTGAGAGAGAGTGTAGAACATAGCTAGGAAAAATAAGTGGGAGGAGGGGGGAGGGGGGGGGGGGGGGGGAGTACACGCGCGCACAGACAGGAAACAACACTTGCAGCTGGGCAGGCTTGAGCCTTCAAGAAGTAAACAAGTGGGAGGGGTGGGGGGAGGGCACGCGCGCCATGGTGTAATAGCAATATGACAGGAACCAAAGGATGTTCACACGGAGGGAAAAGGGGGGGGGAGCAAAACCATGAGGACAATTTTTGCTCCTCCAGGCCGTCGGCTGAGCGCCAAAGGTGTTGTCCAACTGCTGCCACTCAATATATCATCTTTTGTTTACTGTTAAAGGCAGTGGGCTGAACCAGCTGCGGCGCCTGTCAGCTTGACTGTCTGGGAGGTTGTAACGCTGGTCCCTAGTTTGCTACTTCCTGCACTGATGCATTAGTTATGTTCAGCCCCCCTCCCCCCCTGCAAGGCTTTGGGGGATGGAAGGATTGAGTAAGGGAAGGGAAGTTTAGCAAAGTAGACAAGAACAAGCAGGCTGTGGGCGGTGGCATCCAGCACAAGAGTGAAGGATGGCAAAAGAAACATACATAGTGGTGGGAGAGAAGGAGGGCAGAACAATACGCACATGGTATTGGGAGACAGACGTCAGGGTGAGAAGTGCAGGGTCGGGCCGAGGCTTTAAACTAGTGCGCTTCTATGAAAGTAATTGGATTAAAATGTGAGATCACAGGGAGAAGCGCAGTTTAGCACGTTGGGACCACGTGTGTTTGTAGAAAGGGAAAATAATCTGTCCTAAAGTATTGAGGGAATCCAAGCTAATAGCGCTAGTGGCAAAAGACGGGCTATATGGAAATGTTCACGCTGGTCCCTCCGGTTCGGCAAGGAGGAGACAGGAATTCAAAGCAAAATGCTTTGGGGGTAGTGTGCGGCAATTAACAAAAGTGGTGGGGCAAGATCTCCGTACCCCTAGTGTGCTAGTGCGCGGAAGCAAGAGGGAAGTGAGAGGGGTTTGGGGAGAGAAGAGAAGCCACATCTGCGACAGCCGGTTCCTGCACAGTACCACAAACCACAGAACATTTGTGTAATACCCCACGTGTGCAAAAGAGAATCTAAAGATGGATACAAAAAACAAAACTTGTTTTTAACCATCCATTTATAATATTTCTACTCCTGTGTTAATGCCATCAGAGAGGTGTTGCACTCTAGCAGATTTTTTCCTACGGGGAGGTCTGAAAGAAAATCACTGATAATTAAATACCCATGCCATGGAATTCTCATAGTGCTCTCCAAATGCGCTTTACTCTGATGTCAAAAGAGACACTGCCGTCACAGATGACAGCTCAGTGCAAATGAACATTAATAACAGCCCCACACAATCATGCCTAAATTAAGTTTAGCATTTTGAAACTCCTACCGCAAACAAGCAACAAAAAGACGCGCTGCCCCGAGACGCGCTCTGTGGTGGGGGAGTGGAAGGAGCGTTGAAGCGCAAGGCGGATCGAGGCGCGCGCGCTTGTGCATGTAACGCACATTCTATGCCTCACAAAAGGCTGTGGTCAGCTTGTTGAAGCCCACTAACTAAAAGACTCGTCAGAGAAGCGCATGCGTTGGCTCAGGCGAGACCTAAAAAAGGAGTGGGGAAAAAACAAAATTATTACGAGAAGTACAGGAAACGTAGAGAGGGTGCTATAAAACAAAATACTTGTTAAAATACAATTTTTTAGATTAGTTCTGGTTTCAACAACAGGAAAAGCACAGTTACTCTTACAGGTATTAGTGAGTAAATGAAGCGGTTTGGGCCGAAAGGACATTTTGGACTCCCAGAGGACAAAACGGAGATTAAAAGGTGAATATTGGTGGAAGTAGCAAGACAGAGTAGACAGGATTGTGCACAAATGCCACCCCGTACGCACATCCCCGCATGCAGCAATGTCCATGTAAAGAGAGCAACTGGCAAGGAGCAGCAAATTGATAGAAAGGGGGACAGTTGAGTAATACTAATGGTGTACAGGTGCTGATAACCTATATGAGAAGAATGAGCACTTCTGGGTTACAGTCTCCCAATTCACAGGGGTGTGTGTGTGATATATATATATATATATACACAGTGTTAAAACTCCCACAACCTCCAAACGGCGAAGAAGGAGAGACGGACCACAGGAATCTTCTGGCAAGATATTTATTCGACCATTTCTCTAAGCATAACATGACGCGTTTCAGGCTCGAGAGCCCTTGTTCACATGCGGAGACAAATTGCACTGAGTGTTTATGCGCTGCAAGGTGTCCACCCACTTCCTGATGTACTAGACCAAGAAAACAGACTTAGTGTGATACAATGGAAAGCATCAACATCACATTACACAATGTTTGTTAAAACACAACATAATTATATATTGAAAAAATAATTACGGTTAGTATTTCATGTAATGTAAAATACGGAAATATATTATTAGCAAAATGCCGACTAATCTTGTTGTATAAATACGTTGATATGACAGGATAAATCCTTGAAGAACAACCAAACAACAAGAAAGGTGAAGAAATGCCAGGTAGATACATTTCCCGTATGGTTTACCAATAAGTATGGAAACTGACAATCTGTACAAGTGCAAAAGGTGCATAGCAGCATTTTCAATAATAGTGCAAAAAACCATGCGAAAGTGCAAAATATTGGGGAGAATGTGCAAATGTAGCAAAACAGTAAGATTAAAAAGAAGATGAATAAATATTGGTAACAATAAAAAGTACAATCCTGATAATTATTGTTAAAATCATATAAAATTCATTTCTATAATTCCGTCATCTTACTTGAAAGTGCTATTGAGTCATAGATAGATATAGATCTTCTATATGACAAGAGAGGTATGGGGAAAAAATTTGTATGGGTTGTGCAGTATATACATATACACACACACACACACACACACACACACACACACACACACACACACACACACACACACACACACACACACTAATAACAAAGGGTAGGGAATTAGTCACAAGAATTCACTGGTGGGGTGGAATTTTCCACAATGAGTTTTTGGTGCTCATTTCCCCAATGCAAGTACAAAGTATTTTAGTGCAATAAATTAATGGAACCCCAAGAAGTAAACAGAAGCTAACAATCTAGAAGGTCAAATTTATCTGTTAAGGCTACTGACCATCCATATCTTTAGCAAAAAAGAAATTCATTAATAAATGCATAAGTTCTAGCACTACATGAGAATAGTGGACAATTTAATAGAATAATACACAAACTTAATTTATAAGTCAAATAAAACACTTTCATACCACTAAACATTTCCCGACTGTGAAATGAATGATTTTTCTTCGCTTTGAGTATTTGTCTCTCCCTACTTTCTGCAGAAAGAAATCCAATGCTACCATTATTCCGCTGCTTCTAACGATCTCAGGAGTCAACTTGTCACCACCTTTAGTCACAATGCTTTTCCCCAGTGTGATTAGGACCTGGGGAAAAAAATATTTCTCCCTTGTGAGCTGCTTATTGGACAACTCGTGTAACAACTTATGATCTGATCAGTTACTCTCCCTAGTACAGCTGTCTCTTTAAAGCAACATTCAAAGCTTTATTAGCTGCAAACTTTTTCCTGCCTCCATGTTCGCATCGGCTAATTGTAAGCGTGTTTACCTTGATTAAGTCAATACTCACTGGGTGCTTTCAGGTCAGTTCCCACATCTCCACAAGGTTGCAGCTACCCACGCAACACTTAATCTCAGAGACAGTTTCTAGGTTCAGAAACATCTCAATGCCGCTCCAGCTATCTTATCTTCTGGTATGGTCTGTCTATCAGTCTCGTTCTTGGCCACTGTAAGATAACCATTCACCAAACAACACCTACTGCTTACCCTTCTGACTATCTAATTCAAGTGCTCATCCCAAGGACCTCAGAGGTCGGCAATCATGCCATAACAGCATGGGGGAGGGGAACAAATCGGAGCCAAGTAAGCACACAGAACTGCCCATTTTGATCACCTTTTACTCCATAAACAACTCTATCATGGTTTAATATTTCAAAAGCTGCTGCAGGTTGTCAATGAAGACACTAGGTAGGAAGTATGTAAAAATATAACACGTTTTAACCTCTTGGGTGCTCAGGACTGCTTGGAGCTGTCCTCAGCCACAGTGGGTGTGTGCGGAGGACAGATCCATGCCATCCTGGCGCTCCCCCCACGGAAAACCCTCATCTGCGAAATGACTCCATTAACAGTGAAAGCGGAAGTGCTTCCGCTGCCACCCCAGGATCTCTCCTCAACGATCGGATGTCACACATACGAACGTCATCAAAAGAGGCGGGGATGTGCTGGAAGCCATTTTTGTGGATCCCACAAGGTTTACATACCCAGACGCCCTTGTTAATTTGACAAAAACATTTTCATCACATTTCTGTGTCAGACAGGTGTGGAATGACCGGGCAGGCAGAAATTTCTTAGCACCCAGCAATCCCCCAGGTCTCCCGATAAAAATGTTACCTCACATGTGTGGGTGGCCCAAGTGCCCACGACAGGAAGGGCCCAAAATGTATTGTGAAGATATCAAAATAATCTATCACAAAAAGACCTTGTTTTGCACGGGGGTACCTGCATTTATGGTCCCGGCCTTGGTGATCATCTAGGAAACCTAACAAACCCAGACATTCCTGAAAACTAGACACCTGTGGGAGTCCAGGGATGTGTGGCTTGCGTAGATCCACCAACATTTTCTTACCTAGAATCCCCTGCAACCCTCACATTTAGCTAAAAAGTTAAGTTTTCCGCACATTTCTGTGTGGTTTAGTTGCGAGATCACCAGGCGGGCACACATTTCCTACCACCTAGCATTCCCCCAGGTCTCCCGATTAAAATGATACCTCACTTGTGTGGGTGCCCAAAGCAAAGTCAGTCTTAAAATGTCTAAAATTAAAAACTGAGGACGAACCAAAGAGGGTTCAAAAGGGAAAGCACTCCACGTTTTGGGGCCTTCCCTGTCGCAGGCCCTTGGCCCGCACACCAATGAGGTATCATTTTTTTAATCCACAGCTACTCAAGTTTAATGAAACACATTGTTTTTCAGTGGAAAAATATGATGTGTCTACCTGGGGTTAGGCGCCCATTCGTGTCACAGGCACTTGGCCTACACACACAAGTGAGGCACCATTTTTGTCAGGAGACTCGGGAGTATGCTGGGTTGTAGGAAATGTGAGGTTGCCTGCAGATTTCAAGACTTTTCCTCACAGAAATGCAAGGGAAATGTGTTGTTCAGGCAAGGTTTGATCTTTGCAGGGGAATCTGGGGGAAAAACCTGGTGCGAGACATGCAAGTCGCCCCACCCTGGACTCTCCCGGGTGTGCTAGTTTGGTAGGTTTCCTTAGGTGGGGCCTAAAATCCCCAGCTAGCCACCTTGTAAAAAAGAAAAAAGAAAAATACATGCATCCTGCTGGGTGAAATATGAGGTCTCCTAGGTCGCGTTTTGGTGTGTTTTGTGTTGAAGGCGCAAGGCCCAGCCACAAAGTGGGGTACCATTTTTTACCGGGAGACGTGGGAATACAGAAGAGTAGAACATTTGTTTTTACCAATTGAATATTGCTACCTTTGTGCCTTTCAAATGTAAACAAGTGTGCAACACAGAAGAGATTTTACAAAATGCCCTCCTAAACAAATGCCTGTAAGGGTACCCATAAATTCAGAGACCTACAAACAACCACTGCTCCTAAACTCAGTAACTGGTGCACATTTCAGAAATACAGACATTTCCTTAACCCCTTCAGTGCCCCGCCCTTTCCCCCTCCTGTGCCGGGCGTTACATTAGCGGGCGGGGTTCATGACGAGATAGTCTCGTCATGGGCACAGCGCAACCGTGCTCCATGACGAGACTATCTCGTCATGGGCATAGAAGAGGTTAATATCCCTTTTCCATTATTTATAATTTACCATATGGTTTGCTGTATAGACTGTGCACAATGTAAAAAACATTGTAAGGTGCAGCTCGGTTGTTGGCTCTGGGAACCTCAAGTTCTTGTAGAACCCACAAGCCCTATATATCCAGCAACCAGAAGGGTTCAGAGGAAGTAACGGTATATGGCTTTTGAAAATCTTCCATAGCAAGAAGTTACAGATGAAAACGTAGACACAAATCGCCGTTTTCTTTCCCAACTCAATTTCAATATTTATTTAAATTTCAACTGTTACTTTTTAATAGGAAAACCTTGAAGGATCTACACAAATGACCTCTTGCTGAATTCAGAATTTTGTCTTTGCAGAAATGTATAGCTGTCCGGATCTACCATGGGTTTCACACGTGTTTCCACCAGTAATTGGAAGGAGCTTGAAAGCATAAACAAAATAGCTATCTCCCAGTAAATTCCCAAAAATGTTTTGAAAAATGTGTTTTTCTGATTTAAGACGATCCAAAATTGTTGTATTAGTGGCAAAATTACTGTTCTAGATGTTGAGCTAAGCCCGGAGGCAGCAGAGCCAGTAACTGCTAGGGCATCTTCAACAGGTCTGGCATAAGGGATGTATTCAAAACTCAATCGAATTGTATAATAACCAGGGGTCAGACAGAAAGAAAGTGGCCGTAAGCTCCAAGTCAAAGAGGCACTGGGTTTCTAATCTTGCACCAAATCCTACTAAGGGGCCAGCAGAAGAGGACACTCTCCTTGGGAAAATAAATGCCCTCTATTGTAACCTTAAGCAAGCTTGAACCTATTTATGTCTGCCTCCAGGCTATCGATAGCTAATTAAGCAATCTGACCTCCCCTCCTGTTGCCTACTAACTAACTGGGGCACCACCAAACGTGGCAGATGAAGGGAGGGTGCAAGTACACAATTGTATAACCACGGGAGCTATTGTCCCTCATGTTGGGAGCAATCACCTTATACCTCACCTGCGATAGAGGGGCCACATGTTGGGGTGCCTAAATCCTCAGAGCATACCCAGTCAGCCACACGCCAAGGTGGACATCGCCCCACAAAAAAGAAATTCTGCGATGATTTACCACTTGCAGCATATGTCCGTATATATGCTGATGTTACGCCCTGAAGTCAATGAATGTGCAATAGAACTGATTAATAAGACTGTACATTGGGTTCATGGGAACATTAAATGCAGAGGTAACATTTTCCCAGAGATTCTCATGACAAGAAGAGTGGGATGGTTGGGTAAGATGTATAAAGAATTCGACAGGGACTGGGACACTGTTACATTCAGGAATCCTAGGGTTGCCGGTGACCTCATTTGGACCTTGCAAAGTTAAGATTCTGCCCCTGGGCTACTTCTACAGAGATCTGGTTAGGAGTCCCGCTGGGAGGGAGAGGCCTTACTCATCTAAGTCTGTGCAGCCACCTTTATTCAGCATACCGGTCCAAAATAGTTTTTGTCTTTTAGGTGATCTGTTAGAAAACGATTGACCGAGTACCTCTAATGTGGCTAATATGCGATCTGCTGACAAAATTAGTAGAACAGAGGCCTCATAAGGAGAGGCCTCATCAGGGCACAGATCTAACCCACTTCAAGAGTTGTTGGATAATGGAAGCCAAATAGTGGGTAACACCACACAACTTTCTCTGACAAGCAATAGGGGAAATCTTGCAATTACAGTTAAACATGCTTATGTGATTAAGGCTCTTTTTTGGAACAGTGCCGGGCTAGCCAGCAAAATGGAGTTCCAGGAGTGGGTCAATTTTATTTGCAATTAAGACATACTTTTTTCCATGAGACTTGGACGACCAAAATTATCTGCCTAGGTGGGTACTGCCCTTTCTCTGTCCCCGCAGGCACCATCGGGCAGAGCTAGGGCAGGGCTAATGGCAAGGACCAAAGTTACCCTGGACTGTTAAAATCAGTTTGGTCCCTTCTGCTTCCACTTTATTACAAGCACTCCTCAGTCAAAGTCAGTCGAAGAAATGTTTATTTAAACCATAGGTCTCTAAACAACACACCAATTACATATATAATTGTAATTGCATTTATATAGCGCTTACTACCCCTGACGAGGCGAATTCCTTTTTCAGCGAGTAGCACGATACTATGGAACCCATAAAGAATTAATGGCGAATAACAATAGGAAGATATTAAATTAATTTGAGCGGTGGACATGCAAGTGTTATTTGGATTGAAAAAGGCTATTGGAGGGATTAAAGAGGGAAGGGTTTGCATTTATATACTGCTTGCTACCCCAGAGGAGGTGTTGAAACGCTTTTCAGCAGGTAGCATGCTACTCCGGAACCCAAACAGGATTAGTGGGGAAATAGTAAATTAATATGAGCGGTGCACATATTAGTCTATTGGCTGGATTGAAAAAGAAAGTGGAGGGATAGAAGAGGGAAGGGTCTAGAAAGTGTTTTTTTGGAGCTCATAGCAGTAGGAGGAGGTTTGGGATGAGTTAAGGGCAGATGGAGGGGGATGAGTCAGAGGGAAAGGTTTAGAAAAGCTTGGGAGATGTAAATAGTAAAAGAGGTATGAGACGATGCAAGGAGGAAAGAGTCTAGAAAGGGTGATTTTGTGGATCTAAGTAGTAGAATGGGGTTTGGGATGAGTCAGAGTTGAGGCAGAGGATATAGTGAGAGATGTATAGGGTGAGAAATAGGATAGTGCATTGGAGATTGATTGATTGATGTGGAGCTTGTATAGCGCAACTATCGCCCTACGGGCATCCTGGCGCTTTTGACTTAAGGACAGCATCAGAAGGTGACAGAGGGAGAGTCATGAAGAAAACCTGCCTAGATTAAGCTTTAGGATATAACCAGAGAGAGTAGTAGAATGAGGTTTGGGATGTGTCAGAGAGTGGAGGTAGAGGATATATTGAGAGGTATAGGGTGAGATAAAGGGTAGTGCATTGGAGATGCTGAATTAGAAGTGATAAATATAGAGATGCATAAGTACTTGAAAAGTATGAGAAAGGCAATATATGTAGATTTAAGTTGTATTCAATAAACTCAGACTTTCAAGTGTTGCTGTACTTTGTTATTTTTCAAAAAAAATGTAATAGTGAACCAATGCTAGATAAATAGTTATGATAAAAGATTTACTTAATTATGCAGTCACCTATATACATGTTAAAGATAAAATATTATAACGATAAGTAATATGTACATATGTTAAGCAGAACTAAAGAATATCTATATACTTCTAAACATAATTATTATACAAAGCAATACACATATGTAGGTACACAACTATAGTCCAAATAAATGCTTATATTCAGTGGGATATGCTGTATATACATGTTTAAGTATGGTAGTTATGTGGGGAAGAACCAACTCTTGAGTTGTCTTCTGAAGAGAAGGTAGTTATCTGCGTATCTTATGTTTGGGGTAAAGAGTTCCATAGTTTGGCTGCTTGAACAGAGAAGGATGTGCCCCCTATGTTTTTTTCTTGTATGGTGGGATTTTGAGGCGAGGTGCCAATCTAGAATGAAGTTTACTTAGTTGACTTATTTGGTGATTTTATTCCTGATGAAGAGCGGTCCTGTTCCGTGTATCGATTTGTGGGCAATACAAAGCAGCTTGAATGTGGATCTTCTGGCAACTAATGTAGGGCCTTCAAGGCAGGGGAGATGTGGGCTTGTGGCTTATATGTAAGAGTAGTCTGGCAGCAGAGTTCTGAATCCGTTGTAGTCTTTTCGTAGTTGTTAAAGGTGATCCGTGGTAGAAGCTATTGGCGAAATTGAGTTTAGACAGAACAATAGATAGTAGCCTGAACCTTGTGCAGAAATCGCAGGTGGAGAAAGATGCGCCGCAGAGTTTTTAATAGTAATGAAGCTTGATCTTGCTAGTTGTCCACTTGGGCATTCACTGATAGCTTGAAGTCCATGGTAATTACAAGGTTTCTTACTTCCTTATCCCTGTTCCCAGATCTTCAACCCAAGCGGCAAGTGGGTCATCATTTTTCCAATCGCCACACATGAGTATTTCTGTTTTGGAAGGATTCAATTTGTGATGGCTCCATGTCAGCCACTGATCCGAGACAACTGAAAATTTGTGAGTTTCCAATGTCTTTGGGGCTTTCCAGTTTAAGGAGCATTTGTGTGTCACCTGCATAGTTATAGCACGTGAGGTTAAATTGATCAGTGCCGGTAAGGACTTCATGTAAATGTAGAAAAGCATGGGTGAGATGATAAAGCCTTGAGAAACCCTGCTTTTGTGAAGCACAGTTTGGACAAGAGAGGGGGGGTAGAGATGACATTAGTTCTGTTTTGAAGGTAGAACGTGATCCAGTCAACAACAGTCCCCTCTATGCCAGCTTAGTAGAGTCTTTGTATTAGAGTGTCATGGTCAACTGTGTCAAAGGCTACTGAGAGGTCCAAGAGAAGCAGTGCAGCAACCCCGTTCCGGGAAATTGTTTTTTCCAAGTCATCCCAGATGGCAACGAAAGCAGATTCTGTACCTCTTCCTGGATGGAATCCTGCCTGGAAGTCTGAAAGTGTGCAATTATCTTCAATGAATTGTGACATCTGGGCTAATGCAGCTCTTTCTTTCCGTTTGCCCAGGAAAGAAACTGTTGATCGTTATTCTTACTGGTGTGGCAGCAGAGGTAGTTAGAGGGATTTTCTTGAAGGTTTGAGGTCAACAGGTCAGAAAGGCTGTCGGCAGGCCTGCTTGTTGACCAGGTCCATAAATTCATCATGTGACATTTGTTGGAAGGAATGGAGAGGCTGGGTTTGCGTACTCTTGGAGTATTTATTTTTTGGGAAAAGGCTTGGTGTTGGTGATTTTTATCTTTTACTTTTAAATAGGAGTCCAACGAATCTGCTTTGGTCGTGTAATGAATTGCCAGTTTGCATGTGAAATCTTGAGTAATGCATGTTGCTTATTTTGTTTGCATCGGATTAGGGTGCAAGGTGTACGAGTTGGGGGGGGGGGGTGGTGCAGCATGTAGGTCATGTAAGTTTCTAAAAATTGTCCAATGGATGTGAGGCGGTTAAAAGAGTTGCTGTAAATGTGTTAGGTGTGGGGAAAAGAAAGCTTGGAGGTGGAGTTGATTTAGGATGTATATTATTTGTTTAGTCAGTTAAGGTGGGAGTGGGTGTATGTTTCTAGTTCAGGATGGAAAAGTACTATAAGGTGTTGTGCATGTTATGTTTTGAGGAGTAGTGAAAGTAGGGAATGTATTTGTTTCAGTGAAAAAGTTATATGTAAAATCTTGTTGGTGAGTGAAAGCTGCAAGTTAAACAGGGTGGCGATGTGTTTTGGAAAAGAGTATGTGGGAGGAGACGAACAAGAGTTAAGAGTGTTTGTGTTAGATTTGATTGCTAAAAGAGGTAATGTGTGTGGTGCATCAGAGTGCAAGGGTTGTGTTTTCATGGTAAAAAGAAGAGGTGTTGGTGTGGAAGAGATGGTAGACTGAGTACAGGTTTGTTGGCGACACAAAGGGGTATGTTGGGAGTAATTAGAGCAGAAAGTGTGTGTCTGGATGGGATATAGTTAAGTATGGTGTGAATTTGTCTTGTGTTGGTGATGAGGGGATTGGTTAGTGGTATAGGATAGAGTGGTGTTTTGTGTGCATGTGACGGTCCCACTGATTGGTTGTTGGGGTAGAAGGGTGTAAAAGTGAGGGTTGTGGGGTTGAAAAGTGTGTGTGGGGTTGGTTTGTAGTACGAGGGTGATGGGGTAGGGTTGGTGGTGCATCATAAATATACATTCACATATATACATGCATAATTTAACATGTTTAAAAAGTTCACCAACTAAAATCCAGTTAATACCGAAGCATCTTAAAAAATCCAGTTATATTAGGACTTAAACCTTGTTACAGAGTATTAGCTCATTATAATCAATTACCTAAAACACTAATGTTATTTACACATAAAGGACCTTTCCAATTGCGATCATAAACCTCCCTATAGCACATGCTATATCCAAAAAATGCCTATCAGAAGTTCTACGGCTTGGGTACAACACCCGATACAATATTTTAAAAACCAACCAATGTCCGCTGGGGCAAAACTTTTAAGCAAGCCACTAAAATGTGCAAAATATCACATTTTGTGTTCAGATTACACATACATTTCCATTTTTAAATTTATCATTAACAAAGAAGGGGTTAAATTCAGTCCTTATACTAAGCAATTCACATCTAAGCCAACAGTTTGGAATTATATCCACATACGGAAACCATGCTTCATTCTGCCAAGACAAGAATTAATCCCCTCCAGATACTGCCGATCATGTTCCAGGGACGGATATTTACCTAATGCCCTTAGCTCACTCTTTGAGACCCCTATTTGTAAATTCTGTGGGCACAGCTTAGCCTTCATATCTCTACAAACTATCTCCAGATTTTTCCTGATACCTTTGACCCCTTTCAATTCACTTTGCTGGATCTTATTTTTTTACCATTGGGAAACTTTCTGTACCTCCCCTGCACTCAAACGTTTCCAGAATCCCATCAGCGCCACTTGGGCCAATGTTTTCTACTACAATAGGCCTGTCTCCATTCTTACAGCTTGAACCATGGAGGATCCAGGTAGAGACAATAAGCTCTTTAAACACTACCCCTCCTCAGCATCCCAATTGCTTGTACCACTAATACATAACAATTCAGCTCCATATTGAATTTGTGGGGGAATGATAGCCACATAAGCTTTTAAGACAGGCCTGTGTGACATCTCACCATAGTCCCCATTATTTTTTTTTCAAGCTACCTGCTCACTGAGGCGAGAGCCCTTGCCTTCAGGGCTTCCATATGGATATTCCACTTCAAGGACTTCTTGAACCAGACCTCTAAATACTTATATTCATTAACTATTTCCAACTTGGTGGGGTCAAAAGACCATCTAAATTTAACTACTTTTTTACCAAAGCACACCACCTTCGTTTTATCCATATTTACCACTAGCTTTTTAAGGCTACAGTATTCCCTAAACACATCCAACTTCCTCTGCAACCCTTTCTCTGTCTGGTCTAGAATTATGAGACAGTCTGCGCACAAAAGGCATGTTATACGCTTTAGCATTTATTCTTGGACTGGCACCCCTGGCCACCGCCAAAGCAGACAGGTCAGCTACAAATAAGGAGAAGAGTAAGGGGGCCAAGATGCAACCCTTCTATAGCCCATTATTAATAGAGGTTTTCTGTGACAAGGTCCGCTCAATATCTCTGATAACCTGAGCCCAGTTATTCCTGTGTAGCTCCTGAATGAGAAACAGAAATCCCTTTGGTATTTCCCATTTTACCAAACGTCACCCATAAACAGTTCCGGTCCACCAGATCAAACTCAGCACGGAATTCTACAAAACAGCAGAACAAACTGCCTCTCTGCTCAACCGATTTCCGTGAAATTGACCAGAGCACAAAACAGTGATCGGTTGTGAAGTGACCCTCCTAGAAACCCCCATTCTGTGTGCCCAATATGATTCAGTTCATACCTTTCATTCAGCATTTCAAATATACTTTTTGCAAATACTTTTTCCCCCACATCTAAGAGATTAATCAACCTATAGTTCTTGTGGGCTTTCAAATCTCCCAGTTTGTAAATTGACTGCGCCTCTCTAATTATCAGGGGTCAGACATGCATCTAATATGTCAGAGAACATCTGGATCAAGAATTCTGCCCACCACTCTGACCGAGTCTTTATTATAACGACAGGGAGGTTATCTGGTCCGGCTGCTTATGTCACAGTTAGGTTTCCTAGAACGCGTCTAATATGACATACTGTGAAATGGGGCCAAACAACCTCTTCCACCCCTAACCAGGGAATCGATCTTATGGTCGTTGATTCTACCCCTTTACCATATATTTACTTCAGATACTCCTTCCATGCAACTTATTCCACCACACAACTGAATGAGCTCTAGGTTTAACCCGAACCTTCCTGTACTAACTTCGAGAACTTTAAAAAAAAAAAAATGTATTGCTTTTAATAGATTTCCCCAACACTTCTCTTCGCAAGACTGTTATAACGTACCTTAATTTAAGGCTTGTTTTCCCTTTTCTTATCTGTGCCTTTAATGTCCTACACTCCTCACCAACCTAGTCATTTTTTTTGCCCCGGTTACTCAGGTTCTTGTTGTTCCTAGTTTCCTCCCCTTTTAAGTCCACCCTAAGACACTGGACCACTAGGTTGATTGTGTTTTCATACCACTATGTTTTTTGCAGGGACATTATTCAAATGCAGGTTCTGCTGGCAGTTAGCCAATTTTTCCATGCATTTGTCTGTCATTCTAGTGGCAAGGCACTTTGGGGAGTCCATTTGTACAGGGATTTCCGTACCTTGTGTTTCCTTTCGCTTCCAGTTAATTCTAGTTTTAAATGATAGTGATCACTTCTTTCTCCTTGTACTACCATGAAACCTTTTATTTTTATCAAAGTTCCAGGAGTGAATTCAGATGTAATCAATTGAACAGGGTTGCGGGCCAACCTTAAACATTTGGTGTGCTGGGTGGTCAGCATCCGTACTATCATTCAGGCAAAACAAGCCCAAATACTCTTGTAGTATCATATCTTGTGCTGTCGATCTAGAATTAGGAAAACTAGCCACATTTATTTTATAGGACCTTAATAACTCTTTCAACCAATAATCCATCCTTTTTGGGTTTAGTTTGTGGTTCAAGTCTCCTGCCAGAATGAGCATGTCTTGATCATAATTTTCGAACAGACAATCCATATCTTCCTTAAATGTTCACATTTCAGTTCTATAATCATCAGGCCCACTCCCTGCATAGACACATTCACTATTACCATACATTCATACTTTGGATCAGCGTCCACGAGTTACACTCTAAAGGCCATCAGCATTTAACTTCTAATGGCGTCACCTTTTTGGCTACATTAGTGGAGATCAAGGTCATTATGCCCCCAGAGGGGCGTCCCTGCTGGCTCCTCTTAGCAGACCTATTTAACCGAACAAACCGATCAAATATAGGGGTTTCGTCCAGCAGCCATGTTTCCTGCAAACATACAATCTCATGGAGGTCAACTATTCTCTTAAAACTTTCTAGTACCCTAAGGCTGTGCGACGACCCAACCTCCAAGTCAATTTTACTTAGACACCCCACTTCCCTCAGGGCTGGTGTAGAAGGAACCACATAAATATTTTCATAGCTCAGGTCTCAATGTTGAACTATCCCAGGCCTGAAACAACATTTACCTGACGCCGCCGACACCGGTCATTTCTTGCTGCACTCTTCCTGGGCTGCTCACGCTGTTGGTCTCTCCTGCCGCCACCGTTACCGCTGGCCGCTGTGGGGGGAGACTACAGCTCCCAGAGTTCCCGGTACCACTTCCTGGTGGCTACGAGCTGCGCGCCCGGAGGCGCATAAATTGCTGAGGCTCCCTCCGCGTCGCGGGACGCGCGCGGGCGGCGCCGGGCTAAGCCCGGGCAAAGGGCGGGCCGTTGTGTGGCCGGAAGAGGTCGGGTCGGGCCACCCCCCTAAATCAAGGTATTTTAAAATTGATCGTTACTACGTTGATGACGTGAGTTGTATCAAGGTTTTATCCAGTTGAACAATCGTTTTACCAGGGTTGTTGTCCCGTTATAGTACTGTAACAACTGGCGATTGAAGCGAGATAGGTATTCTTTTAACACTGGTCTTGTGTTCTCTACTGGTGCGTAGAGATACGGTTTTAGACAGTACTGATTTCTTACTATCTATACTAGAGGCTAACAAATTTGTATTGAGACTCAGAATGGCCACAAAGAACTCCACCTTGGACAACTATTTGGTTAAAATGGTGAGCAAGATAAACAACGACCGAAGAAAATCCCTGGGGAAGGATTCTACTCCGGATCTCACTACTTCTATGGATATTGATATTGAAAGTGATCTTACTATGTTGGATTTACCCAGTGTTGATACTTCTCGTACTGAAACTATAGCTACCACTTCTTTAGACCGTGAAGTATCTACTCAAGCACCGTTAGAGTTATTTAGTGAACTTGTGTCACCTCAATCCCCCTCTAAGAGACCTGTTAGGAAATGTAGGAAAACCCTAACTAAGTGGGGAAATGTCCACTCTAAGTTGAAGTTGGACCAAAGACATAGAAGTATTGTGACTGCTACTGATAACACAGCTATCAAGGGTGATGTGAACGATAACCTCTTAGGTCACATTGCCAAGATTTTTGAGGCAAAATTAGACCTCATGACTAAACCTCTCATGGAAAAAATTGATTCTTTATCCATGGAGGTATCTAGCCTATTTGAGGCAAAATTAGATCTTGTGACCAAACCCCTTTTGGAAAAAATTGATTTCTTATCTATGGAGGTATCTAGGCTGGGCGGTCTCTTAGAGAATAAGAGGAAAGATCAGACCGCGACAACTCCTGAGTCAGAAATATATCCGAATGATCAGGCGCAGCCGGCCACAATCAGAAGAAAAAGCCCATCCAAATCTTTACCCAGGGAGATATGTCATCCAGCTGGTTGTACCACTCAGTCAAATGTAGCTCCACCTAATAGTGAGAGGATTACTACTCCTGGATATAGACCAAATCATATTAATCTCCCGCCCGATTGTGAACCTTATGTTGTAGTCCTTTCAAATGTTCCACCCCTAGAACCGACAGTATCAAATCATCGGGAGGAATCCCACGATTCTCTTAAACGGAAATCAATTGCTTGGTTACATAAAAACTGTGGTTTTCCCCCACTCCTCTCTGATGACATACTGTCTACCAGAAGGGTATCTTGGATTGGTAACGCAAGAAAAAGATGCAAGGGGGATTGCATAATTATTAATTTCAGACACCCCCAGCACGTTGCGACCGTCCTTCTAAGAGCAGCATCCCGGGATATAGGGGAGTTTGATGTGGGTGTGCATTCTTTGGGATATTTCTATAGGCATTTGACAAGAGTACCACAATTGCCTAATAACCACAGACCCTTGCTCAATAGCAGAGGCATAAACTTCATCATTCCAACTGAAAATAGATTCTCAGCATTGAGCACGTTAGATCAAAATGACTGACTTTTACGACTAAATGAATCAAGCACAGACACACGAATAGACAATCAGATATGGGGTTCAGGCGTAAATGTCGAACAATTAGGTTCAAAATTTACAATACCAATATGCCCCGGTGATACGGTGTTAGATAAGCTGGAAAATAGGATTTTATCTTCCTATCCTACAACGAGTGAGGCAGCTAGTTCGGGGGTCATAGACAAGTATCATATAATGTCCATGGAGGGAAAGGACGATAATGAAGTTGCTAAGCAAGCTAATAAGGTAAATCCTTTAGTCATATCCGAGGTCAATATAGGGAATGACATCATATTAGTAGGCCCAGCTTCACCACATGTAAAAGAGGATCCAAGTATTAGAATGTTATCTTGGAATATAGCTGGGTTAGCCAAGAATTTAATGGATGTGATATGGTCCTCATATATTGAGGATTATGATATCATATTCTTACAGGAGACATGGATGGTGGAAACTCCCCACAGGTTGGGTTATAAAACATATTGTTCTAAAGCAACACCATCTATTAGAGGTAGAGCATCAGGGGGATTGGTTATTTGGGTTAAAGTGTCTCTAGAAATAGATGTTAGCCAGATATCCATTACCCCTCCAGACCTACTTGGCATTAAAATTCTTACCAGAGGGAAAGAAATCATTTACTTAATTAATATATACAATAGACCATATCCATCTCATAAGGAATCTAAAACGATAGAACTCCTGGATTCCTTTCTAGATACACTGGGAGATAATGCAAAGGTATTAGTTGGTGGGGATTTTAATTGTAAATATGAGCCTGTTTTGGGCATGGAAAAAATATTCGATGAACAAGATGCCGTTAATGATATTTTACCCTTAGAGTCAGTGGGCCCAGTTAATAATACCGTAGCCGTTTTACAAATTTTGCAATTGACTGTGGCGCACGACTTAAGGGCTTGCAACGGCAGTTTCTGCTCGGATAGACCAGCAGCTCCGACTTATTTCAAGGGAACTTACAGATCACACATAGACTTTGTAATGGTAACCCAGAACGTATGGGAATTAATAGCAGATTTTAAGGTAGACCAAAGGACAGAGAGTGATCACTTCCCTCTCCAATTATGGTTAGATCCTCACCCATTTATTACTAGGCCCGACGAAGAAATGTTACCAACATCATCAACTGGGGAGTTACAAATATCTAACAATAGACGTGCGGTAAGATGGCCATACATTTTGGGATCGGAAAAAACATTGATAAACATCTACAATGATTTCTCTGAAATTTTGGGAACACCCCAGCCACCTTTAGCGGGTACTCAGGGTGTTCTTGATTTACATTATAAGTTGTTAGATGCTTTAACTCCACTACTGAGTAAAACTTATAAAAAAGACAGTAATAGGGAAGGGAATCTTCTCGAGATGGTGAATCCATGGTATAATAAAGATTGCCGACAAGCTAAATTAAGGTTGATTCAGGCAGTAAAATCTGGAAATCGTCTAGATATAAAAAACGGAAGATTAACTTATAATAAAACCATGGACCAAGCAAAAAAATCCTGGGATGAAACTATATGGGAGGATCTCTTAAATGCAACTAAGCAGCGTGACCAAAGTACGTTCTGGAACTTAATTGCCAAGGGAAATAAGAAGGGTAGTTCAACTAAGGATATTTTCTTAGATGAAAATACATGGTGTGATCATTTTACCAAGCTTTACGCCAATAAAAAGAAGAGTTTGTCCCTCCAGGACCATGAGATAGACTTAGAAATGAGTAATGCTCCTCTACATTTTAGTTTAGAAGAATCCATTCAGGCCCTGCAGGCCGTGAAAACGAGCAAAGCTCCCGGTCCCGACAAAATTCCCGGCGATTTACTAAAACATGATGTAGAAGTGTGGGGACCATACATAAACTTCCTGTGTAATTCGATTGCTGCTGGTACACCAATCCCTGATTCCTGGAAAGGGGCAGAAATTATAACAATTTTTTAAAAAGGAGACCGTTATGATCCTAGTAATTACCGCCCAATTAGTTTAATTGACATTTTACAAAAGATTTTTGCCAGACATATATTAAATAGGCTTTTAGATTGGACTGAAGAGACTAAAATATTGACTAAATATCAAGCTGGTTTTAGATCCAAAATTAGTACTATCGATCAAGTATTTAGGTTTATGTGCATCTGTTGGAAGTACATAAACCTAAGAAAGGGTAGTCTATATGTGGCGTTTGTGGATCTTAGGGCCGCCTTTGATCTTGTTCCGCGTAAATTGCTGTGGTCTACACTTAAGAACATGGCGGTCCCAGGGGAACTACTTAATGAACTCATCAGGCTTCACACGGGGAATTTTGCTAAAATCAGATGGGGAAAGAATGGTGAAATTTCAAGGGCTATTCCCGTAGACCGTGGTGTGCACCAAGGATGCGCGTTAGCCCCAACACTCTTTTCCCTATATGTTAATGATATACCAAGTTATCGGAGTAACTGCGTGCATGATTCCCCAAAGCTAGGTGGTGAAGCGGTTACGGCATTATTATTTGCCGACGATACTATCCTTATTTCTCAAACTCCGAGAGGCTTACAAAACTTGGTTGACACATTCCAAAAATATTGTGAGGGGAAGGGGTTAGAAATAAATCCTAGCAAAACTAAGTACATGTCCATAAACCCCAAAAAATCCCTTAGGAGTAATCTGTTCCTTGAAAATAAAAAACTGGAACAGGTTGGGAGTTTTACCTATTTGGGGATATTGTTGGACCGTAACTTGTCTTGGAAAGGACAGATGGACAAAAGTTCCCTATCCCTCAAACAAAACTCAATGCCTATTCTAAAAGTCCACGGAGCTAGCTACTCCAAGGCTATATCCCCGGCTCTTGAAGTATACAAAGCTAAGGCACAATCGGCTGCCCTTTATGGTGCTGAGGTTTGGGGCTACTATTGTAACAATACTTTTGGAAAAATGGAAAATCACTTTGTGCGTAGTCTACTAAAAATACCAACTAGAACCCCTTTGGTCCCTGTATTTTTAGATATTAATCTCAAAAAAATAGATTACCAAGTAATATTAAGACCGTTGTTGTATTGGGTCAGACTATGGGTAACCCCGGAACTGAGTGTCTATAAAAGTGGACTTGTCGAATTATCTCAGATTGATGGCTATTCGAATACACCATGGGTAAAGTATGTTTCAAAGTGGTATGAGAGATTAGGGCTTGCACATCTATGGGATGCTCCACAGAACATGACATTGTCTTCTAGGAAGCTTGTAAAGGATACCTTTTGGTCGTACGTCAACGGTGAACTATTGTATAGCTCATCGTCCGGCAAATTGACCTTGGAATTTTTGCTTTTTAAAGATACACCTAGTTTAGAGCAATTTATGGATGAGATCTGTCCACCATTAGCAAAAACATTATACTTACAGTTTAGGTATGGGGTTTTACAGATTAATGCATATACATCCTGTTGGGAGAAGGTAAAAGGCCCTGACTTGTGTACCCTTTGCTCTCTAGGGGCTAAAGAAGATGCTGCCCACTTACTCTTTTTCTGCCCGAAATACAAAAAACCAAGGGCCTGTTGGATCAAACCCGTTTGTAATTATGTGGGGGTTAGATCTTATAAAGAGGCAGAGCGTATATTCAAGTCAAACACCTCACAGCTAGTGGTGTTTGGAACAAGTAGATTTTTATACAGTGTGTATTTTATTAGGAAACGATCTGGTTACAAACTGTAAATATATTTTGATTTATGCTCTGCCCTCCCCCTTTCCCCCCTTTCTGTGTTTTGCTTATGTCTTATTGTCTCTCCAGCCCATGCAATCAACTGTTTTCTGGCTTTTAATTAATTTATACATTGTTATTTATGTTTTTACACGCGGTATTGTGTACTTATGGGTTACTTACAAAACAAATTTTATCGCCAATTTAATGTAAAATATCTCCCATTTATATGATGAATTGTATATATGTATGTAATACTTATCTCTTGCTGACTTTTATGGCTCATTGCCGAAATAAAGTTTAAATGAAAAAAATGAACTATCCCAGAGCATGACACTGTGATTTCAATGTCTTCCTTTTCCCTAAATGCCTGTTTAATCTTGACTTTCCTTAAACCAAGACCTGCATGGTGCCTCAGGAATGGTTTCTCTTGGTCACCCACTTTGGTCATTTCTGATTCTGGGACTAACCTGATCCCTTGTTTTAGCATCTCCCCTTCCGCCTTTAAGAGCGTTGGCTTAACCAGCCCAGAGTACATCAAGGCATTTGCGATTTCACTTCCCTTTTATTATTTTGTGTGAAACCCACTTGTCTGAGATCTTTTGTCCCGATTTGCACATACTGGAGTTGGAATAGTAAATTATACTATTCCAACATCCTGCGCCCCCCAGAGCAAGTTGTTGTTCCAATTTGCGGGGTAATGGTATGCATTGTTACAACGCTGTCCTTGCAAGGATCGCATTATAATTCCCTACGGGGAAAAAGCATGCGGAAAAAAGAGTAATATTCTCGGCAATTGGGCCCAAATCGTTTTTAATTCACACGCAAAAATCTGTAACTGGTATTTTTGAGCTTTTAAACTATTATTATTCATCACAGATACCTCCAGCAGCGCTTGCAATGTTTTTTTTATAAAATCAACATTATGTCCAACATAAAAGCTGATTGAGTTGCTGAAATCTTTAAATTTAGAGTACAATTTTGCACGGAGCCTTCCATAGCCTCTTTTGCGGTCATCTGAGACTGCTCCAAACTCTTTTCCTGCTCCACTTTCCCACCCTTATTACTGGAGGCCATGCTACAGTGATCTGCATCTCCCCCTGCATTCTCCGTCACCTGGGACCCTCCATTATCTGGGAGGGGAAAGAGCCGCTGTGACGAGGACAACCTTGGTTCCAAAGAAAAATTATTCTGGCTTAACATATCTTGGTGGCTCAGAGAGGGTCTAACAAACCCTGGCTAACATTCTCAGCTTCTTTTTGATGCTCTTCTCCAGTTAGACTTACAGCTGACAGGAGTTGTTTTCTTTTCAAATGTTTGCCCACAAAGTCCTTAATTGATTTAGTAACTGATGCTCACCCCCTCTCATTTTGCAAAGGGCTTTTATGTAGGGTTTTCTTCTTAGTGTTTCCACAGGCTGTCCTTTTCACCTCTTCTCTTAATTTGACTTGCTCTCTTCTAGGGGCCTCATTCCAGTTGAAATATCAGGATCCACCTGTGACTACTTTTCCCTTTGCAGGATTAATGTCTTCCTGGCGCTATCACACAAATACTAATAAAGTTTAGTTATAGAGTTATAGTGCCCCTAGTTCCCCCAAGTGTTAGTCTCCTCCTGCAACAGTCCACCAGCCAGCCACCAGTACTCTTCCCACCTGGTCTCTTCCCTAAAGTCCTTCCAACAACTGCTCAGCTCTTTTTCCGGCCAGTGACACAGCAGATATGCCTTGCCCTTATTACTGCCTTCACCGTCCTTCTCCACCAAGCACTTACCTCTGCTGAGCCTGCTGTAGCCGAATGTTGTGCCATGCGACTGCTGCCGCCTCCACGTAACAATGGTTCCAGATACTCCTTCCTTCTTACTTCCTCAATTAGGTCCTCAATTGCCAGGAAGCCACAGACCGGCACCCTCTCCAACTTGTCCTAGCTCCACGGGCTTACAGGCAGCGTGTGCACTACCGCGTTCCTCGTAGCTACCCGCGGGAAGCAGACACATATGCTCCTTTCTGGCCCTGCTGTTGGTGATTGGGAAAGCTGGGGGTATAGAGGAAATAGATATCCTCAATTGTTTTGTTGCTTCACTGCCGTTTTCATTCACTCAATTGGCTCCCGGAGCCGCCCAGAGCCACATGAAGCTGCTATGCGCCAGTTCACGTCCACACAGCATAGTCAGGCGTCAGCAGAGCAGCTCAGGCATCCTATTTATGTGGCCTAATGATCTAAATGTTTTTATTAATTTTTATAATGGGTTTCTTGAGTGTGATAACTAATTTTAACAAGCTATATGATCTTATTGTTGACTTGGAAGTTAAACTTGCTTATTTGCACAAAGACTGCGATATTATTTTAGGTGGGGATTTCAATGCTAAATTGGGATTGACAGATTAAAAATAACCGTAATACGAGTGCTAGCACTGGTATAGGGCATGACCGGAGAGGCCCAGCACTACTACAACTGATGAAGTTAGTTGATTTGGTTAATGTGAACGAAGCCTGTGACCCTAACAAACCCGACTTTCAGAGGGCCGAGTAGTCTATCGTCATTGATTATATTTTTGTTACTCTGGATTTCAAGGCAAAAGGTATCAGGGGCATCTATTGTCTCCAGTGCCTGTAGTGACCATAATTGTTTTAAGTATAGACCTTTGCTTACGCAGGGTTGGGGAGGGGGGGGGGGGTTAAGTCCAGGGGTCTGCGCCTGGAGAAATGTGGATATGAATACTCTTCTGATCAAATTGTGTTCCAAACATTTACCCCTGGTGTCCAATTGTCTTTCTGGCTCTGCTGCATATAGTGAAGCCCAGTGGACCAGGGCACCTTGAGGCTAAGTGGTTTGATCAGCATTTTAGGAAGGCATCAACATTGTTACATGAGGCCTGTAAGGAGTTACCCAAGAACTTATGTAAAATACAAAGATTTAGAGCAGAGTGTAAGGTCATACTACGGAACAGGAATAAAACTCCTAAATTAATCCTGGAGTAAGCAGATTAGAGCATGTAGGCTGAAGGAGACTGGCGTTCTGGATGGAGGCAAATTAAGAACAGAACAGATCTGTGTGCCAAGCTCAACTCTGTTTTTACTACCTTCAGCCTGGAAGTCTGGGCAGACCATTTTAAAGAGGTTTGCAGCATCAGGGCCCCAAATCATTATGAAGGAGGAGGAGGTGGTCTTCCCATTAGCCCTGGAATGTACGTATAATAAAATCTTCAAGGCAATTAATAAGAGCCAATTCAATAAGGCTCTGGGGCAAGACGGTGTTCCTATGGATCTATATAAATCATCACTAGATCTTTGGGCCCCCATCTTTTGTAACTACTTTAATGCTGTCTGCAAAGTGGTTTTCCCGTAGACACGGCACACTGCCGTCATAGTGCCAATTTTTAAGAAGGGAAACCCGTAATCCACTGGGTGCAATAGGCCAATATGCCTGCTGAAAGGTGACAGACATGCTGTCGGAGGGACAGTACGGATTCCTTGAGGGACTTGGCACGATGGAGCAATGCCTAAATTTACATCTGTTGGTCAGTAAATATACCGTAGCAAGGCAAGGCACCATCTGTCTGGCGTTCATGGGTCTTTCTTGAGCCTCTGACAGCGTGATCAAGTCAAAATTATGGGAGATCTCATCTGACCTGGGGGTGGCAGACTATCTGGTGTAGTTCTTGAGAGCCTTACAATACAACCTGTTCGCATGAGTGAGGTTCGGCCAGTCAGGTGAGAGGACAGATGGCTTTAAGATAGGGAGAGGGGTGCGACAGGGCTGCGTCCTGGTCCCGTATTGTTCTTTCTGTATAGCAATGGCTTGGCACAGCCCGTTCAAATACAGTATAGGACGCATCCTCAATTGGCAGGAAAATGATCCCAGTTTTATTATACGCAGGTGATGCAGTTCTATTATCTAGAACCCCTATTGGTCTTAACGTTTTATTCCAAGAATTTGTATCTCTTTTGGGAACACTGGGCTTGGTTACAAATCAAATGAAGACTTACTATAGTTTGCAAACCTAAACACTAAGATGCTGGGTATTAACTTAAAGGTCATCCTGTTGCCCAAACTGAGGATTTTTCATATTTGGGGGTAGTTGTGGATGCTAGGAGTAATTGCGGGACCATGTACTGCTAATGTGAGGAAGAAATTTTCAAGCCCGTGGGCTACAATTTTAATCCGGCCAAAAGCATTGGGAAAAAAACCTGTATCCCCTCTCCTGGAAGTTTATAAGACAAAGTATCTCACGGTCCTTACATATAGTTCGGGAATCTGGGGATACTCAAACACAAGCCCCCTCCAGATGGAGGGAAACTGGGTGCTTTGGTGACTTTTGGGTGTTCCACCTACATGCTCTACCTATATCATACACCAGGAGCTTGGGTTGAAGTATGCAGAGGATACCATTAAGCTGGTTCCCCTGCTTCTGTGAAGTTATATCTGGGCAAATTCACATGATTCGCTGAATAGAAAGAATATTAATGACTGCCTCGCGTGCAAGAGGGTATGAAAATTCCTTTTTTTGACTACATCAAATCTGAATTGACAAAGCTGGGTAGGCAGACCCTTTTTACCACCCCTTCCACCATAACAAAAACAGCTTTAGCTTGGATCAAATCTGCATTTAAGAAAACGCAGAGAGCCCTGAGGGAGGACCACTAATTCAATAAATGGTCCGTCAAAGATTATGCTGAGATTCATACTTCCTCATCTCTGGAATCATACTTAGAGTGGCTTGATGGCTCTTGGGATAGACAACTGCTCACTAGGTTTACGTTAGGATTTGTGAGGTGACATCTTGGTTTCCCCCTTTACCAATTTGGGTTCTCAAAAGTACTGATATGTCCCTGCAATGAATCCTCCTCACAAAGTCTGTTGCATTTTACTTTCTTTTGAAACTTCTTAAAATCGATCTTAAAAAAGGTTTTTAATTCCATCATAAGAAAGCGGAGGAATGAGAACCTCAAGTTGAGCCCTGGTGTATTTGCAACAACTCGATTCCCCACCTAATTGTGTTAACATCTGTTCGTTCAAAATATGTGCAATTAGTGAAAGGTCTTATTTTATAACGGAAGTAACCTGCACTTTATTCAAACAACTTTGCGATCATGGCACCATGCTTTGTACTTTATATGTACCAGCCTGATATAGTAAGTGTATATTTTATTATTTTTGCCATGTAAAACAATACATGGAATTTTGGGGGAATTGCTTGCCACTGGTTTTTATAAAAATTTACTTTTTTTATAATTTTAAAGTGATGGATTGTTGCATTTTGTGTGTGCTTTTATGGTCACATTTGCGACCAAAATAAATAGAATTGAATAGACTCACATATTTTCATGAAAATCAACTTTAAAAAAACTTTGAGACTTCTAAAATAAAAGGCAAGAACAGAGGAAGCCGATGTTCAACTGAACGGATAGGAAAACCTCTAAATAAGAACAGGATATGGCACAGACCATGCAACATGAGCTTTGCATTACGTAACCTCCACTTTTTTTTCTACAGTTATTACAGTTTGTATAATGTATTCGGACAATTTATTGTGACAAAATTGTGAACCATTTTTAAGTCTAATGTTCATACATTGTAGTTGATGTACACATGGAATGCTTTCGGTTTGATGTCGGGGAGGAAGATGGCGGGCTGATTCCACCGAGAGCTTCACTCAGCTCCATGTTTCCCCGCTCACCGCCACGCTGGTGAATCCAGAAGCAGCGCACTGGACGCTGCTCCTTAGATGACATCTCTTGACTGGTTCTTTACTGCTCGTGAACTAATGTGCAACCAGCACTGAGGCTGTGGTGTTTTTTGCTGGTTACCAGCAAATGCAGCAGCTCGGCAGTCGAAGAGCACACGGCCAAGTATACCTGCTCTCAGCTCTATTTTATGAGAGCCATTCTTCAGTATTCTGTAATGGCCGCACAGAAAGCCTATGTCTCCCGGGAAGCCCTCGGGACACGAGGGGCGACAAGAACCCATGCTGAGGAACCTACCAATCAGCTGGAGGAGGACGCAGGATGCAGTCTGGTGGCCGCACCTCTGACTACTACATTCTCACAATTGGGGCACCCTATCCTAAAGCTGCTTAAAATAGGGGCAGTACAAGATTTGATTATGGCCGCATCCAAGGAGCTGGTCCCTGGAGAAGTATCCCATCTGGCAGAAACCCTGATGGCGGCAGCGGCAGCAGGTGCACTGGCGATGACCCCCACCTCCTCCTCCACTGTTCCCTAGCCAGGGTCAGGATTTGGGCCAGGACCAGGGACATGTGCAAGATTGCTGCAGTGCTAAGCAGATGTCAAATCCCTTGCAAACTTTTGGCCCTGGCCCTTCGACTTCTCTTCAAGCAGTGCTCTTACTTGCTGGTGATAGAGCGTCAGCTCTGCAGGAAGTCTCATTAGAGGCTTCATTAAGTTCAACACAGCCAGCAAATGTAAGTACTGTTATGATATACTTCAGTTACCCGGAGGGACATGGCCAATGATGGTCAGCCATGCTCTACTCCAAGAGAGGATATAGAGGACGAGGAGGGGACATTAACTGGGGGAAGTTTGGATGCGTTAAGGTATCACTCTAAGGCAGTGGCAGATTTAATAATGACTGCCGAAAGCAATCATCTATCTGCCCCAAGGGGTACGAAGGCCTCAATGTCACAGTCTGAGAATAGCATGTTGCACGTTCCATCTATCCAAGGGGTGTGCTTCCTAAAAAGCGAAATGCAGCAGGACATTCTAAGCAGAGGAAATCTATAGACCAAGGTACGGCCCATCATAAACCTGCAAAACAGCAGCAGTTTGGCAAAGCCAGCGACCAGGGTACGAAGGGCAGCCCACTTAGGAAATGGGTATCTTCTAAGGAAGGAGAAAAAATCCATTACTTCTCGATTATCTGCCCAGTTTCCCGGTCCCGTAGGCGAGAAACAACACCCTGAGCTACATGCACAACGTTCTCAGCATACATACTCCACCTCAAATATCGGCTCTCCCTCGGATATATCCTCTGGGACACTTTTCTATGACCAAGGAGTTGGTGGGAGAGTTCGAAGAGGCTGTGCAGGAACCATCTTTAAGCTCATTCATGCTATCCTACAGGCACATTGGGCTGAGGCACAGGCCTATTATACTCAGGCAAGAGCAGACAATATGCGGATGCAAAAATCACTGGAGGAGGTCTCGAGTCAGAGATGCAATCTTACAACGGATGTGAGTGATTTACAGCAAAGAGTGGCTGAGAGTGAGAAGATGGCAGTCACAACAGCTAAGTATATCGAGAGTCACGAGAGCCAGCTCAAATTTCTCCAGGCCAAGATCAAGGATATTGAGTACTGACAAAGGAGAAATAATTTGAGGATTTTCGGGATACCAGATGAAAAGGAAGGCTCTGATCCTCTGCAGTACATGGTACAATTATGTAGAAGGGCCTTTCCAGATCTGAATGACTGGGATTCTTTTTTTTAACGCAAGTAGCATGGACCCCCTGATAATTCCTAGGACAGGGTAATATATGTTTGAAAAGTAATAACCTAGGCAATTCTTACAGATAACTGAAAATATTTTATATCCAACAGTCAGAACAATTTAAGCAGTGAAACGAAAAATGGAAATTGTTATTCTTTTTTAATTGTTTAGTACATTCACAGATAAAAACAAATGTATTATATACATAGTAAAAATCATGACAAACAATAAAATAGGTTGTAGGCTACATAGGGATGAAAAGTAAACAAATGTGGTGGCACAACTGTATACTATTCGACGCGCGTTTCGGCGTAGTTAACGCCTTCGTCAGGAAAAAAGCCACAATTCCTGTACTCCAAGATGCAAATGTTGGGGTTCCAGGAAATTAAAAAGGTGATTTTCTGATAAATGGACACCTTGATGGATGTTTATTCATTCAGTTACAGTCAGTTGATTTGAGAATGAATGACAATTCTTTTATACTTTTCGTTTCGAGAAGCCCATGTAGGTAGCAAAACCTGGTTAGGTGGTAATTTAAGAATAAATGACAATTCTTTTATACTTTTCGTTACGAAGAGCCCATGTGGGTAGTAAAACCTGGTTTAATGATGAATTCTTGTGAGTGCCGAGTCTTGATAAAATGATGAGTGCTTAAAACATTGACAATAGAAGCGTAGTAGGTATGATGTAACCTTCGTGTTAGAGACGCTTGCGATGTCGACCGGGCTCTTTGAGTGATGGTTGAAAACTTGGACTGGGATTCACAAATACAACGTGCTCACCGGCTCCCTCTCACCCGAAATGCTTCTGGCTCTAAGGGGGCAGAGCCTCGGCCTATGTTGATATACATCGGGAACCTTCTACTGAGACAGGCAATCTCCCTCACTGCCCGACCAACATCCCCGGTTTCAGTTGATAGCTTGTCAATTGTTGCCCAGTCAGATCTATGTAGTTCCACAATGGACCAGAGGTGGAAGCTCCGACAGTTTATAGATCCATTGAAGGCTACTGGCGCACAAGTATTTCTACAGGAACCTGCTTGCCTCAAAATTAAGGATAGACGGTGTCAGTTCTGCTTCTCTGCAGAAGAAGCGGCGCAGGCTCTAGCTCGGCTAAAGGGGACGAATAAGCATAATTTAACTGAACTATAAATGGAAATGAGTATAGTTGTCTTGCTTGTATTCCTTAGGCAGATGGCCAATAAGGGTGGAGGGGGTGGATGATAAGATGAAATACTATGCTTTTCTTTTTTCTGGTCGCTCTCTTATTTGATCTCTGCTCTATCTTCTTTCTATATTTCTTATTATTTGGCGGTAGGGTGGTGGTGGATGGGTGGAGGGCTCTTTTTCAGGCCACTTTTCATCAACGGCCCCAGATTGGGGCGATTCCTCCCTCAGGGAAAGGGAGGGTGGGTGTTTTTCTTGGAGTGCTGGGTGGTGTGGAGGGGTCGATGCGGATTATTATGGAATTCCAATTGTTGGCTAGGTTGGTTCAACTGTAGAGGGCTAGGGGGGAGGGGGAAACTGGTCACAGACAAAGGAAGTTATACAGGATGTATGTTAAGCTTATTAACTGATATGCAAAGTTTGTATTAGAATGTCAAGATAGGCGGGTTCAGATCCTTTTATACTGTAAAGATAGCTAAGATGTCCCAGATTCAATGCATGTGCTGGAATGAGTCAGGGCTTAATGCATGGCCTAAGCGACAACTGGTCCGAGAGGAGATCGGATATTATAAACCTCATTTGGTGGCACTCACGGAGACTCACTTGGCATATAAAGGACAGGGCCCTACAATACAGATGCCTCTACATCCCAGACTACATCAATCCGAGGGGGGGAGGGGGGGAGAGACGGTCCTTTCTTCTAAAAAAAAAAACAAAAAAAACTCCAGGGTCAGATATTAAACACTGCGGCTGACCCTAGGGGTAGATGGGTACTGGTACAATTGACCCTACATTCATTTGAATTTGTGCTTTGCGTTGTCTACGGTCCAAATATCGGTGACCCTGAAATATATGATACACTTTCACTTGAATGGCCTGGGAAGGAGAATTGATTTTAATGGGCTATTTTAATTACGTAATGAACTATAGCATTGGTTCTACTATCCGTATTACTATCTCCCGTAAATCCAGAGCTAGGGTCTCCCTTAATGATCTGATTAAGCTACAAGGTATCTGTGATGCTTGGCGGACTATCTATTGGATCCTGGCTATACATACTATTCCCATCCTCACAAGCAGTACTTGAGGATAGACACGGTTTTTACTAAACGTATGCTGCTAGAGAATATGGAAATGACTGTATGCCCAAGGGTAGTTTCGGGTCATAACCCAATCTATTTTCATTTTTTAATTGATCTGAAATGGGACAAGCCCCATAGTTTTAGGCTTACTTTCTCTTGCCACTTACTAACAAATAGCGAGTTTATACAGTCTATTTCAAGCTTACTTAGGGAATTTTTTTTTATTATTAAAGGAGGATCGGCTTCCCCTACAATAGTATGGAATACTATGAAAGTATATTTTCTCTGCATAACGCTGCAATTTGCGGTCAAGCAAAATAGAGCTATTACCAAAGAAGGTTATTCTCTTCGTCAAACTGTTTGTCTATTTGAGTTGTTACACGCCCTTAAAATTAATCAAGGCGCTACGGATGCATGTCAAGTATTTGGTCAACTGTTATTAGTGCAATCTCGTGCTGGGCGTAGATTGAAGGAGCAGGTGGCCGCTAGATTTGTTAAGTATAGAAAGCTTCAATATGAATATGGGGAAAGGGTCGGCTGAGTTTTAGCATATCAAATCGCAGAACAAACAAAAGGGTAGAATTCAGGCTATTAAGGGATTAGATGGTAGGGTCTAAACAAAACCTTAACTTATTTTGGAACAATTTTCTCGGTTTTTGAGTAAGCTGTACACTCAGTCACAGATGTTGGACTCCGAAAAGTGCTGGAAGTATATTCAACAGGGTCATGTGCCCTCTCTTACTGAGGAGCAGACATGTGACCTGAGGACAGAAATCTCAAGACTGCAAAATCGAGGCAGCACTTATGGCTCTACCATCGGGCAAGGCTGCAGGGGAGGACGCGCATCCTACAGAGTATTATAAAAGATTTATAGAGATATTGAGTGTGGAATTTTTCTATGTTATACAATCTATTCAGGAAGGAGGGATTATCCCTGATAGCTGGAATACAACTAATATTGTGGTTTTCGTAAATAAAAAAAAATAAAAAAGGATAAACCAGCCGATGATCTGGGTTCTTATAGGACCATTCCACTGATTAATACAGATGCAAAATGGTTTGCTAAAACTTCAGCCTGCCGCCTTGCTCCATTGATCACAGGGTTGGAATCCTCACAGCAACATGGCTTTGTGCCAGGTAGGGAGACCACAGAGCATATTAATACAGCAATTGCTGCATTCGATATTGCTGACAAATGCAATGTGACTATGGGTATGTAAATGTATTTGTACTTATATAGCGCACTTCTACCCAGAGGTCTCGTAGCGCTGTATTCATACCGCTGTGGAACCCTTCCTGGTTTTCCTGTGAGATGTCCACTCCTGGGCACCCCCCAAGGTGAAGCCAGGCATCCTAGCGCTGTGGGGGCCGTTGTGGAGATTAAGCAAGCTATTGCCCAGAGTTGCACAGTGGGACCCATGATTAGAATAGGCACCGAGGCGAGAATTATCAAGTCTGGGGAAATTGAATCCAAGAGCCGCCGAGGCGGGAATTGAACCCTGGTCCCGGGCCAGACCTCTGCATCAGGGTCTGCCACTCTAACCATTGAGCCACACTTCTCCACATATATGATATTACTTGATGCGGAAAAGGCATCCTACAGTTTTTGTCTGGGACTGCTTGTGGGTCACATTGTCTACTTTCACTATAGGAGAAGATTTTGTAAGATTAACCCAGGCACTTTATAAAATCCCATGTGCCAGAGTCACATATGCTGGGAGCTTTTCCGTGTTCTTCCGTATTTATTGTGGGACAAGACAGGGGTGCCCACTCTCTACCCTTCTTTTCGCTCTTTACATAGAACCCTATCTGCAGTCCCTTCTTCGGAATACAGCTATCCAATCATGGGCAATTTGGGGATCACCAACTTAAACGGAATGCATATGCTGATGATGTGGCATTTTTTGAGGAATTCTCTGGCTATAAATGTAAATGTAAATGTTTTGTACTTGTATAGCGCACTGTTACCCTAGGGGTGTCCTGGCGCTGTACTCATACCGCTGTGGAACCCTTCCTGGCTTTTCCCTGTGAAATGTCCACTCCTGGACACCCCCAAGGTGAAGCCAGGCATCCCAGCGCTGTTGGGGCCGTTGTGGAGATTAAGCAAGCTATTGCCCAGAGTTGCAGAGTGGGACCCATGATTAGAATAGGCACCGAGGCGAGAATTAACAGGTCCGAGGAACTTGACTAACACACAGGTTCTTTTAAATTTTACCCCTGACTCCCACATTCAGTACCCGGTACCCAGGTCCTACGGCCCATTGGGTTAACCTATTATGTACTGGAATGTGGAATTTAAAGCAGGCAAATATTTAGGCAAGGAAGATCTCATGGCGAGGAAAGGGAAAATAATAGTTTGGAACCTTAGTTTTAATCAGTTACAAAATATTATCTTGGTCCAACCATTATTTATTACCTAAATGTCAAATTAAAAACCCAACCAGAAGGATTCAGAAGTGATATTGATTCCTTCACCATTCTTCTTGCCCACATTTTTTACTTCTTGTAGGTACAGCTGCCTTACCAGCTATAAGTAGAAACGCAAAAGCCCAGTGGAGCTCAAAATAAAATTACTAAAGATATGGTTTAGAAAGTAACTAAGGCAGCTGCTGAAGGTAGAAAAGAACTTGTGTACCGTACCCACCATAATTTTTTTTTAAATCCAAGAACTGAAATCCGTCATTTAAAAACAAAAAAGGACAAGAACGTAAATGGCCAGAGTTGCATTTTGTCACATTCACGGTAAATACTCCGGACTTTTGGTCCATTGTTAGTAAGGGCACTAAAACCTATAAAGCTTGGTGTGATTATTATATAGCAAATGATGGACATTGGATGGCTCCATATGGAGATTTGGAAAGAGATATGACATTTAAGATGGGCACGGAAGACAGGTCACAACTTAGAACCAGCCATGCAGCTGTCTACAAACTAATTAAAACCTGTAAAACTTAATGCGCAGCTGGTCCTAATGCACTCTTCGTTACCCTAATGAAGCTTAACCCGAATAGATGGGGTATTATTCCAACTCCAACATTTAAAACGGTCATACAGATGGGCCTGACATCACCTTCTAAACTGGGGTGGCATGGTGAGCAAAAGAATGATGGCTTTAACCCAGATTTCTTGACTGGGGGTAAATGCTTAATTAGCTTGCATTCAGTCCATTATCTGGGTGAGCAAAAGAATGATGGCTTTAACCCAGATTTCTTGACTGGGGGTAAATGCTTAATTAGCTTGCATTCAGTCCATTATCTGGGTGTCTATCACCTTCATGGAAAGCATCAATTTTGTGTCCTATCTACAAGAGAGGCCCGAAAAATTCCCCCAGTAATGACTGCCTTTTAGGCATATTCGATCCAAACAGGAAACTATTTTCTAAACATCTCTTATCACACCTGCAAGCCTGGCTGAAGAATCAAATAGATTAACTTTCCATCAGAAAGGGTTTCGCCCCAAATATACAGTGGCAGATAATATCACTGCCTTAATGATTGAACAGAAAGCCTGTACCAGAAAAACCATCTCTGCTTGTTTTAAAGATTTCTCTCCAGACTTTGATTGGGTGAATCAACTACGCTTTGGGGGAAGCTTCAGAAGTAGAGTATCCCCCTTTGTCTTTCATAGCTGATAACAGAACTCCACAGTAATACTTGGGTTAGAGTCAAGCTGCCTGATCACAATGGCGTCTATCTGAAAATCCCAACTTATAATGGTCTGAAGCAGGGGTGTATTCTAGCCTCACTTCTTGTTAACTTGTACATATCGGATCTTGCAGATTTATTAGTACATAAATTAGATGAAGCCCCAAAATGGGGAGGGGGGGGGGGGGCAAAGGTCCTTTCATAGCTTATGGTGACTATTTGGTAATTTGAGACTACTCCGACGGGCCTACCATGGCAACTGGACCGAATGCAATCATACAATGTAGAAAACAACCTTTGCATTAATAGGAATATAGCTAAGGTAATGTCCTTTGGTCGAAAGAGTTCTAAGTTTATCTGAAGATAGGTAGCATTAAAATAAACAAAAAAAGGTCCAGGACTACACTTACTTGGGTGTTACAATAGATAAAAAGGTAAAATTGGAAAAGTCGTGCCGAGAAATTAAGGTGTAGAATTACTAGTACTATGGAAGCACTAAAAAGGTTTTCCACAGTTTACGGGGTTGAGAGATAGGTTCTTTGTTGGAAGTTATAAAAGCAAAGATTATTCCTGTTCTCTTATACGGCTTTTTAAGTTGGACTTGTACAACTTCCTAAAACCTAGACATAATCGTTTTGAATTGTACTCGAAGACTTCTATGTCTAAGGCAGTCGACCTCTATGTGCCATTTAAGACTAAAACTAGACTTGACTCCTTTGCCTGCTTTGGTTGATATCAACTGAATTGTTTGCTTTATAGATTCTATGGAGGCAGTAATCAATACCATAAGACCATTTATTAATGAAGCGTTAACGACATCTGGGGGTGGTGGAAAAGAGGCAAAAGTATCCTTTTCAGAAAAGTCAGTCAAAAAGAAGCTGGTAGATTACAATCCCCCCCCCCTCATGGTGACATTAGCAAGCATGTCTAGAATATCTTGGAAGTTAATGGTGAAAAAGGATGGTAATTCCTCAAGTCTGCACAAGGACACTGAAGCAGCAACAAGATATAAGCACATTACGTACACCATTGAAACTTTTACTCCGTCATGGCAATTTTATCTTGATTTTAATATGCAGCCTCTGGAGAAGATTGCCTTCTTGCATTTTCGGCTTTTTTATTTATTACTACTATCTCCCCTTCAAGGATTTTGATGATGTCTGGGAATTAAAGTGTCAAACAGACAGTATTTGCAGGATGTGCAAGTCAGCCCAGGTGTTTATTGAATACGTAATGTGCTTATGCCCAGCACTACTTGATGCTCAGGAAAATTATATCTAAAGCCCATGTTTAACGTGGAGGGCATAAGAACAATGTCAGAGACACTCATTTTAATTTAAGCACTTCATACCGAAATCCGTGGGCAATACTGTAAAAGAATTTAATCTGGCCCCTAACCTCTGGGACGAACACAGTTAAATATACAACTTCAATATACTTTTTGTTGAAATACAACAATTACAAAAAGTCTGTTTGCTGTTCTTTCACCCAAAATCGTATCTTTTTTTCATAAAAAGTTTGTGATGTGTCAATACAACTTTTTTGTTAAGTACTAATTGAATTATACTTTTTAGGCATTGCTCATTTTTGTCTATGAAAAGACTGGCAAAGGAATGCGTTTTTGTATGAAAATGTGCTCTGGGACAACCCCTCTCAAGGATGTAAAGGGACCCAACACTATTCTGTGTGACCTTATCCGAACATGATCTCTATCTAGGGATACAGGACAGGAGCTCCCGGATCTGAAAACCTGGACAAAATAGCACTAGGTGGGCTCTTTACTTATAAGGCCTGCTTTGCATCATTTGCATTTACGTCTGCAACCTAGAACAGCTGGGAGCACCCTAAGTCACAACAGGGTGCAGAAACCTCTAAGTAATATAGAGAGGACAAATGGATCCCAGCACACAAGTCAGGAAATCACTTTCAATGGACCTCATAATGAGACAGACTGCTATAGTGGCCAGGGAAGTGTGCAGTAACAAATGTCAACATTCCAAGTTTTTTTTTAAGTGTGCTTTGATACTCTGTGATTCAGATTGCTTAGGCGGTTGTAAAATACATGAAGTGACTTTGCCTAAACGGCCAAAGGTCAGCTAATGCTTGTTGACGATGTACACTCCTATGTTTGTTTCACTATATTTCTTGGTTCTATCGCCACTGCCAGTTCAAAGGTTCGCAGCCAGGTTGCCATTTTCAACCAAAATCTCAATTTCAGTCTGAATGAAAACAGTAGCCAAGTGCATCTTTGATCATCGGCTATTGTAACAATATAACAACACCGAAGCACTCTCAAACAGTAATGACAAAGATTACACCAGTCCCGAAATTTGGAGAATATATCCTGGGAGAAAATGATCATGTTTCTTGACTGTTTATTCCTTCAAGGTAGTGCTAATCTTTGTCGTTACTGTTTGAGAGTGCTCTGGTGTTATTATTCAAATGTAACCTAGTTGGAGTTACAATACATGTGACACCCATTGGGTAGCAGGGTGTAGGTCACAGTGTGAAACACTCATTACATATTACTAGGTATTTTAGAAGTACCATTTGGACTTACTGATCCTGTAGTGCTGTCAAGGGGTGTGCGATTGATGTAAACTACTGCTACCTTCGGGTTGATTTTGTTATTATCTGTAATTGCTTCAGGGTGTACTCCACATTGCCTATATTCCTCCCAATGTATTGGGCCTTTCTGAAGGGTCTTCTCATCTGAACTGTTTCAATGTTATGGGTCCCAGCCTCTGAAATGCTCGTCCTCTCCTCCTGAGACCTGAGTGACTTCCTAAAGTTCCAAAGAGACTCAAAACCACAAGTTATGTTCAGTGCTTGGTCTTCATTGCTCAAGCTAGGCTCTATAACACCAGTGCTTGAAATGGGCAGGTACTGTCTGGTACTGAGTACCTGCACTATAACACGGATAGCAATAAATGCTTAAACCTACATCCGACCATATGCCCAAGATATGTACATACATGAGCTTCAAGTCAGAGGCTTTTCCATCAAAGGAGACAACGGAGGCTTTTCCATCAAAAGAAAGATACCAAAGCGTACCATCTTCACTCTCCAGCACCTTTTTGGAACAATCATATTAAACTCAGGTCATGCTTAACATCTCCATCTTTGTTCTACACAACCAAAGCAGCTGAAGAGGCCATTTCACAGTTTGTAGTACTTCACAAACTAACTAACACAAAATAAAAGATAGAAGAAAAGCTTCACTGATTGATACCATGTACCTAGCAAAGACAGCTGATGCTGGATCCTAGTTCAGTGTAATAATGTGCAGTGCGACACACAGCTTTCTGAGAGTCTTTATTCTTCAGCTCTGTACACTTCCTGCACGGTGAAAGCCACTAAGAAACTGAATTACAATACGTTAGGGTGTTTGGGATCAAGCCTTCAAGCACACAATACATACCCAAAATGCATTAAAAAAAAAAAAAAAAAAAAAAAGAATCATCCATGCGGGTCCTCTTCTTGCAAATCAGCACAATGCATGATGAGCACCACATTGGAGTGGGTGCTAGGTGCAAAGAATAAAAGCCAACAGCTTCACCTGACTTCCATCCACCTCCCTTTTTGCAATCTGCACTCTGAAGCAGTGTCGGGGTAAAGAGACTTCTCAAGAAAAGAAAATGATTAACACTTAAAAGAGGGTTGTTGTCCTGGGCGAATCCAGTGGGCAAAGCTCATTCATGTGCCAGAAACCAATACCTGGAATGGTTTGGGGGACTGAGTAAAGGGTCACAGTCGTGCCTGATTTAGCAGGAATAAGTTCCATACCCTATGTCAAAGAGCTGTGCCAGATGAAGTAGATGGGTGATTAGACTTATAACAAATAAGGGTAGAGAGACTGGAGAGTACCTGTGCACAGATGCGTTCACTGCTGTGTGGTGACAATCGAGTGTCAGTTTTGAGGTGTCAGAGGTCAGCGCTGTTGTTGTTACCTGTGGTTGTATCTGGTATGACAAGAGTAATTAACGTAGGAGCACAAAAGGGCAATGTTATGACGGGGTATTGTGGCTACATGCTGTGCAACTATGATAAGGAGAGCTGTACCCAGAGTTAAATTAGGGGTGTGTGGCTTTACGCAATATTGTGCAAGAGGTGTAGAGCTGTAAATCGAGCCTGGCTGCAGTCTCTGCAATCGTGCCCAGGTGGATGATTGCTGAATCCTGAGGGGGGTCCTGGTGGTAGTGGCTAACAGTGGGGAGTTAGCGGTGATTTTGGGAAGGGTCACAACTATAGCCAGTGTGACAGATGTGAGGGTCACAACACAGTGTAGAGGGTGGCCGTGGCCGAAAGAGATGAGTGTTGATGTACTGAATGTTATTAAAGGAATTAGGACTGTGTACTCAATGCTGCAAACTGGTCATGGCTGCCCTTGGAGTGAGGGGTGGGTGGTAACTAATGCAGGGGGCAGTGCCCGGTGTAGGGGGGGCAGGCCCTAAAGAGAGACCGCCTCTGGCCCAGTCATATCAAGGGTTGCTCACCTCAGACACTTCTTCCTCGTCACTCCCGGAGCCCCCACATCCTCCCGGGGACAGCACAGCAGCCGCCAGCTTGAAGTCCAGCCGGTCGTTCCCAGCGTCACCGAAGAGCCTGAGAGCAGCAGACCCTTGGGCGGGCACAGGAGACCGCGGGATTACGGAATCTATCTCATCTTCGAAGCCGTCGGGCAGCAGCTCGGACCCGGCCTGTGTCATGACCGCCGCTGCTCCTGCGCTGCCAGAAGCCCTAAGTGCGGTGCAAGTCCCGGGTAAAGCACCGTGGGAGCAGAGCAAGCCTTCCAGCAGGAACTGCCCTCACCTAGCCTGACGCACGCAAGCCCCGCCCAGCAGCCACTTCCCTTTCCATGATTAGTGTGCGCAGAGATTTTCAGTACGCTCATAGGCCAGGGCAACTGTCACTCATAAAGACGTCCGGGACGTTCGTGTCATGCTGCGTTGACCTCTCACGCAGATCCAGTCACCGCCCCTCTTCCTGAACTTCCAAGAGTTGAGTCTGCGTCACTCGGTAGCGTCCGCCGCTGTGCGGGACATGGGAAGTTGTCTGGGACCTCTGTCTCAGAAGGGGCTAACACCTGTCTTAGACGCCTACCGGACACTTGCCTGACTAGCACGCAGCTAACACTAACACGCTTTCTATCATATGTACTGAGAGATCTTTCTGTCACGCCCGATCCCGCATACAACCCTGGCAAAGGCTGCCTGCCTGTTTCAAACACGCCTGTCTCGTATATTTTTTGCTACATGTCACACAGTTGTCTGATGCACAACTGCATGTCATACTCGTGCACCGTTAAAGCAAACGTTTATTTACACAGCCATGAGACGCTTGAGTTGGGAAACCAAAACATACCTTGAGCCATTGAAAGAATGATTATGTAAATGATGAGATATTTAAACATATGATAAATCTTTAAAAATTGCTTTTTTGTAGTGTCTTGTGAATATGAATAGCAGGACCCTTCTGGTCCCTGATGGACTCTGTAGGAGAATGATGTAATCGGTTGGGTGTGGTTAATAAAGTTTCTGACGCAGTGCATGCAGTTAATGGTTAAATTCTGAAGACTAAAGACATGCACTATGGAGCTCTGTGTGTTGCATGGTCATTTCTATGCTATCATGTTGGGGAGGACGTTACAACTGGCGACGAGTAGGGGATACATGCCCAGAAGAAACAAGAATGCTGTCCCTGATGGTTTGCCTGGGTCCAGCAAACTGCTGTTGCGTGCCACATGTGCCTCAGTAGAAGTGAAGCAGTCATGGTTGGGGTATGTGGAGTCAAAGCACCACTCTAGCCAGTGCAAGATTTTCGAATAAGGGGAATGTACTATGGATAAGCCTATCAACAGTCAATCAGAATTGGTAAAGCACGGCTTATCACCCTTGAGGGTATCCAGGTGCTGTGTAGCGGGAGTTCAGTTGAAGAGCCAGGTCTTGAGTTCCTTCCTGAAAACTGTCACAGATGGTGCAGTTCGGAGGGGGAGAGGTGGAAGAAGGAACATCCTCTGGTGTGACAATTCGACGGATGGGTGGTGTCTGGGCGAGGTGGGTGGAGCTGGGTTTTCTGGGTGGTTGGTGGAAGTTCAGGCGGTGGTTCATATATGCCGGTCCTTGGTCGTGGAGGGCTTTGTAGGCATGGGTCAGGAGATTGAATTGGCACCTCTTCTGCATAGGGAGCCAGTGGAGGTCTCAAGTGTTGAGTGATGTGTGTCCTTTTGGGCAGGTTGAAGGATCAGTGTGGCTGATGTGTTCTGGATCATCTGGAGTCTTCTCATGAGTTCATTGGTGGCGTCTGCATAGAGTGTGTTGCCTAGTCAAGCTGGCTGGTTATGAGGGCCTGCGTCACTATTTTCCTTGTGCTGATGGCTAGCCATTTGAAGATTCTGCGGAGTGTGAGGAAGCAGGCTGAGGAGACAGTGTTGATCTTTCATTTCATGGAAAGTACGCTGTCCAGGATGATGCAGAGGTTGCGGGCATGGTCTTTCGGAGTGGGTGCAGGGCCGAGTTCCAATGGCCACCAGGAGCTTCAGGCACTTGTCCTTCATTCAGGCTGAACTGCTCAGTCAGCCAGGAACATGCTGGTAGGGCCGAAAGAAGATGTACTGCGCCACAATGTAAAACAGAGCCATCATATATATAGAACAGTACCGCTAAAGGTAGCAACAACCAGGTACAGAGTAGCACTGAAGGCAGCGACAGCCAGGTGTGAATTTGTGCCAAAATCAGAAGCATCCAGCCGCAAAGAAACGCTAAAGGCAGTGACAAACAGGTGTGAAGAACACAACTGTACTCACTGGTGAGAATGAAGAAATAGTCGTGCGACATCGAGTCAAGCCCTGGTGCAAAGTGGTAAGTAGCATCCACAACGATTCAAGCGAATGCACGGGGGTTGTGCATATGGAGTCAGTGGTACTTGAGGCGGCAACCACCGAGGTCGCCGATGGCGCTCAGCACAACTCCAAAAAGTCTTCAAGATTTTGAAGGGTCCCAATGGTTGCTGAGACAAGTCCAAAATGTGGCACCGCCTCCCTTCCTGAAACTACCACTTCCATTCAATACCGCCAACAAGCAGAATATTGGTGCTAGATGGATTACGATGATGATCTCAACCACTAAACGACATGTAGGATTGGCTGCATGCAGAGAAGAGCCCAAGTCCAAGAGAGATCGCCGCGTGAAACAACCAAAGCGTGTCCTTCGTGCCCTGCCCCGACCCCTACTTAACGGCTGTTGCGCGAGCAGGTGCACCAAAGGCAATCTTGTCTGCGCCCGTCCACGACCTGACCGTGACGAGCGCCAGGGACCCTGGCACAACGGCACGCCTCTGCTACGACGCCAGCACCCTCCACGCTCTCAACCCCAGACTCAGCAACAACTGTCAGCTTTCGACGCCAAGCAAAACTCATGGCCAGATCTCCTGCCGACACTGCCGCTGCACCTTCACCCACCTCCGGACTCCAGCATCACCTAACCTACTGGACGTCATCGCACACAAACCAGTGAACTGCTTCCTCCTCCATGTGCGCTCCCTTCACAGGCACTCCATAGACATCTGGACCATCTCCACACCCACATGCCCGACATCACCTTCTTCACAGAAACCTGGACTTACGCCAACTTCGCGCCCGACAGCGCTATCGTCATTCCCAACGGATACAAGATCCTGAGAAAAGACCGCCCCATCCGCCAAGGAGGAGGCATCACCATCGTCCACAAAAGCTCCCTCTGCATGACAACCACTGACCCGGACAATACTATGACCCCCATGGAACATCTTCACTTCCAGATCCAGACCAACCCCAAAACAACTCTCTGCGGAACTCTCATCTACAGGCCACCTAGCCCCCATGCTCCCTTCACCGACACTATCGCCGACCTCATCGCAGCCCAATCTCTCGCCTCCACAGACTACATACTACTCGGAGACCTAAACTTCCACCTGGACAACCCCAACACCACCGCCCTCCTAGAGAACCCTCGCAAACAATGAACTGAAGCAACTTGTCACTGCCCCCACACACACAGCAGGACACACACTCGACACCGTCTTCGCAGGAGGAAGCAGCTTCTCCTACAGCCACACCATCGAACTTCTTTGGACGGATCACAACTGCATCCATTTCTCCTTCAGAAAACCCACCATGTGAAAGCACGCGCCCGCCCCCCTGCAGAAGGTGGAAAAAAGTCACCGAAGAACAGCTCACCGCCGCTCTCACAAACACTCCACCTCCAACTATGCCAGACGCTAACACCGCGGTGCGCAACCTCCACCGCTGGATCACTAACTGCGCAGACACACTCGCTCCTCTCAAGAAAGCTACTAGATGACACATCAAGAAAGCAAGCTGGTTCACCCCTGCACTTCTGAACATCTATGTGAATTTCATGTCATCTCTGGACCTAAAAGTAAATGAATCAAAAACCTTCATTCTAGTGTCAGGATCAGTCCCCTCCAAAAAGTTACCATCTTTTTATATTGGGACACGCAAATTAGCAGTTGTGGAGACCTTTTCTTATTTAGGAGTCATTTTTGACAGCAAACAATCCTGGTCACATATGGTGGGTAGCAGGGCGTTATCTATGGATCACACTTTGGCTGCAGTCTCTAACCTCACCAATAAATTGGGCCTTAGCGACTATAAAAAAGATCTATAGCGCCAAAGCAATCTCGGCCAAAACATATGGGGCAGGGGTGTGGGGTATAGCGCCAATAGCTTCTCTCCAGAAGATAGAGAATGCCTTTCTTAAGAGGGTTGCATCGTTCCCTCCCTCATTCTCCAATTATGTTACCCACTTAGAGCTGGATATTCCCTATGTCTCTGACTTGGTGAGACAAGCCCCGATTATGTTGTTGCTATCAATTTGGAAGAGAGGCACAGTGGACCTTAACCAGTCCATCATTCAAAATTGCCTTTCATTGGACAAAGCACATAACATTCCTTGGTTAGAGTATGTAAAATCTACTTTGCACTCCCTAGGCATACCTGAACTATACATTAACCTGAGTTCCTGTTCTACCTTTCCAAAAAAGAGGCTAAAAGAACTTTTTCTGACAAAGGCAGCCTATGAGAGAAAGGAATCTCATCGTACAAGTATGACAATAAAACTTTACAATCTAATTCCGCCTCTGATGAAGGGTGAATATTTGTATTTGGACAGTGTCAGAAACGGTAACCATAGGTTTATCCTCTTAAGGTTTCGTGCCAACCTAATACCCTTTATGCTGGGTTTGCCTTCTAAAAGGTATTCATTTAACGATCTGTACCAACGCCCATGTGATAATCTATCTGTACAATCTGACTTTCCCCTTTATTTCTTCTGTCACTTTTATAAAGAACAGAAAACTAAATACATTTTACCTCTTTTAAGGTGGCACAATTTTACCCAATGTCGCATTGCCTTATTTTTTCTTAAGAAGCTTCACGATCCCCATGTTTGCTTTTGTGTAGCATAATTTCTTTGGGCTTGCAAGTGAAGGAGGCATTTTTGATAACAATTGTTTACATTTTAAACTAACTCCGTATTCAAGTGTCCAATATCTTAAGAAATTACACTTCTGAATTAGGCATGATACTAGACATGGATTTGCACTAATACACATAATTTATTTTTTTAATTAATCAATCATTTGTAGAGCGCACTACATACCCGCGAGGGTCTCAAGGCACCGAGAGGAGGGTGGGCGCTACTGGTCGAACAGCCAGATCTTGAGTAGCCTCCTGAAGGTCAGCAGGTCTTGGGTCTGTCGTAGGCTCAGTGGGAGGGTGTTCCAGGTCTTGGCGGCGAGGTGGGAGAAGGATCTTCCGCCGGTGGTTGTTCTACAGATGCGAGGGACAGTGGTGAGTGTGAGGTCGGCGGAGCGGAGCTGGCGGTTGGGCATGTAGAAGGAAAGTCGTCTGTTGAGGTAGGCTGGGCCGGTCTTGTGGAGTGCCTTGTGTGCGTGGATGAGGAGCTTGAAGGATATCCTCTTGTTGACGGGGAGCCAGTGCAGGTTTCTCAGGTGGGGGGTGATGTGGCCGTGGCGTGGTACATCGAGGATCAGTCGTGCAGAGGCGTTTTGGATGCGTTGCAGATGTTTGCTGAGCTTGATCGAGGCTCCCGCGTAGAGGGTGTTTCCGTAGTCGAGTCTGCTGCTGACGAGGGCCTGGGTGACTGTTTTTCTTGTGTCTGTCGGGATCCACCTGTAAATCTTGCGGAGCATGCGGAGGGTGTTGAAGCAGGAGGAAGAGACGGCGTTGATTTGCTTGTTCATGGAGAGCGTTGAGTCGAGGATGGTTCTCAGGTTGCATGCGTGGTCGGTCAGTGTCGCGGCTGCCCCCAGTGCCGTCGGCCACCAGGAGTCGTCCTAGGCTGAATGGTTGGAGCCGAGGATGAGGACCTCCGTCTTGTCCATGTTCAGCTTCAGTCGGCTGATCTTCATCCAGTCAGCGACGGCCTTCATTCCTTCGTGAAGGTTGGATTTGGCGGTGGTGGAGTCCTTGGTGAGGGAGAGGATCAGTTGAGTGTCGTCGGCGTAGGAGATTATGTTGAGGTCGTGCTGTTGGGCGACGTGTGCGATCTAAAGGTTGGCCTTTTATTCTTAACTATTTAATAATTAATTTACTAAATGGGAGTGCTCTGTATTTCACCTGATGTCCCTATTGCGCATTTTGCACAAAGTATTTGAGTTTAACCTGTGAATGAATTCACTTTAGAATCTCGTCAACAGGAAATTCTACAGAGCCGGGCTATGTTATACCCCGTTTTTATTTTATTGTTTATTGTATTAAGAAAGCAGATTTATTGTTTTAATGTATAGTTTTATGATCTATGTCTCTAATTTAGATCTAATAAAGTTTATTGAATTGAATTGACTTCTGAACACGTTGCTTTACATGAACCCACTTTCCAGGGATCCAATCATGGCATGGGGCAGCACTCCCGGATGGGGTGACAATGTCGATCTGGTGGGAGACAGAACACAGCACATCAGCCAATATTTTGCAGTATTCAAGCACTAAATCATCTGTAATATTCAGAAGGGCAGCCACTGGAACAGAAGGAATTCTTATGGATATCTCCATCAGAACTTAATGGGGGGCAGGGAGAGTCCCATTTTCCTACAAGGAGTATTTCTGATGCTCATGAGTACCAGAGCAATGTCTGCAGGCTATTGGAGCGACATAGAAAGACATACCTTAGACAGTTTTACTTTGCACATCCCGTTCACTCTTTCTACAATCCCTGGTGCTTCTGGTTGGTAATTGCAATGGAATCTCTGGTCAATCCCTAGTGAAGCACATAAAAACTGCATTACTTGGTTCTTGAAGTGACTTCCTTGATCTGATTTGAGATGGACTGGCATGCCGAATCCAGGGATTAACTCCCTCAATAGTAGCTTGGCTACTGTCAGGCTGTCACATCTCCTTGTGGGATATACCTCCACCCACCGCCCAGTAAGAGAACAAGCAAACAATGACTAACACGTACCTCAGCTAATTGCAGCGAGGCATTTTGAAGTCGACTTGAAGTTTATTGAAATTCCCATCAGATTTGCCTATGTGACTCATGGTCACCATGACCCTTTTGCTAACATTTTGTTTCTGGCAAACTGCACATCTTTGGCACAAGCTTTCAGCCATGTTTAAAAATAAGGGTTTTATCAATACCGCTTAAATGTCAACACCATTCCATCCTGTCAAACCATGCATGTGTCTCACCATGAAGGGCAACATGGAGTCAGGTAAGACAGGTATCACTTGACACCCATATGTCACTATTTTCCCATTTTATCTTCTCTGTTGTTGGAGCTTCATGTTGTAACTTCCTTAACTCATTGAAAGTCTGAACGGTATTTGTCAATATACTTGAAACAAAGTCAAATGTGCTTGTCTCAAGAGCACAATAGCGTGCCATCTGATCCGAATATTGATTGCTTCAATGGGTGCCAGTCAGACAACGTGTGCGATTTTAAATCCCTATGTACCATCTTTAAAGCCCTTCAAGAAATAGGACCAGAATATCTCAAATGTTGATTTCAGTGGTATGTTCCTTAAAGAGCTCTTCGCTCCTCAGGAGCTAGGATGGTGACAGTACTCCCCGTTAAGAAAGTCAACTGGGGAGGGAGAAGCTTTGTCACCTGTGCTGCAAGGGCCTAAAATGAACTCCCCTTCCACATTAGAGCCGCCGCTGACCTAATGGTGTTTAGAAAAGCATTAAAAACTTGGCTTTTCAGCATGTAGGATTCCCATGTCATCTTGTTTTCTGATGGTAGAAGCTACCGCCAAGACACCTTTGGGTAACCGTTGCGCTTTAGAAATATAAATAACATAACATAACATTGCCTTGCGTGGCAAAGTCATCACTGCTCTTGTGGCCAGCACTCTTCACAACTGCGTCAGGACAATTGCAAGGCATTTAACAGATTCAAGATATACATGCTGTTCTGAATAGGCAATCCAGGCGAGGTCAAAAACCCTCTCTGGGATCACAATTGGCCAAAGTCGTGCACAACACCGAACCCAGACTGACTGCTAGTGTAAATGGTGACTCTTAATCTGTAAGACGAACAACAGGTCATGGTAAGGGCAATCAATTTAGCTACTTGGGATGCGGTTACATGGCACAAGTGGGATGCTCCACAACACCATGCTGTGTGCAGACAGAATAAGCATCTCTTAAGATACTGGGTCAGTCTCTTAAGCAGGACCCATCGAAAAACAGGGTCTGATGTGACTCCACACGGGGCACATCCAATATTTCAGGTCTTGGTTTTGTGCACAACTCGGTTGCATCCATACAATCATCCTCTTCATCAGCGGTGGGAAACAGGGTTGTGAATATTGCAACATTCCTAGGATACATTTTCTGAAGCTAAAATGATTCTCATAACAGGTTGGTTGGCTATTTTTGAGATACTGCGTACGTGTATGAGTCAGGAGAATTTCAATGGAGTGGTGTACCATGACAACAAATGGGTGACACATCACAATGCCTTCAGTTTGTTGGATCCTTAGACTAACAGCTGCAACTGCTTTGAGATAACCAGGAAAAGCTACATAGACAGGATGAAGCATGGACGACAGTTAGGCAACAGGTCTTTATGAATCTCCATGGGCCTGTGGCAGTGCAGATAATGTGCATCCATCGCATTCATGACAGAACAACATAACATCTTTGGTGTAGTCTGGCATTCCAAGTTCGGGTGCACTGCAAAGTAAGCTTTTGAGCTCTCGGAAGGGTTCCACTCTTTCATCATCCTTTGGTACTGGGTCAATGTCGTTCGTGTGTATCAGTTGCTGGAAGGGCTTTGTCACAAGAGAAAAGTTGGTGATCCATTGTCGGCAGTAGCTAACCATACCCAAAACCATGTGCACTTCTCTTTGTGTGGTTGAGAATTTCATTTTGAGGACTACCTCAATGCGCTCATGAGTCACTCTCCTTGATCCTTTCTCAATTTGGTGTCTCAAATATTTTACTTCATTTTGGCAATACTGTTATTTCTCAGGGGAAACCTTGTGCTCATTCTCAGCAAGATGGTTGAGTAGGACAATTGTGTCTTGTCTTCAAGCTTCCTTTGTCATCGATGCCACACGTAGGTCATCGATGTATTGAACTAGGCTGGAACTGCATGGTAACTGCAGTGTCTCTAGATTCTTCTTCAGGACCTGATTAAAGTAGTAAGGACTCTCAGTATACTCTCGAAGAGCACAAAACAACACAAGGGTTTTCTCATGGAAATGAAAGGCGAAAAGATATTAGCTCTCTTCGTGCAGGGGGATGGAAAAGAAAGCCTGAAATAAGTCAATGACTGTTAATCACTCAGCTTCTGGGGGAATTTGGAACAGGATCAAGACTGGGTTCAGTACTACAGGATAGCATGAAACAACTATTTAGTTAATTTTCCTAAGGTCTTGGACTATCTGGCACTTCTTGTTCGCTTTTTGTAAGGGCATTATCAGAGATTTTCATGGACTCCCAATGACCCTCTTCAAAACTCCCTGTTCTATCATGTCCTCAATGACTGCTGTAAAGCCAGCTATCACTTCAGGTACAATTTGTAAGGGCGAGTCTGGGAGGAAATTGCATCGGGCCTAAGTGTGATCTTAAATGGGCCAGCATCCTTGATTAGGCCAATCTCTCTTCTTGTGAAGCCCCATACTCCCCTTCTGACTTTAGCTCAATAGGTAAATCTTCTATAGTGAAGATAGGAAATGATTGAACTTCACATTCTTGTGACTTTTGTTTCAACTTGGCATCTGCTGCATGAGTTTCCAATTCGACTCCCTCAGGCAGGCAATAGATTACACAATTGAGCTTGCACAGCAAGTCTCTTCTGAGGAAGTTTACCTTGCTAGAGTCGCAAATTACAAATTGATATTGATCCCTATCTACACTGGGACAGGGGCTCAGAACTTATTATTGTGCTGCTGATTTGAAGAACCTACAACTTGGACCTCTTTTCCCAAAAGGGGTAGGTTAAGGACCTCAGCCGTCGTCACAGTTGAAAGAGGGGCACCAGTATCAACCGAAAAGGACACTGAATGACTATAGACCTCTCCCTAAACATAATGGCCACTCTGATCCACTTCCAGAACTGTGCCAAGTATGCAGTCCACCTCCCCCTCAGGCAAAATCATTGGGCCTCTTCGAGTTCATACGAATGTTCAAACATGAGGGAAATCTGTGAAGCCTCATTCTGGAATGGGACATTTTGGTTTCGCAGATTGGATTGAAAGTGGGGGTTTCCATTCTACATCTCTGTATGCATCATAGGAGCTTGACGCAACTCAGACTTTGGGAACTTGGAGTTCATTAGGGGTTTGGTATCTGGGGATTCCCTTTCTGCGCCATAGGGTGTGGCACTTGCGCATAAACCTGCACCCGTTCAGGATTAAAACGGCACTCCCTCTTGCAATGAGGACCTTGTTACAAATGTGACAAGGAATAACTTTCTTTAGAGCATTACTATTTGCAGCATTCACATTGCCACGACCTCTTCCCTGTACTGGCAGGTTTCCTACCACATAGGGCATGGCAACCACTGTGGTTCCGTGAATTCTGAACCCATTTAACGAAGGTTGTCGTATCATGATGATTTTGGTATCAGCGAACCGCGACTGACAAGTGCGGTACGCGTAAGCATTTTCGTCATGCTACACCGATGGATTCACTGTGTATTTAACGATCTAGTCTGCACCCGTGGGTTCCATTTTGTTTATAACCGCCATTTTGTGGTTGCCCTCACATAGGCTAACAACTACAGAATGACTGTGGCCAAGCGAGCCTCTAGGGACGCATACACCTTAGTTTGAGCTCGTGTTGACTTCAGTTTGACCTGAGTCAACTGACCCTGTTGCCTGAGGCTAAACTTGTTAAGCCAGTACTTTGTTAAGCAGCTGGTCAGATAGAGATCAAAGAACAGGACATTATTGGTTCTATGGCACACGCACACACCCCTCTATCTTTCTCCTCATCTGTTTCTGCTCCTTACTTTTATGGCCTTATGGCCTAATTATTGATTTGGGTTGAGGTCTTTATGATGGGCCCGTCCGGCCTGTTCGAGCAAGAATGCTGGATTTATGCCTTGTCATTGGCGGTGGGTTGGATAACTGAAAGTGGGTTTGTCGTTATGTGATGCCTCTGTAAATATCATCCTTTGATTGGTCAAGTTTGTGAGTAATTGATGCTAGCCAGGAATGTGGTTTTTGGCATAAAAGACGATGCTCCGCTCTATTAGATTGAGCAGTCTCCTGAGAACATACACCGTGTTGTACTTCTAGGATCTCTGTTACTGGCTGCAGCTAATAAATATGATCTTTGATGTCACCAGAAGAATCCCGTGTCTCTGTACTCTAAGACAGGTGAACCCGAAGACTGAGGGCGTGTCCCCTGCGCCGCTGGGATTAAAATTCTAGTTCTTCAGTTGGCGCCCAACTCGGGGCGACTTCAGCGGTACCGGTCCAAGCCTGAAGATCGTGAGGAGCTTCGTGTGAAAATTCTGGAGGGAGGCCTACCACTTCATCGACCCCTGTATGTCGTTGTGGTCCGAAAGTCTTTGCTGCGAAGTTCCCCGCATTCCGACGGCTACGAGGGACTGCTGCCCTGACTGTCGCCCTGTCTTGGAGCCCTTTAATGATTTGTAAAGCGAGACGATAGACGGGTCTTCTGGCGACGTCATCGATATTTCAGTTAAGTATGAGTGGAGCGTCTCCCAGTTTGATTTGGTATCCTTCGGGATCGTTTTGATTTGGTATCCTTCGGGATCGTTTTGATTTGGTATCCTTCGGGATCGCTTTGATTTGGTACCTGCAGGCCCCAAAGCCGAGGGACTCGTGTATTCACGAGGCTATCGTTTCTGATATTCCCTTGAAGTTTGAAGCTAGACTAGTGAGCGAAGATGCCTGGTCTTAGCAGACTTGGAAAGATATTTTGTTATGGTTGTAAAAAGGATTCCCGATTGGAGGACTCGTGTCCGGTGCCTCCGATCGGAACTCCGAACTATGAGCTCTATTTGAAACATGGCGTGGGCCCCATCACGTATAATGAGGTATGGATTAGGTATACTAGGAAAGATGGTGTCCTAAAGTGGCCCCAATATGGTAGCTACGACACGGAAATTTTAGATAATTTAGAAGTCAGACTTTTCAAAAAGAAAGCCCGGCCGGCAATGTTCGACTCCTTCCGCATTTGGCGAAAGGAGTCTAAACAAAAGGAAATTAAGTTAGCGAAATGAAATAAACGTGCACAAGGTATGTCGATGGTACAGGCTGCGATACAGTTTAGGGATAATGAGGAAGAGCAGGAAAGCGAACAGAGGCGTAGGCAACGTAAATTAGCGGTAGACAAATGTTATCCAGTTTTGCCACCTCAACAGCAAGAAGAAAAGGAAGAACTTGTGAAAGATCCTTTAATGTCGCACCTGTTAAGTTCGCCACCCCCTTATGCTCAGAGTGCTACCGCGCCTCCGCAACTCGTAGTTGCGCAACCTCCGGTTGTTTTACCGCCAGCGGTTCCTCAACAGCCAGCTCTCCCTTTGCTGGCTACTACTATTGCTTCGGCGCAGCCTTCTCAAGGGCCGCCGTCTTTGCTACCTCCTTCGTCTACTACCTCTATACCTGTGTTGTCTGTCCCTTCTGTCATTCTTCCGACTTCGGTTCCTTCTCATTCCGCTTTGTCCTCTGTTCTTTTGTCACCTTCTCCTTCTGCCCGACGAAGAATGACTGATGCGGTTGCTAGTTTTTTCTCTCCTCTAATGGGTTCATTAGGTATGTCTCCTGTTGTAGAGCGTAAGCAATTGCGTAGTCAATTGCCTGGTCCTGATGAACGGACAGTGCTGGATCACTTGGCACGTAAATGGGTTAACTATCCTTCACACTATGATTTGGAGAATGTTACGAATGTTTTCCATCAATGGGAAGCACCGACCCAAAGATATGTATTTGATGTGATGTGTTCTTTCCTCCGTGAGCAGTGGGAAGATAGTGAGGTAGGGCGGGCTCCGCCTGAGTTGCTCTGTGTGCAGTCCGAGTTCGCGAAAGGAACTATAGTGGGTCTCGATGTAGAAAGAGCAGTCGCGACATTGTTGTCATTTAGGAACGATTTTCCTTCTAAGTCATTATTTGAGCCTGATTCTTCAGTTAGGAGAAAGGCACGTCAATATCCGATGCGTGAGGTTCCTCCAGTTTGGAGACCCGGTGATGCGAATGCTAATCCACCTGTTCTGGCACATTTCCAGCATGTTTGGGTACATGTTCCATGGAAGCGTGCCGAAGTACTAGCTCTAAAGCAGACTCTGCCTGATCCACGTAAAAATCCTGCGGGATTTTATAAGGAACTATCTCAAACTGCGAGTTCCTGTATTATGAATTTGGCTGATATAGATATGTTATTTGAGAATGTTGTTCCACAGCCTATATGGAGTAAGATCCGTCATACGGATCATGTGCAGGAATTAGGTGATACATGGAATAATCTTAGAACTACAGATGAAAGACAAATAGGTGGTGCTAAACCCGAAAATGTGATTGCTGATCTCCCTGGTAGAATTATTGATTATATGAAGACTTTGATGCCTGCTGCTCATGTGAATTGGGACAAATTGTCTGCGTGTAAGCAGAAGAAAGACAAAACTGTGTCCGACTTTTTCACAAGATTTGAAGAGACATTTGTAGACCACAGTGGTCAAGACATGAGTACAGAAAGTGGTCAAAGGTTGTTCGTTGACAAGTTTGTGCATAATTTGCTTCCCGAGTTGTGCAATAGGTTGAAGGATTCTGAAAGTGCTTGGGCTGTTTCTTCAGCAGCGCAGATATTGGCTACTGCCCAGTACTATGAGAATAGAAATAAAGATGAGATAGAGAAAGCGGACAAAAAGACTAAGGAATTGAAGACTAAGGTTCTTCTGCAGCAAGCATACCCGCCCCGCAATACCCAGCGTGATTATCAGTAACCACAACACTATCAGAGAAGCTCGCAAATGGTCGAGTCTTCCCAACCGCGTTTCCCTGTAGGCCCCAATCAGTGTGCGTATTGCAAAGAAGAAGGTCACTTCAAGAATAATTGCCCGAGATTAATACAGCGCACGAATGGTGTTTCTGTCATGAGAGGTCGAGGTGTTCAACAAGCTCCGCGAGGTCGAGGACGTGGGGTGCCTCAGATTGCGCGTTCCTTGCCTCCGCAGAATTCGATGAATTGTTTTGATCAACAGAATGGTGCGTCTGGTAGGACGGCTCAGTATTATGCGGACGATTATTACGTTGAAGGGGAGAGTATGGAAGGTAATGATTGCTAGGACAGCCACAGACAAAGAAAGGGAGTTGTTTCAGTTCCAGTGGATCAGAGTGGACCTTATGTTGAAGTGATTGCATCAGGGGTGTCTGAACCTTTTCTGGTGGATACTGGTGCTGCGAAAAGTTCTATCATGCACACCAAACTCCCTGGCGCACCTTTGTCTGGCTTAACGAATGTTTCAGTAGGTTTTTCTGGCGCCCCGGTTAGCAATCCGATTTCTAGTCCTTTGTCTCTTTCTGTTGGACCTTGTGACTTCGAAGCACCCCTCATTCTGACAACAGGTTGTGGTGAGAACTTGTTGGGCTTGGACTTGTTGAAGAGATTGTATGCGACGCTTTATTGTTCTCCTTCAGGAGTACAGCTTACATTGGGAAAGAGAGTGATCTCTCCGATGTATTTGTCTAAAGACCGACTTCCAGATGAATTGTCTTCTCTTCCTGATTCTCTTTGGGCTACTGGTCCTAATGATGTGGGTCTTTTGGAGATTTCACCATATGTCGTGACATTGAAGGCAAATGCTAGATTACCACGCATTCCACAGTATCGTATCTCAAGTGATGGTGAAAAAGCACTTTTGGCGATCATCTCTGATCTGATTGAGAAAGGTGTAATTGAGGAAACAAGAGGTAATGTGTGCAATAGTCCGGTTTTGCCGGTTCTGAAACGAACTGATTTTTCTCAGCCTCCTGTATATAGGTTTGTGATCGATCTTCGCGAGGTAAATAAGATCGTTGTTCCACAATTCCCTGTTGTGCCTGATATCACCGCTCTACTGACTTTGATTCCGGCTACAGCCACGTGGTTTTCGGTGATTGATTTGAAGAATGCTTTCTTCAGCATCCCGATTGCCGCAGAGAGTAGAGATATTTTTGGCTTCTCTTTAGGAGGCCGAAGCTTCAGGTTTAAACGCGCTCCTCAAGGCTATTGTGAGAGTCCATCGATCTATAGTCAAGCTTTAAAGACGCAACTTGATTCATTGGTTTTACCAAAGGGCGCTGCCCTTATTCAGTATGTTGACGATCTTTTAGTCGCCGCTGAAAATGAAGAGACTTGTAGAGAGGCTACTCTGTCATTGTTACGTCACTTGTCTGAATCCCATTACAAAGTTTCTCTGTCGAAGTTGCAGTATTGCCGACAAGAAGTTACCTACTTAGGTCACCTCTTATCGAAGGAGGGAAGAAGATTGACCCCAGAGAGAATCCAAGCGATTGCGAAAATGAGTGTGCCTACGACACAGAGAGAAGTGCGTGCATTTCTAGGTATTACATCGTACTGTAGACAGTGGATCGCTAATTTTTCCTTGCTTGCAAAACCTTTGATAGCTCTTACTGTTAAGGATACCCCAAATCCTATTCCCTGGACTGACGAATGTCAGAAGAGTTTTTCAGAATTGCGTGACGCCCTGTGTTCAGCTCCTGTGTTGGGTACCCCCGATTACAGTAAACATTTCACATTGTATGTCCACGAGAGAGAGGGATGTGCATTGTCAGTTTTGACTCAGCAGTTTGGCGATAGGCAACATCCATGTGCTTATTTTTCGTCAACTCTAGATCCGGTAGCTAGAGCGTTGCCGAGTTGCTTGAGAGCTACAGCGGCAGCGGCTGTTTCGATCTGACAGTCCGCTGGTCTGGTAATGAACAATACACTGACTGTGATGGTTCCACATGCAGTGGATACCTTGTTGAACCGTACCAAGACACAGCACTTAATTAGTGCTCGGTTGTCAGGTTACGAATTGACCTTGTTAGCAAGTCATGTACATATAAAAAGATGCAACACATTGAATCCAGCCAAGTTGTTGCCGATTTCAACTGAGACAAATTATACAGAACAGCATGATTGTTTCCTCAGGACTGAGGAAGAAACGAAAGGGAGGATAGACCTTAGGGACACTCCCCTTGCAGAATGTGATGGTACATTATGGGTTGATGGTTCGTGTTTTAAACTTCCGAACGGTGATACGACTGCGGCATATGCGGTTACGACTTTGCATACGATTGTTGAAGCTGCTCGTATCCCACACAACTCCGCACAAGCAGCAGAATTGATTGCATTGACAAGAGCGTGTGTGTTGTCGAAAGGGAAAAGAGTGACTGTGTACACTGACAGCCAGTATGCGTTCAGTGTTGCTTTTAGCTTTGGACGATTGTGGAGAGAACGTGGGTTTCTGACTTCGCATGGCACCAAGATCCAACATGGTCGATTGGTGAATGAACTTCTTGAATCTCTTACTTTACCGTTGCAAGTTGCAATCGTGAAATGCAGTGCGCATAAGAAAGTCACAGACGATGTTGGTCGTGGTAATGCGTTTGCAGATGAAGTCGCGAAAGAGACTGCGCGAGATGTGATGAGTCGAATGTATGTTGCGGGTCCAGCGAGATGGATTCCAGATAGGAGTATGTGTGAAGATACAATTGAGAGTGTGAAATCCATCCAAGCTGAAGCTACAGAGAAAGAGTTGAATGAATGGAGAGAAAGCAAGGGTAAATTGGATTCGAATGGTTGTTGGGTTGAGTTGTCAAAGCATCAGCGATGGTTGTTGCCTGACGCGTATGTACTTCCAGTGGTTACCATGGCACATGGGATGGCTCACATTAGTGTGAAAGGGATTTGTAAGTCGTTGGCCCCGGTATGGCAAAATGCTGGCATTCCTAAGTGTGCAGAGAATTTGGTCAAGAGCTGTATGGTTTGTTTGATGTACAATCCTGGTAAGGGAACTCCAACTCCAGCTGGTCATTTTGCTCCCCCCACGTATCCATTTGAGGCTTTGCAGCTAGATTTCATCCACATGGAGAGGTGCAACAACCTGAAGTATGTCTTAGTGGTTGTTTGCTCTTTTTCTAGATGGGTGGAAGCCTACCCTCTGAAGGACAACACTGCCTTGTCCACAGCTAAAGCCCTTATTAAGGAATTTTTCCCTAGGTTTGGTTTGCCGAGAGTGGTCTGGAGTGACAATGGGAGTGAATTTGTGGGTCAAGTGATGAAGAGAGTGTGTGATGGGTTGGGTATCCGGCAGAAGTTCCACGCTGCCAATCATCTCCAGTCAGCTGGTCTAGTTGAGTGCTACAATGGCACGTTAAAATTGAAATTGGCCAAAATTCAAGCGAGCTCTGGTCTACAATGGCCTGATGCTTTGCCGTTAGCCCTTCTGTCCACAGGAATGACTGTGCATTCGCGAATGGGTCTGAGTCCTTATGAGGTTGTGTTCGGTCGCCCGGCAAATATTTGGGGAGTGCCGCGGCCGACAAAATTTAGTGAGATAGAACACCCTGTATTGTTTGACTACCTGTACGAATTGACGGCTAAATTGCGTGTTCTGCATCAACAGGTTCATGATACTTTGCCACAGGTTTCTGAAGATCCAGGGCATACCCTTGAACCTGGAGTGTGGGTGCTCGTGAAGAACTTCCAGCGAACCCGGAACGAGCAGCCCCGCTGGATAGGACCGTATCTGGTGTTATTATCCACCCGTTCTGCGGTACGAGTGCACGGTAAAAAGAACTGGATTCACGGCGTACATTGTAAGAGGGTCCCTTTGCCTCTGCCGTACGACCGGTGGGTCCAAAAACTTCCTGAGTCTGAGACTGAGACCGTGCCTCGTTTTCTGCCTTTTAGCGATGCCCGTTTGATTGGAACAAACATTGAGCCAGAGAGCGACGAACTCCTCCAAGAAGTTGTACCTCCATCAAATCATTTGAACAGTTCTGAACCTGAGTTACTCTTCCGAGAACAGACATTGCCTGGTAAAGAGCGCTATAACTTGCGACCGAGAGTCGTGGGACGAATAACAAACTGAGTCCCTTCTTTGCTATTCTTTTGGTTAGGCTCCCCTCCGAGAAACTTTTTAGATTTTTGTTTTTCGAACCACCATCCGGGTTCAGCTGTAGGGTCGCGGTGCCAAGTCCTTGGAGTGCAAGCCGAAGACGTTAGGTCGATGGTTCTGGTTGGTCTCAGGGCGTTCCCTGGATCGACAGGCGCATTCCTTAGCACAGAACACCCATCCGCCGCGAGCAGCACGATTAGAGGATGGAGTTTTTCGAGATGGAGAGACCTACTGAAAGAATGAGCTTCAAGAGCAAAATGTGTATAATAATGAGAAGAAAACATTTTTTAATATTATGTCTGTTTATACTGTTAAGTTTAATAATGTTTTTAATTGGATATGTGACATTCTCTTTTCAAGCGACATTCATGCCCACTACACAACCTATGCCTCTTCCTACTGTTTCTTCACATTCTTTTCACCCTCTGCCTGAACATGAGTCCATTAGGAGAATGGAATTCGCTAATAATTCCTTTGTTCAGCTTCTGCACCAACACCAGCTAGTAGTGAACACAACTAATTGTTGGGTGTGTGGCCTTATGCCCCATACTGCCGAGAAAGGGATTCCTTACCTGGTCCTGCCATTTAGCTACAATGGTTCTGTGTGGGCATACAGAACAATGTTCATTTATGCCCGTGAAGTTAACCCCCTACGTTCTCTGAAAGATAGCCCGAAGAATAGTGCTCTGGTCAAGGGAATAGTCGACATGATTAGAGGAATGAGCTCTTATGAGGCTATCCCGAGAGATGAGACACTGGCGTATATTGGATGGAACGTCACTGGATATGGAGTTAGTCTGAGTGGGAACCAGCGAGCGAAGAGATCCTCCCCGATCTGGATAGTACCCCATCGGGGTCATTACTGTCTGCAAGGAAATGTCAAGAATCCTAGAGCTCAGCTAGGGAAGAGTGTTTGCACTGAGACATATGTTTTTGCGTCCCAGACTTCCCCATCGTTTTTAGCAGCTAAGGGCACCTACTTCATTTGCCATGACAGAGCATATACATGGTTGCCCCCTGATTTCTCGGGCACATGTTTTGTCTCGTTCTTGTTGCCTCCTACATTTACAGCTGCGGAAGATTACCACAAAACAAGGGTCGTTAGAGGTGTCTTCAGTAAGGAAGATACCGCAGGACAAGAATTGGGAGATTCCGTGAAGGGTTTTCTGCCATTTTAGGGACCTATGGTTAACAGCAGGAACATACGGCAATTGACGAGAGTGGTTGAGTCCACCATAGTCGAAACTGCCGGCGCCCTTAGTAACTTGACCGCTGAGCTCCAGTCGGATCGCCTTATGACTCTTCAGAACAGAGTTGCGTTGGATGTCATACTTGCAGATAGAGGGGGGGGGTCTGTAAATTGATCCAATCGAGCTGTTGTGTTTTCATCCCAGATAACGCTCCGACAGTTTTCCAAGCCATCTCCAAGTTACATAAGATCTCTGAGTCCATACATGTGGCCGAAGGAGATTGGTCGTTTATGGGATGGTTCTGGGGATTGTTATCCACTTGGGGATGGAAGATCCTGATGGTCATTAGGATGGTATTAGCTACCTTCTTCCTGTTCTGTCTTTGTGTACAGTGTGCTCCCGTAATATGTGGCCTTTTTGCCACCTCGTGTTCGAGGAGACCTGTCCAGAGAGAGTTACTAAGTACCAGGATGATGCTACAGCAACATCTCAATGATCTGATGAACATAGACCTGGATTCAGATTGACGTGAGTTTAGGTTATTGCCTATGTAAGGGCAAAAGGAGGGTCTGTGGTTCCGTGAATTCTGAACCCATTTAACGAAGGTTGTCGTATCATGATGATTTTGGTATCAGCGAACCGCGACTGACAAGTGCGGTACGCGTAAGCATCTTCGTCATGCTACACCGATGGATTCACTGTGTATTTAACGATCTAGTCTGCACCCGTGGGTTCCATTTTGTTTATAACCGCCATTTTGTGGTTGCCCTCACATAGACTAACGACTACAGAATGACTGTGGCCAAGAGAGCCTCTAGGGACGCATACACCTTAGTTTGAGCTCGTGTTGACTTCAGTTTGACCTGAGTCAACTGACCCTGTTGCCCGAGGCTAAACTTGTTGAGCCAGTACCTTGTTAAGCAGCTGGTCAGATAGAGATCAAAGAACAGGACATTATTGGTTCTATGGCACACGCACACACCCCTCTATCTTTTTCCTCATCTGTTTCTGCTCCCTACTTTTATGGCCTTATGGCCTAATTGTTGATTTGGGTTGAGGTCTTTATGATGGGCCCGTCCGGCCTGTTCGAGCAAGAATGCTGGATTTATGCCTTGTCATTGGCGGTGGGTTGGATAACTGAAAGTGGGTTTGTCGTTATGTGATGCCTCTGTAAATATCATCCTTTGTTTGGTCAAGTTTGTGAGTAATTGATGCTAGCCAGGAATGTGGTTTTTGGCATAAAAGACGACGCTCCGCTCTATTAGATTGAGCAGTCTCCTGAGAACATACACCGTGTTGTACTTCTAGGATCTCTGTTACTGGCTGCAGCTAATAAATATGATCTTTGATGTCACCAGAAGAATCCCGTGTCTCTGTACTCTAAGACAGGTGAACCCGAAGACTGAGGGCGTGTCCCCTGCGCCGCTGGGATTAAAATCCTAGTTCTTCACCACTAACATATTCACTCCACTGGTATTATCAAAGTCAAGATCCATATTTGTCATGCTCACACTTTTTATTCCACAATTCTGTGCTAGCTCGGTTTGAGTGAGCATGAATCTTTCCTTCAGATTCTTCCACCCTGCCACTAATGTGTTACTGCAGTGCTTTGCATAGTACAGGATCTCGTCTAAGGGTTTTGACTGCCAGCATAGCATTTTCTGAATAATGTGGGAACTGTATCATATCATTTATGAAGTTTGCAGTAAATCCTCCCAGATTCTCACCAAGGGAATTGTGCATCTTGCTGTAGCCTCTGTACCCCTGCATCAAGAACTCAAAACAGGCATGGACAGACTCCTTGGGGTCTTGTCAAGTTCTAAATATCTTAGGTCAATCTGTCTCTTTCTAGGGGACCCTTGCCTTTAGGTGGCTTATGACGTCTTTATATTTCATTCTCACTATTGGAGATGGGGTGTTCATGTTTGCTACCCTCAGGGGCTCTTGTGCCGGCCCGCCTATGGCCTTTTTTCATTCTGCTCATAAATCCTTTGGGACTACCACTTCAAATAGTACAACAAGGTATTCCTTCAATATCTTGGACATGGTCACAATCTTGTCTACTCAATATACCATTGATCTGGGTGGTCTTTGTTTTGGGAGAGTATTAGTGAAGTAGAACTGACCAGCTTGAGGCCACAGAACATGCAAACAACTTCCTCCCTGTACTTCCCTTGAGAGTACCTCTCTTTTGGCTCCCTCTGAGTTCTCCTCCTCTTCACCTACAGTTCCTCATTTCAGCCCCACTTTTGACCTCTTCTTCTTTTACCACTGTTCTCTGCACTTCTCCAACTCACTCCATACCCTGAAACATTTGACCAGTTCCTTCACACGAGCCCTCAAGCCTCTAGTCTTTAGTGCTCACAATTTCCTGTTAGAGCTCATTCTTTTACTTCGTCTCAATTTCTTCCTTTGTGTCAAATCATACCTATACTCATCCGCCAATGCTTACATCTTAGCATATGCCTCTCATGCCACCCTTGCAGCTTCTTTGCTTAAGTAAATCAGTTTTCTTTCTGTGTAGTGTCCTAGGTAGTCTAACCCATGCTTCCCTTAATGATCTCTTTGAGCTCTGGTTTTAACTGGAGAACATTTATTCTCCGTGGGTCTGATCCACTAGGGGCTGTGACTCCAGGGGCTATAGCTGGTACAGCGGTCCCTTGGACACCTCATGCTTGGTCATCTGAAAGTGTGACACTGGATTCTATGGCTATCTGACTGCTTGGGGTGTTCTGAACCTCCAGGGTATTTGGGGCTATGGGGACTGAAAGAGTGCTTGTGGTGGATTAAGGTGTGCTTGAAGGAAGGGTCAAGGCTCAGGGAGTCTGAACGCTTCCTGGTTTTGCATGACTCTGGGGCACGCTTGCTTATAGAGGAGTCAGGCCGTAGACCCATTCGCGAAGGAAGGTTTGGGTGTGGTCCTACTGCTAGGGCTGCGTTATATGGGGCGGTTTGGACCCTAAGAGCTTGTAGAATCCTTTTTATCGCTCTCTGAATCGGATTCTCCCTTAGGCTTCTTTGAAGGAGCTGGATTCTCTTTTCCGAGGGTTTCGCTATCTTTTGCAGGGTAAGCACCTACGGTCTCAATCACATTCTCTCTCTCCCTCCCCTGCCTATCAATATCCTGGATGTTCATCCAAGAAGATAACATCCTTTGGGTCCTGAGCGCAGACCTCTTTCTTTGCTTTCTGTTTGCCATCTGCTCCCTAAGATTCAACACTTCAAACTGTGTGAGTCTAGATTATTGCAATGCTATATTGGCTTCCATCAATGAGACAATGATTCATAAACTACAAGTGGTCCAGAACACCGGAGCTCGTCTTCTAACTAACCTCCACCCAGAATGCCTTCTTCTCCCCTTCTACATTCTCTTCATTGGTTGCCAATTCATAAAAGAATAATTTTTAAAATCTGCTGTCTGACACATAAATACTTAAATGGCAAAGCCCCAAGCTACCTTTATGACAAGCTTTGCCCTTATCGGCCAGACAGATCATTGAGATCTAGTGACAAAGCCCTGCTTATTGTTCCTTGAATAAGAAAGTCTCGATCAGGAAGCAAGTCTTTTTCCTATTTGTCCCCGCTTTACTGGAATTAGCTTCCGCTCTACCTACGTCATTGTACAGATCATTTCCAATTTAGGACATTTCTTAAGCCAGAGCTGTTTATGGCCTATTTAAATGAGACTCTGTTTGTGATGCTGGGCTGCACCAAGATGCCCCTCCCGGGGTGATTCATGCACATTACAAATTAAAATAACATATCCTAACATTAGTAGGCTGGGCTGAACATAAGTGAGCGACTTCCAGTTAGCTGGAAAGCTACCAGTAGCTCACAAGCTACTCGTTGGAGAAGCCTGGTCTAGGCTGTGGTTGTAGTTCAGCCATTCTCCTCCTCAAATTCTCAAGTTTAGGTCTGTGAAAGGTTCCGCATGAGCGAAACTGTAACTCCTTATCCTTCTCAGTGTACTGATGTGATTATTTGAGCTAAACATACGTGTGCAACCCTTTCTTTGCTGCTGTTTCCCTAGCTGCTATACCTTTGGGTGGTCATTTCTCTTCCTTTTCTTTGTCTTTCTGGGTTTTCGAGGAAAGGATATCCATTTTCTATTCTCTCACTACATCCCTATCACCTTACTTTCTTTCACATAGCTCACGGTTCGTCCACCAATAGCAGCGTAACCAAGTCAAAGGTCAACCAATTGTAGCACAGCTCTCTGCTTCTACCAGCCTATCCCTGCAAGGCACCCTATGACATAACAGTCCATGAACAGTTGGATTTTCCTAGACACTCTCATTTTCACTCTCTATTAAACATTAACGTTATCTGCTTCTTCTAAGGAGAATATTCTCTATGACAGAATGCTATTCCACATACAACAATCGGATGAGGCAGACCCTCGACCCGCAGTAGTGTGCCTTGACAAAATATATCCACTCCCAAGTAGTAAGGAATGAAAGATAATCAACCTTAACTAGTTCAACTGCTCAACAGGAAAGTTACATTTCTCTCTTGGTGAAACTAATAGCATTTCACAGTACACCTCACCTTAGCCGACAACACAAACTGCCAATGTTATAACTAAGGTACCTTAACTGACATAACTCACAACAAAAAACAACACACCTTCTCATCAGAAGTCAATGAAAAACATCAAGGAAATTATAACCACTGTCCGTACAAGTCCACAAATCAAAGCCACATAATAATTCAATTTGAAATCCATCCACCGCATCGGAATGCTCCCTTCCGTACTACACGCCACAGAATGCACCACTGTCACTCCGCACACATTCACAAGTACGATAGTCCCTCTTGATGCTCACGTCGTTATCTCTGGTTCACAGTGTCATCTTCCTCGTCTCCTCGCAGTCGTTGTTGATCAAGATCTGGGTATGGGCTGGATCAATTTGAACCTCGGGCCCAACCACCTATACTATGAAGGTGCAATTCTCAGTTCTTTAGCCAATTTGTCTACGTGGTTCTCATCAATACCTTACTGATCCAGTCAGAGATGTCCTCTGATGTCAGATCTGATGGCGTGCAGACCCTTGTCGGTGTTTAGTTTCTGGGGTGCATCTGCACCAGCACCAGATCAGGAACTGTATAGTCCCTACCAGACGTGGGTGTTTCCCGCTGGATCTGTCCATCTTAGTTGACTGACATAGCAGAGCAAGCAAGAGCAAAGCACTTCTCTTAAGGATGACAGACAAGGGTCTTAGTTTAAAGCTTTTCTCAGTAAATACGATTTTATGTTGATATATCTGCACTGTAAAGCGCTCTGATACCTGCAAGGGTCTTGTTCGCACTATATAAAACTGTCAAAATAAAATAAATAAATAAATTAAGAACAGGAAGCCATCAATGTTATCATCAGTAAGCATTAAATCAATAAGTATATGGCCTAGTAAAGTTCAAATATAAATCTAGCATAGATTCGCCTTCATAGAATGGAGAAAAGGTCTTCCTTCTTTCTTGGAGAAATTGTGCTCTTTTATCGCATTTTAGACTTCACACATCTCGTGCATTAGTATACAGTTCTCATGCTTATAACCAACAGGAATAAAGTAAAAAGCAACAGTTGCAACAAAATACATTCAAAGATATTCTCATGATTTAAATACATGGAGTTCAGGTGTTCTCAGCATCTGTTCTCAGCACATGAAATGTTACATAGTAAATTGTTCAGTCTGGGATACTTTCTCTTGTCCTTGAATAGGTACATGCTGCTTACACGGCTATTACAGCTTATTTCTTAAACTAGGGAGAGTTACGAGCCTTTATTATGACAAAGAATAAACAAGCTCTGATCACGTGTTAGACTGAAACATCACAATAAAGATGGCTGCAAGAACTAAGTTGTCTTAAATTAGTACAAAAATGGTTATTTCATGAAATTTCAAAAATTCATAACAATCCACGTTCACCAAACCTCCACAGTATCTAATGTCAAAAAGAACTAAGTTAAAGCTACAACACCTCTACTTCTCTTAGGCTTTAATAAAATAGTAAACAATATGTGATTTATTCATATTCGCTTTCTATGTTCTCCTTTAATGTAGTTTAGGCAAGCATGATCCTCGCATAAATGTCCTTCGAATAAATGTCACCTGTGCAACTACAAACTAGAATCACTGCTGCATATTGTTTGCATTTTCTCTGCGCTCCCACCCGCCAGACAAAGATGACTTAGACCACACTTTGTAAAAAAGAACCCCCACTAAGATTGATTTAATCAACAGAAGACTTTGTGTTCTGAAATATTCCCTCTCACAAATGTTACAGACGTTATACATTTTTTTTGATAATGGGAGAGACATTCTTCAGTGATGAATCTTGTATAGTTTTCTGCAAGAGGAGAGACTGATTGTAGAACGGCATTTGAATATTTTTGTACATTATCATTGTATTTGTATTTTGGGATCTGGCTCCCTGATATAAGTTGCACTTTTCTGGATTTGTAGTGCCCGGGCGTTTTAAAGAATCATGTACTGTATAATTGACTTTTAGAGGATTATGCATTGTATAATTGTAATCAATTTTCGAATAAACTTCAATCTGATGTGATCTAGTTAAGAAAAAGGATAATATACACGTGTTAGCACTTGAAAAAGCAGAGATGAATTATACTGTAAAACATTAACATTAACACAAGGAAATAAATAAAGGGAAAAATACCCAGCAGCTCCATGAAATGACAATGCACACTGCAGTGACTCAGTCATGGGATTTGGCATGCAAATCACCACACATAATCTTGCAACCTGATGAAAGCTTTTCTCACTCTCTCCAGGTCGGTCCTCCTACTAGACTCCGTTTCACCCACTGCTCCATCACCACCTCCTCTTTTGACCCTGGATACCCCTCTCGCACTTCTGCATTCATTGTCGATCATCAACATTACTCCACTAAATTCACCCTCTTCTACTAGTGTAGCACTTCCACCCTCACAGTCACTACCCTTTTTTTACCTACTTTCAATTCCAAATAATTATCTCTTGCTTCCAGGCCAGACCTTTTCTCATCCATCCCTGTTTCGCCTTAACACATAGACCTTTCTGAAACCATGCTTCAACATTCATTGTTTTTCTTTTGCTCTCACCCACGTTCTATCTTCCTTCCCCTCTATCCTTAAACCATTCATGTGCCAATCTTATGTTTGCCTCATTAAGAAGGAAGGTGAGCAGCCTTAGATACCATTCACACAAGTGTGGTACAACCACACCAACTCTTTCATTGCTTCGTCCACATACAGCTTTCAATTCCAAGCCATCTTAACCACCCTTCAATCATGTGGTTTTCCCTTTCGACCATGCCAATCAAAAACTGTGAGTTATATCCTGTCATCCTTCAGTGTTTCATGTCCTTCCTCATCTCACCCAAATACAATAGAGTCCCATTATTAGTAAAAAGGTATCCACATACACCCTACCTTGCATCACTGTTCTCAAAACATTAATTTTGTTGGATGTGGTTATTTCCTTGACAAACGCTACCTCCAACCACCTGCTGTTCACGTGAACCAGAACCTCTGCAAAGCATTTCGACTTTGTTTGGTTCCACATGGGCCCTCTGTAGCCCAAAGACACACTAATTCTGTTAAATGTTGAATGTTACCACCTTGCATCACTGTTCTCAAAACATTAATTTTGTTGGACGTGGTTATTTCCTTGACAAACGCTACCTCCAACCACCTGCTGTTCACGTGAACCAGAACATCTGCAAAACATTTCGACTTGGTTTGGTTCCACATGGGCCCTCTGTAGCCCAAAGACGCACTAATTCTGTTAAATGTTGAATATTACCACCATCTGCCATCTAATTTTAACCTCTTCTCTCCCTCGTTACATACTTTATGAGCCTTCATCCATTGCACCACCTCTTCCTATCTGAGAAGGCAAATTCAGGACAGGTGTATAGGGCCATCAATACCTTCAGATCTGCCATTTCAGCAGGCCACGCACAGGTCAATGATACAATGATTGGAGAACATCCATGGATTTGACAGCTGATGAAGGGCATCCTTCTGTCAAAACTGCCCCAACCCAGGTATTAAACCCTTTAGGATGTCAACATTGTGCTGAATATAGTTCTCTCCTGGCAGGGCAATAAATTCCTCTCCAGAAAAGAACTGTCAGGTAAACTGGCCATGCTTTTGTGTATGATTTTATGCAGAAGAGTCAGATTTGTTTTAACCAGAAGAACCAAAACAGGCACGAGGTCAGTATCGTGCCCAGCATTTCAGGTGAGACCAAAACTATGTCTGGTCAGATGCCTTAAGGCATACAAGAACATGATGGCAGAGGTGAGACAACCAGGAGAAAGGAAATTGCTTATCACATTAAAGAAACCCTTCAAAGCGGTATTGACTCCTTCGATTGACAGGTGGCTGATTATGCAGGAAGCAGGAATATACATGACTCAATTTGGGGCCCACTCCACCAGAGGAGCCATGGCCTCTAAAGTGATAGCTGTTGGGGGGAGATTGGAGGATATCATGCCTGCTGTGATTGGACGTCTGAATCGACATTTAAGAAGTTACATTTTAAACCCATTTTAGAGGCAGCTGCATTGGTGGTAAGTAAGCTTTAAACATGTATAATCCTCGCCTAAGATCCTGACAGAAGATAAAATTTCCTGGCACTCAAGAAGGAAACTATCATTTTATTAAGGACACAGAGCGAGGATTATCCCACCCTGGAGTATTTCAGGGAATCCTTTTCTCCCCCACCCCCTTCTTCTTCCATAAAGATGGTTAAGAGTAAGTAAAATGTTAGAAGAGTATTGGAAAGATATGTTTTAGAGTTGTTTGGATATCCTGATGATTATTGGTATTTTGTACATTTATGTTTGATGGAAAGTAGTTTACAGAGTCTGTATGCTCACTAAGATGTGTTAAATTATCAGTATATAATTGTAAATACTTCAAGAACCATTTTAGGAGAAGGATAACTTTTGTTACATTGTCTTGTGTAGGCACAGACCAGAAACAAGACGGATAGAAGATATAATGGTTGAGACCCTTGCATAAAGAAAGCAGAAAAGGATGGGGTGTCAATACCAGCTATACAGTGTTGGGTTACGTGGTGGTGGACATTGGGACACCTTGTTACTGTTTATTCACAAGGTTGCATGGGAAAGTAGTTTTCAATTTTATTAGAGGAACGAACTGTGAAACAACTGCTATTTCAATTAAAGTGAAGAAAGAATGCATAATTCCCGCCTCCGTGTCGTTAATAAAATTGAAACTTTTCTTATCAATAGCCAGAAAACTTTTCATTTTAAAAGCACCTAGAAATTCTGGTGTTGTAAAATCGCTTTCGGTGTTAACTATGCATGCACAGGTATATTTGACCTTTAAAAATCACACAATTCCCAGGAAATACTTCAGTTTTGTGAGACTAACACAGGAAGTTGTTTAAAGGACATCACTGATTGATCATTTGGAAGCCGACAACCAACATACTTCATCATAGAGTGGAGTTAACAACTGGCAGCCATTTTTCCTTTGCATTTGTTTCGGAGAAAGTTTGCTGTTTGAATCGACAGCCATCTTCTTTCCAGGAGACATTTTGGGTCCAAATGTTTTGTTGGACTCTTACATCGTGAATTCAGAAAGACTCAGGAAGCACACATTTTCAGAGAGGGAGCTGATGGTTTTGGCTGAAGAGGTTGTAACGGAGGAGCCGCTCCTCGTAGGAAGCCTCATGGTTAAAACAACACCAAAAGTGAGGGCAAGACTGTGGTAGTACACCATTCACAGTAAATGTAGTTTCCACTCAGAAAAGGTCAGTGGAGGATTGCAAGAAGAAGTTTAATTTCCTCAAAAGAAGAATTGGAGACCTCCCTTCAAAGCACAGAAAAGGCTGCCTGGCCCCCAGGAGTAGGATTTGAGTCTTTTTCTTTCATAAATCCACTAGTAATCACAGCAGCCTGCGAGCACATCTTTCCTTTTGGAGGTTTGATTTTTCATTTTCGTTGGCAGCTCCGCCAATTAAACATGGCACCCCCGCAGGCCCCGGAGTTCGGGAGCAGGCTGGATGTCTACATTTAAAAGTATACACACATTTTAAAAAGATGATAACATGTAAACATCAAAAGTAATTGTGAATGAGTTTATATCTTATGGCAGAAGCATTTTGGTCCTACTGCTGGGCCTGTGCACCATGTGCCATATCACCTTGATGACCTGAGACATTATCTGGCTGATTTGTGTCTTCTGGCACGTCATCATATAGCCACATAATGCTGCATGCAGCTTATGATTGTAATGTTCCTCACTGTCTCTAGCTTATCTGCTAATTCCCCAACACTACCATGTAGACAATGAAAACAAGCATTTAGAGGTCCAAATGCACTCTCAATTACATTTTTTGTTCTAGTGTGACTAATTACATCTACATTGAGATTAAGTGATGATGTCATGTGTCACTAGACACTCACATAATGGATACCTAGAGTCACCTAGATTGGGATAAAGCAGAAAGGTATATTTTAAAAATGCTACATGTATATTATGTTGAAGTATTTAAGAAATGTGAAAAATCATAAACTGAATTTTACTGTATACAGAACAACCATGTTCCTTGCGAGTAATGTCTTTAGGCGGTATTCACATTGTTTTATTTATTAAAATCATAGAATCCTGTAAAGATCCTGTGAAACAGCCACAGCAATCAGTAATGAGCTGTGCCTTACACGCCACTTGCATGTAAATGGTATTCTTTCTACATCTTCCTATTTCTGTATATATGCTCAGCTGCTCTGGGTGGTATAAGTCCAAAATCAGTGCCGTCCAGGGCTCCTCTGCTATGAGGAAATCCAGCAAGAGCTTAACAATTTGCCTTCACATTATCACTACTTGATTGTCAATAGGGAAACAATGTATTGAAATGCAGCTTGGAGTAGAGCACCCAACAGCTGCTTCAAAAGTGTGGGAAAGGTGGACGGTTCCACGACAGGAGATCAAGATAAACTGAGGATGGTGTCCATTTCAAGGCAATAGTCTGTAAGAATACATTCCCAGGACATATGCCAAAGATTGTGACACCTCCTGATCATTCTACGCCTTCTTCTACTCCTATTGGGTGCTTGTGCTCTTTGTTGTTGGGCATGTTGCTGCACTTGGAACTGCAGTTGTAGTTGTGGAACCAATAAATTCAGCTTTTGCAGACAGAAGTGGTGCAGAGCCAGTGCTCCAGCCACGATGCTGTGTTCAAGAATGAAAAAGCTGTGTTGTCTGCACTTATATATGCCGGAAAGTAGTAAATTGATGTCAGTTGTAATGGTTTATTTCAGGTTGATGTGTTTGAGTTAGTGGATGAATGTGTTTGTAGTTTTAGTTATAACTTTTTAAATGAAAAAGAAAGCTATTACAATGTATTATTATCTATTTAAAATTTAATTTGTACTGTCTTCAAACACATTTAAAACTTTGGGCCTATTCACAAACTGCATTTCGTGACATGTTTAGTAGTACCTTCATGTGGAAGTGTCTTGCTCCGCCTCGCCTATCTGTTCTGTGCAGAGAACCCCCTACAAAGATTTCTGCACACGTAAATATACGTTTTAGTAGTAAATGTTGTAGGTACAAAGGGGAGTGGATAGAAAATGGGGAGTACTTATGACTAAAAAGGGGTAAGGGAGGAGTAAAGAGGAGTATAGGGAGGAGTTCAGGGAGAAACAAACAGCCACCCGCAAAAAGGAAAGCCCATTGCTATTCACAAGCTGGCCTTCTATAGTTACAATAGCCAAAACAGATCCAAAACAGTTGTAAATGTACTCCAGCTCAGAGCTGGAGTAAATCCAGCACCACACTTAGACAACCTCTGGTACTGTGACACACTCCCAAAGAAAATTGTGCAGGTAGGGATTAAAATTATACCCCATAGGAATTTATATAAAAATGTATTTAATTATTTAAATTTGAAAAATATAAATACATTTTACTTAATGTTAAAAGCATTGTCAATAAAGGAAACATAACTATTTTATTTCCAAATATTTTATAAATCTTTTATATTTTAAAAATTGATGTACCATAAAAATTTAACAGAAATAATTAAATCACTGTAAATTAATTCTGTACATCACTTTTAATAATTTTAATACATAATGAAACAGTATACTTTAGGTGGGACTTAAAAAAATGCAAACTTCAGAAAAATAACAACATTTTAATTTATACTCCAAATAATTAAATTTGTGATACAAAATTTAGGGCCGCATTAGGATGGCGGGGGGGACTCCGGTCCGCCCGCCACCCTAGCGGTGCCGGCACCGGCCAACAGTGGTGCGGCGGTCCCGCACCGTCAATTAGGATGCCACCGCCACCGTGGTGGTGGCATCCCGCATTCACAATGTTGTAAATGGACGTTGTGCATTGGCATGCACAACGTGACAGGCACCGTGTAGTGCCTGCCACCTTGTCCATGCCAGTGTTGGGGGGTACCCTGGGTACCCCCCATGTGCAGCCCCCAACATCCTGGGGGCCCACAACGGGGCCCCGTAGCAAACACCGCATGCCTTTCCATGGCGAAGTCTCCTCCATGGAAAGGCATGAAATGTGCCACATCCTAGCTGGCACCGCCACCATATTCAGGCCCTTTTTTTTTCTCCCGGTCAGAAATCTGACCGGCGGTAAAGCGGCGGACGGTCTTACCGTCCGCCACGGAGCCCCTCGCCATAGTAATATGGCAGGGGGGTAATACGGGGCCATCTGGTGGGCAGATTGCCACCGGCGGGCCGGCGGTGATCACCACCGGCCCGGCGGTGGCGATCCGCCCGCAATCCTAATGGGGCCCTAAGTTATTAATGCTGTAATCTTTTTATATTGTTATACATTTAAAACAAATATATACACTTAATTAACATTTAGCATAAAATATTTTCCTATCCTTTAAAAAAATTAATACATTTTTAAACTACTCCCAAAACTTTATTATAGGGTGACCTTCACCCCGATTGCCGAGGTCTCAGCCAGGTGTGTGGAATGTCAAATAAAGGTGGAAAGTTATTGCGAGTAGTAACTTTACTTTGTATTTGACTTTCTATTGACTCCATTCCCTATTTCAGGAGACAGGGAAAAGTAAATCTACACTTCTGAGTAGCTTTATGTTTGTAAATGGTGAAGAGCTAAACGTAGTGAAGTTACTCAAAAATGTAAGAGTAAATTTACAGCACCCGATTTTACTGGGCGCGATTTTGTTGCACCAAATAAATTTGAGCGCAGAAACATTACACTTGGATTGATCAGGTGTGATAAAATTGCAACCAGTAAATCCAGGTGTGATTTTACTGCTACCTTGTAACTCTACAGAGCAGATTCAACGCAAAAAACATGCAGTAAATTCACTCCGCCCAATTTGGAATGAGGGCATTAATGGTGAATTATCACTAATACCTTTTGGTTCCCTAGGTATCTGAAATGTCTGCATTTTTTGGTGACAGGCACACCTGTGAAAAGAAAAAGCTCTGCATTAGCTTTCTTTATATTTTCTGTAGTTGCAGTGCCTGCATTACACATTGGACGAGAAAGCAAAAGACAAACAATTGATGGACGGAATGCAGAACAAATCAAAATATTCTACCCTAGTCAAGAGATCTGGGTTAAATCCATCATTCTCTTGCACTCCATGCCACGCCAGTTTAGACCTGGCCATATGCAAATCAGTCTTGACCCAGCGCCTTATGGGAACAGTCCAGCCCGAACTGCCAAGCCAGGTCCTCCCTGGACCGGAAACAAGCATCCTAGGACCGGTTGTGCGGTTTCACTCCTCATCAGCCAGAATAGCTTGAATCCAGTGACACAGTGAGCCCGGGACCCACATCTGGGCATACCCGGCGCACATAGGGCGAGAAAGTTAAAGAAACACAATTGATGGACGGAATGCAGAACAAATCAAAATATTCACCCAGTCAAGAGATCTAAGTTAAATCCATCATTCTTTTCCTCACCATGTCACCCCAGTTGAGACCTGGCCATATGCAAATCAGTCTTGACCCTGCGCCTTTTGGGAAAAGTCCTGCCTGAACTGCCAAGCCTGGTTCTGCCTAGACCGGAAACAAGCATCCTAGGACCGGTTTCGGAGTTTCACCCCTCATCGGCCAGGATAGCTTTAATCCAGTGGCACAGTGAGCCCGGGACCCAAGTCTGGGCATACCTGGCACACTTAGGGTAAGAAAGCAAAAGACACACAACTGATGGACGGAATGCAGAACAAATCAAAACATTCACCCCCAGTCAAAAGATCTGGGTTAAATCTATCATTATTTTGCTCACCATGCCACCCCAGTTTAGACCTGGCCATATGCTAATCTGTCTTGACTCTGTGCCTCATCGGAAAAGTCCAGCCGGAACTGCCAAGCCAGGTCCTCCCTGGACCGGAACAAGCATCCTAGGACTGGTTTTGGGGTTTCACTCCTCATCAGCCAGGATAGCTTGAATTCAGTGGCACAGTGAGCCCGGGACCAATGTCTGGGTATACCCGGTGCACTTAGGGTGAGAAAGCAAAAGACCACACAATTGATGGATGGAATGCAGAATAAATCAAAACATTCACCTCCAGTCAAGTGATCTGGGTTAAATCTATCATTCTTTTGCTCACCATGCCACCCCAGTTTAGACCTGGCCATATGCAAATCAGTCTTGACCCTGTGCCTCATGGGAACAGTCCAGCCCGAACTGCAAAGTCAGGTCCTCCGTGCACCACCTGGAAACAAGCATCCTAGGACCGGTTTGGGGGTTTCACCCCTCATCAGCCAGGATAGGTTGAATCCAGTGGCACAGTGAGCCCGGGACTCACGTCTGGGCGTACCCGGTGCAGTTAGGGCAAGAAAGCAAAAGACCCACAATTGATGGATGGAATGCAGAATAAATCAAAACATTCACACCCAGTCAAGTGACCTGGGTTAAATCTATCATTCTTTTGTTCACCATGCCACCCCAGTTTAGACCTGGCCATATGCAAATCAGTCTTGACCCTGTGCCTCATGGGAACAGTCCAGCCCGAACTACCAAGCCAGGTCCTCCCTGAACCGGAAACAAGCATCCTAGGAACGGTTTTGAGGTTTCACCCTTATCAGCCAGGATGGCTGGGTTCAAACTGAATGGCATGGGGAGCAAAAAAGCGATGGATTTATGCCCAGATCTCTGTACTGGGGTGAATGTATGACATTGCTCTGCATTCTGTCCATCAATTGTTCCTTTTGCATTTGTCTCCCCGAGTGGGATGAGTATGGCCAGATGTGGGTCCAGTGCTCTCCATGCCACAGGAGTCAAGCTATCCTGGCTGATGAGGGGTGAAACCCCGAAACCGGTCCTAGGATGCTTGTTTCCAGTCCAGTGAGGACCTGGCCTGGCAGTTCGCGTTGGACTGGCGCAGGGTCAAGACTGATTTGCATATGACTGGGTTCAAACTGGAATGGTATGGGGAGCAAAAAAAACGATGGATTTAGGTCCAGATCTCTTTACTGGGGTGAATGTATGACATTGTTCTGCATCCTGTCCATCAATTGTTCTTTTTGCATTTGTCACCCCGAGTGGGATGGGTATGCCCAGACGTGGGTCCCGTGCTGCCACTGGAGTCCAGCTATCGTGGCTGATGAGGGGTGAAACCCCAAAACTGGTCCTAGGATGCTTGTTTCCAGTCCAGCGAGGACCTGGCCTGGCAGTTCTGGCTGGACTGTTCCCATTGGGCGCAGGATGAAGACTGATTTGCATATGGCTGGGTTCAAACTGGAATAGCATGGGGAGCAAAAATACCATGGATTTAGGCCCAGATCTCTGTACTGGGGTGAATGTATGACATTGTTCTGCATTCTGTCCATCAATTGTTTTTTTTACATTTGCATTACACGGTGGCAAGCACGCTTTCACCTGTAGGTGTATGTATGCTGCTATATGCTGTAACTAGTTTGCTACAATATGTAAAACGTTCTGCCACTGACCATCATTTTTGACAGATCTTAGTGAACCACCCATTGAGTGGGACATGTGAATTGACTTGTTTCAGACTTATTTCAAAGTTTTGGTAGACGGCGAGTGTACTACCCAAAGACAGTTTTCCTTATTGAAGTTGATCTGTAGGTGGCTGCTTTGAGGGCTTTAGCAGTCTCCTGCGACTTCGAGCACATCAGGTACGAGGAAGTGTTGCATGATCAGATTCTAATGAAGGCAAGGCAAAGAATTAGCAGGAGTGGTTATGGGCAGGGACAGATATCCCCGACCAGTCCACCACGAGCTTTTGAGGTTTTTTTAAAGATGTGTCCAGGAGTCATGTAAAGTGCCGGGGAGGCATGAATGTGGTGATAAAAATGCTACCAGGAAACTGGAGAAGAAGAGTGATATATATTAAGGAGGGTGGTGGAACATATGGTAGAAAGATGACAGTTTCTTCTGATGTGGTACTTTTTCACAAATTGTTAATGAAAGACACAATTCTGCTGTAGAAAAGGTGTACAGCCCTTGTAAAATGAAGTGACATTTTGGTAGGGTGTGCAGTCTAGGGTGCAAACTGTATTATGGAAGATACCAGAGGAGGTTTGAAGGAATCTGAAAAAGGAGATGGTGTGGTTTTGTGTGAGTGACATTTGATGAGTAGGTCAAAACAGTGTCCTCCTCAAATGTGAAGTATTAATGCATGATGTTCCAGTGGGGTTGATGGTGGATGCTTGCATGTGGCACACCATTATTGGCGTGGCAGTGTTCCAGAAGTAGTGAGGGGGGGAGATTATAGCCCACCACCATTCACACTGATAGTTATTCAGAGCACACGATTGATCTTTTGGGTTATTTGTGGTTGGGTTTACATTTTAAAGGCTGGAGAAGAAGGAATGTGGTGTTTGTGGCTAAAAAAGGAGACTCAATCTTGGGTTCGTTGCACGAGGAAGACTTAGGAATGCAGTGAGATCTGAGAGCTAATCCACTGCTGTATGCTTTATGTGAGTGTAATAGGAAGATCTACTGCAGTTGGAGAGGAGTTTTAGGATGTGTTCAGAGAGGAGCTTTGAAAATTCAAGGGCTACAAGCACAACATTGCGATGTAGGAGAATGTGATACCTGTCAGGCCAAGGTTGATGTATGTGCTGTTGTCATATAGAGACATGGCTATGGTAATCTTGCAGGATCTGTACTGAAAGAACATAACCGAATAAATTGAATCATCAGGTTGGCTTTCGTAATTTGTGAGTTCTCTCAAGAGCTCTGGGGAATCGAGTTGGCGTGTGTACTTGCATTGTCTTAATGATGCGATATGGATTGACAGTTTCCTGTGCCAAACCTTCAAGAATTATAATTGTCAGTGGAAGGAGTATCTCTGTTCTCAATGATCAATTTAACATGTGCCTGCCACCAAATGAGATTGAAACAGATATCAAGCATTTTACAGCTTTAATTAAGCCTGAAGGGATGTGTCAATACAGATGCCTGCTATTTGGACTGGCTAACCCGTAAGCAGTTTTCCAGAGGTTAATGGATAAAATCTTGAAAGGTGTGGAAAGGGCAATGGTTTTTCAAGATAACATTCTATTTTTCCGACAGACATCGGGGAGCATGATAGCAACAAGAGGAATGTGTTGTCCATATTACAAAAGTCAGGATTAATCACCAAGAGTGACAATTGTAAATTTGGCCAAGAAGAAGTTGAATTCTTGGGACATTCAATTTCTAAGTTGGGGATAATGCCCAAAAATGGCCATATTAAAGAAAAATGCTGTGCGACCTATCAACAAGAAGCAACTGGTGTTCATTTTGCGTGTAAATGAATTTTATGCAAGGTTTATTGAAAATGATTCCTGTAAAGTAGAATTGTTATGTAGACTTCTAAAGAAGAATGCAAGGAATGAGTGGGATCATGAGCTCAATAGTGGTTTCAAAACTGTAAAATAGGACATAGAGAAGGCTCAGAGTGTAACACCATTAATAAGTGGTTAAGGACTGTAAAGTGGCTGTTGATGCAAGTGGGTATGGTTTGGGCAGAGGGGCTGGCCCAGAAAAACGAAGCAGATGAATGGATGGTGGTATACTTATCACTAGATGTGGATCCCAATGAAAATATTTACTCTGTGATTGAATAGGAAATGTTAGGGTGTACGAAGGCTTTTGACCATTTTCAGACATATTTACAGAGTACAAAATTCCTTTTGAGAACAGTTGATAAACCGGTGATTAATTTGCTGGAACCAGATGGAGGTAGGTCGATGACTTCAAGGTTGGCAAGATTGGCAGATAAACTCCAGGCATATCATTATTCTATAGAATTTGCTAGGAAAGATGAATGTTCAAACGGATGGGTTATTCATGTTGCTATTGCAAGTGTCTGATGAATTAATTAAGGGTGGAGAAAGGAGTGTGAATTTGCTTTAACATTTTAAGACGTGAAAGAAAGTGTTGGGACACAAGAAGAAGAAGCATATGAGGAGGAACAGAATTACAAGAGAAAGGATGGATGGTGACATATCCTTGGTGAAAGAATGTTTTGTGGCAAGATGGCCATCGGAGAAAAGGTTGCATGGAGAGTGTGTTGCATACAGCAAGGTCAAGGATAAACTGACATTCAAAGGGAAAATATTGACTAGAGGGGATAACATTGTACCACATGCCGGTTTATGTGGAAAATTTGTGGCTTTGGTACATGAGGGATATTGTGGTATGTCTACCGAAATGGATGACAAAATTGAGAGGTGGGTGAGAAGCTGCTAGTCATGTGGAAGTTGTGGTAAATTGCTGCATGTGCTGCATGCCATGTAGGAAGCTAGCTCTGTATATACTATATCAAAGTAAGGTATAGTGTGCACAGAGTCCAGTGGATCCCCAGAGGTATAGGAGAGGCTAAATTAGATAATCTCTAACAGCTCTATTTGTGGTAGTGTGGTTGAACATTTATGCTTATCAGAGGGTGTGTTAAGCATTTATTGTATTCACTTAGACGAGAAATGGTGGCACACACTCAGAGACAGAATCCATACCAATTCAGTTTAAGTATAAAAAAGGTACACTTATGTTTTATTTCTAGAACCAAGCAGGACTTGGCACAGGTAGGTAAAATATACTTTCAAATGCAGAGCTATACACAGAAATGCAATTGTAGATGGAATTGGTAGAGTTACAGGTAGGTTTGTGTTTGCTTTTAAAACAATTCAGAAAACTTTGAAAATACTTTGGATTACTTTTGTGTAACTTATTAGTTACATCGACTACTCGGGGTGATGTGCCGAGATATCACACTGTGGGTCCTACAATACAGAGGTAAGTAAGACAATTTACTGTTCAAGGCACAGTTACTCTTGTTTCATACAGAAAACAGGTTGACAGAATATTTCAGAGGAAATACCACAACATGGGTTGATATGGAGAAAAACAAAGTTATCGGTTTTCAGGCAAGTAAACGACTTACAAGGCTGGATGTCTGGGATTAAAAACCAAGGTTCCCCAAGGTTTAAGGAGGCACTTGAGTTCCACCACAAGCGGCACTAGGGCGGTCGGGTGCAGAGTGCTGAGGAACAATGTTAACCAATTGCGCTAGGGGGCCTTTGGTCAGGGGCTGCTCACGAGCACGCCACTCAGTTGTGCAAGCAAAGCTCCTGGGACTAAGATAAGCACTGCAGGTGCCAACAATCAGCACAGGAGCTGCACCACCAGCGACAGGGGGGCAGCCGGATGCAGGGTGCCAAGGAGACGTCAAGAGCCCTGTTGATTCCAATGGAGATCTCCGGTTCGGAAGAAAGGCTGCAGGCTCAGGCAAGGAGGCTTCCTGAGGGCGACCATCGGCAGGAGAGGTAATTTGGATTGATGGGGGAGCCAGTTGCTGGGGGTAACAAAAGGCAAGGGTAGCTAACAAAGGGGACAGGCCTTTGAAGCTTCCCCAGTGTGAACCCAGCCCAGCCTAGGGGAGGAGGCATGACACCTCTGCCCGGGATGAGCTTTGTTTCTGGACCCAGACAGTGGATGCCCTCTACCCAGGGGTCCGGAAACTTGTCTGGTGGTGGCAAATGGCAGGTAGCCCTTCAGGAACCACACCAGGGCTGAATATTTTTCAAGGGCATCTCTAAGATGCCTAGTGAGTGCATTTCACATTAAAACCCACACTGGCATCAGTGTGGGTTTAATGTGCTGAGATGTTTGCTACCAAACTTTCCAGGTTTCAATAAAGCCATTATGTAGCTGTGGAGTTCGTAATGACAAACTCCCAGACCTTATACTCTTTATGGCTTTACTGCACTTACAATGTCCAAGAATAGACTTAGACTAAACCCGGACGTAGTGCTCCGCTCCGCCCACGTAGTGTACGTAGCGCTGCCTGCTTCGCGGTTTACGAAGTAGGCGTAGCAGGCAGTGCTACGCACACGCCAGGGCGAAGCAGAGCTGCCCGCCGCCCGCCTCCCGCCCGCCCTCATTTTAAAATATGTTAAAATATTTGTTAAAAATAAGATAAAATGCCTTACCTACGGTGTGGCGTCCCGGGGCTCCCTCTTCCTCGTTGACGGCAACTTCTTTTCACTAATGCGCATGCGCGGGCGTCCGCGCATGCGCATTTGTGAAAAGAAGTTGCCGTCAACGAGGAAGAGGGAACCCCGGGACGCCGCACCGCAGGTAAGGCATTTTATCTTATTTTTAACATAGTTTAACTTATTTTAAAATGAGGGCGGGCGGGAGGCAGGCGGCGCGTAGTGGGGCTACGCAGAGCGTGCGAGTGTGCGTAGATTTGGCCACACTACGCGATGCTCCACGTAGCCCCACTATGCCCACTACGCCCAGGGTTAACTTAGACACTGTAAGGGTACAGTACTCAGGAAACTGTACTCTCACCTGCGGTCTAGTGCCCCCTGCTTGAAGGGTGACTTACCTAGGCCACAGACAGTGGGTTGCAGGCATGGTACACAGGGATGTGTGCCATGTCGACTATTCAGTTTTCTCTGCACCAAAACACGCAGCCTGCAATGGCAGTGTGTGGGTGTTAAGGTACATGGTCGCGAAGGGTGGCACAATAGGTGCTGCAGGTCTTAGAGGCCTTCCCTCATCACAGTGCCCTTGGTACCTATGGTACCTTGTACAAGGGGCTTACCTGTGGCCAGAGATGTACCAATTGTGGATACAGAGGTCCAGTTTTGGAAAGAACACAGGCCCTGGGAATCTGATTGGCAGGGACCCAGGGAACATCAAGTCAACATGCATCAAGTGTCGGGAAAAAATTGGGGGTAACAATGCAAAAGGGGCACTTTCCTACATGCACCCAAGCTGTGGAGTTACGAAGGGTCCGTTGAATAGGTTGACTGTGATATAATGGTCCTTTTGCAGGACTGCCCCCTGAAGAAGGAATCTTATGTTTTGGTATTTATTAATTATTATTTGAAATCACCAGAGGTGTGCATGTTAGATAGTGTAATAACTGAGGTTAGCGTAGGTTTCTGGAAAACGTATTTTGCCAGGAAGGTGCTCCTGAGGACCTTGCCTCTGATAATAGCATACAATTTATTCTGGATAAAATGCAGCACTTCCTAACCTCTAGTGGCATCAAGCATACAAGAGTAATTTTGTATCACACTGAGGCAAATGGTAAGGTGGAACGGTATAATAGAGTGGTAAAAAAGTTGATAAATGTGCTGCTCCAGCCAGGGTTATGTTGGAGGAAGATTTTGCAAGCTAATTTGTTGTCATCCAAGGTAACTCCGAGTGGAATCACAGGGCGGTAGCATTTTGAGTCGTTGAGAGGATGGAAACCAGTGACCAAGTTGGTGCCTTGGTGGTTGATGCATCTGCAGGAAATGAGACTGAAGTCTGGTGAATGATGGGGAAGTGAAGGAGATGGTGAATCAGGAGTAGCAAGAGAGGAGGGAACATCTGATGCCGGGTGAGAAACAAGTTTACAACACTGTAACGTGTAGGTGAAGGGGTGAGAATTAAGAAACCCAGGATAATTTCCAAGGGTTGTGCGAGGTGGTCAGAGCCCCATAGGGTTACTGAGGTATTGAAAACACTGGTTAGGGTAGAAGATGGTCGACTGGGGCACCTAGAAAGAATATCGGTGTGTCGAGGTATTAAGGATGGCAGTGTAATTGAGAAGAAGGTTTAACTAAAGAGAATGTGCTGCTGGATATGAGGGATAAAGATCTTGGTGCGTGTGAAGGTAAGGAATGAGCTGTGGGTAGTGCAGAGGGTGTAGGTTATGTGGGTGCTGGGCAAAGACCTCTGAAAAGGATGGATGTGGGGTATGCATGCTAAGCACAGTGATTATGTTCTAGAATAAGATGTCTTTAGCCTTAGCTCAGTATTATTTTTAGTATGGTGATATGATTAGCGTTGTTGTTTTGAGGGTGATGTCTGGTCGGTTCTGTTGATTATGTCATATTATGTCATATGATGTTACGGAAGGAGATATGTAGGGTGGACTAGTGCTGCAGTGGATGCATGGGATGTGTGATGACTGTTGACAGAGTGTGGAAGGTGTAGGCGGATTCAGAATGCTGAGGTGTTGTGGATGCGAAAAGGAAGGTCGGTTGCAGGTCTGATGTGGCGGCAGCTGCTGCTCTGTGTTGCTCATTAAGTTGGATCACAGAAATAAATCCTATTCCTTCCAACTTCTCTTTGTCTGATTACTTTGCAACAAGCCTTCCATTGCTTAATTTGTGCCGGTGGTGGGCAACAGCACTCAGTTTTAGGGAGCTGGCCTTATCTGTCATCACCCACAGCAAGAGAATGCCAGAAATGGGAGGAAGAGAACTATAGAAATAGTGCTAAAGGGAGAATCCAGGGTTGGAAAAGAGCCTGCACGTGTGAGAATCAAAGAACGGATGCATTTGATGCTGGAAGAAAGGGACAACAAGTGGAATCCAGACTAGGTAGCCTTGGCACTGGGCAATGCCAGGAGTCGATTGTGCTGGCGGTGGGCTCATAAGAAAACTTCAAGCTCCTTCTTGTACTTTTTATTTTTTTGGTTTTTTATTTTTTATTTTTTTACAAATGAAGCATTCGATGGTGTGCAGCAGAGCTGTAGCTCTGTACGCATTACAAATCACAGCGCCAGGACGCCTCAGGGCAGCAGTGCGCTTTATAAGACACACACATTTACATTTACATTTACATGTGTTAACGCCAATTATTTTAAAGAACACCAAACCCTTCCAGATGTGTCACCCAGCGGTAGGACGAGAAGTCAGCAGGCGCCTTTAAACTTTTATTTAAACCGTTCCCAAAGCATTCAGGTGCCCTACGCTGTCCATACAAAGTCATTCGGTTTGCCGTTTAATTTGACAAAGAAGCCTGGGGTGGCGCCAAACTGGAAAGTGTACGTTGTAAGGGTAATCACTTGGATACATTGAATGGGAGAGGATTCCTCTGACGCAGATGCTTTTTAAATTCCGTCTACATTTCAATTAAGCTCCCTTGTAGTGCGTTCTGCAAACCCACGCTGCATACAGCCACATATATTGTTTGCTAGATATATATGTAAGTAAACAGACAGATCTGACAATTTTAGCGACATGACTGTGGCTGGCTGGAGATAGATGTATGTAACCAGGGCATGTCCGTATAGGGCCAGTGCCGTCTGGTGTCTCAGTGTTTTGCATTTAGAGGGCGGATTCCTGGCGGCAGCAATGGGCACTGACATGACACTGTGGCTTAGCTGTGGTGGATACATAATTAAGGCGTAACAGGGTTTATTTCAAGTTTCGCAGGTAAAAAGTACATCCTTTCTCCATCACTTCGATCCTACCATCTGACATGTCAATGCCCCAGCATCAGCACCACAACTTCAGTGTACACACTCTCCTTCACTCAACCATACACTACGCAAACACAACAGATTATATTCACTCTCCACCTTAAACAAAACAATAACTGTATCTTATTTATTTATTGTTGTTTTCTATATAAGACACTACTCCTAAGAAGGTTCCCAGGAACCATAGGCTACAATGCAAGGTACCTACCAGACCATCTCACATCATCTCAAACCTTCCAGTCGAATGGCACCTTCAAACCCTCCAAAGCCTGATGATGTTAGTTGTGGGCCTTACCGCTTTCCTTACTTTATCCTTGACTTTGAGAGAAGGGTGATAACCCTCCCCTGTCGCCATGCCACCTTTCGCAAAATGGGCTGCAGGACAGCTTAAGTGAGCTTAAGTGTGTTTGGCGCCAAGTGTCCAGGAGGAACGAAGGTAGCACTAGCGAAAGAAGGAGAAGATCCAGGAACTCTAGACTGAGCACTGGAAGGAGCGGAAAAATCAAAGCAAAGTACAAGAAACTTCCAAAAATCAAAAATGAACAAAAGCAATAATTAAGCCAGCAAAAACCATGAGAAAGAAAGGAGGGACTTCAAAAGAGGGGTGATGATGTTTCCTGGAATAATGCAATGTAAGGAGGGTACAAAATACTCTCAAGACCGATGAGCGTACCCAAGGCTAGCTCTTCAGCCTCATGGATAAGAGTCTAGCCCAGCAGAATGCGCTGTTCCTGAACCCCCGCTGGTACACACCATCCACCCATGCCAAAGCTAAATGCAAGCTCACTCGACACTCGGTGCATCCAAGACACCAGGGCACCAAAGTGAGAGGGCACAGACATGCAAGGCCCATGGACAGACAACTGACTGCAGCAGCACAGATCAAACCAGAGGCAAATGGCCACTACCAAACTCCGACCTCTAGGAGGAAAGCAGGCAATTGCCAAGGGGGCTCAGGGCTTAACAGTTGGCGTGCAGCTTCATTCTTTGCTTAGAACAATCCAGCACTCAACTCCTGTCTGTATTCCTAGACTCTCTCTACAGTTGCAACTTTTCCCTATTCTTCTTTGTCCCCGCCCACAGCACCAGTGACTGGTCAGACCTCTGGTCTTCACTAGAGACATCCAAAGCTGCCCTTCTGGACTCATCCTCTTGTCAAAGCTCCAGGTCAGGTCACCACAAAGTACCATGAACCAATATCCCTCACAAATCACGGGCCAGCCAGCAGAACCTAGTATGCAGGGGTGACAGCCGGTAGCATCAGAGCATGGAGAATGCCCTTTTAGAAGCAGCGTCACAGATTTAACAGAAAGACACATGACCAGCCATTTAGTCTTCAATATACGCTACTGACTTTCAATACCCGTTCAATCTATTTATTAGACACATTTCCTTTAAATCACCTTTGGCCATAAACCTCCTCGCTCTCGGGCAATATTCATTGCACTTGTTTAGAGAATGATTTGGATTTATTATTTCATTTGAACCGTGCACATTTTAAAAAGCATTTCATGATTCGTTTTATGTACAACAGTCAAGAGGCGCAGCCTTTGACTCGAGGTCCTATGGGCCCTTAAGAGTTGATTTGCAATCCACCCCCCCCCCCCCCCCCCACACGCCCCTCTCACCTTCCATCCTGTTTCCTTCTGGATGAACCAATATAAACATAAAGTAAACAGACAAAAAAAGAATAAACCTGCATGATATTATTAATCATATCACCGCTAAGTATTATTGCCACCTCGATGCACCCCAGTGATTATGCTAAATTGCTTTCGATTCGTGGTCTTATTCCCAATAAAGAATCAGTGCGCGCAGTGTTCTGGGCCATGTCACGTGCATGCTTGCCTGCCTTAAATAGTCTGTAGGTCTTTTCCAAGTCGCACTCAATTGTTGCCTCTAAGTTCCAAAATCCACAGTCAGCATTTCCACTGCCAGGATCGTCCAGATGCACCTTGATCAATTACCAGCCTAATGTGTGCGTCAATGCCCACAGCATTGTCAGGAATTACGAAGCTAATGGGAGAGGGGTGTCTCCTACTGAATGTGCTGTGTGCGGGCCAAGCCGCGCCCACAACCTAGGTTATTGGACCCGACGGGCCGCCACGCTACCAACAGAGACCAGACACCGGATTGCTGGTCGGGACTGCGCTATGAGCGGCGAGTCCCCTTTTATTTATCACCGCGGCCGCGCAGGGTTGAGGTGCTGCGTGCCTACGTCACTGTCCCCATAGAGAACCTGGGTGGCTCACTATATCCCATTCAATGCTGGATGGCAGGGACCACCCTCACCTTGGCACACACAAAATCATGAAGCCTCTACCTGGGTGCTGGGTTGGCCTCCCGTTCGTAACAGCGTCCCCTCCCGCTTGGTTGGGGTGTAGATTCCTTCACGGCCTGGACTCGGGCCTGGTTTCTGCTTTGGGGTCTGATGGCTCTCCGGTATTCTGTGGTGGTGTGGTCTCCGGGCCACTGGCCCTCATCCTTCTTTTATGGCTCTCTGGTGTTATCACATCATGGGTCTCCAGCCTGTCATGTTCCTCCTCTTTCTCCCTGTCCGGTGCCGCAGTTGGTCATGAAATATGTCTTGTTGCCACCTCCTGCCCTCTGCGAGCGGTGATCATGGTGCCATTCACCTCCATCACTGTCCATGTACACCTATCGAAAGAGAGTGAAGAATTTACACCCTGGATGACGGGCTCTTACTAGGGCACATAACCCCACCACTAAGCGCCTTTCCGCAGCTCTCTGGGCCCAACTGGCTCTTTTGTTCATCTTCTTTCTCCTCATACTGGTTCCTGCATCATTGATCACGTCAGGGCGCCAGCCTGGAGCAGTCTGGATGCTGTCCTTCACATGCCTTTGGACCATGAGGTGCATGGGAATGCACTGTGTTGTGCAATGAGGGGTCTTCCGATAAGCCCGGTCATCAACCATGACCATGGTCAGTCTTCCATCCAGGAAGCTCCAAAAATCCAAACTCACTTTCTCCCACGTGGTCGTGGGTGCATCCTCAGAGGCCACCGGGGCAGGTGCTATGGAACTCCTGATGATCTGGCACATGTGGTAAAGTCATGCGCCTTCTACCCTGGCATCTATACCCAGCAACCATACTTTTCCCCTCATCCATGCTTTAGTCTTTATCGCACCTTTGTGACCTTCATGCGCCAAGTCTATCACCTGGCTCTCCAAAGATTTGGGGATAACGATGCGGTAACCTTACATTATTATTCCGCCTGCCGTGGAGCTTAGATCACCTAGTATTTCCCACGGATGTATGACGTTACAACGCATGCTTTTACACCGCATGCCGTTACAACGCATTTTTTACACCGCAAGATCTGTTACAACGCAAGCCTTTACAACGCATGCTTTTACAACGACGTACACTAGATGGAGTGCTGACATTAGAAATGTATAATTTACTATTCTAACTCCAGTCCACGTTGCAGTAGGGAAGGTGTTTGGATAGTAAAACTACACTATTTCTAATGTTAGCCCGCCATCTAGTGCATTTCGTTGTAATGGCATGCGTTGTAATGGCATGCGTTGTAACAGATTTCGCGTTGTTACAGTTTTGTTGTAATGGTAGTGCGGTGTAAAAGTTGCGTTGTAAACGTTGTATACCATTTCCCACAGGTGAGAGAGACTGGCTTTTTACTCAGGATGCCATTGGTTGGCATCTTAGAGGAAAAGCTTCCAAGCATTGTTGTTGATAGCCTCTGCTACTCTCCGGAGACTGTCATCACCCAGTGTTGCTTGCTTGATGTTATCGAGTGTCATTTCTCTGGGGCACAACGGTCATGGTCACCATACATGTACATTTTCCCACCCTCTCAATGTCTCCACTGAGTCCATCTGCACATTCGGGTTGGGGGGGTGCCGAGAAAGGAAATCTGCTGGGTTTCCAGCCCCCAGCTGATATACCACGCTGTAGGGAATCAGTTGCACAGCCCATGGCTCGATCCTGGGTGGTGGGTGTAGGACTGTACCCACAAACAAACTAACCAGCATCTTGTGATCGGTTATGACTTTGAACTCTTGTCCATATATGTACAGGTGAAAATGGTGATAGGCCCACTTGATGGCTAGAGCCTATCATTCAACGTGCATGCAGTGAGCTTCTGTGGCCATCAATGCCCGGCTAGTAAATGCTATAGGGTCCCATACCCCTGGCTCCTGTTCTTGTGTCAGGACAGCTCCCAAGCCCACTGGGCTCACATCCATGACCAATTCTGTTGCCTTGTCTGGGTTAAAGTATGCCATCATAGCATCTGTCAGGAGAGCGTCATTTATTTTCTCTAGAGCTTCCAGTTCTGGTGGGCCCCACGCCCTTCTCATGCCAACTTTCATGAGTGCCCTGAGTGGCTCCAAAAGGGTGGCTAGATTCAGTAGGAACCAGCCAAAGTAGGTCACCATGCCTAAGAAACTGCAGACCTCCTTAGCATTCCTTGGCGGGGGCTTCTTTTATTGCTGCAGACTTTTGGGGATCGGCCTGTAACCCGTCCCTTGAGATCACAAGTCCAAAAATTTTAGTTAGGGCTCAAATAATGAGTAGATGTCCTTTTGTATAGTCAAACAACTTTCCTTCAGCCTCTAGAGTGTGGTCTTGAGGTGTTTGTGATGATCAGCCAGTGTGGTAAAGTAGTTTAATATATCCTCACTAATGTTGAGGACCCCTTCAAGTCCCAATAGTGTCTCTCTGATTGCACTTTGAAACACTTCAGCGGCCGAAGAGATCCCAAAATGTAGCCTCTTGTATCTTCTGAGCCCCATGTGCATTGAGAATGTTGTGATGTAACGACTGTCCGAATGAAACGCCAATTGATGGTACCCCGCATTCAGATGGAGCTTTGAGAACCATTTTGCACCATTGAGGTCAGCAATGATATAATCTGTGGTGCTCTCTACAGATTGCTCGTTTGAGAAGCCTCATGTCAATACAGAGATTAATAGCTCCTGAAAGTTTCTCTGTTATCACTGGTGATGACACCCACAGTGTGGGTCCTGAAACGTTTTCTACTATGTTCATCTGTTCTTGTTTCTCAAACTCAGCTTCAACTTGAATGCAGAGGTGGAATGGCACACGGCGGTGGCGAAGAGTCAAGGCTTGTATGGTCTTTTCAATATGCAGTTTGACCGGGCCTCTTTTTTTCACCCGAGCCATCGAAACGGCTCTGGAAATTGATCCAGTAGATGGTTCACATGTAAGACATGGGCTTCCCTGGCAAAGAAGATCAGGCCAATGTCTTCAGCTGAATGGCACACAATCAGTGTTGCTTCGCCATTGGCCATCACATGGAACCTCGTTCAGATCGCTCTGTCTCCATCTTGAACTGTTGCTTCAATAGTTCGCACCAGGGGGAGCGGTTCCTTGCCCCCATATGTGTATATTTTGGTTTGTGGCAGGCTGAGGGGAAGTCGCGGTTGTAGCTCTAGATACTGCTAATGAGTCATCACATTGACCAAGGCCCTTGTGTCGATCAAGGCCGGTAAAAGGGTGTCAGTGATGGTTATCTTGCAGGGTGGCTGAAGGCGTAGGCCCCTGGTGCCTGGGGCCGTGTAGAAAAAAGCCCCATCCCATGCAGCGCCTGGATACCCCCCTAAGGTGATTAGCGCGCACTACAAATACTGATTGATTGATATAAGGAATACCTCTTCCTACTTGGGGTCACCTTTGTCTGCCTCACTTTCTCTCCACCAGTCTCCCTCTATGCTTGTGGGTGGGGGTTGTTCACTGACGGTCAGGTGGCGTATGGCCCTTGTCAGCTGACTCCTGCCACAGGTCGAGTGCTCACGTTCACCACCACTACAAACCCTTGCAAAGTGAGTGGATTTGTTGCACATCCTGCCACTGGGCACTTCTCCACCGAGTAGTATTTCAATCCACATGAAGCGTCCTTCTCCTGTCGCATTCTCCCTTTTTGCATTAATGGCCTGCTGCTAATAACGTTGACTGTCTGTCTTGATGATGGGCAATTTTGGAGTGACCGCATACCTAGCCCCCTTGTGTTTTTTGGGGGGGAAAAAGATTTATTGTTATTTGCATAAAACATTGCTGATTACAAACACATAGGTTCATACATTGTACAAGGTAATGCTTTAGAGTGGACAAAATATATGCACTTTTGCTTCACCAACTGTCCCGATGTACCCATCTTCACAGTTAATAACAATTCTCCCAAAGGGGACGTCGTCAGTGTTTGCTAGTCACTCAGTTCCGGTTCTGATTCTTCAGGCGGAGGGGCGCATATGTTCCCTCGAAATGCGTTCCATTTCCCCCACACTCGCGTCCATTTTTGGGGACACCCTCTGTGGATAAATACCACCTTTTCCGCTACCCTGGCTCTGTCTAGATCACTACACCACTGCTGGTGAGAAGGGACCGTCTGCGCTCCCCAATGTTGTGCGATGTTACGCTTAGCCAGTGTGATACCTATGGTCGCCCAGTCCCGCGCTGCATAGTTAAGGTCTGTTGGCTCCCACACATTGAGAAGGCACCTCTTTGGTTCAGTGGGGACGCTGAAGCCACATACCTGAGTGATTGTAGCCATGACAGCCCCCCAACATTTTATGATTTTGGGACAGTCCAACAACGTATGGTAAAAGGTGCCCACTATCCCACACCCCCGCAGACACAGTGGTGTATCAGTCCTCCCTATTTTGTAAAGTGTTGTTCTAGTGTAGTACGTTCTGTGCAGTATTTTGAGTTGCACAAGCTGAAGTCTGGAGGGGATTGCCACTTCGTGCTGGGATGCAAGTGCCTCCTGCCAATCCTGCTCGTCCATCTCCCCCAACTCAGTCCACCATTTTTCTCTAAGATTGTGTGTGGGATCTTTCTGAGGGTTAACCAATTAATGGTATGTTAGAGAAATAGCTTTTTTGGTTAGGCTGTCCGTCAGCAATCGATCCTCGAGCGGCGAGGACTCGGGGAGATCAGTCCCTGGTGGTATGGCCCTCGTGAGTGTGTGTTTAATATGTCTTATCGGTATTGCTCCGTCTCTGACATCTGATACGTTTCCTGGAGATGAGCAAATGTGACCCCCCCTCTTTTTCCACAGGTCCCCCACCCTGGATATACCTATTAGATCCCATCGGTTGAAACCTTCACTATTGCGAAGCCTGCCCAATCTTGGGGTGTCCCAGAGTGGTGTGTGTTGCGTTAACACTCCCTCCCAGCCGAGTGCACAAAGTGCTATAAACCAGACGTGAACGGTGTGCGCTGTGGGGCCAGTCAATGCGTGTTTCCGGGATTTATTATATAGTGCGCCCAGGATTCCATCAGTGCCGAGCGTATGCCTATCCACGTGCAGCGCTGGTTCGTCCTGTGGGGCGTGGAGCCATTGATTAACCACTATGAGCTGGGAGGCCCAATAGTATAGTTGAATATTAGGCAGGGCAATTCTGCCATCGTACCAACCCCTTAACAGCTTGCACATTGCTATGCGGGGAGGCTTCCCCTCCCAGAGGAGGTGGCCTACCTCCGCCTCAATTGACTTGAAATAGGAGTGACAGACTGGGATTGGCATGTTTTGCAGAGCGTATAAAAACCTGGGGAGAGCCATCATTTTGAACAGGGCCGTGTGGCCCAGGAGTGTCAGTGGCAGGGAGTGCCAGTGTTTCACGTCACTACGGAGCCTCTTCAGGGGCGGCAGTAGATTACGCTCGAGATGCGGTCCTCCCATCCCTCCGACCACCACAATCCGCGTATTGCCGATCCCTCCTTATCCACGCCGCCAACGGCTCGAGCACCAAAGCAAACAAGAGGGGGGACAAAGAACAGCCCTGTCTGGTCCCACGCCCCAGAGGAAAGTCTTCGGAGACCTGCCCGTTGACCACCACATGTGCCATTGGTTGTGTATATAGGAGTTGAATCCAGGCACAGAATTTGGGACCAAAACCAAAATGTTGCAGCACCGCAAATAGAAAGGGCCATTCCACTCGATCGAAAGCCATACTGGCGTTCAACGAGAGGATGACAGCCTCCTCTTGGATAGTGGTTATGCGAACCATCACGCCATGAAGCCTCCTCAGGTTCATCGCCGTGTTCCGGCCCACATAAAACCGGATTGGTCGGAGTGCACTAGGGTCGTAAGGTAAGGTTAGAGCCTAGCTACCAGTGCCTTTGCTAGTATTTTCGCTTCTGCATTGAGGAGCGAGATTGGGTGGAAGGAGGTGCACTCCTGAGGGGGTTTACCTGGTCTAGGGATCGTTATAAGCGCCGCTACCCGCTGGTCTCTAGGGAGTGTTCCCATCTCCAGACTGGCCTCATACATCCTTAAACACAAGGAGATGATGGAGGGAGCACTGAAACTTTTCAGACACTCACCCCCAGTCACAGATCTGGGATGAATCCAACATCGTTCTTTAGCTCACTTTGCCACCCCATTTCAGACACAGCTATATGCAAATCAGTCTTGACCATGTGCCTCATGGGAACAGTCCAGCCCGAACTGCCAAGCCATGTCTTCCCTGGACCGGAAACAAGCATCCTGGGATCGGTTTTTGGCTAACAGCCGTCATCAGTCAGGCTAGCTTGAATCCAGTGGCAAAGTGAGCAAGGAACCCACGTCTGGGCATACCCTGCCAACTTAGGTCGAACAAAGCAAACACAAGGAGATGATGGACAGAGCGCTGAAACTTTTCAGACACTCACCCCCAGTCACAGATCTGGGTTGAATCCATCATCGTTCTTTAGCTCACTTTGCCACCCCAGTTCAGACACAGCTATATGCAAATCAGTCTTGACCCTGTGCCTCATGGGAACAGTCCAGCCCGAACTGCCAAGGCATGTCTTCCCTGGACCGGAAACAAGCATCCTGGGACCGGTTTCTGGCTAACAACCGTCATCAGCCAGGCTAACTTGAATCCAGTGGCAAAGTGAGCAAGGGACCCACGTCTGGGCATACCCTGCCAACTTAGGGTGAACAAAGCAAACACAAGGTGATGATGGACGGAGCGCTGAAACTTTTCAGACACTCACCCCCAGTCACAAATCTGGGTTGAATCCATCATCGTTCTTTAGCTCACTTTGCCACCTCAGTGCAGACACAGCTATACGTAAATCAGTCTTGACCCTGTGCCTCATGGAAACAGTCCAGCCTGAACTGCCAAGCCATGTTTTCCCTGGACCAGAAACAAGCATCCTGGGACCGGTTTCTGGCTAACAGCCGTCATCAGCCAAGCTAGCTTGAATCCAGTGGCAAAGTGAGCAAGGGACCCACGTCTGGGCATACCCTGCCAACTTAGGGCGAACAAAGCAAACACAAGCAGATGATGGGCTGCTTCTTTTTGTAAAGCTCAACGGGAATACTGTTGGGACCTAGTGCCGTACCCGGTTGAAGCCCTCTGATGGCTAAAGTTAGTTTATCAACCGTGAGAGCTGTCTCCAGTGCCTGTACCTCACAAGGCGCCAGCCTGGGCAGTCGTATATCCTTAAGGAAGGCCAAATTCTCCTCCACGTTGTCGTTGCCTTGGGAGTGTATATTTTCTCGTAGTGTTAGGCGAATGCTGTGACTATGGCGTGTGGGTCCGGTATTATCTCACCATTGGTCAAGTGCAGTTGTGCTACCCAGCGACTGGCCCGTTCCTTTTTGTCAAGAAAGGTGAGGAGTTTGCTGGCCTTGTCCCCCACTTCACAGATGGTGTGTTGTGTTTTTATGGCTCTTGCCTTAGCCTCCTCCCACGTGTGGTCTCTGTATGCTTGTTTTGCATGGCCTAATGCGTGGGCCGTTTTGTCATTGGGCTCTGCGGCTTGCGCGCTCTCTGCCCGACTCACCGCCTGTTCAAGCCTCCGCACCTGCTGTGCCTTGTCACTCTTGTGTGACGTGATCAAGGAGATAGCGTGTCAACGCAGGACCGTCTTGTATGCTTCCCATAGGGTGGCAGGAGAGGTCACCGACTGTACATTTTCTTTGAAATAATGCCCTGAAGTTTTGTGCAGGCCCTTCCATATGGTCGGGTCCTTTAGGTACCCGGGATATATGGGATATGTGCGTCTCCTCCCCATGAAGTGGGATGTGTATGTCACTAAAACAGGGGAATGGTCTGATATGCCTCTGGGGAGGTGTGTGATCTCCAGTTCTCTCTCCAGACGGTTGATGAGGCGAGGATGTAGTCTTTCCTAGACAGGCTGTTGTTTGCACCAGAGTGGTAAGTGTACTGACCCTCCTTGGGGTAGCACGTGTGCCAAATGTCCACTAGACCAAGTGCGTCCAGGAAATCCCCAAGGTGTGATGAAGTTGTCCCCTGGTCTCTCGGTGGGTGTCTGTCCCGTGTGGCATCTACTGTGGCATTAAAGTTGCCCCCTATGATCAGTTCACCTTGAGGGAGTGAGTGTGAGCAGGAATTTACCAAGGGCCGGGAATGCTAGACTGTGAAGCGCGGGTGGAATATACCCTTCCCACTGACAGGAGAGCGCTGCGAAGCACCCTTGATCGTCTGTCCATGTCCCGTTTATCACCAGTGGGAAACTCTTCCTGATCAAAATCCCCACTCCCCTCGATCCAGATGTGAATTAAGAGTGTGCCGCCATTTTAAAGCCCAGTCGATCCAATGCTTTAGTGGCCGTCCCCACCAGATGTGATTCTTGTATGAGGGCCACTGATGGAGCGTGTCTCTTAAGATGTTGTAGTACCAGTCCCCTCTTTATTTTGTCACAAAGGCCATTTACATTCCAGGATATTACAGTAAGGGGGAACTCAGAGTGTGGGTACTCTCTGGTTGCGAGTACGTAAGGTCAGGCATTATGTCCCCTTGGGCACAGGAGCGATTGTTGGACATTGGAACACATCTAGCGGTATACCACTTCCATCATGCACTAACCCTATATCAAACTGTATCAGCTTTAGATGTTCTTGCGTGAACGACTTGAACTTAACAAACTTGAATATGAACTGAACCCTTCCCCTCAACCCCCTCCCTGCTCCCCTGCTAGACGGACTTCCAACTACCCGCCACCCCAACTGTGCAGAGTGCTTTATCCCCATAAAGTGTACTTGCGTGCGGGGGGGAGTGAAGTTCGGGAAACACTTCTATCATCCCCTTGCTCAAAGACATTTCTGTTGACCTTAGTTTGTTGCAGTTTGTATAGCATCGAGTTCTAATTGTAGTGTGTCCATCTATGACCCAGACGGAGCCAACACGGCGCGACCCAGCCTCCTGGTGCAGTCCATGCTCGGGTGCCGAGTCTTGGTATAGGCTTCATGTAGGCCACCTTCCGTCCTCGAGCTTCTGCTGCTGGGTGCTGCCGGTCCTCACTTTCCTGTCTCCGCCTGCGTTTGGTCATCTTCATTACCTGCGTCTCTCGAGTCCTGCGGTGTCGCCCCCAACAAACGGTGTTGTTGTTGTCTGCCTGCTCGTCGTGGCCCCGTGGCCTGACGCCAGCTCTCAAGCCAGTCATGGGCCTCCTCGGGTGTGTCGAAAAACCAGGTTTTCCCATCCGCCACCAATCGTAGCTTTGACGGGAACAGCAATGAGTAGATGAATTCCTTGCGTCGGAGTTCCTTTTTTACTTCGAGGAAGCTTCGTCTTTGCTTGGTGACCACCGCTGTATAGTCTCGGAAAAATGAGACCACTGAGTTCTCTATACGCAGTGTCGGAGCCACCCTTGCTGTCTGTAGGATGGCGTCCCGATCGCGAATGTTAAAAATACGAGCCAAAATTGGTCTGGGGGGAGCCCCGGGCTTGGGCCTGCCTCCCGGCACTCTATGAGCTCTCTCCACCGAGTAAAAACTGGAGAGTCCCCTCGGCTGGAGCTGTGTCTTGATGAGCTCTTCTATGTAAAGGTCCATTGCTGGCCCCCCTTTGCTCTCTGGAACGCCTGTGATTCTGACATTGTTACGTCGAGATCGGCCTTCTTGGTCGTCGAGCTTCGCCGCCATTAACTTGTTTTCCGCTTCCAATTGGCTGACTTTCCGTTGCAGGGTGGTGGTGTCTTTTGTGTGGGTCGCCGTAACATTTTCGACCTCCGTTACACTCGTGGCTATTTTTTGAAAGTCTTCGCGGAGGAACGAGACGTCCGTTGAGATCGACCCTACTGTCATTTGGACGTTGGTGAGGGCGGACATAATATCCTGTAGCGTGACCTCAGACTGGCCCTCTAGCATTGAGTTTGGTTCTTTTAACACATTTTGTTTGGCCGTGTCCGACAGGTCCTTAGTGTACGCATATTTGTCGAGTTTGACCTGTTGGGCCGTGCGCTCCATCTTTATCTGACCCCTAGGGCAGCGCAGTGCCTAGTCCAGGTGCAGGGTAGTACAATGCCACTGCCTGCCTTGTGACTATGCATCATGCGCGGCCTTTCCGGTTTTCTGCCGCGCGTTGAGAGTGGTAATGGGGGTTACGGGGGTTCCGGGCGCCTCCTCAGCGACCGTCACGTCAGGCAGTATACAGGGTCCCAGCAACCCCACCGAAGCCCCAAATGGTTGCAGGAGTATATGGTGAGGAGGTGTTGTAATGTTCCGAGTAGGACCCTGTCTCAGAGTGCCACTAGTTCTTTGTGTCTTTGAATCGCTGCCTCAGTTCTGTGGCCGGTACTGGTGTGTCGCCTGGGGCTCCTTGGCCGCCCCTCGCCCAAGTGTGTGCTGGATCTGCTCACCAGGGTTTTTGTGCATCGCTGTATCACGCTGTTGGGGGTCCAGACACTCGGAGCAGGGATGGCACCCACCCCGCCCCGTTCCCCGTACCTCTCTGTTTTGATGATGGCGGTTGGCGAGTGGCAGGGGTGCGCCAGTGCGGTTCAGGCTGTTCAGCAGCTCGTACTTTGATAATCGCCGCCCCGTGTCTTCAAGCGGGCCCCACAAAATCCTCCCAAATCCCGGGAGCCGTTGAGAGCTGTTGAGCCGCTCCCTCACTTGTTCGCTTGTCACAGTTCGCCGCTCGCCTCCATCCACGAGGCTGCGCCGACCCAGGTGCTCCCCCACTGGGTTGTGGTGTTACGCAAGGCACCTGCTCCAGCCACAGGCGTAGGCCGCTCCTCGTCTGCACGTCGTGGTGCCCTCCGGATCTGTGTCACGGGCCTCAAGTGGGGTCGGATGATGCCCCACCTGCTCAGATGCCGGATTTATGCCTTTGGTTTCGGATTATTGCACGGATTATGTGGCGGATTAATGGGGATTTCTCTGTGTTGCCGGAGCTCCTCTAGGCTGCAGCCATCACACTCGGCTGTTAGCCACGCCCCCTCCCAGCCCCCTTGTTGAGCGCCATTTCCACTTCATCAGCTCTGGCGCTGGACAGATCATACTGGCGGGCCAGAATGTGCATGTCCTCAAGCTTGATCTGGGGCTGCCTGAGTATGAGCCTCCTCAGATTGACCAACTTGCATCCCTGTTTTAACTGTGCCCTGACCTCCTTCTGATTGTTGTCATCCATGCATCTGCTGGACAAGTCTTGTAAGCATGCATAAAAATTGTCCCTCAACTTCCCCTCTCTCTGCCGTCCCTGGTGCAGCTTGAAGCATTTGAAATCAGGGTTAAGTTGGGGTCGAAATGTGCATTTAAGGCCGGTATGGCAGTATCATAGTTATCAACATCCCCTGTGTCTGGGAGGTGCCGGAATAGCTTGGAAATCCCCTCTCCCCAAAAAATGCAACAACAATGACCTCTTGACCTTCTTGCCTCACTCTCTCGTGGCAGTGAAGTAGTTCTTCATCTCCCTACCCAGACCTTCCACCTAGGGACAGCAGTCTGCCAGTTCACTGAAAGGTGTCAAGGAGGTGAATGGGTGTTTGCAGCTGCCCTTGCTGTCTACCTATTGGGACCTGATCCCACTCCACGCCCCCCGCCTGCCTGCACGTTGTCCACCATGATCCATCCAGCAGGAACGGGTGCATGGTCCCTCAACAGTTCCTGAGTTACACGGCAGGTGTGCACCTGCCTTCTTTCGCGTGCCTTCTGTCGACGGCGCAATGCTAGCTCAGATGTTGCACCACCAGTGCCTGGTTTGCACCACCAGGATTCAGTCCCAGCCTGTTCTTCTCCACACACTCACCAGTACCACAGACACACTCCTGTGTTGCTCTCGTATATATTCCAGGCATACTCATGCGCACTGCCTGCTGCTCCCATGTTGTTTTAGTGCGTGGTGAGGGGTGGCCTCCACCATGTGGTGCTGTGCCACTGTACAAGTTGAAATGTCCCCACCAGGAGAACACGCATGCAGCGGGTTCTCCTCCCTTCCTGTCGCATGTTCTAGTTAAGCCGGCAATTCCTCTGATGTGGCCGCCCTCGTGCATGGGCCACACCATGGCTTGTAGCGGCGGTCCGACCTTGCGGCATGGAGCTGGCAGGAGGGTGGTAGCCAATGTGCTGTGTGAGGGCCAGGCTGTGGCCATGACTTAGGGTTTTGAATATAAAGGGCCGCCATGCTACAGAGACAAGATACTATTGGATTGCTGGTCAGGACTGCAACACGAGCGGCTAGTCCCCTTTTATTTATCACCCCGTCTGTGTCAGGTTGAAGTGGTGAGTGCCTACGTCACTGTCCCCACACAGAGCCGGGGTGGCTCACTACACTAATCTAATAAAGACTCTCTGGTTAAGCCAAAAAACATAGTTCTTAAGGAATTAGGCTGGCCCTTCTGAAAGGCCTTTTCAGAGAGATTATTATAACTAAAAAGGACAAGCTCGATTGGTGGGAATGGCTAGTGAGGTTGAGTAGATGGAAAAGCCCCCCCCCCCCCGCCCCCCATAAGATGAATTTGGATAAGCGAAAGGCTCTGAAAATAAAGATGAGATGGTACCCTGTTGCTGAAACCTACTTGATTGCCTGCTGCTTGGAACTTTCATCGTGGGCACTGGGTTGCTGGTGTGCAGGGGCCTCTGACACAGCTTAATTATGGGGCAGGAACTAGGGGTAGGGACTCTGGAATAGGGATTGATCCCTCGAAGAGCACAATGGCAATAGAGTTGCTAAACAGGGGATGTCACAATTTTATAAATCCATTGTAATAAACCCTCTGACACATTTTTGCAGGTTCGGTGACTTGGAAACCATATTTGGGTGCCCTTGACGATGGTGAGTGGATAGAGGCCAGAATGGCCCCTAGATTGCTGGCCAAATCCTTGAGCGTTCACCCTATTCATTTTAATTATTCACACAAGTTTTATTATTGTCTCGCAAGGCTTTGGTGCATGGGTAGGACTGAGAACCCTGATTGTATGAGATGTAAATCAGCATTTGGTACATTCTATCACACTGTCTGAAGGTGTGCGGATGTCCTCAGGCGCACTTAAAGACGCAGAGATCAAACCCTTTGAGCTGGATCCTAAAATTGTTCTTTTAGGGATTATGGGTGACTTGCGTGGTACCCATAGTATCCGCGCCTGGTGGCCATGTGGCCTTGGGATATTTGGTCTTGAAAAGAGGCATAGCTCAGCGTTGGCAGGAGGAACAAGCCCCTTCCTTCACAGAATGGATAAGAGGCATTTTTCACTGTAGCAGCCTCGATGAGTTCGGTGTATAAGGCTCAAAGTGTTCAAAAAAAGTATATCAAAATATGGAGCCTTTGGCTGAACTCCGGTGCTCTACTGTGATGACATCATGAGCCATATATTGTCTGGCTCACTTCAAATGTAATGTTGAGACGTAATGCTGTATAATATTTCCTGCAGTATAATATTGTGTGTGGAATCTGATGCCTATCTACATATTTCTGCTCATATTGTTTGAATGCTGATACAAAATCAATAAAAATAAGTTGTTAAAAAAAAGAGGACAATGGCCTGTCCTCCCCCTACCCATGAGGTGTCTTCTCCAAAATATAAGGTGTGCCTGTGGACGCCGTGACTGAGAGAGGGGCTGTGCACAGCTTCTCTGGCAGGACCTTTGGTGGGGGGGGGGGATCTCGGGGTCTGTCAGCTTTTCTAGTGAGGATTTTATATTCAAAGTTATCATGACTTAAAAGATCCTTCAATTGAAGACCCGGAGACATGCTGGATTCCACTGGGCACTGCTGACGATGTTGCAGGAGGCCGTGCATGTTCACTACTGATACAGAGGAGTATTGTTGGCTGTAGGTGTGGTGTGGTGGCAGACAGAGAGGGAGCGTTGGGGCAAATTAGGAGCTGCTACTGCTGGCTTAACTTTCGATTTAAGAATGGGGTAAACTCCTCCGTCTAGGGCAGACTGAAGAGAAGCTGCGAGATGGCTAAGGTCAAGACGTCCAAGTTGCAACAGAGCAACACCATCACACAGTATACCACCTCCCAGGCCTTTCTGCAAAGAGTAACAAAATACACGGAATTCCAAAGGTCTGCTAACCAGGAGATAGACAAAGAAGAGCATAGACGAGCAGATATCCTGGCAGCGGTCCAGGGTTCGAGAGAGGCAATGGAGGGAAAAAATTGGAACTCCCTCGTGGAGGTCACTTTATTACGTACAGGCATGCGAAAAATTGCAAAAAGAGTACAAATGGTGAAGGGCTGTATAACTGAGTTACAGACGAGGTGACTGTCCTTAGACGGCAGTTAGCGAAAATGACGACCCTGACTAACACCTTAGAAAGAAGAGTGAAGGACGCAGAAAATAATTCCTGCCGCAGCAACAACAGCTTTTTTGGTTTCCTGGAGCAGCTGGAGGGGGATACCCCAGAGAAATGTGTAGTGGATCAGATACTACGTTAAATGAGGCCACATGGCTTGTCAAAGTTGTCAAAGTTATATACAGTGAAAAGTAAAGATAAAGCCTCCCTGACCCTGATAGTCTGGGTCTTTAAGAACAAAGACAGACACTCCTTCCTCAAGGTAGCCCGGGTGGCAGAGAAACTAACACTTGAAAACCACTCCATCACAGTCTACTCAGACCACACTAAGAAAATTCAGATGCAAAGGAAGCCCTATCTGGAGGTGAAACAGAAACTTAGAGCTATGAACCTCAAGTATATATTTTGTTCTCATTGCACTTAAAGATCATTGCTCAGTAAAAAATTTATTTCTTTGAAAAATCAGATGAGGTTTGGACTTGGATTTAGATTTGGCTTTGGCGTTGGGGTAAGACATGAATGACTTGAGGAAGAGACTCTTGACCTCCGCTGGAGCATTCTGGGGCCAGAAATACAAATGGTCAACATCAGTAATCATCACAAGGGCATGGAAATGGTCAACAACAGACTCTTATGGTGCTATTCCATGAGGATGATTTAATGGGGAGGATGAGACCCTCTCTGCGGATACTGTGGCACCTGTGGATGCCCCAAGATGCTCAGTGGAAACAGAGCCTAGTCAGTTGGAAGAAGAGATGTAAAAGAGATGGTGTATTCTGGCTACTGAAGAGTGGGATTAAGGTCTGTAGTTGAGTAACTATAATATTACTAGCAACGCTAGAACTCAAAGTATATTTGGAAGTTGTGTTAATATTTGACTGCCTGATATATAGTTTAATGGGTGTGGTAGTTGTGATGAGGCTAATATATATATTTTTGAGAACGGTTATGACAATTAAATCATGTGTGATGCGGTGGATTGAATGGACATGGTGGAAGTATTTTGACCCCTGTTTTTGGGTGGGGTCGAGATCCTTACATGCCCCTACATTTATGTTTAGGACCCTCATAACAGGCAGGCTCTTTCCAGATAGAGGACCCCTCATGCTGGAGGGTCCCTGAGCTGCACAGATACTGCCCCCAGACTGTGAGACTGGTTAAGGTTAGTAAGAGCATTGACATTTGTTGATGGGTTAGGGAGGTTTTAGTGCAGCGGCGCTCAGTGTAGTTGAGGGACTTTGTGAAACACTTGGGAGAACCAACTGTTATGGGTCTTTGCGTCTGCCCTTAGGTTGTGCCTTTGAGGAATATTGTCTTGTTAATTTAATGACTACGAGTTTGGTTGTATGATGACCTAGTAAACTCGCCTTGATTATCCAGGTAGACCATCTGCATATCATAGATATGGTGAGCATGAGGCAAGTTTTCTACACATGACATGACAGGTATGTTCAAGGACAGCTTTTGGGCTGAAATGGTGAAACAGTAAGTGAAATAACTGGTATGGCTGTGGAGAAGGCCATTAAACATGTCTACATGGTTTACTGTCAAAACACAAACATTGTAAAATGATATTACGGATGTGGGCATTGGGGCAGTTCTGACAAAATAGGACCAATAGAGGACAAACACACTGAGGTACTTTAGGAAAGTGGGTTTCTGTTGCAGTACCCCCCACTTCATGTCTGATTCTGATGCATCTTTGACTGAGTGTGCACTGGGTTTCTGCTACCCAAGCTCCAAGCGCCTGTGTTCTTTCCCAAAACTGTACCATTGTTTCCACAATTGGCACACCTCTGGCTCACATATAAGTCCCTTGTAAAAGGTACCAGTGGTACTAATGGCCTTGTGAACAGAGAGGGTCTCTAAGGGATGCAGCATGTATTGTGCCATCTTAAGAGATCCCTTACCAAACATAGGCATACTGCAGCCTGCGTGTTTTGGTACAGAGAAAAGTGAAGTATCGACCCGGCACAAATCCCTCTGTGCCAGGACTACCAGCACTGCATGAGGCCTTGGTTAGTCACCCCAACAGCAGGCCTTGCAGCCCTAAGGCAGGGTGCACTATACCTTATGTGTGGGCATAACTGCATGAGCAGATATGTCCCTATAGTGTCTAAGTACATTCTTAGACATTCGAAGTGCACAGTGAAGCCATACTGAGTACATGGACTGTGAGCTTCTCACCACAAGTTCCATAGCTCCATGATGGCTTCACTGAATTCCAAGATGTTTGGTACCAAACATTTCAGCTTAATAAGCCCACACTGATGCCAGTGTTGTATTTAAACAATGCACCCAGAGGGCACCTCAGAGGATCCCCCTGAAATCCTACCAACTCGCTAGTCTGTGCCTGACTGGTCCCCACCAGCCTGCTACTTCTGGACATGTTTCTGACCCTTGAGGTGGGAGCCTTTTGCTCTTGTGATCACAAACAAAGCCTGTTCTGGGTGGAGGTGCTTCATATCCACCCCAAGCAGGAATAGTATAGAAAGGCAGTGAGCCTCAAAGGCTTTCTGTCCTTTCTTATGCTGACCAGGGCCTCTCTAGCTAGTGGAGATGCCACCCCGACCAAGCCCCATTTTTGGCGGCAAGGTCGGCGGGAAAATTAATAAGCAAGAGAGGCGTGACCCCTTTCAGCCAGGACCTCCCCTACGGTGCCCTGAGCTGAAGTGACGCCCTCCTTTGAGAAGCCTCCATATTGTTTTGGAGGACTCTAGCCAATATGGGTTGGATTATGCCCCCTCCCCATAGGGAGTGGACGTACAAAGTGTGTAGGCACCTAAAGGTAAGTAGCCCTTTGGCTACTACCTTCTGACCCCTGTAACACCCCTAACATTATTATTCAGGGGCACCCTGAACCTTAATCCTCGGATTATCGATGACCTACAAAGAAGTGGACAAAGAAGAGCCATGCAGCAGCGAAGACTGAAGACATCAACTGACTTGGTCCCAGCCCTACCGGCCTGTCTGCAGCCCTCAAACACCCTGCTAAAGAAGAGCAACTCGTCCCGCAGTCAAGCAACCTCCAGAGCCCTGGGAGGTCCGCCTGCCTTCTAAAAAGACTCTTAATCTCCAGTGGACAGCAGACCTGTCCAGAAAAAAAACTACTTTAAAGACAAGGTGCTCTGCCTGCGGAACCGTGAAACTGACTACTTCGGCACCTGACACCCATGACCCGAATTCCAGTGGCTCAACAGTCCAGCAAAGGTTCCCCAACGATTTAGAGCCAGAGTCCAGCATGGGTTGACTAATGCCAGACTCCACGTTGACACCTGCAACCTCCGCTTGATGACCCCCCCAACCGCGACCTGCCCCAATAAGCTGATTTCTGATGCACATTCCTGCACCCCCTGGGCCTTGGGGAGATCAACCGACGGTGTCCCGACACCCCATCACATCCTAACTTACTTGTGCAGCTGTAGATTTCTTTCGTCCAGCCTCCTGAGCCTGCAGCCCTTTTCCAACTCCGAGATTCTTCTTTCGTTTGCATTGGGTGCCCGCCGCTGTGTTGGCACTCTGCACCCAGCCGCCACTGAGGGTGCAAGTTCGGTGCTGCCTTGTGGCCCCCTTTGTGCTTACCTTAGCCCCCAGAGACTGGCTACCCAACCTTTCTACTTACCTGTAAGTAGTACCCTTCCTCCATTGAATAACATTGGCATTAGATCTAGAGTTTGACCTCTGCACCCGGCTCGGATTTAGTCATTGAGTGTGTGTAATCATTTCTTGTGTATATGTGTACAATAAATGCTTAGCACTGCCTTCTGATAAGCTTAACTGCTCACCCACAATACCACAAAAGAGCGCATTAGTATTTTCTACTCTAGTCTCTGTAAAGCCTCCAGGGATCCACTGGACTCAATGCATACTATACCTTACTTTGGTATATTACATACAGAGCCAGCTTCCTATGGTTACTACTAGGGCTGCACTCCAGGTAAGACTCAGACCTTTCCACAGCAACAGGGAATGTCAGTGTCTATGTGTAGATTTCTCTTACAGATAGCCACCCTGCAATCCCCATAGAAAGGAGGCAGCAGAAGTGATATTGTATCTGGACCTTAGGGCACAAACAAAAATGTTATGGGTCCAGCAGGAGAAACAGTGGCAATTCCTAAGAAGATAGAAATGTCACACTGTAACAGATAAGGCACTTAAGACTACATTTAATGTAAGACAACGAATGGGGCAGGAATTGCCTCCTGGAATCCAGCAGCTAACTCATGTACAAAGGACTACGTTTATACACAGGTATGGACTAAATATCACACTTACCAGACACAAGAGCCCAGAGGAGAATGCATAGCAAGCACTAGAAAACAACCAGGAGCAGGGCATACAATGAACAACTGGAGAACAAATGGAGCAGGACAAGTACAAGGATTCCAGCAGCTGTAAAATCAAAAGAATGGACCTCAAGGGAAGTAGAGACTGGAAGAGAAATGCTGAGAAAGGGAAAATAAACAAGGCACAAGATCTAGGAGACTGGGGAGAAAAATATAAGAGCTATGACAAACAAAGGAATAAGTAAAGGGAAATATTAGCAGGCATAGAAGAAACAAACGATGAACAATTAGAAAGGGAGCAGCTCAGGGGCTGCACTAGACTGTAGAATAAAGTCAATCAAAGGAGTACAGCAAAAGCAATACAGGGCTGAGAGAACTCTGAAGCAAGCTGGCTCAGGCTGACACAAGGCAGAAACTAAACAAGAAAACAGGCAACAAGAGGTCAGATACCCAGAGGAACAAACTTCAACCCTCAAATAAGGAGCTTCAGCAAATGGAAGCTTGTAAGCAGTTCCAGGCTACAGCAAGTCCAGGGCGGAGTCACATGACTGGGCTGCACAAGACTGGTCACTGGTGTGTGCAATTCTTATTGTTGTAACACTTAAGAGAGTGAGAGAAGCAAGGCAGTTGCACTCTCCCATAAATAGAATATCACAGAAGCAACTGCTGATGCCTATGTCCCCGGTGCCGGTTCAATAGGTGTGTGGGGTCAATTGTGAATTGACCCGGATAGTCCTATATAACAGATGTGTCAGGCTCACCTGAGGTCTCTGCGGGGACAGGAAGCAGGAAGCAGATGACTATTCCCCACGCCCCTCCACCACCGGCCTGCCCAACAATGTCAAAGCAGAACCCGTGGATAGGGGGGAAGAGGGGAGACAAGGGAAGAAAGAAAAGGAGGCAGGCCCAGCACACGCTCAGAACCCGGAGAGTCACCACTGAGATCCAAATGAAGTCCTGCAGACAAAAGAGCACGTTAGCAGACCAACAGTTAAACAAGCAACCCAGTAATGTTGTTACCAAGAACCTAGGATCTACCTGTAAGACTCCCCTCTTCCTTGGACGTGCAAACACATAGGAACAAGTGTAAACGATCTGTGTAAGGCTCCTAAAAAGAAACAATAAGGTTTAGTGCATATGGTCTAGAACCGCTAGTCCTAAATATAGATAGTATCTCCACACTTCTTACCCTATAGATAGAGCGGTGACATGGACTGTCAAACAGCAAATAATCTCTGGTTGTTAACTGCACAACCATGAATATCCTTTCAGGTGCTTATTCTCAGCACAATTTTCAGTGGTGGTCACATATAATGGTTACTGACTATTGTCAATGCTAAATGTTCCAAGAACACAAACTATAATGTGTTAAATGCTGAATAACACAGCATAAAACATAAAGGATAGCCCAGCCGAGCTTAGAGGTATCGTGGCAAACAAACATATAAGAAGGTGCAGATGTCGCAGCGTGTAAAAACAAGCCCCTCACTCCCACTCTGCGCGGCTGTAATCCCAAGGAAGGCGACTGGTAGCTAAACAAAAGTCAAGAAGGCAGCCCGTTAGGAAACGCTGCCATAAAGCCTACTGCGCATGAGCGCTTTACCGCCTGCAATGGGTGTTTCCGTGTCCTGCGAAGAATCGGACCCACAGTCCCACAAACGCTGAAGCACTCCGGGTCCTGACGCTCCGACAAGAATGCAAGGACGGAGGTAGCAGAAGATCCGGTGCGATGCTACTCTGAAAACGGACAGACTCCGTATGCGGAAGAGAATACCCGGAAGTGACGTATTACTCCAACCACTAGAACGCGAAGCGTCCTGCTGCCCGAAATGAGGGTTTTTATTCTGTGGAATCCGGAAGTAGACTCGCGGTGTCGATTCCTTCTCGAGCACAGGCATGACAGTATATCCCCCCTATGGAATCCCCCACTGGTTTGGGTTTCCAAGGATGTTTACGATGAAACAGACGTAACAAACGGGGAGCGTTAACATGACCAACAGGTTCCCAAGTTCTGTCTGCAGGGCCATACCCTTTCCAATGAATGAGGTACTGTAGTTTTCCACGTACTCTTCTAGAGTCCAAGATCGCCCCTACTTCATACTCTTGTTCATCGTCAATGCTGAGAGGGGCTGGAAGGAGTGGTAATTCAGTACCTGGTACGACAGGTTTCAGCTGAGAGACATGAAATACCCGGTGGATCCTCATGGTGTCAGGAAGCTGCAATCTCAAAGCCACCGGATTGATGATTTCAATAACCGCGTAAGGTCCAATATATCGTGGGGTGAATTTATTGGCCCCTTTGATTGGAACATGGCGGGTGGACAGCCAGACCTTATCTCCTACCCTGTATTCAGGACTGGGGCGACGATGCGCGTCTGCACTCTCCTTATATGCTGCTTTAGCCCTTTCAATGTTTCCTATTGCCGTTTTATGTACCTCCTGTATGTGTGTGATGAACTCTTTGACAGCAGGGACAGGGGCTGTAAGAGTAACATGCGTAGGTAAAAAGCGGGGATGGAAACCATAAGATGTAAAAAATGGCGAGAACTTGGTGGAGGCATGAATACTATTATTGATGGCGAACTCAGCAGCCCATAGGAAACAGTCCCAATCATCTGAGGTTTGCAACATCTGACACCGTAAGTACTGTTCCAAACACTGGTTCATCCTCTCTGTCTGCCCATCTGTCTGTGGATGATACCCCGAAGAACACCTCATGTCAATGTGTAATAGCTTTCCCAACCCTTTCCAAAACTTTGAGATGAACTGAGGTCCTCTATCTGTGACTAAAACAGAGGGTAATCCATGCAACCGGACCACATGTTGCACAACTAACTGTGCCAGTTCCTGAGATGTGGGAAGCTGTTTTAGAGGAATGAAGTGTGTTAACTTAGTCAACATATCCACTACCACCCAAATCACTGTATGCCCTTGTGCTGTTTTAGGGAGCTCAACTATAAAATCCATGGATAGTGTGTGCCAGGGACTAGGTGGGGTTGGCAGGGGTCGTAAAAGACCGGCTGGAGGTTGATGCGAACTCTTGCCTTGTGCACACACATGACATTGTTGAACATAAGTCTGTACGTCAGTTGCTAATGACGGCCACCAAAAATAGCGACGTACTAAATCAAGGGTTTTCTTATAGCCTGGGTGCCCTGTCAGGATGTGTCTGTGGCACCAATCCAAAGCTTGCTCTTGTAGTTCAGCGGTTGGGATGGCCAGTTTATCTTGTACATACAACAATCCATCAAGTCTCGTCCCTTGATATTGTTGTTCCCATTCCCGTAACTCATCTAAGCCTTGGATTTCTCGCACTTTCAGGATATAGTCTTCTGCTGGCGTTAAAGCCCCTATGATACGATCTGCCGTAATGATAGGAGGCGGGTCAAGGGTTGGTTCGACTGTATCAAACCCCAAACGGGATAAGGCATCAGCTTTCCCGTGTTTCCTTCCAGCCTGAAATTGGATGACAAAGTCATATTCACTAAAGAACGATGTCCATCGTAGTTGTCGTGTGGACAAGGCTCTTGCAGATTTCAAAAACAATAAATTCCTATGATCTGTGAGTACTGTGACTTTATGGAGGGTTCCTAATAGATATTGCCTCCATTCTTCAAAAGCGCGTTTTATGGCTAAGAGTTCCCTGTCTCCTACAGAATAGTTCTGTTCTGCTGCAGACAACTTGTGTGAAAAGAAGGCAACAGGATGTAAATATCCCGAGGAAACATCCCTCTGAGACAAAATGCCTCCTATGGCAGTCTGAGATGCATCCGTTTCCACTAAAAAAGGACGAGAAGGGTCTGGATGTTTCAATATGGGAGCTGCCGTAAAGGCGTGCTTCAGAGTGTTAAAGGCGGCTTCCGCCGCAGGGGACCATTGGAATTCCACATTTTTCTTCAATAATCTGGTAATAGGCGAGGCCAAGTCAGAGAATTTGTCAATAAATCGCCTATAAAAATTGGCGAACCCCAAAAACGTCTGGACTTCCTTCACGGTTTTGGGAGATGGCCATTGTGTTATCGCTTCGACTTTCTTAGGGTCCATACATACCCCTGTAGGAGTAAGAATGAAACCCAAAAAGGCTACCCTGGAGGAATGAAATTCGCATTTATCTAGTTTAGCAAACAACTGGTGATCTCGAAGCCTTTGTAATACTGACTGTACATGACCTATGTGTTCTTCCACAGAAGAAGAATACACCAGAATATCGTCTATGTAAGCAATGACATAGACGTCTAGCATGTCTCTCAATACCTCATTTATGAAGTATTGAAAAGCGGCTGGGGCATTACAAAGCCCGAAGGGCATAACCAAGTATTCATACAGCCCAAACTTAGTGCGGAAAGCTGTCTTCCACTCGTCCCCTTGTTGGACTCGCACTAAGTGGTATGCCCCTCGTAAGTCCAGCTTTGTATAAATCTTGGCGTTTTTGACTTGATCCAACAACGATGGGATCAGCGGTAAGGGATACCGGTTTTTTATGGTATTGGTGTTCAAATTGCGGTAGTCAATACAACATCTGAGGCCTCCCTCTCGTTTGGGGATAAAAAAGAGAGGAGAGGATGCTGGTGACCTAGAGGGACGGATAAAGCCTATGCGGAGCATCTCATCTAAATATTCACGCAGGTAAATGTTCTCCTTTTCTGTTAGCGCATAGATACGACTACATGGTAATTGAGCCCCTGGTATTAGATCTATTCTGCAGTCATATGGACGATGGGGTGGCAGTGCTGTGGCTTTTTGTTTATCAAACACATCTCTCCAATCCGCATAACAAGAAGGGAGTTCAGGCTCACTGGTTGGACAAGAACTGGACAAAGGAGCTGCGAGTTTACATGGCCTAAAGCAATGTACCTCGCAAAACTGTGAATCCAAGGAAAGAGTTCTCTTTCTCCAATCAATTGTGGGGTTATGTTGTGTTAACCAAGGGACCCCCAACACCACAGGAAACTGTGGAGAGGCAATCAAATCAAAAGTTAGAGTTTCTGTATGTGTCTCGTTTATTCTCATGTAAACAGGAATGGTGTTGTGTGTGATGGGGCCTGATTTAATAAAACTCCCATCTATGGTTCGTACTTCTTCTGTAACTGCTTTAGCTTTACTAGGAATACCTCTCTTAGCGGCCCACTGGATATCCATAAAATTTCCTGTAGCACCAGAATCAACCATAGTGCGTACTGTGGTTTGGTGGCTTCCCCACTCCATCAAGGCTTCTACAAAAAAATGAGAGAGCAAGGTACAAGAGGATTCTACCACTACAGGTTGGGAGACTATAAACCCTGAAACGCCCGAAATTCTTGTCCCCCTAGAACCCAGGCTCTCTAGTTTCCCTGCTCCTTTGCTTTCTTGGGTTTAACTGAACAATCTCTCAAAAAATGTCCCTGTTTACCACAATAGAGGCATAATTTCTGGTCACGACGTCTTTGTCTCTCTTCATTACTGAGAGGACCTCTCAAACTCCCGATCTGCATGGGTTCTGCCTCTGTAGCAGACTTCTCGGTCTCAGTGCGTTTCTCCCGATAGGTCAAAAGCCGTGTCTCTGGTCGCCCCTTCTCCCTCTTCCGTTCATGCAACCTATGATCCAATTTTACCGTTAAATCCATCAAAGCTTTACACTCTTGGGGGGGTTCCACTACTTGGGACAACACGTCCTTTAATTCGTCTTTTAGTCCTCGGTAGAACAAGGCACTTCTTTTTTCTTCAGGCCACCCTGCTTCTACTACTAACCGATTGAATTCAGCTATGTACGTCACCAAATCCTTGGTACCTTGCTTCAAGTTTAACAATTCGGAATCCACAGATTGTATAAAAGAATGTCTGTCGAACAATTTCTTTAATTCCTCTTTAAAGAGATTATAATTATATAAAAGAGGATCGTTCCTTTCTACTAAAGGAATAGACCAAGAAGCTGCGACGCCCCCCAAATAGGACAATACAAAAGCCACCTTGGCTTGTTCGGTGGGAAAACAAGCAGCCTTGCACATAAAGTGCAGTTGACATTGATTGATAAAGGCCGCAAAACGAGCAGGGTCTCCCGTGAATCTCTCAGGTGGGGCTAATGGAATAGTGGGAGGAGTGGTGACCTGAATTACTGGGTTACTAACTCCCGCCTGAGGGGAGAAGGAGGCAGGAATGCCTCCCTCAGCTCCTTGTACTGTCTCGCTGACTACTTTTCTCTGCAACGTATCTACTCTAAGGGACAGAGCCTGTGTTTCCTTCTGCAAGTTTCCTATCATATGAGCCAGGTCTCCGAGGGTTATCTTGTTTTCCTCCATCTTGCCCAGGCAGAGAATCCACGTGGGCTTCGCGTTCTGTCAGGCTCACCTGAGGTCTCTGCGGGGACAGGAAGCAGGAAGCAGATGACTATTCCCCACGCCCCTCCACCACCGGCCTGCCCAACAATGTCAAAGCAGAACCCGTGGATAGGGGGGAAGAGGGGAGACAAGGGAAGAAAGAAAAGGAGGCAGGCCCAGCACACGCTCAGAACCCGGAGAGTCACCACTGAGATCCAAATGAAGTCCTGCAGACAAAAGAGCACGTTAGCAGACCAACAGTTAAACAAGCAACCCAGTAATGTTGTTACCAAGAACCTAGGATCTACCTGTAAGACTCCCCTCTTCCTTGGACGTGCAAACACATAGGAACAAGTGTAAACGATCTGTGTAAGGCTCCTAAAAAGAAACAATAAGGTTTAGTGCATATGGTCTAGAACCGCTAGTCCTAAATATAGATAGTATCTCCACACTTCTTACCCTATAGATAGAGCGGTGACATGGACTGTCAAACAGCAAATAATCTCTGGTTGTTAACTGCACAACCATGAATATCCTTTCAGGTGCTTATTCTCAGCACAATTTTCAGTGGTGGTCACATATAATGGTTACTGACTATTGTCAATGCTAAATGTTCCAAGAACACAAACTATAATGTGTTAAATGCTGAATAACACAGCATAAAACATAAAGGATAGCCCAGCCGAGCTTAGAGGTATCGTGGCAAACAAACATATAAGAAGGTGCAGATGTCGCAGCGTGTAAAAACAAGCCCCTCACTCCCACTCTGCGAGGCTGTAATCCCAAGGAAGGCGACTGGTAGCTAAACAAAAGTCAAGAAGGCAGCCCGTTAGGAAACGCTGCCATAAAGCCTACTGCGCATGAGCGCTTTACCGCCTGCAATGGGTGTTTCCGTGTCCTGCGAAGAATCGGACCCACAGTCCCACAAACGCTGAAGCACTCCGGGTCCTGACGCTCCGACAAGAATGCAAGGACGGAGGTAGCAGAAGATCCGGTGCGATGCTACTCTGAAAACGGACAGACTCCGTATGCGGAAGAGAATACCCGGAAGTGACGTATTACTCCAACCACTAGAACGCGAAGCGTCCTGCTGCCCGAAATGAGGGTTTTTATTCTGTGGAATCCGGAAGTAGACTCGCGGTGTCGATTCCTTCTCGAGCACAGGCATGACAAGATGTTATCGTTAGACATAACCATGGGAAATGATGGGATATCCATAGATATTGGAGAAGACGCCTCACTCACTAATAGTGACATGCTTCATCATTGGCGTCTTTCCACACCCAGGTAAGATGGTACTACCTGGGCGGACTCAACCAAAAGATGTAATGGGAGTTCTTATATAAATTTGCTCTGGTTATGCAGGGAACCAGTTTGATAGTAAATACTAAAAATACCTCCGGGTATACCCCTGTTGCGAAACTTTATTCTTGGAGTACCTGGGGTACCAAATAAAAAGCGATGTTATGATGGGGTTGTTTTGAAATTATTGTTTCAAATATACCCACTTCTGTGGGTATATTTGATACCCCCAAGAATAAAGTTTCGCAACAGGGGTATACCCGGAAGTATTTTTAGTATTTACTATCAAACTGGTTCCCTGCATAACCAGAGAAAATTTATATAAGAACTCCCATTACATCTTTTGGTTGAGTCCGCCCAGGTAGTACCATCTTACCTGGGTGTGGAAAGACGCCAATGATGAAGCATGTCACTATTAGTGAGTGAGGCGTCTTCTCCAATATCTATGGATATCCCATCATTTCCCATGGTTATGTCTAACGATAACATCTGTTATATAGGACTATCCGGGTCAATTCACAATTGACCCCACACACCTATTGAACCGGCACCGGGGACATAGGCATCAGCAGTTGCTTCTGTGATATTCTTTGCAATTCTTATTGCTCACAAGTCCTGGAGGAGTGAATCCAGTCCTGTGGAACAGTAGGACTATTCCCATAAAAAGCAATGCAGAGTGGATGCCGGGTCATATTAAATACTTGAAGTGCCTTATGGAACCTGAAGTCCATTGAAGCAAATGTAGGCTTTTCAATGCATACAAGATTGAACTGAGATGCAGGCAGGGGTCATAGAGGGACTATAGATGACTTTTAGTGGTGATTTCCAGGCTGCAGGTGGTTCATGTACAGCATTCCTCAGGGGCAGAACAATGGAATCATAACAGATCCTGCCGAATGGATAGAAATGTTAATAAATCTATTTAACCCTCCAAACAATAGACTGTCTTGAAGGGGAGTGAGCTAAAGGACATGGTTTGGTATGGCCTGTTTGGGAGGAAGATTTGGTATATCCTGCTAAAGCACTTGGGGTATTGATACAGATATGATGTCTCCTGGTTGTGTTTGAATAAAGTGATTGTAATGTGATGAAACCTTCAGAATTGTTGTAGCAATGTAGCGCTCACGAGAAAGGCCTCAATAAAAATAATTAAATACAATGTTTAGGCAGTTCCAACAATTTTAAAGTAAAGAAAACAGCACAATAAAAGTCCAAAACTACTTTAAAAAATAGAGAAATATGTAACAAGCCAAAATATACTAGGATCAATTAAAATTGAAAAAGGGGAACCGAAGACATGAGCTTTGAAAGTTTTGGGGGAAAATGAAAAGTGTTATTAAAACACCAGAGTTCATGATTGACCAGGACCTAGGCATGATATCGAGCCATCTGCAGTGGAGCAGAGATCAGATACACCATGCGGTTGGTCCAGGTCTAAGATTTTGCCTTTGGGCTTAGTCTATAAAATGGAAGTCAAAATCCTTCAAAGGAGCAAGGTCCAAGGCTATGGTTGGCAAGGGTGCCTTAAAGTTAGATATGCCATTCTCGAGCTCCCACTTCAGCTATTGGTTTTGATACTACAAGCTCCATGGAGGAAAAATTGGATTTTGTAGCCACTGTGATTGCTTCATGTGTTGAAAAGATTGGCTGCCTTGTTCTGGCAAAAGGTGCTCCCTTCAGATGTAGTCACTTTTTTGGTTTTCAGGATCCACCAGCGGGGCAAAGCTGGAAGCGGTAGCCGGCCAGTGCTTCATGAGGCAAGATACCTTTGCCACAAGGTCGCGCTGTACCAGTTTGTAGCACACCAAAAAGCTTTGAGTGGGACAAACCATTTCTGTTACCATTCCTGAGGGCGCCTCAGCACCTTGTCCTGTTTCTCAGGAGGATTAAAAATGACTAAGCCCCCATTTCCTCTAACTGCTGGAAGAGTTCCTTCTGATCAGTCATGTGGCCCCTACCTCCCCTGGATAGGCTTTGAGGCAACATTTCTCTCTACAGCCAGGTCTCCGGCAGGGTCTGGTTCTCTGTAGTCCACCGGGCCCTCTTGGAGTCAGACATCCTTCTGCTTTTTGTGTCCTCTTAGCAGGCAAATAGGATGCTAATCACTTGACTCTCGGAGAGCAGTTCCAGTTCCTGGGTGCCAACAGTGATCAGGAGTCTTGTAGTAAGTCCTCTTTTTATAGCAGTAATTTTCTTTCTTCCAGCAAGGCCTTCTTTTTCAAGTGAAGTCTTCCTAAGTACATGAATGTTTTGAGGAGGTGATGATGAGGTGCCAAGAATTAATCTGTGCACTACCAAGTAATTGGAAAATGTTCCCTGCCCAATCCTAGCTACTTCACACCCTTTGCCCACCTTACTTTGTTGCACTTTCACGTGGCCTTACTGTCAAATTACCCAGGAGCCCCTGTTACAAAATGGCAGAACTCTTCTGCCACCATACAGGCCTCTCTATTCATCTCCTGAGCTACTTCCCTATTTATGTGAATTCTACTCTCACCTGATGGGGTTAAAACTAGTTCTCTCACCCACTATATAGCTGTAGCCAGGCTGGCTTAGAGGGTTCTGGGAAATAATAGAAGTGCTCTCTGGCAACTCCAACTGGAAATTAGAAGTGTAATAGCTGCCCTTTATTCTGCCATCTACTATCCACCCTTCCCAGCTGGCTAATCCCTGTTAACAGGATAGTAGCTAACATTCTCATGTCATTCCTAGTTTTAGAGGCAGACAATTGTCTCTTGAGCAAGAGACTTTAACTTTCCCAGCCAAGGATAAGTATTTCAGCTCCAGGGTTGTGTTGAGTGTCAAAACTGGTTTAAGCTGGTTCCGGCTCAGGCAGCTTAAAGTACCTTTTTATAAAGTCACTTTCCCCCTAAAGTTATCAAACATCTCATTTCACCATTAAATAAGATTTTGAAAATTCACTGAAAAATATTAAGTTTTCAGCATTTTCCCATGTAGAGATGCAGAATTATATATTTTAATCAGATTTAGGTTTGTCGTAGCAAAAATGTATGTGAACCCACATAATGAATGTAGCTTGTAGGCTTCAGTCTCTGTGAAGGCACACTTTCTGAATATATAGTGTGCCACTTTTTTTTCCATCACAAATCTCAGACAGGACAAATCAACAAAGTGAAAAGCCTCTTCCACATCTAAGGTTGAAATACCTAGTGGGATTTGCCTTTTGTGAGAATTTTCAATCAGGTGAAAAACTACGTATGTTATCAAAGTGTGTTTATTTTTATAAATCCTGACTGGACAGGATGAGAGTCTCATCTCTTTGCCGCTATTTTAGGATAAATCTTGAGGGCAGCATTAAGTATTGAGATTGACCGACAAGAAGCATAACATTCTTTGATTTATGTATAAGTGATATTTCCGCCTCCCTCATGGTTGGTGTGCCCATTCACGAGTCTAGAAAATAACTGCTTACTTTAATTATATGCGAGACTACATTAGAGCGGATCGTCTCATGGAATAACTGGTCAATTCATGTGGGATGGGTGCTTTATTGACCTGTAGGTTTCTAATAACTCCCAACTTCCACTAGAATGCTACTCTGGGCCTTCCCTGCCGGGTTGTTTGTCATTGGCAAGTCTAGGCCCTCCCAGAAGGTGTCACCATCTTGGGGCCTCGGTACAGGGCATCGAAGAAGGCATTAAACGTTCTCTGTTAAATGTTTTTAGAGTATTCATGACCATGACATTTCAAAAGCTCTCTGCCTCTTAACGATTCAGGGAACCAGGTGACACTAAAACGTATACCACTTCTCAATGACAATGTCATTGATGTAGAGAGCCACTCGGGCTCTCCACTACAATGTTGCGCTAATACACGCATCCACACACCCCTGGGGGTGGGCTCGCCCCGAGGGGATAAATAAAGGTGGGCGAGACCGCACATGGTCTCTATGGTGTAGCCCAGTAACTGAGAACTGCGTTGTGTCCTTTACTGTCACCCTTACCGTAACTGCGACCCTGGGCCCGCACCTCTACACTGGCGACGAGGCCGGTAGTGCCCGTGCGTGCGACGCTGCTGGAGAAGCTAGAGGAGCAGGCGGAGCCCACCCGCGCTGGTCGCGCTCCCACCTCGCGATCGTCTCTGCCGCTGCCTGCAGTGCCCACCCGCGTGGTGGAGGAGGCGGCCTGCCTCCGGCAGAAACCAGCTGTCGGCGGAGCCCACCCGCATGCTGGAGCGCTCGCCTGGAGCTGCTGGTGCCGTTTTGATGCTTGGCCGGGTGAGTGGCAGCACACGCGCGCTCCCCGGCGCTCTGCAATGCCACAGTTCCGGCGAGGGGGCCTAGGCAAGCTGCCCTTCGCGCTGCCTGTGGGGAAATCCCCGATTGTGCCGCTCTCGGCTGCCGGCTACAGCGCGAGGACTCCCTGGTGGGCGGAACTCGACGGCCCAAGGCAGGGAGGCCTGGTCAACAGTCACTAAGCATTGGCACATCCAAGTCAAGGCGCATGAGGACACTGTCTAACCACACAAATACAAAAGCATAAGGAAAGGGGGAAACACATAACCCCATCAGGGCAACACTCCAGCACTGGTAAAATACAGGCAGCCCCAAGCCACAAGATGACCACAAGGCCGGCAGCTGGCGCAGGGACGTCGCAAGGGAGCGGACCCGCCGTGGTGGCTGGCAACAATCCCCCGCCGCCTTCGGTGGTCACCGACACAGCAGTAGCGCCTTTACCCCCCTTCAGCGAAGCATCGGACCCAGCTACCGCCGCCCCAAGATGGAAAGCATGAGTAGGTTGCTTGAATCACTACTTCAGAGGGACCCGAGAGACTGACGGGGCGGTGAAGAGATCGTTACTGATCTACTATGGAGGGGCTGAAATATACGAACTGTTCGACACGCTTCCCGACACCGGGGACGAGGATGATTATGACGCCGCAGTCGCGGCGCTGAACAAGCATTTTGATCCCCAACTGAACCCGGACTTCGAAAAATGTAAATTCAGGAGGGCGTGTCAAACTGACGCGGAGTCGGTGGACATGTTCTATGCGCGGCTGCGCCGGCTGGCCAGCACGTGCCCGTTCACAGATCAAAGGGCTGAGATAAGGGATCAAATTATTTTAGGATGTCGCTCCAAGCTCCTCCGGAAGCTGATCCTTCGGCAGCCAGGGATCTCGCTAGATGACATCCTAATACTGGCCCGGTCCCATGAACTCTCCGATGCCAGGGCGGAAGAAATGGAAGCCGCCCCCCACACGCCCGTGGCGGCAGGACCGGGGCTTAAGTGCGTGCCCATCAAGGAAGAAAGGGTAGAGGCAATACAAAGGCGGCCACACGCGCCTCGCTCGGCGCCTAAGCCCACGACGTCGGGCCTGTGTGGATACTGTGGGGAGGATCACCCGGCGACGGCAGACTGCGGAGCGAAAGGCAAGACGTGCTCCCGCTGCGGGAGAATGAATCACTACGCCCGGGTGTGCAGAGGCGGACGTTTCAGGCAGCAGTCCGCGAGGCCGAAGTTTGGACAACAACAGGTGCGTCAGATCGTACACGAGGATCCTCTGCCGAGCGGAAGACCTCAACACCAGGCGCACGACCCGGTGTACGAGGACGAAGACGATGAGGTATTCGTGGTGTCGTTCGTCAGCAGGACAAGCTCCCGGCGGAGGCCACCGCCCATGTGCTCAGTCTCCGTGGGAAGTGCAGAGATCCAGGCCCTCATCGACACAGGCGCGTCGGTCAACGTCATGGACTCAGACCAGTATGACCGACTATCTCCAAGATCCCCGTTGGCGTCGTCGAAGGCGCGAATATACACATACAGAGGGACGGACCCCCTTCCTCTCCGTGGTGTCATTACCACCACCATCGCCAGCGGAGGGTATTCTATGTCACGGAGGGGAAGAAGGGGACGCTGCTCAGCTGTCACACTGCCGAGGACCTTGGCCTGGTCTTCTTCGCGAATCAAGTTCACGACTCCCACGCGGAGGACATACTCCAAGAGTTCCCAGCTCTCTTCACCGGCCTGGGCAAACTGAAGGGCAAGAGGTTCAAACTGCACATAGACCCCTCCGTGAGGCCGGTAGCCCTTAGACACAGGAGGGTACCGTTCAACTTGCGCCCGCAAGTGGAAGAGGAGCTGAGGAATCTCGAGAAACTGGACGTAATTGAGAAGGTATCCGGCCCCACGCCCTGGGTGTCCCCGCTGGTCGTGGCGCCCAAGCCCAAACAGCCCGGAGCCATTCGACTCTGTGTCGACATGCGGTTGCCCAACACCGCGGTAAAAAGGGAAAGGCACATCACCCCCACGATGGACGACATAGTGGCAGATCTCAACGGGGCCAAGTGGTTCTCGAAGCTGGATCTAAATGCGGGATACCACCAGCTGGAACTGGACCCCAGCAGCCGATACATAACAACCTTTTCAACACATGTAGGTCTCCGCAGATACAAGAGGCTAAGCTTTGGCGTCTCCTCTGCGGCAGAAGTATTCCAGAACGCCATTCGAGAGACATTGTCGGGACTGCAAGGGGTGATCAACCTCAGCGATGACATCCTAGTCTATTCCAACACCCTGGAGGAGCACCATGCTCACCTGAGAGCCACGCTCAGGAGGCTGGAGGAGTGCGGGTTGACCCTGCACAAGGCGAAATGTTCGTTTTATCAAGACAGGGTGGACTTCTTCGGATATACGTTCACGCGCGATGGACTGCTGGTAGATCCGAAGAAAGCGGAGGCCATCAGAGCGGCACCCACCCCTCGGAGCCCTACCGAAGTGCGAAGCTTCCTCGGAATGGCTACATACTGTGGGCGGTTCATTCCCCGGCTGGCCGCAATGTCTGAACCGCTGCGTGCCCTCACGCGCCAAGATCGACCATGGGAATGGACCCCTGAGGCCCATAAAGCATTCCAAGAGATCAAGAAAGGGCTCCTCGACAAGACAATCATGGCATACTTCCACCCGCGATGGAAAACAGAACTGGTGGTGGACGCCAGCCCGGTGGGCCTGGGGGCCGTCCTCCTGCAGGAGCACAACTCCGAAGTATGGAAGCCGGTGGCATATGCCAGCAAGGCACTGACAGACACTGAAACGAGGTTCGCCCAAATTGAGAGAGAGGCGCTAGCAATCAAATGGGCGTGCCAGCACTTCCATTTGTATCTCTGCGGACAAGACTTCACAGTGGTCACCGATCACACGACTCTGCTCCCCCTGTTCACGGGATCGGCGAGGCTAGCCCCGCCCAGAATCGAAAGGTGGGCCGTCCAACTGCAGGGGTACCAGTTCAAGGTGGTCTACCGGCCAGGGGCCCACAACCCTGCGGACTACCTGTCCAGATATCCAAAGTCCAGCCCCGATGCAGGAGTGCAGGAAGACACATGCAACACGGAGGCGTTCGTGAGTATGGTGTCGCAAGGAGCCTGTCCTAAAGCGATGACTCTAGAAGAAATCGGCATAGCCACACGGGAAGACCCCACTCTTACCCGAGTCCGGAACGCTCTAGATCGTGAGGGATGGACCCATTTCCTCGATGGGGCTCGGGCTCTGCGGCCAGAGGTCAGTCATGCTCGCCAGCAACTGTGGCACATCCGGAGTGAGCTCAGCGTGGGGAACAAAGACGTCATCCTGAGGGGACGGCTGATAGTGGTCCCAGAGAGCCTCCAGCAGAAGGTCTTAGCACTTGCGCACGTGGGCCACCAAGGCACGGCCAAGACCAAAGCATGACTCCGAGACAAGGTGTGGTTCCTGGCGATGGACACCAAGGTCGATGAAATGGTCAGGCAGTGCCATGCCTGCACCATCACTGGAGGGAAGTCAGCCCCCTCCCGGGTGATCACCGAAGAGGCAAGCACGTCGCCATGGACGCATCTCAGCATAGACTTTGGAAGTTTTCCGGATGGACGGCAGATGATGGTTCTGATTGACTCCTTTTCAAAGTTCCCGATAGTGGAAATCATTGCGTCCACCGCATTTCCCCAAGTCAAGAGAGCTCTGGACCGCGTGTTTGCAACGATGGGACTGCCCGAAGAGATAAAGTCGGACAATGGGCCCCCATTTCAGGGGCTGGAGTTTCATGAGTACCTGACGAGTCAAGCCATCCGCCACCGGAAAATCACGCCCCTGTGGCCGCAAGCTAATGGGGAGGTGGAACGGCTGATGAGGACACTCAACCGGGCACTGCGGATCGCCGTGGAGGCCGGGGAGGATCCGGAAGCAGCCTTAAGTCAGTTCTTGGGAGTGTACCCTCAGACCCCCCATAGCACCACGAAATGTGCACCCGCGCACCTCCTGTTCAAAAGAGCCCCGAGGGACAGCATCCCCACGGATCCCGCCTGGACTCCCGCAGAGCGAGACGGAGCTGCCATTCAGGCCAGGCGAGAGGTGACGAACCGGAAGGCGAGTGAAGCGCGCCGAGCCCAGGACATGGAGCTCAAGGTTGGAGACTGTGTGGTCATTAAGGACCGGCACCCTGGCTGGAAGTTCCGAACCCCCTATGAACCCGAGAAGTGGACAGTGACTGGGGTGCAAGGAACCATGATCACGGCACGTCGGGGCCCGCAGGCCATCACAAGGAATGTGTCGAGCTTCAAGGTGGTGCCGGAGACGGGCCTGGAGGTCGAAGATCCTGATCTGGCCCGGGGCGGGGCCATGGATGGGGCTCCAGCGTCTCCCACCCGAACAGCTTCCCCTCTGGCCGGTGGACGATCGTCCGAGTCAGGTGAGGAGGTCAACCAGGGGTCCGGGAGTCAAGACATCGGGGCGGGTGATTCTGGGACTCTCCTGCGGGACAGGTCACTCGACTCTTACTCCAGGTGCCCGAGGTATGGGCTGCGTCCCAATCCGGCACCTAGCCAGAGACTAAGAGACTATGTATATACTTTTCCATGAGTGTGGATTTTGTGTAGACTATATAGCTAAAACAAAGGAGGGATGTAGAGAGCCACTCGGGCTCTCCACTACAATTTTGCGCTAATACACGCATCCACACACCCCTGGGGGCGGGCTCGCCCCGAGGGGATAAATAAAGGTGGGCGAGACCGCACGTGGTCTCTATGGTGTAGCCCAGTAACTGAGAACTGCATTGTGTCCTTTAATGTCACCCTTACCGTAACTGCGACCCTGGGCCCGCACCTCTACAATTGAGAGAACAGACAACTATACTCTGTGTTTACTTGCAAGGACTGGAATGTGACCCGAGCACGGCTCCAACTCATCCCATGGAAACATCCCTGGTGCTCTGGTGCTAGGCAAAGTCAGACAAACATACATTTTCTAGGTAACCCAACCGTTTAAGAAATAATGCATGTGCGTGTTCACCTGAAATCCACATATAGGAAAATATAGTGTTTGAATGAAGATTGCTCCCAAAATATAATAAAAAAAATGTTTTGTAATAATATTTACAATTTGAAAGCTCCAGCAGCCGTATAAATCGGTCCAAGGTGAATGCGTTTCTGAGGCAATATCTAGAACATTTCTGCGGGCCCTCCTCGATGAAAATATTTGATGAATTACTAGATAATTGTGAATTTTTTAAGTAGGTGTCCCCTACCAAGTTGATTTAACATGCCTAAGATTTTAAAAACAACTACAAAGGAGAGTGTGGGGGTTCTACCCCTCCCCCAAATAAATACAGCAATAAAAGTGCACCCATGCCGCTGATTAAAAAATTATAGATCTCAAATACAACTAGAAAAGGTGCTTTGGGGTTCACCCTCAGCAAATCTTTTAAAAGGTACTCTCACACTCGATGTGCATCAGATCCAACACTTTTTAGAACTCTTCAGATCCTCCATGCACACCTTCCACTATCAGTGGGGTCCTCAGGACTCCATGGTCACACCCTGAATCCTTTATACAAAGACCCACTGTAACAACACTGACTCCCTGCCCCATCACCCCCCAGGGGCCAATGGAAGGAGTTCTCTCCGGGTCCCCTGTGTGCAGAGATCCCCGGACCCTTAACAAATGTAAGAGAACCCTCCAGTTCCCTTGCTCATGGGTACTCTCTCCTGTAGCTCAGATTTTGGAGTGAGAGGGCTCTGGGAAGCAGTGGCATCCTGTGGTTGCTAATAGTGCCCCAGGCCCATGGCTACAGAAATAGAAGCTCCAGGTTTCATCCCCCTAGAAACATATTCGTCAATTTTCTATATCAGATAGCACGATTCACGGACCAAGCGCCTTGGCACATGCCATACCCTAACTCCTATTCCCAAGCTCTGCCAGCACTACCCTGAGCCTCTACAACACCCTAGGCCTGAAAGAATAGATGCCCCCAAGCCCCTGTCACTGCATCCCAGGATCAACAGCTTCAGAGACCTGTTTCCAGTTAACCCTGCACCTGCTGCCCACAATAAAATGAAGCCCACTAGCCCACTGACTTTACACCCAAGCTATAAAGCAGCCTGGGGTCCCTGGAATCTGTCAGCAGTGCCCATCGCACTGCACCCAAGTACCAACTACCAAGTAGTACCTTTGGTCCACCAACTTGGCACCAGAAGCCAGGACACCAATTTCCTGAATTTACACGAGCTGCCAAGCAGAACCCGTGGCTCGTGGAGTTGCAGCTACCTCCTTTAACTTCTGTATGACATGCGCCAGCAGCTGGAGGATTCGGAGGGCCTCATTTATGAAAAGTGACGCATCGCTGCGCGAAAACAGCGATGCATCATTTTTCATTGCGCTCTCCTTGCGACACCAATGATGCGTCATATTTACGCAAGGAGTTACAGATACGTCAGTATTTCTGATGTATCTGTAGGCGCAAAAATGACGCATTGCTGGAGTGTGTCACAAAAGTGACGCAACGCCAGCAATGGGTCATTACACATGGGCAAGTCCCAAGTGAAATGTGCCTGCGTCAGTCTTACGCCTGCCATGAGGCAGGTGTAAGACATTGACGTATTTGCGTCCTAGAAGTGACGCAGTGAAATCTCATAGATTTCACTGCGTCACTTCTACGAGGCTTACTTACGGGGGAACGTCCTCCCTGCATACATTATACCTGACGCAGGTATAATGTAGCGCAGGTGTTTACAAAGTGACGCATCTGCTTAGAAGCATCACTTTGTAAATAGGGCGCAACAGGAGGCATGTTTTACGCCACCGATGCGTCACAAAAGGTGACGCAACGGAAGCGCAAAACTGTCGCAAGGCCCTGAAGATCTTGTTCTCCATTTCAGGCAGATTAGGACAGCTATGGCCAAAGATGTGCCTGTTCCTAGCCCCAAGTCACACGTGACACCCTCAGACAGTCAAGGCTTTTTAATCACCATCGCTAGACATGAAGAGATCTCACATGCTATGGGCTCTCTTGGGAGCGATCGCTGTTTTGTGTGAGACGATCTTGCAAACCTGCTGACCATGTCCTACACTTATCAATTTTGTGTGATGCACAGCATCTGACCATGCTTTTCCTTCTGTGTTTGATGGAAGCACACAAGCTCTTTCCCACACTGAGCCTGATCTGTTTGTGTGGGCTTGCAGAAATGGCACAACTAGAAACAGTTGTTATTCACTCTCCAACTAGGCTAAAACAGTGCACAAAGGCTGCCCGAAATGCAGAGAGGACAATTCTGGTCCCCTGTAGACTGTGTCCCTGTGCAGTACAGTAATCTTCACGGGAGTGACTAACTTTGTGTTCCCATTGGGATGACTGTAAATCAGATGATCCCAAAAGCACCGTGTACCCATAGCTGCTAAGTGGCTCCTTGTCTTGTAGGACACCTCCAGCCACATGTAGGACACCTTCAGTCAACCTACATTTTTAGACACAACATTTTGCATACTGGCATGTATGAGTGTATAAACACAATATTAAAAGTGGAGATACAATACTTTGAATGCAACAAATTATTGTCACACATCACAAAGGGCCACATGGTGGCGATTTGCACACAAAAGAGTATGATGAACACATTCTGTAAAATAAAGTGAGAATGCAATTGTGGATCAACTCACTGTGGCCCAGATTCTAAAAATGACAAGCATGTTTTCAATAGGAAAGCAATTAGAATATTTGCTTTAAACAAATGAAGTTGGAAAGAGGTCATGCACATGCCCAATCCGAATCATTCTTCTGCCTAATTTATAAGTCTGATTACTTGAGACTTTATGCCGATCTGACACAACCTGCCTTGAACCAACATGTAGCTTAACCAGCTTCTCCAGTAGTTCCAGTCACTTGGAGGATGCCTGTTGTTCCTTGGGTATAATGCTTGATGCCTTACTTTTGAGCTGCATAGGCATGTTGGATGATGGGTACGTGGTAAGATCATCTTCAGCCAAATTACATGCCATACCTTTAGTAGGGACAGGGACACAGTCAATAAACTGGTTCTAGCGGTTTAGCCCTAAAGGTGTTTGTGCAGTTTTACCCAGGTCCTATTTGATCCTACCAAAAAAGGTTTGATCTATTGTAAACATTGTGTCCTATAGCTCATCTGTAAACATTCAAAAGGTATTCTCAATTTTATGACTTTAATGAGATTCATCAAGTTTGGGAGCTATAAGACTACTTTAAATTTATTAACCGTCTTTATTGTTATAGGTAGTCAAGTACCTTTGCCTCCCCACAAGAAATATATCATCTTTGTTTGAATTTTATTGAGTAAATTGAATTTAAGATTTGCAATAAATAGTAAGCCTAAAAGAGATATAGAAATTAAATCACAGAAAATACTAATTTTTACAGGACTTACTATGCCCACATATTAAATGCATATCTTGGTTCATTTATCAAGGTATTCCTTCCTTTGTTCTACTAGTGGGAGTAGTCGAAAAGAGGTTGTGAACTGAGTTTTTAATAGTAAATTTTCCTTTTTACATAGGCAATCAATTTTAGTCTATCTGTTTTCTGAGTGAAATTGTGTAATTCAGATTTACCATTCTTAAATCTGCATACCTTAAAGATGTATGCGTCATCACGATACATAAACATGTAGTTGAGAATAGTTAATCTCTACTTATCTACATATACTTAACCTTTCTCATCTTGTGTAGTGAATATTATAAAAATAATATATTGGTAGGTTTTTATTTAAAGCTCAATATTGTGGTAGATTACCATCAGAAAGATTTTTTACTTCTGGGTATCCTCTATAAATTGTCCCTTTAATTGTATTTGCTTACTCCAGTTTCATGGCCTGAGGTTCCATTAATAGTATGAACAGTATTAGAGATAGGGAGCAATCATGGCTCATGCCCCTGCTTAACGCAGTGTTTGAGATCCCTGCCTTTCTCTGTTACTGTTGAGGAAAATTGCCAATTAGCTAGTAACAATTTAAAAACCTCTGCGTATTGCAATGTGTCTGATGGTACCCATCGGGAAGCCCCAATTGACCCTGTTAAAGGCCTTTACATTGTTAAACATATGCCGGGACTGCCTTTTCTATTGACCTTTTTCTGCCAGTTATGTTATTCATCATACACTGGCAATGGTGTACATTCCAGGAACAAAGCATGATTGGACAAGGCCTATGTATAAGGGCAGTACTGCTTCTAATTTGGTGATTCAATTGGTGCTCACCTTTATGAGTGCAATGGCTTGATATGAAGCATATTTGGTCGTATCTTTCCAGTGGTGGCGCCTTATCGTGGACTTCAGTGGGCAGCTTTGCCTCCTGTGAGGTGCCACGTACTGCCATTACCTCCACTGCAAATGATTAAACTTAACGGTGTTCATGAAATCACAACTTATTAACACTCCCAGTGAGTAGGTCGGCCATCTAGGCTGAAAGGACAGGAGGAGGGGGTTTCAGACACAATCCAGCTACAGGACATTGATTAAAAACCCAGCATTCTGTAGGTGGATGTCTGGATTGCGCATGTGAAAGGAATAGTTCAACTACGATCATCTCACCAGCACAGTACATCTTATTTAGCAGACATACTACGAATGCTTCAGGCAGCACAGTATATTTGCTAAAATGTGGCTTTTGGAGCACTCACCATTGCATCCCTGGGGCCAGTGAGAAGCCCCACAGAGCAGCAGGGCCAGGATCTCAAGAACTGTCACAACATTTTATAGGCCTATCAAGAAGCTGGGAGAGAGATTGAGGTGGGTCTTCCCATTTGAAAGGCTGGCCTGGTTGCTCTGTCTGACTCCTTCTTGGGAATCATGGCTTGCTGGTGCCAGATTCCTGGTCTGCTGCTGCCATGAAGCCTTCGAGTTGCCAGCTAAGGATGCAAGGTAAGTTAAAAAACACCTGTTGTTTCTCTTTTCATGTGTGTGCATGGGTTTCTGAATGATTGTGTTTGAGAGTATCAATGGGAGTGAGAATCGGAGTTTGAGAGAATATATGAATACGTGTAAATGAGTGTGAGGGAGTGAGTGAAGGATCTGAGGGGTGAGTGACCGGAGATTGTGTGTGGGCAGGAAAATGAGTCAGGAGTGTAGTTATCAATGCTAGAGTGCAGCTGGTGGAGTTGCACCAGGATCCAGAGTCAGTGGTTGTAAAAGGTTGAGTGTGTGTTTGTGAGTTAGAGTGAGAACAAAAGGATATGAGTATGGTGCCGATTACGATCCGGTAAAAAATTTCCCTGTGCGACTCGTATCCGGTCTTTTTACCGTACGAATCGTACAAGTGCCGTACGAACTGGCAATCACGATTCGCATGGGAAAAAGACCATACGAATCGCATTGGGAATAATTCCCCACACGTCCTCGGGTCGGAAAAAGTGTCCGACACGTCCTCGTACGATTTACCGTACAAACGTGAAAAGCGAAGTCCGACCGGGGAATCACGATCCGTCCCGGGTGTCCGAATGTACAACCGTATGGTTAAAAGACCGTCCGCACCGAACACCTATAACAACCATGGAGACGTCCAAACAGGTGCCCGGTACGTGCTGTACCCCCCCCCAGCCCCCGTACGTACGCGCCGACCCCCCCAGCCCCCGTACGTACGCGCCGACCCCCCCCAGCCCCCGTACGTACGCGCCGACCCCCCCCCAGCCCCCGTATGTACGCGCCGACCCCCCCGTGTATGTACACCCGTGTACGTTCGAGTCGAACCCCCCGTGTACGTTCGAGTCGAACCCCCCCCGTGTACGTTCGAGTCGAACCCCCCCGTGTACGTTCGAGTCGAACCCCCCGTGTACGTTCGAGTCGAACCCCCCCCGTGTACGTTCGAGTCGAACCCCCCTGTATGTACACCCGTGTACGTTCGAGTCGTACCCCCACCCGTGTATGTACGGTGCGTACCCCCAGCGCAACGCACCGTACATACACTGGGGGTACGCACCGTACATACACGGGTGGGGGTACGACTCGAACGTACACGGGTGTACATACAGGGGGGTTCGACTCGAACGTACACGGGGGGTTCGACTCGAACGTACACGGGGGGTTCGACTCAAACGTACACGGGGGGGTTCGACTCAAACGTACACGGGGGGTTCGACTCGAACGTACACGGGGGGGTTCGACTCGAACGTACACGGGTGTACATACACGGGGGGGTCGACGCGTACATACGGGGGCTGGGGGGGGTCGGCGCGTACGTACGGGGGCTGGGGGGGGTCGGCGCATACGTACGGAGGCTGGGGGGGTACGGTGCGTACCGGGCCACCTACTCTGGTCGATTCGCGCCGTACTTCGCTTTTCCGGCACTTTTTGGGTGCCGTGAAAATATTGCCGTCCGGACTGCTGTCGGTTCGAATCGTAATTCCTGGGTCGTGAAACGCTGCCTGAAAGCGTCCCGACGTCACGTCGCAGCATTCCCGGATCCCATTCGTATGTATGTTTTCGTCGGTCGGTGTTTTGTACGATTCGTACGGAAATGGTGTTTCCGTGCGAATCGTAATTCCATGTTTGTAAAGTTTTACGACCGGGTACGAGTCGGACGGGGAAAACGCTCCGACCGACGGTTCGTACCCGGTTTTTACCGGATCGTGATCGGCACCTATGTGTGTGAGTAGTAGTGAGTGGGAATGAGTATGGGCGAGAATGAGTAACTGAGGGTGTGTTTGATAGAGTGAGGGGGAAGAGAATGAATGTGTGAGGGACAGAGTATGAGTGACAGAGTGAGTAAAAGTGTTTTTGTTTGCGTGTTGTATGATTGTGAGTCTGCCACTGGCCTTGGCCATTCTGAGCTTATGGCGTCACCCAAGGTAACATGCTGATGCTGGCATACTGGAGATAATTCTTGGCATAAGGAAGGCACTCATAGCAAAATGCAGGCCCTGACATAGTAGTAGTAATTCTTGGCACAGGGACCCCGCTTTGGAGCTTTCTGGAAACTGTACCCCATTAAAATATTTTATTATTTTAGTCATTTAAGACAATAGACCCGATTCCGGTGGGAGGCTCTCACATTTTTAAGCCAAAAATCCCTTTATTTAGGCTGTCTCCCGTCTGAAATTGTCTCTACTCAATCAGATAGTCAATGCAGGAAATACATTTTCCCGATTATTGTTGTTTAACCTCTCACTTTCCTCTTATAAATTGTTGGCCTGTATGTTTTAATTGCTCTTTCTTATCTGCGTGTATGGATAGGTGCTGCTAAAATTGTATCTGCTTAAATCCTCTTTTCATAAAAAATGTTACTTCAGTTGCAGGTGTGCCCGTTCCACTCTTTCCCTAGCTAAGGAATTAATATGTCCTTTTCTCTTTGTGTCATGACCTAGTCCAATGTCTGCATTCATGCATTTGTTTTATGCACCTCTTCTTTGGTTCTTATTTCCTTTAACAGGTTGTCTCTTAACCGTCTGTATGCTCTTGTTAATCTATCAGACCACACCAATAATTTCTCCCTTAACCCTCAAATAAAGGTACCTGAGAGGGCCAACTTTTAGCATTTTTCCTGTGCCATCAATGTCAAAGTTTTCCTTTATGTGTCGTTGAATGATGACTGTCAAAAACATTTCTATGATTTAAACTAGGGTTGATGGTTCCCTGGGCCACCATATGGGCAGAAGCTAAGGGCTTTGTACCCTTGTAGAGGGCTGTGGACACTAGTGCAAGATCCGTGCAGCCGACAGTGGAGTCGTCACGCAGATTCCATTGATTTTGCAGTCCCTGATATTAAACTACCCAAGAAGAAAACACTGGTCATGTCAATAAATCTTTCTTAGACTGGAATTCAGGTTGCATTACTAAATCCCAGAACAAGATTAAAAGAAAACGTATCTAATGCATATCCCAGACACTCGTGGATTTTCCTTGCAGGTTACCGCTGAAGAAACTGTGTGTATGGATGTATATTCTGCCCAAACTCTCCAGAAAAAGGTAAGTAATTATAGATAAATGTAGATTTACTCTTCTTAAATCTGCAGACACAGTGTTTAAGCGAGTTAATTGCATGCTGAAAACGAGGCATCATTCTAGGCAATTATTCTCACTTGCTATGTGAGTGTGCCTGGGTTAGTGAGCGGTGGCCAAGACTCTTCCAAATGTAACATCAAGAGAACAATTTATAATCTTTGACACATTCAAAGGGGGAAGATTCAGCCATAATTGCAGGTAAAAAGTGATTCTTCAAACCTGGAGGTTGAAGAGAGGATTGATTATGCAAAGGTGGTGGGACAATGACTGAGTTTAAGCTAGAATGAGTTATTATGGCCATAACATACATTATGCCCACGCTTACTGTATGATCGAGCTTGGTTCACAAACTTTGTGCAAACCTGAGTGAAACGTAGGTGTACCAAATCTGCAAATATTTGTTCTGGCATTTACAACAGAGCAACATGTGCAGGGTGGACGACTTTTCCACACTTGTGAGTTTAGTAAAGGTGTGAAAAACTGTTAGCTTCGATTGGAGGGTTGGAGGTAGCCATTGGATATATTATGAATACTAACAAATTCAGCATTTTATGGGTGCTCAAACACGTTGGTCTTTAGAACTTCCCACACTAGTTACACACCTAACTTTATTCTAGTAAAGGTTGTTGCAACGGTGCAATTAAGGTGGGGAAATTCCTCAGTCCCTCACTCCACAGTTTCAAAGGGTGTAAGTGATGTGCATCAAAAATGTTTTCTAGGGGGAGAAGAAAATGAGGGACATAAGTGAAAATGGACTTTCCAATAAACTTAAAGCTGTGTATTTTACACTTATGGCTAATTCATTGGTTTAGATTTGGGGAAAGCAGGCATATGACTGGAAGGGGCAGATTTTTGCTTTTTGTGTCACAAAAGTGACTCAAACCAGCACATTTAAAAAGAAATTATTTACCTAAAAGTAACGCAAAGTAGCGCAAAGTCCCACTTCCTTTAACTTGCCTGAACGACAACAGGGATGGAGTCCCCGGGGCCTTTAGAGGCTCCCTCTCCTAAAAAACACATCGGAACCCAGGAAATGGGCTCCCCGGGCCCGCAAGTGGCTCGAGATGGGGGCACGAGTGCCCCCTACCCCTAAAAACTGACATTGGGCCCCGGGGGATGTGGTCCCTGGAAGCGGCCAAGGGAGGGAGAACTGAGGGCCTTCTCCCCCTTACAAATATGTTGGGTTCCTAAGGGGTGGGGCCCCTAGAGCTGAAAACGACCCGGGCAGTGGGAGCCATGTGCCCGCCTTCCGCAAAAAAGTAAGTCAGGCCCTAGGGGATGGGGTCTCTGGGGCCAAAAATGACCCGGGGAGGGGGGACCGCATGCGCCTTTCCCCCTAAAAAAGTCATCGCCCCAGGGCTGAAATCAGCCTTGGGAGGGGGGGGGGGGCACACATGCACCCCTCCCCCCAAAAAATAAAAAACATCATCCCCCGGGCGCTGGCCAACCCCGTTTTACAAAATTATTTTTATTTTGCTGTGGATTTATGGATCCTCCACAAATTTAGAGAAACAAATATGTTTTTGTCCCCAGGAGGGGCCCCTCTGCGACACCTCCCCTTAAGTCTCTCTTTTTACTTTTTTTAGGACTCATGATGGACTCCCAAGTGCTAACATGGCTGCCACCAGTTCCTGGTTGAGGTGGTGGCAGCCAATCAGATCTCACATGAATTTTTATTGAATGTTGCACTGCATTTCATTTTCATAAATTGTCAGATTTTTTTGTTGCAATGAAATGAAAACGTTTTAAGTCTGTTTTCTGAATTCCAAGACAGACTATGAACCTGCACAGTGTTTCTATCTTTACTACCACACAGGAAATGTTTATAAGGTCACTGCTACTTCCGGATCATTGTATGACTTTTTGACAAAGACCGTGCTGTCGAGACGCGTCGTCAATAAATACTAATTACTCTGTAAATTGCAAATCCTGAGTGCGACTATTCTTGCATTCTGGCAGCGTGAGGCGATTTAAATATATATATATATATATATATATATATATATATATATATATATATATATTATCTACTGGCGGTCGCCAGTAGATAGTTATAGTTAGGACTGTGTTTCCATAGGAAATCCGCAACATTCTATTTGGAATAACTTTGGCGCCGGTTGACGAATCCTCGCGAAATTTTCAAAATAGGTGGGGCGCTCCGCTCCGCTCCTACCCTGAAAGTCTCGGGGGGATTCGCCAAGCGGGGGCTGAGAAAAAAGGGGGGTCCCAAAACGCGTTTTCCCCATGCATTTTCCCATAGGACCTTTAGTCCGAGCTACAGCCCGAACGGCTGAACAGAATTACTTGAAATTTGGCAGAGAGGTAGTCCTCAGGTCAGAGATGTGCCTTTTGCAGGTCTGGTGTAAGTCTGTTTAGTAGGTCCTGAGAAAATAGCATTTAAATCAATATATATATCTGTAAGCGTGCTCCGTGCGCTTACGGTAAGCTTACCGTACGCGTACGGTGCCGTGCGCGAGCTCAATTCTGATTGGTGGTTACATGACTGTAAACATTCGAATCGGTCGAAATCAGAAAGTGTCGGCCGCCATTTTCTGTCTCTCGCACTGAAAAACAAAGGTGGATAACGTGAAAAGGGGGCAACGGAGAGAGTTGCAGACCCCCTAGCGTTTGTCAGGGGGTCCACGAAGGACCAAAAAGTACGAAAAATACATTTAATAATTTTTTTAAAAAATCGCGGAGTGCGCGTACGGTAAGCTTACGGTACGCGCACAGCAAAAAAAAAAACCGAAATAACAATCACATTTATTAAATAAATTGAAGAACCCGCAAGCGAAGGGTGTGCGCACGGTGAAAAACCAGAAAAAAAAATAAAAAATAAATACATAACTTAGCATTTAAAAAACCGTACAAATTCACTGAAAAAACCATAGGTTTCACACACGTTATAGTTAGGAATTAGCATTTAAAAAACCTTGCAAATTCACTTAAAAAACCATAGGTTTCACACATGTTATAGTTAGCTGTACATTTCACTCGTAAAAAACCAATGAAATTCCACGTTATAGTTAGATCAGGTAACTATAACTTGCACGACCGCAATCCACAATGTGTCATTTCAGATGTCATCATTGATGTGATGAGTGATGTCACTGACCATGTCATGAGTGATGTAATATGTGACGTCATCAGCAGTTTATTGTGGGCGCGCAAGTTATAGTTACCTGATCTAACTATAACGTGGAATTTCATTGGTTTTTTACGAGTAAAATGTACAGCTAACTATAACATGTGTGAAACCTATGGTTTTTTAAGTGAATATATATATCAATTCAATTGTACCCCTGGCAGGGCTGCCTCCTCGTAGCCTCCGATCAGGCAACACAAACACGGACCAACTTCTTAGTGCAAAAGGTTTTAATTGCTCAACTGCAACGATGTCGTCATAACGTTTCGGCTCTCCCTGAGCCTTGATCACATGACGACTATTCTTGCGTCCTGGCAGCGTGAGGCGATTTAAATATATATATACATATATATATGTGTTCCCTCAAATTGCCCATGCATTCCAAGGACGCACTCACAGTGTTTGTCACCATCCGGTTTATTGAGGAAAACAACAGCGTCTTCAATCCATTATTCACAAACTAAAGCCTGACGCGTTTCGAGGCCGGAGCCTCCTTTTCAAAGGCAGCTTGATAGCGAGTGAGCAGATAGGCTTCAATTACGTGTTTCCAAGCATGTGATTAATTTATACGCCCCCCAGTGGGCTGATGCTTAGTGCAAGTGAATTGCGTGCTTGCTGGAATTTGTAGTCCAGTTGTCTTGAAGCTCAAAGTCATTTATTCCCCTCAGTGGGTTTCCGTTCTCATCCGCAGACATTTCAGCACATTTTTCATACCTTGAGTAGGTCTTCGGATTCTGCGCCGTATTAAATTATTCCACAGACACTGTGCTGGAAAACAGGCATGGATGCAGTTCCCGCCTCTCAGCCCCTCTTTGAATTCCGAGGCGGTGCAGTCCTTCACGGCAGGGCTGCCGTGGTTTAAGTGTTCCCTCAAATTGCCCAAGCATTCCAAGGACGCACTCACAGTGTTTGTCACCATCCGGTTTATTGAGGAAAACAACAGCGTCTTCAATCCATTATTCACAAACTAAAGCCTGACGCGTTTCGAGGCCGGAGCCTCCTTTTCAAAGGCAGCTTGATAGCGAGTGAGCAGATAGGCTTCAATTACGTGTTTCCAAGCATGTGATTAATTTATACGCCCCCCAGTGGGCTGATGCTTAGTGCAAGTGAATTGCGTGCTTGCTGGAATTTGTAGTCCAGTTGTCTTGAAGCTCAAAGTCATTTATTCCCCTCAGTGGGTTTCCGTTCTCATCCGCAGACATTTCAGCACATTTATATTCACTGAAAAAACCATAGGTTTCAGGGCTCTTATAGTTAGTTGGACATTTCACTTGTACAAAACCAGTGAAATTCCCCTGTTATAGTTAGTTCAGCTAACTATAACTCGCGCGCCCGCAATGCACTGCTGATGACGTCACATATTACATCACTCATGACATGGTCCGTGACATCCCTCATGACATCACTGATGAAATCTCAAATGACATCGCTGATCACATCATCCAGCGAATGTGTTTTTTTCTGAAAATCCAATATGTTTTATATATGTATATCTCAAGGTCGATGGAAGAATAAATGGGTATATAAGTGTCTAAATGGATGATTTTTTTTGAAGAATTGATTGTATATCTGACTGATTAAGTGTATCTTAGTGAATACATGGGTTAGTGAGTAATGTTTAAATATATAAATATCTGTATCAGTCTCTCACTTTGTGTATAAGTGGCTGCATGGGTTGGTGAGTAGCTACATAAGTGTCTATATAGGTTATTAGTTGTTTTTTTGAGTATCAGTATGAGTGTCTGAATGTCTGTATGGTTCGGTGGGGGGGTATTACGTAGTGCATAGATGCATGAATGAGTGACTCACTGTTTGTATGTGTTGAAGACGGTAAACAACCTTTACAACGCAACTTTTACAACGCAATGCTATTACAACGCATTTTTTACAACGCGTGCTTTTATATGGTAAGTACTTTTACAACGCATAGACCTTTACAACGCAAGCTTATTAATTAAAAAAAAATTACAGAATTAAAAAAAAAAAATAATGATTAATATTTTATTATTTCTTGAATATTTATTTAAAATGTAAGTAAAAATATTAATAATTTAAAAATATGATAGAGTAATTTTTGAGTATTAAAAAATAAATAATAAAGAAAATGTAAAATACATGAGAATTATATATAATGATTAATACTTGAGTATTTATAGAGTTTTTATTTAAAATGTAAGTAATATTAATAATAAATTAAAAATATGATTGAGTAATTTTTGAGTATTAAAAAATAAATATTAAAGATATTGTAAAATACTAGAGTTTTATAAATAATGTTTCATACTTGAGTATTTATAGAGTATTTATTTAAAATGTAAGTAATAATATTAATAATTTAAATATTAACAAAATAATAATATAAAAAAAATAATGAATAAAAAAAGACATACATTTAAAATTATTATTTGAGTATTAAAAAAAAAAGATTAATTTTAATATTAAAAAAAAAATAAGAAAAAGGAAAATAGAACATTTTTTGAAAAAATTCCCACGCTTTTGTATTGAAGTCTATGAGAAAAATTGTCCTTCATTTATTTTGGCAGCTTTAGAAGATACAACCCGCGGAACAAGAAAGGAAGGAGTGAAAAAAGACGAAAAGTGAAGTTTGGATGAAAAAAGAAAGTAGAGTCGAGGTAAGGAAGAAATTTAGTAAATTTAGAAATTTTAATACATATTTAACATGTTTAAATAACAAATTAATAATAAATAACGATAAACAAATAAGGTGTATAAAATAATTCTTTATTAAAAAAAGCATAGGAAAAACATTAAGGTTTTATTATTTTTTATAACATAATGTACATATTTTTGAAAAATAATACAATATTTATTAATAATTTTAAACATATATTAAATGAAAATATAAATAAAATAGTCCCATTTTAACATTGTAGCACGCGATGACGTCATGACGTGAACGTAAACGTAAGGCGCCATTTTGGAGAGCATCGGAGGAGGAAGCAGCAGGAAGCTGATCTGCGTCCAGATAGGAAACTTTTTTACATTTATTTATAGATATAAAGTTAAAAATGGATACATATATAGTAAATAAAGAATAAGGAGAGGTTGCGGACTAACTAATTGATGTTTTAAATGTAAAAAAGCATGTCCACGTTCATGTCATTAGTGTATGCCTATGTCGGGTCGATGAAAGTTAATTGTAACAAAAAAAAAATCTTGTTTTAGCGTGACATTAATTAAAGATTGTAAAAAAAAGTTCATTGTATCACTTCGGTTGAAATTGAAAAGATTTAAAACTTTGTTTAGAAAAAAAAAACGTTTTGCTTTTTCGGCATTTGTGAAAAAATAATTGTATTTTTACTGTTGATTATGCTTCAATGTAAATTTTGTTTCATGGTTTGACATAGGGATATTTGAAGAGGTAGAGACATTTTGGTTTTTTGGTGGTAGTTATTAAGGATGTTTAGCAGTAATTAATATCTTGATTTTGATAATTGGAAAATGGGAAACATATTCTAGGGAATTAGTTTTTGATACTTTGGTTGTTTGGAAAAAAAGTAGATTGAAAAACAAAAAGTGAAAAATAAGTAGACCCGACTAGTAATTTGGAAAAAATGTTTGTGTAAAATTTGTATGCCAATTGTAATTAATGGTTATTTAAATTTAATGCAAAGCAGGAAAGTAAGTAGATATCTATATTTAAAAAGAAAGAATGTTAGCAAGATTTTCGAGGTAGTCTAGAGCCACACACAACGTAAATTGTTGTAAAATACCCAATAGTCTCTCAGACATTTCCTTTGTTTTTAGAGTTACTCGTGGGTTTAGACTACCAGCTAGTGTTTGGGAAAGTCTCATTTCTTGAAAACTTTGCTCCTTCTTCAAAGTTTCCAAGAAAGAGTAGAAATTAGGATGAGGTTTGCCAATTGTATGGTTGAAGGAGTTATGCCATCCCTCAATGGCATTATTTGTTTTCGCTTCTCCCTCTAAACAGCTCGTGTAACAGTTCCACCACTCCACATGGAATCGTGGCTTCGTCCTGTGACCCGATCTGCTTAGGTGCCCAATCCATGTGTCTTCGAAATAATTTAAAATGGGTGCCAATTTTTCTTCATTACTTGTAAAATATTCAGATTCTGTAATAGCAGTGTAGTACTCGTCCACACTATCGGGAGGAACAAAACAAAGTGCTGTTAATTTTTTTAATTCAAACTGTAGTTTGCTATCTCGACAGTACTCTGCAACTAGGGATGTTTTTTGTAACTTACGCCAGAATGCCTGGGAAAAATGGAAAAAACATCCCTGAATTTGGGTATCCATGTACGTTTTAGTGATCACATTGATCATGCTCAATTCAAAATCTACTATTATTTTCCTAGGACTTTTTGAAGTTTTATTTTTAATAACTGATAAAAATTCAGAGTACGTTGCAGAAGTCTTATCAGGTAGCAAACTATATACTAAGGGTATTACATTAGTGTTAATTTTTGCATGTATAGTGTAAATTTGAGTGAAAGGATGGGGTGTACTTTTAAACGTCCCATCCATCATCCAAATTTCACTATTGTCTAACTTAGCAAGGTTACGTGGGGTACTAAAAATAAGAATTCGTTTTTGAGGGTTTTCGTTGTCATGCAGAAGGAAAGGTTCATCAGCAAAAGAAATAGAAAGATCATGGGGAATTCTAATATCAGAAAATGTATGTGGTGTAGATAATTGGATGTTACTTGCCTGCTTTTGTCTTTGAATAATTCGTCTCAGATTAGGAATTATAGGCATATTACTAGCAACATGACTGGGGACATGCTGTGCAACCTCTCTTAAAATGGATCCTGTAGAATCATTGGAGGTGCTTGCAATGGCTTTCATTTCATTTAATGTTTTTCTTATTTCTACCTCCATTGCAGAGGCAGAGTGGTTATGTTCTGTTGTTTTTACAACTAAATTATCAAGTGTAACCGCTCTGCCACTGCAATGGGAAGAGTAGTATTGCACACACCTCCAATGATTTCTAGGAAAACTTATTCTTTCTTTACTATATATGTATCCTGCATGGTTCAGTACATTTTTCCCTTTCCTAGATTTAATATATTTTGCAGCTTCAAGAGTAGACATTTTCTGTGAAGAGAAGAGAAGAAAAATAAATTAGTCTAAAAAAGTAAATACACTATCTCTAATGCTGCACCTTCCTGGAGTAAGAATAGTAATTGTTACCCCTACACCATCCCACACTTTCCCTACTGCTGCACCTACCTGGAGTTAGAATAGTAATTGTTACCCCTACACCATCCCTCACTTTCCCTAATGCTGCGCCTACCTGGAGTTACAATAGTAATTGTCACCCCTACACTATCCAACACTTTCCCTACTGCTGCACCAACCTGGAGTTAGAATAGTAATTGTTATCCCTACACCATCCAACACTTTCCCTACTGCTGCACCAACCTGAAGTTTGAATAGTAATTGTTACCCCTACACCATCCCACACTTTCCCTACTGCTGCACCTTCCAGGAGTTAGAATAGTAATTGTTACCCCTACACTATCCAACACTTTCCCTACTACAGCACCAACCTGGCGTTAGAATAGTAAGTTTTTACCCCTACACTATCCAACACTTTCCCTACTACAGCACCAACCTGGAGTTAGAATAGTAATTTTTACCCCTACACCATCCCACACTTTCCCTACTGTTGCACCTTCCTGGAGTTAGAATAGTAATTTTTACCCCTACACAATCCCACACTTTCCCTACTTCTGTACCTACTTGGAGATAGAATAGTAATTGATATTCCTACTACAACCCATAGTTTATGTATTGTGGCAGCTTATTTTAATTATTAAAAAAAAAGTTAGTTCATAAGATTGTTGGATTTATAAGAGTGTTTTTTTTAAATACCTTTTGCTTTTTGAGTTTTTTTCTTGGTTTTGCTTCTGGTATGGTTTTTGCCTGCTTGTTGGAGTGTTAGGGTGTCTGGTCTTCTTTTTTTCGACTTTTTATATAAAGTAGGAAAGATTTATCTGAAAAACAGAAAGAAAAAACAATTCACAAATGGAAAACTTTGTCAATGTTTGCAAAAATTGCAAAATGTGAAAACATCTGTGTATATTTGATTTTTTATTTAAGTCTAACTACATTACATATCACACATTACCTGATGCTGCACCTATCTTGAGTTACATTAATATTTGTCAACACCACCACATTCAAACACTTTCTCTGCTGCTGCACATAACTGGAGTTAGAATAGTAATTGGTGCCCCTACAACATCCCACACTTTCCCTACTGCTGCACCTACCTGGAGTTAGAATAGTAATTGTTACCCCTACAGCATCCCACACTTTCCCTAATGCTGCACCTAACTGGTGAATGAATAGTAATTGTTACCCAAAACCATCCCATACTTTCCCTACTGCTGCACCTTCCTGGAGTTAGAAGAGTAATTGTTATCCCTACAGCATCCCACACTTTCCCTACTGCTGCACCTTCCTGGAGTTAGAATAGTAATTGTTGCCCCTACACTATCCCACACTTTCCCTACTGCTGCACCTTCCTGGAGTTAGAATAGTAATTGTTACCCCTACAGCATCCCACACTTTCCCTAATGCTGCACCTACCTGGTGAATGAAAAGTAATTGTTACCCAAAACCATCCCACACTTTCCCTACTGCTGCACCTTCCTGGAGTTAGAATAGTAATTGTTATTCCTACTACAACCCATATTTTCTGTATTGTGGGAGCTTATTTTAATTATTAAATAAAAAGTTTGACTATTATATTGTTTGATTTATAACACTGTTTATTTAAAATACCTTTTGTTTTTGGTGTTTCTTTCTTGGTTTTGCTTCTGCTATGGTTTTTGCCTGCTGGCTGGAGTTTTTGGGTGTTTGGTCTTCTGTTTCTTGACTTATTCGACAAAGTTGTAAAGATTTATTTGAGAAAAAAGAAAGAAAAAACAATTAAGAAATGAACAAATTTGACAACGTTGGAGAAAATTGCAATATTTTAAAACTTCTGTGTAAAGGTGACATTTTATTTAAGTCTAACTACATCACATATCACACATTCCCTGGTGCTGCACCTATCTTGAATTAGATTAATAATTTGTACCCCTAAACCATCCTACACTTTCCATAATGCTGCACCTTCCTGGAGTTAGAATAGTAATGGATACCCCTACACCATCCCTCACTTTCCCTACAGCTCCACCTTCCTGGAGTTAGAATAGTAATTGTTACCCCTACACCATCCCACACTTTCCCTAATGCTGCATCTACCTGGAGTTAGAATAGTAATTGTTACCCCTACACCATCCTACAATTTCCCTACTGCTGCACTTACCGGTAGTAAGAATACTAATTGTGAAACAAACACCATCCCACACTTTCCCTACTGCTGCACCTTCCTGGAGTTACATTAGTAATTGTTACCCCTGCACAATTCCACACTTTCCCTAATGATGCACCTTCCTGGAGTAAAAAAATAAATTGTTACCCCTACACCATCCAACACTTTTGCTACTGGTAAAGTTAATGTTTTGATTTACAAAATTACAATTATAAGAAGTATTAATTAATTTACCTTCACATTAAGAAAGGTGAGTCGTGTAGGTTGTGTTGACAAAAAATTTTGCAAACGATATGTTGGTTTTGATAGAAAAACAAATTCCTGTTTTAGGTAAAAAATATTAGATTAGATAAGTTAGTATATATTAAAGTTATTTAAAAAAAAATGTTTACAGTACATTTTAAATAATATTTAAATTATATTTGCTGAACTCTTTGGATGGAAATGAAACATGTTTTACGAGAAAACATGGTGTTAAAATATAATAGTAACTTACTTGTAGTAGGAAAGAAAGAATGCTTCTCCAATGGATTGCAGTGTTCTCTCAGTGTAGGAGTCAGAGGGTCAGGTTTTTGCGTCTGGTCTCTCTGGTAGTTGATAATCAACTGATTGTAAAATGGTGTCTTGCTGGTATTTATAAGTTTTAGTCAGTGTCATTATTATTTTTTGGAAAAACAGCGTTCGTTGTGTTTTTTTATTATACTTTTATTTGCTGTGGAAAATGATAATTTAAAAAAGCATTAAAAGATGTGTTGTTTTCACTTATTTGCTCCGTTTTGGCATCCATTTTGGAACATGTATTTTTCTATTGTTTTCATAGAAAGTGTTGTAGGACAAGTTTTAGAAGTGGGATGGTTAAAATGGCGACTATGTGTATGTGTTTTGTGTTTTAATCCGTTTACTTATTTTGTGATATAATCATGATTTGCATGTATATGAACTGTTGTTTAATTAAACGTTATTAGTCTAAAACGTTAAAAATTGTTACTTCGGATTTTTTTGGTAATAAGAGTAGCAATTTCAATACTCGAGTATTAATTTTAATACTCGAGTATTAATTTTCATACTCGATTTTTAATTTTGTGATGCATTTTAGTTAATTAACGTTCAGTTTTGCTCCACATTTTAATACACTTCCCCACCCAAAAACCCCAAATTTCCCTGCATCCCGTTCCAGATTTTATTGTACTTTTAAAAAAATATATATATATTTTGGCGTTGTAATGGTATGCGTTGTAATTGTTTTCGTTGAAAATGCACTTTTAAGTGATTTACTCACTTTTGCGTTGTAACAGTATTCGTTGTAAAATAATGCGTTGTAACAGTGTTTGCGTTGTAAAAAATGCGTTGTCATGGCATGCGTTGTAATAGTATGCGTTGTAACGTCATACATCCGTTGAAGACAGCATGTGTGCAGGACTGTATGGGTGGATGAGTGTGTGTATGGGTGTGTTAGTGAGTGAATGACTGTCTCAATAGTTTCTTTATGAGTAACTACATATGTTTTAAACTAGTATATGCGAGTATTGGTGTATATAAGTGAGTATATGGGAGAGTGAGAGATTGGAAGAGTTCCTGTATAAATTAGTATGTGTTTATATAAGTGATTGCTTAAGAGAGTAAGTATGTGTAAGTTTCTGTAGAAGTAAGTGTGGTGGTGTGTGTCTAACTGTATATGCAAGTAAATGGATGTTTGATACTTTGTTTGCATGTGTGACTATGTGTGTGAGTAACTCTATGGATGAGTGTCGGTGTGTAACAGGATGTATAGGTGAATGAGTACATATGATGAGTGAGTACATGTATGAGTGACTGTATAGGACTGTTGGTGAATGAGAGGATGTGTGTGTAGATCTTGGAATTACTGAATAGGCGTGTTGTGAGTGGTATTGGTATGTCCATTGTTTTGAAAATGTTAGTTTCTATTTTTGAGTGTGTGTATCAAAGGTTATATTAGGGTGAGAGGAGGTCTGCCACTCTATCACAAGGATGATGTCATCAGTGATGTCATGAGTGATGTCACTGACCATGTCATGGGTGATGTAATATGTGACGTCATCAGCAGTGCATTGCGGGCGCGCGAGTTATAGTTAGCTGAACTAACTATAACGGGGGAATTTCACTGGTTTTGTACGAGTGAAATGTCCAACTAACTATAATGCCCCTGAAACCTATGTTTTTTCAGTGAATTTCTAAGGTTTTTTAAATGCTAATTCCTAACTATAACGTGTCTGAAACCTATGGTTTTTTCAGTGAATTTCAAAGGTTTTTTAAATGCTATAACGCCCCTGAAACCTATGGTTTTTTTCAGTGAATTTCAAAGGTTTTTTAAATGCTAGTTTCTAACTATGCCTACAGAGGTAGGACGTGCGATGAAAGAAGAAACAACGCACTGAAAGAAAAAAAAGAAATGCAGAAAGAAGCAACAGAAGTCCTCAAAGACGAAGAAAAGTGCAGGAAGAAGCAAGACATGTGCAGAAAGAACCAACAGAGGAGCAGAAAGAGGCCTTGTTACAAAATCATCCAGTGTCCACAACTTTTTCAGACGGGTACTGGTGTTAACTGACTCTGACTAACCAGGCCTAGATTTGATTTTGATTTGATTTGATTTGATTTGATTTTATAATTTTATATCGCGCTGAATCACCCCTGGGGGTATCTCTGCGCTAGCAACAGCGAACTAGTCAGGAAGCTAGAAAAGATGAGTCTTCATTAGTTTCCTAAAGTGAGAAAGAGGCATTTCCATACGAAGAAAGAGGGGAAGATTGTTCCAAAAAATAGGTGCCAGATATGAGAAAGCCTTGCCACCTGAACGAGCTTTCTTAATTCTAGGAACAGAGAGCAGTTTCTGCGAACCAGATCTGAGGGAGGATATAGGGTGATACATTACCAATTTCTTAACGAGATAGTGAGGGCTAAGTTCATTTCTAGCCTTAAAAATCATGCAACCAATTTTGAAATGCACTCTTTTCCTAATTGATAGCCAATGTAATTCCCGCAAAAGGGGCTGTGAAGGAGTCCTGGCTGGTGAGTCAGTAACTAGGCGAGCAGCCGTGTTCTGAACAACCTGCAATTTGCCCAAAGAGGCGGCATGAGCAGAGAAAAGAAGAGCATTGCAATAATCTATCTTGCTCATTAGTAATGCTTGAATTAAAGTCTTCCTGGTTGAAATAGGAAGCAATGGAAAAACTCTTCTAAGTAAACTTAGGATGTGATAGCAAGACCCTACAATGGTGTTAAAGTGGGTTTGCATCGTGAGTTTTTTATCAAGCTTAATGCCTAAGTTTTTGACTACCTCTTTAGGAGCAGGGGGTTTACCCAGCTCCTCAGGCCACCATCTAGGTGTCCAACAGATGTCTGCACCTCCGAATAATAGGATCTCAGACTTCTCAGAGTTTAACTGGAGATAGTTGGTTTTCATCCAGGCGGCAATAGCCATCATGCCATGAGAAAAGATGGTATGTATGTCGGATCTCGTTTTATCGAAGGTGAGGAGGAGCTGGGTATCATCTGCATAGGAAATGGGGTTAAACCCCAGATCCCTCATCAGTTTGGCCAGAGGCGTCACATAGATGTTAAATAAGGTAGGACTCAAACATGAGCCCTGCGGGACGCCTCTGGTAACCTGTGTGGGAGTCGATGTAAAGGGCCCCATTGCCACTGCCTGAGTACGGTTAGACAGAAAATTAGTCAGCCAACTAAGTGCAGATCCCTCCACACCAATCTCCTGGAGTCTTTGTAGGAGGATTTGATGGGAAATGGTGTCAAAAGCTGCTGATAGGTCAAGCAGCACCAGAAGTGCCGCTTGACCTTGGTCCAGAGCCATTCTGATATTATCCACAACCTCCACCAGAGCCGTTTCAGTGCTATGTTTAGCACGAAAGCCTGACTGAGAGACGTCCAGAGCCTTACAAGACTCGAGAAAAGCAGATAGATGTTTATTGACGTACTTCTCCGCTATCTTGCTCTGTAGAGGGAGCAGCGAAATAGGACGATAGTTTGATACTTCCTCCGGGGAGATGTTAGAGTTCTTACGAATAGGAATGATCTGAGCATGTTTCCATTTTGGAGAGTCGCAGATTTCAAAGAAGCGTTGACTATCGAGCAAACTGGGGGTGCCAGCAGGGCCGCAAAGCGGGAAGAGATTTTAGCAGGTAAAATATCCAGTGGGGATCCAGATCTAGTGCATTCCAAAAGAATTTGCACTTCAGTGACAGAGATAGGGGGGAAAATAGTCAAACGAGGTCCCTCAGTAGTAAGTTGTGGCATAATTTCTGCAGCGCTAGAAGCAAAAGTATTGGATGAGGTAATATTATGATAAATCTTCTCTATCTTTTGTACAAAAAAGGAGGAGATATTGTCACATAGCGACTGGGAGAAGCTATCCTTAGTCTGGCAGGATTTGGGGTTTATAAAAGCATGTACAATTTGGAAAAGTAGCCTTACATTATTACCCGCCTGCTCCAAAGTTGCTGCAATATGGGATTTACGGGCTAATTTGACATTTTTATGGTAATTTGTCATAGCTGCTTTATACAAGATTTTAGCATGTTCGTCGTGTGAGCGGCGCCATGACCGCTCCAGTTTTTTACAGGCGCTTTTCTCAGCACGCAAATCCGACGTATACCAGCCAGAGGCAGAGCTTTTAGGTGAAAATCTGAGGCGTTTGAAAGGAATTACTTTATTCAATAAATTACTAACTCTCAGATTAAAAAGGTCGAGCTGTTCATCCACATCCTCTAACGTGCTGTCCCACTCTGAGAATAGTAGGGAAAAATGGTTGGCAGTTAATTTATGCCAGGATCGGTAATAGCGTGTATTAGAGGTATTTGACACCGGGACAGGGTCCATAGGCCCCAACACTTGAAAATGTATCATAGAGTGATCGGACCAAGTAAGCGGTATCGTTTCACCACATTTAATATCCAAAGTGTTGGAGAGAATGAGGTCCAGGGTATGCCCAGCAGTATGTGTGGGGGCAATATTAATAGTCTCTAGACCCCCTGCAGCTAGATCCTGTAAGCATAGGGTAGCCTCTTGGTTAGAGGCATCTTCACTATGGATGTTAAAGTCCCCAAGTAGGATAAATTTACGTGTAGTAATAAGATAGGGGGAGATAAATTCAAGTAGCCAGTGGTATGCTAAAAGACACTTAGAATACAGTGAAAACACCTACGTACACTAGGGAACACTATGCGTTGGGGAAACCCTGTGATTAGTATGACCTCCTCTGTAAGCCCCTAGTACATAATAGGGCAGGGGGATTAAAACTACCTCTTAAAACGCGTCACGGGGTGCGTTTTCACACTGATGAGGGGGGGGGGGGGGAGTCTGAGGTGACATGTGTGCAAACAAACCCTGTGGGCGTTTTAAGTTGAGGGATAAAGTCCCCTTGAATCCTGAGGGTCCCTGGGGGCCAACTAACCGACCAGTAAGTGCTACAGAGTTGCATTGCAGAGAGGTGTAAAATGGGGCATGGACTCGGACCACCTCTCTGCAACACAGCTCTGTGGTGCTTAATGGAGGTACATGGTTACCTAGTTGAACCCAGGGACTCTCAGGATTAAAGGGGACTTAATTCCCCAACTTAAAACGCGCTGCAGGGCTTGTTTGCACACGTCACCTCAGGCCCCGTCCCCTCCCTTCACCACTGTGTAAACACGCCCTGTGGCTGTTTTAAGTTGGGAGATTAAGTCCCCTTAATTCCTGAGGGTCCCTAGGGTCCAACTAGCCCACTAGGTACCTCCAGTAAGCGCCACAGAGCTACGTTGCAGAGAGGTGTAAAAAGGGGCACGGACTGGACCACCTCTCTTCAATGCAGCGCAGTGGCGCTTACTGGAAGCACCTGGTGGGCTAGTTGGCCCCCAGGGGCCCTCAGGATTGAAGGGGAATTATTTCCCCAACTGAAAACGCGCCACAGGATGTGTTTGCACACGTCACCTCAGGCCCCGTCCCCTCCCTTCACCACTGTGTAAACACGCCCTGTGGCCGTTTAAAGATGGGAGATTAAGACCCCTTGAATCCTGAGGGTCCAACTAGCCCACTGGGTGCCTCCAGTAAGCGCCACAGAGCTATGTTACAGAGTGTTGTAAAAAGGGGCATGGTCTGGGCCACCTCTCTGCAACGCAGCACAGTGGCGCTTCCTGGAGGTAAGTGGTGGGCTAGTTGGCCCCCAGGGACCCTCAGGATTGAAGAGGAATTAATTCCCCAACTTAAATCACGCCACAGGGTGTGTTTGCACACATGTCACCTCAGCCCCCCCCCTCCCTTCACCACTGAGCAAAAACGCACCCTGTGGTGCTTTTTGAGTTGGGGGATAAAGTCCCCTTGAATCCTGATGGTCCCTGGGATCCAACTAGCTCACCAGGTACATCCAGAATGTGCAAGGGAGCTGCGTTGCAGAGAAGTGTTGAGAGGCCACGCCCCTTTTTACAACACTCTGCAACACAGCTCCGTGGCGCTTACTGGTACTGGAGGAACCTGGCTTCTAAAAATGATGCATCTGACTCTGTTCCCTGTTCACAAGTTGCCCAACCCAATGACCATAGACATCCTCCTTGCTTTTCAGGCCTCGTGGTCGGCCCTAGAGAACAGGACTGAAGAGGTCGGTGTGGATGTCACGCTTTTGCGCCAGGACCTCGACAGCATTACAGACTGGTGGCTGGGACGGAGGGGCGCATTTCGGAAATTGAGGATTCTACCCTCAAGGTGGAAGTTGCTCACCTGACCACAGCTTCCTGTACCCTGGAGAACTGAGTCGAAGACGCAGAGAATTGTGCCTGTTGGAAAAACCTGTGCTTTGTGGGCTTCCTTGCGGGAGCTGATGGACCGTCCCTCAAGAGCTTGTAGAGAAGTGGATTTTGTCATGGATTCCATGGGGTACTGTCCCCCTGTTTTGTCGTGGAAAGGGCACACAGATCGTTGGCTGCGACCCCTCCACCCAGGGCACCTGCATGACCAATGATTGCTTAGATCCTTAAATATAAAAACAGATGTCATCCTCCATACTGCTCGAGAGAAGGCTTCCAGTGTTTTTAATCTGCCAGGACTACACAAGGTTGGAGCAGTGACAAGGTAAACCCTTTGAGGCAGTTAAACAAAAACTGTAGGTGATGAACTTACGTTACATGCTCCTCTTTCCTGGCTCGACTGAGGGTTATTCATGCCTCTAAATCTTTCTTTTTTTACGCTCCTGAGGAGGTTTGGGAATGGGCAACGAAACAAGGGCTGCTACATGGCACCTAGCTCCCCTTGTGGGGGGAGGGGGCCTATCCCACAATGAAGATGTGGGCGGTAACCTTCTCTTGCGAAGCCGTGGCTTGCAGAGGGGGTTCTGTAAGCAGCAGGAGCGGGCCAGCGGATCCCACCTCGGATGCCCCAGTTCTATACGCAGGGGTTGCATTGGGGCCCCACTGTCAGTAACCCCCCTGTAGACACGGGCCTGTTTCCTGTGGGGGAGTGCGACTGAATGGGTTCTGTCATGCCACTACATCTGCCTACCAGACTTAATTGACTTACATTGCCAGAAGCAAAATATCCTTTTTAATGATTACTCTCCGGCGGAGCGACATGCTTAGACTTGTTCCAAAGTTGGTTTTATAATGTATGTGGTTTACATTGTTTCGGTGACAGATGCTTCTGGGAAGTGTGGGGAGAGGGTGTTTTGGGTGTTGATTGGGGTGGTTTGGCCCGGATGGCCATGTGTTTTTGTATTCCAGGTAGGCTGCGATCCCGATAGTCCTTTGTCCCACTCGTGCATGTGGTGCGGTCGCCATGGCTTGTGGGGTCCTATATTCAGCTTACCTCCCAATGCCCTTAAACTAATGATGTGCAATGTTAATGACCTAAATGATTGCATTAAGCGGAGCGCAGTGCTGGGTTTTGAGAAGCACTATGCCCCGGACATGTTATTATTGCAAGAGACGCATCTCTTAGGCACTTGCTGCTACTTCCTGGCCCGGTATGGGTATGAGAATGTCTATTATGTTGATTACACAAGGGGCTGATGAGTGTATATGCCCCCCCCCCCCAGATGCCTGGCCCCATACTGGATACAGTTAGGGCTGTGCTGGCAGGCCTTCCCAGAGGTGTCACAGTGGTGGGGGACGATTTTTATATGGTCATGTCATCCATCGTAGACAGCTCTAGGACATTGGATGGATCCCACTCCATGGCCTCCCACCTGGCGGACTGGGCATCCAGCCTTGAATTTTGTGATGTCCGGCGCTTTTGGAACCCTCACACAGGCATATACCCACATTTCTTCCACACACACGACCAGATCTCATATTAACCTTGTATTTATGCCTTCTACTGATTTACTCCACACCACAGGGTAGTCTATCCTCCCCAGGAGGATTTCAGATCATGCCCCAGTGTCTGTTCAGCTGGGCGGTGGAGAACAAGGGGAATGCCCTATCTGTCAACTCAATGCATGGTGTCTCACAGATACTGCTGCCGTTAAATTTGTTTCACAGTAACTTAATGCTTTTTTTGACCCTGAATGTGGGTTCGGAGGACTCTCCGGGACCACTTTGGACATCCAGCAATGCTTTAATGCGTAGTGTTGCACGCACATGTTTCCGTGTCCTAACTAAGTAGAGACTACTACAGTTGGAGGGGCTGGTGGCTCACATTTCCCTGGCACAGCATTCTGCTAAGGACAAAACCGAATTGCATCAAGTGATACTGGATAGGCTGTCATTGAGACAACTGTGTCTCGAAAAAGCCAGGCTGTGTTGGATTGCTTCCCAAAGTAGGGTCCACGGTTGGGGGGATAAATCAGGCAAACATTTATACTGGCTGGCAACTCGCGGCCAGGCGAACAGAGTGCTCCGTAGCATCCTAGACCCTGAAAGGGGGTCTGTTACAGAGGCCTGGGATATTGCACTCTATATCCGCAACACCCGAGACTCTGCCACGAGTACTCCTTCCCAATCATAGCAGACTTGCCGCCGCCTACCCTGGTATCACCAGATGCGAGAGATCCAGATGAGCCCATCACCCCTGTTATGTTATGTGAATTTGCAGAGCGTGGCTAATCACCAATGAGGGTGTCAAGTAGCTGAGTAGGGCAGGCCTGAGGGAGGAGGAGGAGATCATGCCTGTTTCGTCTGAAAGAACCATCTCTTGAGTTTCCTTTGTAAGTCCATGAGGAAGGGAGAGGTTCTGAAGTGTTTCGGGAGGTCATTCCTGGACTTGGCTGTGAGGTATGAGATGGAGCATCCTCCTCTTCTGGTTTTCTTAATGCGAGGGAGATGTGCTCTTGCCTGGGACGCAGATAGAAGGTGCCTGGTGGGTTGGTAGAAATTGAGGTTGAGGTAAGCTGGACTGATGTTGTGGAGAGCTTTGTAGGCATGGGTGAGTAGTTTGAACTTACATCTTTCATGGACTTAGAGCCAGTGGAGATTGTTGAGGTGTGGTGAGATTTGGTTATTACGTAGGATGTTCAGGGTGAGTCTAGCGGTGACATTCTGGGTGGTTTGGAGTCGGCGTAGCGCTCGGGCTGGGATTCCAAAGTAGAGGGCATTTCCATAATCAAGTCTACTTGTGATAAGAGCCTGGGTGACTGTTCGTCTGGTGTTCAGTGGGATCCACATGAAAATCTTGCATGACATTCGCAGGATGTGGAAGCATGACGAGCAGATGGCGTTTATCTGTCTGCTCATGGACAGGTTGGTGTCCAGAATATTCCAGAGGATCTTGGCATGATCCGCAGATGGAGGGCCAAGTTCGGAGGGCCACCAAGAGGTGTCCCAGGGGGGAGTGGTTATTGTCGAAGACTAGGACTCGGTTTTGTCAATGTTAAACTGGAGGCAGTTTTTTTTTCATCCAAGCAGCGGCATTGCTCATGCAGTTGGCAAAGTTTGCTTTGGTGGTGCTGGTGGAGTTGGTAAGGTAGAGAATGAGCTGTGTGTCGTAGGGTAATATGTTAATACCGTGGGCTCTGATGATATCCGCAAGGGGTGTCATGTAGACGTTGAAGAGTGATGGGCTGTGCAACAATCCTTGAGGGACTCTGCAGATGAGTTTCTTGCGGTCTGAGGTGTGGGGGGGAAGTCTAACTCGCTGAGTTCTGTCTGTGAGGAAGGCGGATATATCATTTGAAGGCTGGTCCACAGATACCCAAGTGCTGAAGCTTTCTGATGAGTGACTTGTTGGAGATTGTATCAAAAGCTGCGGAGAAGTCGAGGAGGATGAGTGCATCTGTTTCTCCTCTGTCGATGATGTTTCTGTCATCGGTGGCAACAGTGAGTGCTGTCTCTGTGCTGTGGTTGGTGTGAAAGCCTGATTGAGAGCCTTCTAGGAGTTGATGGAGTTCTAGGTGGTCTGCGAGTTGGGTATTGATGACTTTTTCAATGGCAGGCTTTGGAGAAGTGGGACCTTATTTGTATTTCTTACCTGGGTGAAGTATGGCAAGGGTCGCACATGCAATGCTTTCAAGATCTGCAGGCCTACTTCTAGCTCCACCGCTCCCAATTTTTCAAATTTTTGCAGCTCTGGCATGCCCTGTTGTCTCATTGTACTTTCCTTTGGGTGGTTCCTGAATTTAGTCTTATGGAGGCCAGGCTGCTTTTGGGCCCTTAGGGTCAAAACAGTGTTTTCCACATATATTGGGCCAATTCCCCAGAGTTGCTCTCCCCCTTATGTGAACGCTGGGAATCCTGGGTTGGTATCCTAGAAGATGGGGAATGTAGGGAGGCACTCATGGCACTGATGGAACTGGCTATATCCTCCAGGCTTCGCTTAATCCAAGTGAACTTTCACACTATGTACTTGCCCTGTTGCGGCTTTGGAAGGTGGGTTGGCTCCATTCCCCCGCTTGTCATCACTGCAAGGCAGCAGTAGCTGACTTCAATCATGTAGTCTGGCTGTTCCCTGTTGTGCACCGTTACTGGACCCAGCAACTGGGGGCTTTGTCTAATGTGGAGCGGAGACTGGTGGATTGTTCACCTCGAATTGTGCCTCAGAGCCTGCTGGAGGATTTGGGTGGGAGGAGATCTGACAGGTATCTTGTGGGCCCTGGGAAGTCTGCTTGCTAAAAGAGACATTGCCCAGAATTGGACCTCAGCCTCTGCTCCGGATATGAAAGCTTGGCATAGGGCCTTGGACTAGTATGCGAAGATGGACGAGCCTGTTTACACAGCGTGAGGCTAGCCCAATAAACACCGCGAAATCTGGGGAAATTGGTGGGACTATTTTGGACTCCAGGGTTGTCCAGATAAACATGCCGATAATGTGTAGTGATAAGGTCTTTACTTGGTCGGATTGCTTTGCCTGTTGTGTTTTCTCTGTTTGTTTTCTGATGGAAAACTCAATAAAAATAAATTATTAAAAAAAGTAGACCAAACAACACAATAAAAACCTCACTCCGATTTATTCAAGTCAATTTTGATGAGCAAATAGACACCAAAATGACAAAAAGCTGATGCAGGGAACCAGAGATTTCATTTTTCAAAGTTTTTCTAGCACTACACCGGGTCAAAGGTTAAGCCCGATCACGATGGATCATGGGTCGGATACAGGACCAGGTTCATACAGGTGGAAAGTTTACCTTCAGACTTAGTCATTTTTCTGGAGAAAAGTCTTCGTCAACAAGGTTGTTGGTGGGTCAGGCTGCAAGCTGGATCTGAAGAGGGGCTAGTTGATGGCGGCTGGCTGAAGCACAGGTCTTTGGTGGGGGTGGGAAGTTTGCGTCTCTTGATGTGTCTGGATGTAAAAGGTGGGAAAACTTTGAGTGGGCGAAGTCCAATGTTGGGGCACAGGAAGATGTTGTCTTTGTTGGGTTGCTGATCGATGTTGGTCCCCCTGCAGTCCTCCATGTTTGAATTTAGAAACCTTTTTGGAAGTCAAGATCCTTTCAGTGGGGCAAACCAGTAAGTTGAGTCCAACTGCAGTTCGATTTTGGCGTCTGCGGCTCACCAGTAGCCTTTGATTCTTTCAGAGAAACGTGCAGAAAAAGGTTTTAAGTGTCCAGTCTGGCAATTTTGAAGAGGGAAAGAGTACACACTAACGCAAGCCAAGTCAAGGGTCCTGGACCTTTTATGGAACAACTTGATGGTTAAGACTCAATCTCTGAGAAGCCACCAGCAGGGTCCAGGGTAAATCCAGTTGAAACTGGTCAGCTGGGCTGAACAGAGATTTGGGTTTCTTGCAGCTTTTGTGTTCCTAGAGCTGAACAGAAGCCTCAACACAGCATTGGAGTTTACTCTTCTATCCTGGGTACAAGTGGGGAGCAGGCCCAGCCCTTGGGGTCTTTCCATAGGTTAAACAGCAGGTGCATAACTCCTGTCATCTACAGATCCAGAGGGGTTCTGAAGAAGGTATCCAGAGATGCTACATTTATGTCCGACACCAGCTTGTGTTGGCGGAAACTCTCTGACCAATAGATACAAAGTTCCCAGATGCAACCCTACCCACTTTTCCAACACTTCCTGGGGGCTTGGCCATAAACATTCCCACAGCACAATGCTATATCAAAATCCAACTAGGCAGAAAAGGTCTTACCCTGGGCTGAGTTCTTGGCACATTTTTGAGGTGTATATAGGGAAATGTGAAACATCCTCTGCAAACTAGCTCAGAAACAGGCTTTCCCTCGACTGAGATTGGTGCCACCCTGGACACTTTGACAATGGAAGTGGCAGGCCTAGGTATGAGTTACAACTGCCTGTGACTGGGGATGCCCCTGTGAACCTTGTGCAGTTGGTGGGCACATCCCACAGGCCATCATTTCAGGAGGAGGTCATACTTTGTCCCGTCCAAAGCCCTTTTGTTTCTTTCCCTAGCAGCCATTCACACCTCATTGCAGGTGGCCAGCAGGCTGCAAGGTGACAGTTAGGGATTAACTTTGAAAAGGCTATTAGAGGTTTTAGGCAAGAAAACATGGAATTTTCAAACTAGTGATTTAAAATCCAATTTGACCATTAGATTGTTTTTCAAATTACTATTCATTTGAGTCCTTGCATCATTGTTCTAGCTATTACCATACTAAAGTTACACATTAGAGAGTGTTTTAATGTGTTATGATGTAACCCAGTGCTTCGCTATGGGAGAGCCAGCCTTGCCACAGTTAAAAACTACTGGAGATTTTACACTGCATGGACAAGTAAAACTTAAGTACACAAGCCTTACTTTTTAAATACTGTGCCCCCTGCCCTATGGACATTTAGGGCCTACTTAGGGGTGGCTTATAAGTATTGAAAAGGAAGGTTTAGGCCAGGCAAAAGGTTTTTTGCCAGGACGAATTAGCAATTTTAGAATTGCAAGAAGTCACATGTTGAATTCAACAGTATTAATTAAAATTAAGGACTGTCATATTAGAATTCACTTTAAAATTTCTTTTGTCAATAGTGAGTCAAATCATACTTACCAAAATTGACCAAACAAGCTTCTGTTGATATTGAGCTGTGCTTATTTAGTACATGTTTCAATTCCTAAGTATTATTACATTACCCTCTGCTCTCAACACTATATAATATGATTTTGAGTTTTTCAGAATTGGGATATCCATGTTTTTTACATTTCGAATGACTATAGTTAGAGAAGGTATGAAGATAGTCTAAATTTCAGTTATTGTAATTCAAAGAGCAATGTGGAGAAAAACTTGACCCCAACTATCAATGCATGTACAATGACAATTGTATTAAGGAGGGAAAAATATCTTAATGTAACCAGAATTTCCTAGTAGCATCTATTATGAAAGCAGTATAAAATTAATAAGAGACAAGTTACCTGAAATCACTTGTCTGAGTACACACAAAAATGGTTTTTCAAAGTCAAAGATGATCCTGTTAAACCAATTTTATCCGAAGTTATTTTCTTTTAGAAGAACATGAAATAAAACGTATGTAAATATTTCAATGTTCCCATATATGCTGCGGGTGTAACATGCTCAATATATACTGGTCCCTATTGTTTTTACTATAGCCTACCTTACTTGAGGTGTCTGTAAATCTTCGATTCTTAAGAAACATTCACCATAGTTCACTTTATCGGGTCCAACAGATGCATCAGGGATTCAATCAGCTTTTAAAAAAAATTGTTTAAATCTTTTTATTGTCATTTTTAGTTTTACCAGTGCAGTACACAACCTCAAATACTGAGGAATAATACGTTAGCAAAACATATGTTGAGGTTGTAGCAGTGATAGCAGTGGAGTACTGTGTCCGGCATGGTGTAGTAAGGATATCAACAACATTAGAACACCTGAGAGGAGATGCACGTGGATGTACAACCATCATGCTGAGTATTGTGGCGTCGAACCGGATTCAATCAGTTTTCATGATAAAAAAACTTACATTTCACAAAAATTTATTAAATAAACTAGCTCAGACATTCCCCAAACACAGTCTTACATTTGAATCAGACATATTATTGTAACCAACCAAGAGCCATGAGAGTCCAACTCAAGGGCTTATAGAGTGGTTCTAATATAAATGGGCATTTTCATAGCAAATGTACTCAGCTCCAGACTCTCTCAAATCCCCTCATTGCACCTCCAATACAAGTCTAAAATGTGATTTGACACTATAAAGCAAAGTTTTTATATAAATCCAGCTAAATTTAAAGGCTCCTGATCAACTCCTTAGAAAGTCATCCAAAGCTTTTTTACCATGAAAACCGTTTGACTGAATCTCCCTTGCAGACTGTGGATTTAGGTATGGGGTTATTAACAATGTTTGACTTGGATATGCACGGTCACCTAGAACATTTATATTAGTTTACTTAAGTAAATATTTGTTTAATTATATAAACTTTTATTTAGACATTACACGACTAACAAACATCCATGTCCATTCTGTCCTTTTGCTAGCCAGTTGTAAAGGGAACAGTGGTGGAATGTATACAAATTATGGGTGGGTGGAACAAGTCTGTAATGACACACTCACTATTAAATTCCACCTGAATATTTAGAGAATGATAATGTTTTGTGTTCTGATACAGAAATTCAGTTATTGATGGTGGTCATATTTCTACGTTAATTTCATCAATACAGCAAGTTACTTGTAGAAATTGTGCAATAAGAAAAATTCCACCTTGGTGCCCTGAAGCTCACCAGGTGTATTAGAAAATACTATAGGAGTATTGATTTTTAGTAACATGACTTTGAAAAAATTATTTAAGACACTGGACAGTGCACTCTGAGAGAATACTCCTTCCACAGCAACAACAACCTAATAGCTGCTTGACGCCAACAAGATAAGGAGCACAACACCTGAATATGAGTTGCAATGGCTTGGCTTCTATGTGTGTTTCTTTTTCATGAAGGGTCAAGCTAATGTATAAGGTCTAAAATGACCCTACTGCTGAGTCTGTATTTGCTAAAATTTCTCTTCCTCTGTTTGGTGAAAGAGTGTAACTCCGACCCTAAAAATCCTCTCCTGCATCCTTCTCCTCCTCTGCAGTCCAGCCAAAGTCCACCTTCTCCTCACCACAGCATAGAACACAGCCATTGTGAAAGAAACAGAAATGTTCTGGTTCCCCTTTTATAGTTGCCACCTGGTTGCCACCCGCTTCCACTTGATGGTAATTTGCAAGTGCTGACTGGCCCTTCTTTGGCTATTGGCTAATTGGCAATGGATAGTACATAAGATCTGCAAATCTCTATTAGTGATTCACAATTAGACACTGTTGCAAATTAATGAATTGCAAAACAAATCTATTTTGTGTGCAGTTTTAATGAGCCCTTATATTATCTACCTTTGTACATAAAAATTGTTTAATTTAGCGGCCCCAAACTAGTTTGCTATTGGCTTGCGATTTACTCTTTCTTCACACATAAAGTCCAATGTATCCTTTGATCTTGTATGTGGTCTTCTGAAGAATCTCTAGACATAGGCACTATGCTTTAGGCATATATACAATGAAAACGTAATAATCACAATCATACCTTTCCATCTCTACTGGATATTTGAAGCTATGTATAGAATAAAATATATAAACGAGTGCTCCAGCTTCTCACATAGACAAATGCTTTAGAAATGTACTGATTGGTGGGTCTCTCCCTTATAACACCAATATTTACTTTCCTTCGACTGATATTTGAACTGTTCCGTTCCAAGGGCTGTGAAAGACCCAACTCTTGCTATTAGTATTTATTTACCTGTTCATACGTCTGGGCAATGAGCAGGTGACATTATCACATGCACCAACCTTGCAACTGAAGCAGTTTAGAGCTTAGGTTTATCACAGGCTCTAGATGAATGAGCCAAAGTAGACCCGGTTGGCAGATTATTGCTTAAAGTGTTTGGTTAGGAATGCCCAATTTCCATTTGTAAGATAGGGTTCTAGAGATCTGCAGGTGACATTAGGGAAACAGCTTTACCTTGTGGAGTGCAGTGATTATGAGTGTGGTAGCCTAGAGCTTAATGTTTGTTCCAAAATTCTTTATTATAAATATGAAATAAAAGCTAAACAAAAATGTAATAAAAAACAATTTTCATTGCAGTTGATAGATAAAATGTGTCTATGAAGTGCTTGAGCTGTTTTTCTATAGGATGGTTAATCTGTCCTATTATATAGAGCTCTCTGATCAACAGTGTCTGGGTGAGGGTCTTTACAAGAATCTTTCTAAATTCACCTGGGCCATGGTCTTCATGTTCCATTCAGGTTCTCTGTGGTATCTCTTGGAAATTGCAGCAGGGTCTCCTTCCAGGAGGTCATTCTTAAGAACAAGTCTGAGGCATTCGAAGCAAGGCCCATGGGGTTTGCTGAGACTTGATAATAAAAACACGCAATCTGAACTCCTCCCTTTTCCAGGGATATTGAATACTGCAGTAGGTACTTGCTTTTTAAGCTAGTTTTTCTTTCCCTTGAAGAACTGGACTCCTCTACCTCTCTGGGACTCAGCTAACCTCATGTGGTTTACTTAGAAACATGGTCTTTTGAGTTATGTTCCACTGGAAAGTCACACAAGTACAGGGATGACTGAGAGAAGTAATATCGTACAGTGTTTAATGCATTCCTGATGTGTTCTCTCTTGCACACTGAGTTCAGTGCAGCAGAGGGACGTCTGAGTATCATTGCCTCTCCCTTCTATCCATATTTCGCCTAACCTTTCACTGACAGAGACTCAGTTTCTGTTGTTCCTTTTATGTAAAGGATGAGTTGAACTTTAGAGTAAGTGGTGCACAGCATCCCTGATCTTCAGGTTACCTGCCTTTTGTTATTATAGCCCTGAAATGGGCAAACACTTATACTGCTCTTTGACAATCTGCAGGACCATATCACATTATTTACACTTTACAGAAATGTGTTTTTAAATATTTTTTTCATGAATGATGTATTCTCTGGTGGCTTAAATCACCTTGTGCAGACATCCACCATGGAGAAGAGATGTATGTGAATTTGCACTAGATGACATATAATGTACACATATGACTATAATTTCCCTCTTCTGAGGAAGAAGCTGAATGGGAACTCACATAAATCATGAAAGAACATTAGATTGAACAATTCATAACTGATATCTGCCATCATTTCTTTTTCTCTTGGAGGTTAGTGCTACAGCTATGTGTCAATTACAAATGGCTTTATGAAAGTTCACTTTCCCTAAAGCTGTATGAAATAGGCAGAACTAATATTATCTCAGGGCTGATGCCAAGAAATCATTTAAAATAACAGTGTACTTTACAATTAATTCAATCGTCATCAAGTCATCATGTTCCGGACCTTCACTCTATAAATATTAATGTTTCTTAAAATCAAATTATGTCATTACCATGTATAAGTATTACTTTGGCCAAAATTCCACAAATATACAACGATATGTTACACACACATTTCTTGATCAGTAGAAAACAGTTTTTTTCTCTGAAAGGTGAAAGTAAAGCAGCAGAACTAGATATCTTTTGTCAATACTCTGACTGAGAAGTCTTCGTTGTTCTGTGATAGTTTTCCAGATGAAAGGTTCTCTTGAAGTAAGCCGAAAATTCTAGTCTACTTGTCCCTTCAACACCCAAGAAAAGGAATTGTCAATCCTTCGCTGGCTCCTTGAGTTCAGCTTGGAATAATATTCCTTCCAAGGTTCCATTTTGGGTGAAATCTTGCCATATCTCATCTTCCTTCCTACATCTATGGTTGAACACGTGGGGAGGAAGGGTTCATGAAAATCAAATTGTCCACTTCTACTGATTCCTGTGATGTTCCATCTGATTCCCGTGTCCGCATCCGTGAGCTCAGTCATTGGGTGCAGTAGTTCCATCCTCCTGCACCTGTTCTTAAGTCTAAAATTAAAACAAATCATGGCCATAAGGGCAAACTTATGGAATGTTTACCATTGCAGGTTCTTGAAGGTGCAAACAGATTTTGGGACCTGTCCCTTTTGCAAAGGCTTCCAGGTCTGTAACATCGGTTCCAATGCGAAGAAGCTGCATTTCTTTATCAGCCTCCTTAAAGCCCCCTGAAATGAACAAAAAGTGCAAACAAATAAATACCCATATAAATGAACACATAACGCAATTTATGCATAACGTAGGCCTAGATATGAAAAATATGTTCGCATTCACAAAAGGCCGGATTACAAGAATCGGGTCATTTGCGAATGCAAAAATGCCCTTTCTGATGTACTAAGCCCACATTGTGATTCGATAACCCAGTGGCATAACGAAACTTGAGGCCCCCCCCCCTGCAAAGTACATGGAGGGGGCACCATCCCACCACCTACCACTTTTGCTGAGGGAGCCCCCTGGAGCTTGGGGGCCCCCAGCATTGCAGGGGCGTGTTACACCACTGCAGTAACCTGTTACTGAATTACAATTTGGATTTGCAAATCGGTATTTGGAAGGGGCGTGCTTACGTCATTCCTTCCAAATACCGATTCACATTGGCATGTATGAATGTTTTCCAACTGAAATGCGGTCGCTAAGCATTCGCACTATAGAGCTAACACAAAGTTGGTGGTAACTCATTCGCAAATGGGAAGGGGGCCCCAAGGGAACTCTTCCTCTTAGATACTGTAAGAAAAATTACCAGGTACCACTGCCTACTCTTAAAAAATGAAACTTAGACATTTCATTTTTTCTTTTTAAATGCAGCCCATTTTCTTTTGAGGAAAACGGGCTGCGGTTAAAACAAATTGCTTTATTTAAAAGCAATCACGTACATGGTGGTCTCCGGACCCTAGCAGGCACCATTCCTGGGATGGCTGCAAGTCGTAATGGGTCACAAATTGCAACCTACCTCATTAATGTTCATGAGGTAGGTCTAATTCTGACCCACTACGAATCGCTAGTTTAGGAATAGGGGGCCAAATAACCCGTTTGTACATGAGTGATAGCGATTACCAAATAGCGATTTGCAAAAAATCGTTAGTTGGTAATCGCTATTACTATTCTTCATACACCCAGCCCTAAAATATTTGGTACTCTAAATACCCCAGAATTGTAAGGCCACAGATATTTTGAAGAAAGCAGTAAGTTTGATGGACAAATAAACATTTTGGAAGAACATATTATTCATTAGCGGGCTTAAAATATTTTTTGCAGACGTAGCATGAAATGCTGTTAGACCTTTATCACTACAAACACATGAATCTCCAGTCACTGTTACTGATGTAGGGAAGGCATAATCCATGTTTGCATCGAAGTAATCTGGTATGGTGAAGTAAATAATTAGCGGGTGATATGTAAACAAAGGGCAAGGAGAGGGCAAGAGCAAGGAATCCGTTGGGTGAAGGTGGTTAAAACCAGAGAAAGAGTCTTCACACAGTCCACGAGGTGTGAGAGAGCAATACAAAAAGCAGGTGTTTGGAAAAACAACACTATCAAATAATTAAAAGGTAAAGAGTTGTGGGGGCACAGGACAGTATAGTGCTTTGTGCCCCTGGCCCTGTTTCAAAATGTCTCCGCTGATCTTGCCATTAACATTACCAACAGTACTGCACCACTCCTTGTTATCTTACATTCTTACTCACTACTAAAGTAGGTCAATTCCTTAGACAACCAAAACGAAGCCTAGCAAACTAAATATCACACACAGACAAACAGCCTTGTGACGAGCCTCAGGACCACTTGAACCAGTAAATCACCTAGACATCAAGAGCAACAAGAGCCCATAGTATGATCATACAAGACTTCACAAGATGAGGACTCGCAGTGCTTTGCTTTTGCACGCACATCCCAGTACAGACCCCACAAAACAATATGGAGACAAAAACATAAAAAGACCTATATTAGCAAGTTGGGAAACCCACATGTGCTGCAAACGAGTGACAGTGAGCCCCAAAAAACTAGCACAAACCTAGGATCCGCAAGTGGGGGTGCCCATTTGATCGAGGCAGACATCCAAAAAATAAGCGCTACAAATTATGGAAGAAGTGTACCAGTGGACCTCATTACTATTGAACCCAAAGTTCAAAATAAAACTTGATAAATGAGCTAGCAGTAGCAATAGCAGTAGCCGCAAAAGGAAGGGCAACTTTATCATCATTGTAACAAAAGTCAATGAGCCTAGCCACAGCAAGATCCCTGTGCTTGTCATAGGGAACCTTTATCTTCATCTAGCATACGACAAAAGGGAAAAGACACTTGCCCTTCTTCTCCCTGTGCTGAGAGGTCCACAAATATCACATCCAGAGTTAATATGACAAATAATGGTCGAATTTAAAATCTAATGAACATGGGGGCAAGCAACACGTGGCAGGAGTTTGACAACCACACCTGAAACATCCCACAGATGCAGAAACAATTATAAAGACTAGCCAAGCTTGGCAGGGAGCTTAGCATTGCCCTTAACAACCTGGGGCTTCAGCTATTGAACAGCAGGTTCAAGACAAACTCACTAGCCGTTTATACTCATTCCTCGCACATCAGGATGGCCACGCTTGACTATATATTGGCATCAATAGCCCATTTCCATCAAGTCAGCAAATTTGCAAAGTGACAGTTCTGGGAACCCACTGCCCCAAGATAAATCACATTGGAAAACAGGAGTACCTGGAACCTTTCAGAAGAATAAAATGGATCATGGAAGATAGAGCTGGGCTCTGGCATTTACTAGAGCAGTTCCTAGAAGAGTTCCCCACGAAGACTGCAGATCCATGGGAAACTCTAGCCACTATCCTACAGGAGGCTGAAGGAGACAGCAAAAACCGGGACAACAATACAGGAAACACTGAGGATAGGTAGGGGAATATGGCACAACTGACGAAAATCAAAGAGCAAAAATCTAAATTAAAATCTGAATTAAACAAAGCCTTTAGACCTCAATGTCAGGATGAGAGTGGCAACTTATCTGCAAGAAATAGAGTTGCTGGCTAAGAACGACCTATAGGAAAGTGATATATGCCAGGAAAAGGGAAGAAGAATCCCATGAGATGCTCCAATCAAAGGACCAAAGGAAATTCTGGCTATGGATAAACCACATGTCGACAGTCAAACATCAGCAAGAAGCCCCTAACATCTCACCAGCGGATTGGTAAACTTATATTAAAAATGTATATGAACATCACCAATCATTTTTACACCTGTAACATCCTGTAGTTGAGGAATTGTGAACACACTGGAAATAGCAATGGTCAAGTGGAAAAGGAGATCAACGCAATGTGCACCAATGATTTATAGATGTCACAGCAGCTTTTGACAGAGTCTCAAGAAGAAACTTTAAACTAAATAAATAGGGTATTTGAGCTCCCCTTTCAAGTGCCATCATTGCACTATATTTGGATACCTAGGTAAAAATAAAGGTGAGCACTGGCTGGTCAACATCTGTAAAAATTCGAACCAACAACGGTCTAAAGCAAGGCTGTACGCTTGTCCCTTTATTAGCCATTGTTTACTTGGCCAATCTAAAGGAATACCTGGAAGAGGCAAGGGTGTTTCCACCAAAGATAGCGGGCCTCAGAATTAAGATGTAACAGTACACAGATGACACAGTACTCCTCGACCAGACTCAGATAGACCTTTGGAGACTCTTGATTCCATGGCCAGTTACTGAGAAGCTATCAACCTACTAATTAATGCTGTAAAGACATAAGCCATGATAACCAACCGCAAACTTACAAAAGGTGAGCATGGATCAGTCAAGGGAGCAGAACTGAGACGGTGAACTTCTATGAGTATCTCAGGTGTGGCTGGACAATCGGGGCCACAAAATACCCCAAAATCATGCCTAGCAGGCATCAGGAAATTAATTGACTTGGGTGTTCTATAAACTACACTTTATGGTCGGTGATAAATCGCACTCTGTCTAATTGACATCTAACTGCTCATTAATCAACTTGGAAGCACTGGACGTAAGGGCAAGTAACCTCTCAGCAAACCAAATTCAAAACTACTCTTAAAGCAATCAAAACTAATATCTGTGGATCAAGATGTGCAGACACTGAAGGGGAAGACAAGTGGGATAGAAAGGGGTGAATATCCCAGAGGTTGCATGTCCTTGGTGAATGGGGAGAATCAGGGTGCTCAATTTCCGTATGGATGGGAAACCCCTTTACCTATTAAAACAGAGTTCATAGAGAGTTGTAGGACAAAATTGAGTGACTGTGACATACGTTGTTTTTGTAGTTCAAATGAGTTCATGAATTCAGTTATCTTAAATGTGTGCAGGATGATTTTTATTCTTTATAATTAAAAGAGGTTCCAAGAGGTGAATCGAAATGTGTTGAAACAGCCAATACGTGCTTCACCCAACCCGGCATGCAGGCCTCTGACTTTCTCAAGGCTGACATTGCAACCAACATACAGTAGTGAAGAAAACAGAAGATAAGATTAAAGACACCAATGTATCGTCAGTAATGTCAAGGACAGGACAGCCAAAGGAAAATTCAACTCAAGTAGGTAAAAGCATCAAAAGACTCCACCCAAAGGAAAGGAAGGAATGGCACAATATCAAAAGCAAAACAATGGTAGAGTAAGGTAAAATGTGGGGAGTAAGCAGATCAGATAATATTTTTTTATTCCAACCAGTACCCCCAGTTAGTCCAGTTCTAATGGTATGAAATAACAAAGTATATTATAGTTTTAGTAACAGGGTACAGGCAATGTTATTTGTCTATATACAAACAAGGCATTGTAAACGCAATCCAAATTTCACATATATGTATGTTCCATGAATTGCATGAAGGCATGAATAGTACAAGATAGCAACATTAATATAAGTGAAATAGAAAGTACCTTCACAATCCGACATCAAGCAGGAGTCTGGCATGTTTTGGGGTCAAGGTGAATTCGCACCAAGACTTAGATGAGATAAAAGTAATTTTTTTCAGGCTAGAAATTATGAAGATGGGTATCGCATGCCAGGAGTGTGAAAGTAAGGACGCATAATGCGGTGATAGGCCTAAAAGGTTAAGCAGACGCAACCATGTTAGGAAATGAGCCCAGCTGTATACAGAAAAGAGAATAGTGCAACTATATCCACTTAGAAAGTGCATAAACGATGAGTGGACCATATAAAATAATTAAAAAGGTATGGTACAGACTTAAACAGAACCAGTGGCACCAGAGCCATTATACCGCTGGGTAAATAGGTGGACAGTGAGACATGCATATGCGCAGTGGTCTCGGGTGCTTACTGGAGATTCAGCAATTTAACGAAGGAAGTCAAGAGAAGTATAAATATAATCTCAACAACCTGGAAAAAACAAGAGTAAAGTGACATATGAGACTAAAGTAAAAGAAAGGGCGGTGAGAGGATACTTAGTCATTGTTAGAGGTCAGATTCCTTGCGCAGTCGTTACTGGGGTTTCGACTGTGGCTTAGGGGGTTGGTTGCTTGCTTTGTGTTGACACACTTTTTACACAGTCCCTTGAGGAGGCGGAGTCTTCCTACCTTACCTCCTATATAAGCCCCGGTTAGCCACGAATCAGCTGCTTGGCTTTTGATTTCCTGAACCCATGCCCACGCCCCTTTTGTTTCCTGCCTGAGCGTTTGCTGTGATCGTTAGAGTTGGTACTACGGTAGTGTAGCAAGCGGTGTTCCTGATTGATTCCTCTGTGTTTGGTCCTGGGTATTGTCGCTGATATAAGGCTGGTGAGGCACTCCTCTTTGACAAGAGAGGTTTTGGAGTATTCTGTGGAGTATTACGTGATTTCTGAGTAGAAGACGCGGTGTGCCTTCTCCGGGCCACGCGTTTCTTTAGTGGTTACTACTACGCTGTACTTATCCCCTCAGCCCCGTGCAGCGTGATTCACGGCAATCAATCCTTGGCTATGATGTTAATAGCTTTAAGGTGCTAGGGCATTTCTTTAATTCCCGAGCGCTCGCATTCCTTTCGAGACTCCCTACACGGGTGCGTTACCTTGTATCTCTTTAGCGAGAGACATTGTTTCCTTTCACCCGTACTTTCCCCGTACAAATGAGTTGGTGCTGGCGCGAGTGCGCTTGTAGGCTCCCTGGGAGAATAGTCCGATACTAGAGCTCTCACGCCTTGTTGACACTCGTTAGGCGTCATCTCTAGTCACCAATCCCTTCCCACACCTCTGAGTGAAATATTAGCTTTACTCTCTGAAAGTTTGTTATAACAACCGAAGAGACCTACCGAGTGCTGACGCTTTGTTCATAAGCGTGATTCCTGCCTTCCTGCTGAGTCATTCAGATCCTCTTAATACGTTAGGAGATGTTCCGTGGGTAAGAGACCGTGTGAGGTGTGTCATACATAAAGTTAGCACTTGTAAATCTCTTATGTGTCTAGTACTAGGGGAGGGGGGCAAGGTTAATTAATGGTGTCTTCCTTGTTCTTTCTGTAGGTTGTCCCATTCTGTTCCTGTGGCCAGCAACGAACTGGGGGTTCCCTACCGCTGCCTTCACCTTACAGCCCCACATCTCCGTGGGCTCCACTGTGGGTTAGCATTCAGTTTGCACATTGCTCGCCCATAGTGGGGCTTTAGGAGTGTGGGGACTTCCTCGTCGCTCCCGTGGATTGAGCGAGCAGTTATCGTGGTGGATCGGCAACAGTCATGGTGATCTAATGTGGTCTGTAGCGGCAATGTGGTCCCAGGAGTAGTCCATATAGCAAGGCAGAAGACCTTACTGTTTATAGTAGAGGGTGCTTCTGGTAATTGTAATAGTGCATAGAAAGCACATCTAAGGACCAACTCGGTATGCAATGGCGGTCATGTTAGATATCTCAGGCAAGGCGGAAGGGCATGTTGGCATACCCTAGTTGGGATAGCCCAGCTGAGGGGGAAGACCTGCGGCAGCTAGGCAACCAAGCTATATGGCCTATGACCCAGGTGCACTCCAACGATATCTTTTCCAAACCATTGGGTAAGAAAATAAAAATCTGCTGATAAAAATAAGATTTGAAATGGTACCCCTAAAAGTTTATAGGTATGGTAGGAATGAGCATGATGACAATAGGCAATGCAGACTATGAGCCAGAGGAATAGAATCTTTGGTGTACATAGTCTGCCCTACAGAAGATTCTGACTGTGTCCCATACTCTGAGCACTAAATATCCAGACATGCGAAGAAGCTGTGCAATGCTGCCTGAAAGGTGAATCCACACATCTATCTGCACGCTTCCTGAAATTTCGTAAAGCTGCAACTTCATCATTGTAAACGACTGAGAAAAACCAGCTGAATTTAAAGATCCGACCAGGGAACTAGTAAAGTGCACCCCTATTGGATTGTGCCAAAGTAGCCCAGCAAGAACCATAGGACGCTCCCAGGACTTTAAATCTGCTGCACATGGCACTTTAAATTGGCGTCTAGGTGGAGGGTTTTAAATCCGTAAGATTGCTGGATCTTCGACACTCTAGATCAGATACATATGACACTTTAAATTGGCATCACGATCTGTTGCACATCACACTTTGAACTGGCCCCATTATGGGGAGATCTTGAAGTTGTATGAACTAGAGGACACTTACAGCACTTTCATTTAATTAATATTATTCTTGTGCATGTCGACATTAATGAAATCAAGAACTATTTTAATGTGTAACTGCATTAGCGTTCTTCAGTTTATGATTTAGGTATACAGAATGTGTATACTTTATTCTGAACCTCACTTAATAGTTAAATGTCTTTTGTTCTGAATCCATTATTATGACATTTTTAAGATGTTCTACTACAATCACAGTTTTTCACATACAAAATGTATGGAAAACTCATGATGTTTGTACTTTTAATAAAGGCTGTTGCCTTTAGTTCTAGAAAAGAGCATAGAAAAGATACATGCACATATCTCTGGATGCTCGAATAAGGGTTGGTTAATCAAAGGACAGTCTTTTACTTTTGACCATACTTCAAATGACCTAAACTGCTATACACCGTAGCAACACAAAACTATGCATTGTGAACTGTTTTAAGAATACAACAGCCATGCCTTCCTGATAAAGGCAGAGAATCAGGTAAAAAAAAAACAGAATGTCTGAAAGGCATCAACCATAAAAGAAGTCTTCATGCTAGGGGACGCTCATGTTGTTGAAACCCTTTGCTGAAAATTGGATAAAAATTCAATAACAGGGTAATTAATGAGGATGACCACCCCACATTAGTGGGGTCTGGATGAACAAGTCATGCATAATAATTAACCTTTACGTGTGGATTCGTTTATATTTATATGGTAAATATATCAAATTATTTCTGGGTATAAGTAATGAACTGTCCTACAATTACATTTTTTAGTAATGAGAATGTGAATGATTACTAGTTTATGAGATGAAGATCCAGGTGATAAAGTGATTAATAGTCATACAGATGATAGTTTATAGCCCAGCCCTGTAGGATTACTGGGTGCCCCTATAACACACATGATAATTCATTATTTAAGTGTCATCACTATCTGATATACACCTACCAATAGCCTGTATCAGTGTTACCAATGCCTGGATGTCCCAGCACATTTTAAAACTTATTCTGAGTAAAACTGAGTGTCTCTTACTTTATTTCTATGCTAACTCTGCGTTAATTCAGTCTCTTCTCTCTTACACTCTGGGTAGTACTTTTGTTTCTTCAATAGTGAAATCTATGGGGTTTATTACTCTTGACCCCTTACTTATTATTGTATTCTTACATCAGTACTTTGGGTTCTGCTTCCCAAATTTTGTTGTGCAAAGCTACATGCTCAACGGTTTCCTCTTTCAGGAGCTCTTCGCCCCTGGAAATCTCTACCCCCTATTTAGCTAAACTCTCAAAATATACTAATTTAAAAAAATAAACTTAGCTCTTCCTATTCTTTTAATTTTCTTTGCTTTCTTCCTCAAAGTTGTCTTTAATTATAATTTAGCCATGACGGTGTGTTCTTTGATGTTTCTGGTTATATTAATTTATTTCTGGATTCTATGCAGCTATTTCAATCAGATTGTTTTTAATTTCTGTTCTCCTATTTTTTCTATTTTTATTTATAACCTTTGTAATAACCTTATTCTACAGCACAGCACCACCATTTAAGGTTATGATTTTCACCTTGTATGATTTAAAATAAAAAACACACTGTATGGTAGTAGAATAAACCTCACTTTTTCCTGAAAGGACTTTTTGTAATTTTTAAGACTGCAATCAAATTAGAGTTAAACATAGGTATGGAAATGCCAGATGCCAGTGGCTAGTTTGCATTCATATTTGCCAAACAAAAGGTGCACTTTCAGAAATGAGATAGTGCTACTGTTATTTACTTTTGGGAGTTAATTGGTAGTAACAATACTGAATTTGGTTAACCAAAAAACATCAAAGTATAAGTAAAAACACATTAATACATATTAATATGAAAACAGATTGGTAGTTATATCTTTCTAGATTAAAAACATGTAATTGTTAAATAACTATGTATTAAATAATGTAGTACTACAAATGTGTTTTCAAAATTAGACATACTCATCCAGTCATGTGAGAATACACCTTACGTTTGGCTACCAGCTTCTGTTCATGCACGTAAGGGAAAAAGTAACAAAATCAGACAAACTGATAAAGTAACTCTCTTGTTTTGTGGGAATACATTTGTAAGTGTTAAGTGAAATGATACAAATAACTGTGCTCACCTTATGTTGCAAATGCCATAAATACCAGTTAATTCACAGAAATATTGATTTCAGGTGCTTTTTCTTGGTATAACAATTCGGACTAAAAATAAAAAGCATACAACAATGTCAGCAGGACAAAAATATTTGAATTATGCCACATATATTTTTCCATTTTTTGCTTTAGTTACTAAAGGTATTTAGAAAATATATTTTCCACAACTTGAAACAGTGGGCTGATTTTGAGATGACAAGGTGTTCTTGTGAAAGTATTCTGTGCAGCCATCACAGTTATTGGGATGTTGGATAATCCACTGTTGCTCTGGACTGTAGCCTGGTAGCATTCTTAAAGTACAGTTACATGTTATTTATTTCCCTTTCTGTTTGTAAATACTTCTCTTAGATTTAGAGTCCTAAATATGTGGATATCGTCTTAAGTACTTCTGGGTGGTACTAAACTATATCTAACAGATTTATTTCCACTATTTAAAGAGAAGGTTACTTTATGTGAAATTGCACACGGTCAGCTTTCAAATCTCAGCCCCAGAATCAGCTGCTGTGTACAGTGGTTTACAGTGCCACTGATAATGAACATAGAATGATGAAAAAAAATCAAGATTGCAGGTAATTTCCACCAGTAGTGCTATTGCCTTTTTACAGTATTAACTTCAGATTTAACTGGGTGGAGATAAATCTGAGGGCCTAGATATTGCTGCACAGTGGAAGGTAGAAGATAACATAGCTGAATCGTTCTTTCGTATGCAAGAGAAGTGGAACACAATGTAAACAATGTAGTTTCTACATCGCTCATACTTTGTTATTGACCATCAATATTGCAGGATCTGGCTTTACTCAATACACTACGGGAGTGAGAATTTGCTAGGTCTGCGATTCGAATATCCTTATTAGGGTTGGACTCTGAAAGTCTCTATGATTCTTTTAATGCTTACTTTGTTATTTAAATTTCATAAAAACAATTGTTCAGGCAATTTAAAAAAATCAAGTCAGTGTAATTGAAGAGCGCTGATAAGAAGGGCTCAATTTAAAAAGTACTGTTTCAAAATGTGCAAAGATTTCTCCCATTGATCTCCTGCTAAATTTGAAGTACATTTCTGACCTTGTAGGGAGTCACAAACATCCTTATGAATAGCCCTAGGAATTTACGACTACTGTTAATTCCAGCATCACTTCAAGGACTTGATTCTCAAAGGCCAGATGTAAATTTGCACACACAGGGTCGCACTCTTGTATGAATGCAGTTTTACTACTTGCAGACCTGCAACAGTTGCAAGTTTCCCGGTGTTCCTATGACAAACATTTCTGAATCCCACTTCTCATATTACATACATACATAAGTATATTCTCACCTAAGAAGAACTATTGCACAAGGGCAAATGAACCTGCTACATTTCACATGTGTTCACAAATGGGAAAACTTGTTTCCCATACAGAACACCCTTTACCTGGACATAAATCATTTTGTGGGCTTCTTCTCTTTCCACCATGAAAGGAAGTTTACCCCTACTCCTTGCAGGAGTAAGTCTCATTTTCTTCCATGGTGGGAACTTGTTGGAAAATGGCTTCTGAATACACACAAATGTATCTGCTGTTTCCATGTTGGTAATGGCCATGTAAAATGCTTTTGAATTCCCACACATTTACAAATGTGTGCCTTACATTTGTATTTTGCGCCACATGGCACCCATGCTTTCCCACCCCAATACTAAAAACACAACAGCGGGAAACCTAGATTACTGGCAGATTTTACAGATTTGTAAGTGTAATGTGATGTTCTAGAAGTTTTAATCAGGATGTGGAGATTTTTTTTTAACAGTGTTTATTGGCATTTGAATCTCTGCACAGAAGCTTAGGTAGAACATTACAAGCATTTCCAAGCATTATATGCATTTGAATCAAATATGACTAGTAGTCAAAAGAGTATCATTCTGTAACAGTTCAGCTAAAACATTAATTCAACCATGGGCATATATCCATAGGTTGTCCAGTGCATAAACTCCGACCATGGTTGTAAGGCCAATAGTGTCTGTTGTCAGACCCACCATGTCCCTGGGCAGTGAGCTACAGGCCTTTCTTTCCTCTCTCTACCACCCCACAAAAGCTGCCTGGACAGTTTCCCAGTCATCTGCGAGAGGTCAGCATTTCAGACCTCATCTTTCCTCGTCCCCCAGGGCTTATTCCTCTGCTAGCACCCAAAGCTCGACCTCCCTCTTTCACCTACAATGGAAGGACCCTTTGGGTGATTGCCAGTGCAAGATTGCAAGAGTCCGCCTAGAACTATGGCTAATCCCAACAATATAGCCCCTGCTACCTTTGCTTTCAAGGTAGAGGACAGTCCCAGAAAGCACACTTCCAGCTTTAGGAGTTCTCACCGGGTCTGTCGTCACCCCCTGCCAGAAACAGGTCATCTTGGGACAGGACCAAGTCCTATGTATAAAGTCAGTAGCCAGTTTGTTGCATCTAGTACAGTTGTTATATGCTGTTCCCTGCATTGTGTTAAGTCTGTATGTGGTACGGTAGGTCATATGTAGATAGTTAAACTGTGTATAGTGAAATCTACAGGATGTGGAGTTAATGCTATTTTTAGTGGACAAACGTTTGAGAGTCAGGATTTTTGTTTATGTGTTTATCGGATGTATAACAGCTTGGACTGCAGGGACAGAAACTGCTATAGGAAACGAGTGGTAGGCTAAAAAGAAGACATGAGAGAGCAGAATAAAAAGAACAGATGGGGATTAGGTTTCTTTTGTTTGAGCAATGGAATGCAACTACAGAATGGAACAAGCATTGGCATAGCAAATAGGCCTCGCCTTTGGGACCCTATAAGTGTTTAGCAATGCAACAGTTGGTGTTGTTGCACTAAGGATATTGTGCTGCATACCTAAATACTTATAAGGTCCCAAAAGCGAGACCTTTGGCTATGCCAGTGTTTGTTTTAAACTGCCAATCTATCACTTTCATGTGTGCTGCATAAAGCAGCACACATGAAAGTGAGAAAATTGCATTTAGGATAGTTTATGTGCAGGAAGGGACACCTTCCTATGCATAAACAATCCTCCCCTGCACACAGACACCCCTGCTCTCTGGTTCAAGGGTGCCTGTGTTGGCGCTAAGTTGTTAAAGTTGGTGCAGCCTTGCCTTTCCGTAGTGGCGGAGATAGCCGTTAAGCCAAGAAGGCTAATGCCTCTCTCCGCCACTGCCTTGTGAATAACTCCCTAGGTATCCAACTCTCAATCCCTCAAGTTACCTGTACCTAGAATAATAGTCTACTCGGGTTGAGGAACTAACAGCTCATTTGCAGGGCCACTCAGGATGTGGGCAACAGTGGGACTGCTTTGGATATGTATACACTGTAATTCTTTTTTATGCATGTTTTGTAAACCACAACTTTCGAACAATTTTTAAAATGTGGCATCGCCTCTCCCGATCACCTGCCCCACAACACCTTAAAATATGATCCCTTCAAATGAATAGACAATGGTTGTCTCTAATTGATATATCTTTCTCAACAATGCAGACTACATCACAAGAACTTCTTCTTCAGAGTCTTTTGTGTTATACTGACTTGACCTTACAGTGAAATGCTTATTACTAAAAGCTACTCAATTGCTACTAAAGAATATCACTAAAATGTTTATTAATTTGTTTACTAAAATATTTCGAACATGCTTTCAAAAGGTCATTCGGATCAATGACTAGCTTGCGATAAACAACAGTCGTTTGACAGGATGCTAGTTTGTAGCTCTACAATGTAGCAATGTGGACAACTTAAGTAGTAACCAAAACCGTGCTGGAAAAGTAGCAGAAGGCCTGTGTGAGAGCAGTTAAGGACTTCAACACCTGCCATGCTGGCTGCTACCTTAAGAGCCTTAGCTGTGCATGCTCCAACAAGCTGGAACAAGGTGAGCCTCCGTTTCATGATCATACTTTTGTCAGTAGGTGCAGACAGGTCTGCCAACCTTTGAATATTCTTAACTGGGACGAGAAAGAACCACTGGTCAGGCTTCAAGGCATCTTTATAGACACTGGTTGTGCACATCCATCCACCACTGATTCCACATTGCTATGCACTAATATTGTTCTCCGTTCAGCAGACAAAACTCTCTCCCGAGGGGAGCTGTTAAACCTCGGTCACCTAACTGAACACTGGAAAGAGAAGTATTTTGCGGAGCATCACCTTCGTGTATCTAGTGCCTCGAGATTCCAACTACGCACAGTCTGGAGCTAGTACTCCATTATCTCTGAATTTCCACATAGACCCCAATAGATTACTAGTTAAGCATTCTTTGCCCGAGTACCCAGGGCCCATAATTGACTGTGCCAAAGTCTACATCTTCGTCTGGTGGAAGACGCACATTCACAGTTTTTTTCTTACTGGCCAGGGATTGATATATAGGGCAGGCACAATGGCCGTCCTACAGTTAAAGACATGGGTGCTGGCAGCAGCGGTCCGTGGAGGGAGTTCCGTGGGGCGGAAAGGCGGGGCGGGGGAGGGGCAGGGTGGGGGCTACTAAACACCGGAACATGGATAATTGGAGGTAAGTAAACAATTAAATAAATAAAACTAATTTCGTAGCACGCGCTGCACCACATTTTGTGATGCAGGGCACGCTACGAATTAGTTTTATTTATTTCATGGTTTACTTACCTCCAATTATCCATATTCCGGTGTTTAGTACCCCCCACTCTGCCCCTCCCCCGCCCCACCCCGCCTTTCAGCCCCACGGAACTCCCTCCACGGACCGCTGCTGGGTGCTGGACTAGCAAAATAGCCATAATAATGTACACTCAAAACTTCTCCAAGCTATCAAAAGTAACAGCCTCCCAGAAGGATGATGAACTGGGCATCATTTACACACAGGACTTCATCGATACTTAAACTGCTATTTGGGTGTGTGGGGGGCGTGGGAGGGGGAGGGCAAGTAACTAAAATGCAGCAAGCACTGGCCTGCATGTTTGCTATACAGCACAGACGATAAATGTGGATTATAAGGGTAGTGGGAATTTAGAGACAGGTTATTTTTCGGGTACAGAGAACTTCCACTCATGTCCATGAGAAATATGCCTGTCGGGATAATCACATCTTAGGGCTGGGAGGTGATAAACTAATGACACACTTTGTTCTGCCAAGTTTCCAGGCGTATCTTGCACCCTAGAAGTGATGGCTCAGTCGCGAATGTTGGATCGAGCTCTACAGGACTTTGGGGTGACTTTCAAGCAGTGCTACAAAGCGTACAGGGCAAAAGAGCTCCAAAAGTTACAGGACTCTCAAACGTGGCCCTACAGGTCACATAGAGGAATGGATGTGTGTTAAAGAATGTTTTTAGCGCTACAAACCAAAATGTGGCCAAAGGCTTTCAGGCTTAAATGCTCTAGAGTTTCTTACAGCAGTTAGGGACCAGTGGACAGGGGGGAAGATAGTCCACTGAGGCCTGGAAGTAGTAACCAAAACTGCAACTGAGCAACCATGTTCCACAACGAAAGGCCCCACTGCCACTGCATGTAGTGATGCAAACATGGGGGCATATCATCAAGGCCAGGCGATAATTATCGCTCTGCGCTCTTAGCGCGAGGATAATTATCGCCGGCCAACGCTGAATTTTATCGCGGAGAAAGCGTTCTAACAGCAACGCTTATCTCCAAAGCAATAAAATTCAACGCGCAAGCTGCCAACTGTGCGATTATCGCTGGAAATCCAGCGATAATCGCACAACGTTTGGCGAAAGCTTGATGATAGGGCAAGGCAGACTTAGCCATGATAGCCACCTTCAATAGGATATCATGGCTAAGTCTGTTGAAAAAGAGGCGCAAGGAAAGTAGCGATAACCGAGGTTATCGCTACTTTTCTTGTCGCTGCGCAGGTTAGCGTGTGGCATCTCATTGGAGATGCAAAGATGGGTGTTGGGGGAAAGGGCGACAAGGCAAGGATTCACGCGATAGCGTGACCTTGCTGATAAGGCGATAAAAGTATCGCTGCTTTCCGTCCGAAAACGGATGCTAAAGCAGCGATAATTTAAGCGCCTGGCTTTGATGATATGCCCCCTAGTTAGTTCTTTATCCTCTTAACTGTTGCAACCAAGCATAACCAAGGCCACTGGAATTATGTGATGTGCTGCCACGGCGATTTGCGCATAATTATAAATTTGCCGCATTTGCCACATAATCCATCATCTGTCACAATCTGCAGATTTTAACCAAAAAAATGGCTCAAACGGTTTCAAAGATACTAAAAATGTATTGAACTGCATTGTCGCGCAGTTGAAGGCTCTTTCCAAAGGTCGACTAGTTCCATTTGTGTTGCTTGTTGCTATATTTCGGTTTTGAGCTGATACTAATGAGGTGCAACCAATGCCCAGACAATATCAACAAGTTTTAAAATGACCTAATAATGAAGTAATACTATCACAAAATGTGTCACATTATGCCACATAATTTGCTTTTCGTGTCGCATAATTTACTCACCCATGCCACGTAATTTGGCCCTCCCTTGCCGCATAATTGCAGTGGCGCAGGCAATAACAAATGTAAATGAAACCGGGATCCACAGTCACGTTCGCAGGAGCTGTCTGGGCGCTGCAGCTTCGAGTGTAATTACAATCCACGCTTACGGCCTGCGAGCCCCGACACTTGGGGCTGGGGCTGAGAGACGGCTCATCTGGGAGTCTGAATGTATAGATAATATGGATCGCTGCCCGCGGGTCCTACACAAGGAAGCAGCCGCAGGGGAGGAAAGAAATGCTTCAAATACCGATGCTTTCCTACACATAGAAATGCAAGACAAAGCCTGGCTGGATAGTTACCAACGCATGTCAAATGTTGATAACCTTTGACCCACTCGCAGGTATAACTGGGAACACGAGTAACTGCTGCTCCTGGAGTTAATCCTCCGTCTTTAGAGGCTGCCCATCACCTACTACGGCTGTGGGACTTCAAACAATTCTCACTATGAAGCACAAATATTGTGTGTGCAAATACTGGTGGGCAGAAAAAAAAAGGAAATTACATTTCTTTGTCATCTACTTGTGTTATTGGGGAACAAATTAACAGCGCAAATTTAAATCTGCTGCCACTTTTTGTGCAAAATGTATTAATGGTAAAACATGCCTGATTCATCTGCAGAGTTTTAATATATTTGTGACTAAATGAAACAATATTTGCTTTTGATTGCACCTCCAGGTCTGATGAAAGTTCTTGCTCACCTACAGAGACGTCTTGCATTTATTTTTCTGGTAGTTTGCGTTTTACAAAGAACAAAATGTATGTCAACTTCGAGGGAAAATATCTAATAACAAATATCTAAAAACAAGCACAGGCAAAGCCAATAGGTCTGGCGTTGTCTGTTTTAGCATGGCTTTTGTAAAACTTTTTTTTTTTTAAATACAGTTAAAAAATATTGCTTAAGGCAAAAATAAGCTTTTTGTCACAAAAAGTACACACTGCCATAGTAGCCTCTGGCTGGCATTAAGGGAACTACTTGGTGTGCAAATGTCCTTTTGAAAGAGTAGAAGCCATCACTCACACTGAAGTTAGCAATGGCTGAAGAATCCATATGCTATAACGAGCAGAGAAAATAGACAAATGACAAAACCAAACCAACTAATAAAGGCAGAGGGCTCGCTCAAAGCCTCTAGATGCAAGTACCTTCTATATATCACTTTAGTAAAAACAAAAGGTGTTGGCTGACGCCAGACCCAATATGCTGTTCACTGCAACAAACTTCAACTCGCAGATGATAGTTTTACACCGAGACCCCAAAAAGTCCTAAGAGGCTAAGAATTACAAGAATATACAAGTACTATATAAAACGTGCAATGTAATGATTTTTAAGCATGTGGAATTGATGTAAATTAGGGCAGGCTATGAGGCAGGATGTAATCGGGCCTCTGTTCAGTCAACATCAAACGTAAACAAAAAGACAGCTCAGCCAAAACCAGTTGGGCCCTAAACACATCATCCACACTGAACTGGGGGGGCGGGGGGGGGGGTGGGGGGGGTGGGCCTGCGCGATTCACTTTCGGGAGCGATAATTGCTACCATATGGCGCCGCGCGCTCCCGCAAGTGAATCTCCAGACGTGCACGCATTGCCATTGAAGGCAATGGAACGCGTGCACCTTTTTGGCTGAAAAGCCGAAGCGATCGCTAAAGGTCTTTTTGCCTACGCAACGCATGCGCGCTGCGTAGGCGAGACCTAGAAACAAGCAGCTGTCAATTTAAGAGAAGTGGGAAAGCATATGATTTTATATGTAAGGAGAGTACAGGGTTTGTGGTAGTGGTCCGTGTTTACAAATGGTTAACAAGGAAGTCCAGTGTAGTCAGAACCTGGAATAGTATTAAAATATTATTTTGTAATTTTTGTTTAATGGGTATTAAATGCTCTAACCAGAAGTCAGAGCAGGAAAGGACACAGAGACCAGCAACACTCAAAGGGGGCTAGCCAAATTACAGGTGGTGCAAAATGCGGCTGCACGGCTTATTTTGAGTCTCCCTAGAAGAGCTTCCACAAGGAAAGCACTGAAAGATTTGCATTGGTTGCCGGTGGAGGAAAGGGTCCTTTTTAAGTCAATGATTATGTGCTACTGCCATAAAATACTTGCTAAAAAAGGACCACGCTACCTGCATCCTCTAATCTCTCAATATATCCCAGGCCGCAATCTGCGATCAACAGGAAGGTTGCTAGTGAAGGTTCCTTGAGCTCGGAGTGCAAGAATGGGGCCAAGGTCCTTCAGTTATATTGCGGCAAAATATTGGAACGGGCTCCCGGAAACTATTAGGATGGAATCATGCGAAGGTAAATTTAGGAAGAAGCTAAAAACATGGTTATTTTCCTCTGCGTACTAAAGTAAAGGAGAGCCACAGGAATGTATTAGTTGGTAAATTTGTTGTGAGGTGCCTAGAGTCGTCTCCAATTAGCGAGTCTGCTTCAGCGCGGGGACACGCCGGTGGGCGTAACCATGCGCTTTAGAAATGTTACAATAAATAATAAACAATACGCTTTTTTTGCATATATTCAGCAATATGTTCTTCAAATTTGACCACCCTCTGTGGCAGCATTAGCCACTACCTAGTTACCCAGCAAAATATGTGTGATGTATTCAAACAGTCCAGATGAAATCATACCACAACAGAGGGAGTATGGAAAAAGGTGGTCTGGGAATCGATCATGATAGTGTCACCATAGTCAGAAGATCCATTCAATTACATGACACCATCCCATGGGGTAATAGTGCTACTGAATCCAGAACCAAGCCAAACAATGTACCATTTTGTATGAAGACAACAAGGAAAGATAGAGGTCTCTCCTTTCAGTCGCTGTGTGAAGGTTGATCAGGGAGGAACAGTAACCCCCTGTCCATGTGCAACAGCTGTGCGTTCATGGTTGCGCCGATGGTCATATGGTTTCAGAAGATGGACGGATACACTGTGAGAAAAATTCCCTTAAAATATTTCAAACCAGGATATCAATAACTAATCATAATTTTTGTACTACAAATTCTACCTTTAATACCCTCCCAATTTTACTGTTGCCAGTGATTACAGACACATTCCTTCACATTTCATGGTACGGTTACAGACAAGGCTGGAGCCCTTGCTTTTCCTTCTATGGAGCATGATGCTGCTTTGCTGATGAGGGGATTCGTGAAAAACATGAAATTCAACTATTTCAAAAGACTCTAGCAGATGCTGTACTTGAAATAGATGGAACACCTGTGGTCTCCGAAGATGTTCAGTGGGTAAGTGAACCTTTACTGATGGCCATGGAGAATGGCTTATAGAATCCTTAACTCTGGATGTAATTTAAGCGCCTATGTTCCCATTGTATTAGGAACCACGTGGGTGAGATTGCACAATCCAGAGACCAGCTGGCAAGACAAATATATCATCCTGAGTTTGGAATACTACAACCAGAGATGATGGCTAAGGCCTGACCTGTTTCACTCTGCATGAACAGTAAGAAGATCTACATACACTTCGTCTATATCAAGACATCAGAGATGTGTTCGGCAAGAAGGGAGCTGGCACTTTACCCCCTCATTGGGTGAATGCCTGTTGTATTGACCTGCAACCTGGGGTTCAGATTCCACATGGGTGAATATGTACCATGTATAGACCATAGGGAGTTGAATGTGATTACCATCTTCAATAAATATCCCATCCCCCTCATCTCTGTATTTCTAGACCAAGTAAAAACAGCCAAAGCCTTCTCTAAAATAAATCTCAAAGGAGCTTACAATTTAGTCCATATCCGAGAAGGATAGGAGTGGAAGACAGCATTCAATACTAAATATAGCCATTACCAGCATTTAGTGGTGCAGCTTAGCCTCTGTGGCACCCCTGTTGCCATCCAGCATTTCGCACATGATATATTTATAGAGACATCCTTTAAACATTTGTGGTAATTTATCTTGATGATATCCGTTTTTTTCTTAGACTTTACAAGAACATCAAAAACATATTTGAGAAATGCTAAAAAAACTAAGACAGAATTACTTTAGAGTGTAGTAGTGGAAGAAAGAGGCTTGAGGTAGGATTAAGATTAGGATGCCTTGGTTTTCAGAAATATCAGCATTTAAGCTGTGGATTCCTAAGAAAAAGTTTGGGCCCATACACTTATTGTTTTACAAATTAAGCAGTCGCAGAGAAATATAAAAGTTACAAAGTCGACAGGAGAAATATCATTACAACATATATCCATAATTTGCAAACATAATACTTACATCTTCAATATCCATTGAATCTGGTTCATGCTTCATGGGCTGATCCTCTTCTTCCTTTTTCTCCTTTTCAGGCATGAGATCGTCCAGCCAGCTCAGGTCATGGAGAGAGAAAATGCATTCTATTGCTTTCCGTATTCCAACTAAAGCCAGCAACTGTTGGCACAAGAACAACAAATCAGCATATTAGGATGGATATTGAGCAAATTAATGTAATTATTTCAATTTTTTGTAATATTCCCTAATAGGCAAACATTTATAAAGCCTAGATTCCCAACACATGGCTTAAAGAGGCCTCCTAGATATAAGAGGAGCATGTGAATAGAAATCATTTAAATACAAAGCAGCGACAATTGACTTGACCAGATTCTAGAATCTCTACAGTACACAAAAGGTGATGGATACGATGCTTGAATCCATCTCAGCCTCAGGTAAACAGTTGGGCTGCATTCCAGTTAATCGTTATCTTGCACACCATGCCACCTCAGTTTGGACTCATCCATATGCAAATGAGTCTTGACCCAGCTCCAAAGGAAACAGTTTAGCTTGAACAGCCAGGCCAGGTCCCCCTTTAAATAAAATACAAGCAATTTAGCAACAATTCCACCCAAGTTAAGACTCACCAGCTAGGTATAGCTTGGTTCCAGTGACTCAGTGTACATGGGGCCCATGTCTGAGCATACTTGTCCCATTTAGGGTGACACATTGAAGTATACAACAAAGTGATGGATAGAATACATGAACTAATCTCAGCCATTGGTAAATACTGCATCCCAGTTCATCATATTATTTTGCACACCATGCCACCTCAGTTTGACCCTGCCATATGCAAATCAGTCTTGACCCTGCTCCAATGGGAACAGTCCAGCCCGAACCAAGTCTTTCCCGAAACGGAATACAAGCAACCTATGATCGATTTTACCCTTGTTAGGACTCATCTGCCAGGTATAGTTTGGTTCCAGTGAATCAGTGTGCATGGGACTCACGTCTGGGCATACATGTCCCACTAAGGGCGACACATTAAAGTACACAACAACGTGATAGATGGAATGCTTGAATGAATCTCAGCCACTGGTAAGTACTCGGGCCACATCCCAGTCCATTGTTATTTTGCACATCATGCCACCTCAGTTTGGACCCAGCCATATGTAAGTCAGTCTGGATACAGATTTTGTGAATTTTGATTCCAGTTCTGGGAAATGTTTTTGGAACACTTGTACTGTTGAAAATGTGGTGCCTCTTTTGTATTTTGCTATTGAGAATTTACCCCACTGGGAAGGGAGAGAGTTGTTGAGTTTTATTAATTTTTTAGATTCTGTAACTGCTAGTGCAAAAAAGAAACCAGGTGTGAAACAATTCTTCGCAGTCCCTTATCCTCTACGTGCTATAAATAGAGAAATAAACAAAGTGGTAAGGGGACAATTTTTATCCTTTACCCAAGAAGCTAAGTCTAAATTGTTTATCTTAAAGAGAAGAAGAGTTAGACTTAAGGCCCGTTTAAAACGTTTTAAGGAAGATGCCCTCTGGATTCAACTGAGGGAAGCTTCGTATAATGGCCAACCCAAGACTTTCTGGTCCTTAATTGGCAAAGGTTGTGGTACCAGAGCCAGTCCTACGCCTATTGCCATTGAGGAACAGGTGTGGGTTCATTATATCGAGAAGTTGTACAGTAACAATAATTCTCAAGTTTTTAATGCTGAATCGGAAAATGTCTCACATATACTTGACTGTCCAACGGAAAGGGAAATTGAGTATGCAATTAAAAATATGCGTTCCTCTGGTGCGATGGGTCCTGATAAAATCCCTATTTCAGTATTAAAACACCAGAGTGAACTTTGGAGTAAAATACTCTTTCCAGTGTTTAAATTTTGTTTTTCTAGTGGAAAAGTCCCCCCCTCCTGGAAAGGAAGTATTATTGTCCCTTTATATAAGAAAGGGCCAAGAGATCTACCGCAAAATTACCGACAAATCGCCTTGCTTGATGCCATTGGTAAGGTTTTCGCAAAATGTGTGCTTATCCTAATGAATCAATGGGTATCTGAACATGAAATTCTTCCCATGGAGCAAACAGGTTTCAGACAAAATCATGGAACTTTAGATAACCTGACTGCATTGCAAGTTATTACTGAAAAATATGTGAAAATCCGTGGTGGTCAGGTATATGGCGCCTTTATTGACTTCTCCACCGCTTTTGATAAAGTAGATAGAATTTTGCTGTGGAGAAAGTTATTTAACTTAGGTATGCCCCCATCCCTGATCAAGTTAATTCGTGCCCTTTACTCTGACACCTGGTGCAGAGTTCTACTTGGAGGTGAACGTGGTGTATCTAAATTAATTCCCACTTCCAACGGGTTGAAGCAAGGTTGCCTTTTGGCTCCATTGTTATTTTCTTTATATACAGTTGATTTACCCGTCACACTTTCTGCTTGCGCCGGTATTGCCCCTTCCTTGGGTGGTGTTCCAATTGCATGCCTTATGTATGCAGACGACATCTTGATTTTGGATCTCACCCCAAGGGGCCTGAACAATCGGCTGCAAGCACTCTTTGAATTTGCGGAAAGTCATTTCTTATCAATAAATACGGCAAAAAGCAAGGTGATTTGCTTTTCCGGTAGAAAGAAGCCTAAATGCCTTAATTATCCATGGGTTGTGGGGGGGAAAAAACTGGAATGTGTGAAATTTTACACCTTCCTAGGTAAAATTGTCACTTCTAATTTAAGTGACAAATTACACATTGATAATAACTCCCGGAAGGCTATTTCTCAGGGAAAGAGTTTAATTTCCCTGTATAAAGCCACAGGTAGAAGGCATTTTTCTATTCTTTTAGATGTTTTCAGAGCGAAAGTTCCGGCCTCCCTGTTGTACGGAATTGAGTTAATTGATGTAAAAAAGTGGAATTTTTTAAACTCTGCGGAAGGGAAAATTTTACGCAGTTTAATGTCTGTAGGTACAGCAAATTCGACTGCTTCCTTGAGACAGGAATTGGGTTTACGTAGCAGTTGGGTTCAAGGTCTGGCAAGTATAATACGTTGGGTAGTAGCTTTATCTAAAGGTGAACCTAATACCCTAAGAGATCTTATAAAAAATGAATTATTAGGATCTTTTAATGATTTCTCCCTGATTGTAAAAAACTTCAGATTTGCCGTGCTGCAATTAAAATTGGATGAGGGGACTTTATTTTTATTATCCTCTCATCAATTAAAAACTGTTCTGAAATCAGCCTCTTGGGAATTGGGGTTTCGTCAGGATAGAGACTTCTGTTTAGCGAAAAAAGGTGGTTCACCTGTTATTGATTCTTATACCCTGCGAAAAGCTCAATTGTATATGTCTTGGAACATCTCTCATGGCGTAAGACGCCTTGTGTACTTAGTAAGACATAATTTGCTTCCCCTGAAAGCTCTACATGCCAGCTGGTATGGTCATTCGGCATGCTGTGATCTCTGTCAATTGTATGATCAGGACTTAGATCATGTCATGTTTGTTTGTCCTGCACTGATGTCTTGCAGGCGTAGATGGTTGAGACCAATTTGCTTACAACTCAACATATTATCTGCCTCTTCATTTAAGGCAGCCTTGATTAATCCACCTAATGAAATGTTTGTTTTTAAACTGTACAACTTTTTAAAATGTTTTTTGGACCTGTATTAAGCTTGAGTAATTGTGATGGATTATTATATTATGTATTTTTTGGTTTTGTATGTATATGTTGTTTTATGTGGACCTCATAAAGAGTTCCTTATCATAACAAAATAAACTTGAAACTTGATGTAAGTCAGTCTTGACCCCCACTTAAATGGGAACAGTCGAGTCAGAACTGCCAGGCCGGCTATAAACCGGAACACAAGCAACTTAGAACCGCTTTCACCAAAGTTAGCTCTTATCAGCCAAGTATATCTTGGTTCTAGTGACAGAGAGTGCACATGACCCACATCTGGGCATACCCGAACTGCGAAAAATGCACTGATAGAGTGATCTGTTCACAAATCATCCAGTCAGTAAGGAGGCCTGTGCATTACTGGAGAGAGGAGACATGACATGGTAAAGCTACAGTGATGGTCGCTAAATCAATATGGACAAGTCAGGCACCTGTAAGTTGTGCTTTATTAATAATCATCTGAAGACAGAAGGTCTGTCCGTAGGTTTCCAAGATGGACATTCTAAGGGGGAAATCATTCTCAGAATTGCATTGAGTGGGGATTGTTTGTTTTCAATAATTGTAAAGTGGAAACACACACACAATAGAACTCCACAATGAACCTTTGTGTGGCTGCTCAGTGCACCTTTCCCGCCATAAAGGTGTTGTTAGTGCATTAAGGTTTCAGGCAAGTGCAGCGTTGTGTCACAAGGATGTGCAGAGATTGCTCCACATCTCCAATAGCCCCCCTTTTGTGCAAAAGCAGATATATGAGTATTCATGTAGTGCATTTTTGGATGCACATCCTCTTCTAACCACACTTTACCCCAGGATGTAGCGTGCTGCACGCCCGAAAATACACTTAGGAGCAACATGGCGGGTTATGGTGTGCTTAATAAATACGACAATACAATACGTAGCATTTACATTTTGTACGTGATTCTACTGCGCTTTTTTCTGTTTCTGCAAGAGGAACGTATTTTTGTATATAGATACTTATTGGTGTTGTGAAGTAGTGAAATCGGGCATATTTGTAGATGGTTAGCAGGTAGGTACTGAAATTTGTCAGTGCCAGTAAGGACAGAGGGTGGTGCAAGAATTAGTGGCCACTTGAGAAATATTTTGCGCCCTGGTACATATTTTTGTTTTCAAACTAAGCATTGCTAATGCCGTGGATAATGCTCTATCATAATGCAGCCTTACATAATACAGTAGATGCGTAGATAGCAATATAGCAACCCCAATAGTGAGTTTCCGTGCAAAGTATACTGTGGCCAGGGAAGGCACTGTTTACTTGGCATTTATGGATCTCTCAGCAGCATTCGACTGCGTAAACAGAAGAAAGCTGTGGGAGATCCTGGATGTTTTGGGCGTTGATCCAGGTCTGATCCATATTTTACGAACACTTCATCTAAACACCACGGCACGGGTCAGATTTAGTGAGAAGGGGGAAGTCACAGAGGACTTTAGGTGTCGTGGAGGGGTGAGACAAGGATGCATTCTTGCCCCTTTTTTGTTTACGCTCTATATCAATGGGCTTGACAAGGCGCTTGGAGATCTGGAGGCCGATTGTCCCTGCATTGGGAGGAGAAGCATTCCAGTCCTCCTTTATGCAGATGACGCGGTACTCCTGGCGCGTACAGGAAGGAGCTTGCAGACCCTCATTAGCGGTTTCGTACGCTTTATGGCAGATTTAGACTTAGTTCCCAACCTTTCAAAGTCTTATGTCATGGAAGCAGGCAAAACGCCTCTAAAGAACTGTGCTTTCTCCATAGGCACCCACAAACTGGAGAAGGTAATTTTTTTTAACTATTTGGGAATTATGTTTGATAAAGACCTCACCTTCAAACCCCTTGTAAGGCACAAATGCAGTCAATACCCGAGAGCTGTAGGGTCAATTATAAACTATGCAAGCAGACTTGGCCGTTGGTCGCCTAATGAAATAGTAAAGCTATATAGGTCGGTTTGCTGCGCTAAGACACCGTATGGGAGTGAGGTGTGGGGCTTTATAGACGGGCAAAAAATCCAAATGGAAGAAAATAAGTTCTTAAGGAGACTCCTGCAAGTGCCCCAATGTATCCCCTCCTATATTGTTCATGAGGAACTGGGCATCCCCCACCTCAGTGATAGGGTACAGCTCAACCCGATAATCTGTTGGGTCACAATTTGGACAAATCCTGAGGCACTGCTAAGCAGACAAATTTTGAAGGATTGCATGAGGGGGGAAAAGGGGTTGCAAATACCCTGGCTTAAATACGTTAGGGACGCACTAGACATATTGGGCCATGTACATTTTTTCAATAATCCATCCATATTGGCTAAAAGGGACCTGGGTCTTATAAAGGCAGATTTCCTGCGATATACAGTCAGGGCCAGAGAGGACAGAGAAGGGCAGAAAAGTAGTGTTAGCGATTATCAGCTCACAAAAACCTCTGTGGGGATGGAATTCTACCTGTCTAACATATATAATAGACAGGATAGATTCCTGATGACTAGATTTAGGTTAAACCTCTTGCACCACATCCTGTCAGTCCCTGCTGGATTTGTAAGCGATGTTAGGACAAAAGGGTGCTGCGGCTGCGATCTAAGATCTCCGCAAGACACCCTACATTTCGTCCTACTCTGCCCCTTTTATGCATTCCCAAGGTCCCGGTTCTTAAAGACTGTCCTAAGACGAGCCAAAATCAGACAGGCCAAAGTGGCCCTTCTGTTTCTTAAACTGTCCACCGACCCTTTTGTTTTATTTAGCACTGTGCACTTTCTGAGACTGGCAGTCAAATTAAGAATTACTAGAGGAGAGGTCCATTGAAGTAGGTAGTGGATAATTGTGTAGGACCTATTGGCTGCTTACAGACACATTCTATATTTTTTATCGTATGATTCTCACACATAAAGGTTTACAGTAATTGATTGTCCCGTTTTTATCCCATTAACCTGTTTGTATAAAGGGGTTTTAATTTTACTGATTTTATATGTTATGGTATAATTGACTCAAACTTTTTCATTGATTGTATGATTGTTTTATGACGTGCATCTTTTATGGATATCCTTATATCCGAATAAAGATTATTGAAATGAAATGAGTTTCCGTGTGCGAGAAAGTATTCCGGGGGCATCAAGTCTCCCCACTAGCAAGCCACCAGGGCATTTTCCAGACTGCATTTGTAAAGTGCACGAGCAATATGAAATACTGTACTCACTAACACTGGGGTGACCACCTATCTATCCCAAAGCCATTCCCACCACTGTACCCATCCCCAGTGGCGTAGCAAGAGGGGGGGCAGCGGTCCACCCCGGGCAGCACGAGTTTTGGGGGCCGGCAGCACCTCCCTTACATCAGTTTGCCGCTGGGGTGGAAAACGCAGGAAATCTCGCCAGCACCCCCCACCCCTCTCATTAACATGGCCGCAGGGTGGCCACGCCCCTAGCTACGCCACTGCCCATCCCTGAACTTCTCACCTGCAAACCACTGATGACACCTGTGTAAGTCTAAATAGTTCAATGAAAGCAAAACAAGACTACAACTCCCATCATGCGTTAGGCTGCCACACAAATGTCCAGGTCGGGAAACAGTGTCCGTAATGACCAGGTGGGAGTTGTTCCATCTAACTGCAGCTCTACAGCACTCGGTGCCTCAACTGAGGTCATGCAACTACCCAGAAACACCCAAAACACGTTGCTTACCATTAGAGGAAAGATAATTGCAGCTACTGTTGATTTCAGTGTCCAGAGCAAAGCGAGGCATGCCATCTGAATGAAGGTGAACAGATGGACTCTGCGGAGGGGCACATGGCGAAGGTAGATCAGGTCGGGCTGGTGTTTTGCTGGCATGAGAAGCAGTTTAAGTCTGTCGAGGAACTGAAAGGGAAATAATCAAAATTACACATTTGATTTTGACACAATTACCTTTTATTCTTTTTATTTTGCTTTGCAGTAAAACTTCAAGTTTCCTTTTTAAAACAGACTGCTTACGTGATTAACTGCAGCAGCACAGGGGCCTTTCTTAGAGTTCATTCAATGCAAACATTATTGCAGATGGGTCTCGTATGACTATATTAAAACGTCTTCGTCCATGGAGTTGTTTTACATATATCATCTGTAACAACTGCTGGGCTGTTTGTTTCTGGTTTAGTGATGTTGTGAATCAAAGGTGTCTCTTTTATCCGGGTTGCACGGGCGCCAATGCTATTCTACAGCGCTGACAGGTACAGGGGGTCATTTGAAGGTCATTGGATGGTACAGCAAAAGTGAGAGCTAAATTAAGCTGTGCATGTTATGAGAGCCCAATTGTGCGAGGTTATGATGAATGTGATTGCTCGAGAGCCAAAGGGCATATGCTCGTACATAGGAGACGCGGGCTACAATCTGATTAGTCTGAGAAAGCAGTTCCTGTGGGTTCCCTACTGATTCTGCCCCTGGCCCCTCTGCTGCCAACAGAAGTGGGGTTCAGTCACCTAGGGATAAACCACCAGTATAAAAAACCTTAAGTATCAATCAAGGACCACCTCGAGGAAGACTAGACCCATCTTATGATGCCCTAAAGTGGTGGGCTATACCTCTTTGCCTTGTGGAAGATTTATATCATTCTCACATCTTCTAGGTACCATTCTAGTTCTCTTAATGCTCTTTTTTTCTTCACTTTACCGCTTTCTTCTTTTCTTAGCTCTTTTTTTTCTTGTACGTTTGGTATCTGTTTTCTTTTTTGGACTGGTTACTTTAAGTATCTCCTCTTGGGGGAGGGTCCGCTTATAAAGCCACCTGCTAGTATTGTATTTTTAAGATGATCTTTGTACTTTTGCCAGGCTGCACTTTACATAGTGTGCATTGGCTACGAACGGTCACTGTTGATGAATGACTGACGTACTTCATTCCCACACTGCACTGTAATAAGCAACCAGGTGGACGTACACTGCTCTTTATGGTTTAAATCTTTTTATTGAACAATGCGGGAAACAAGTGTGCGTTAGAACGGGCCACACAGAGCCCGCCGTAAATTCTAATAAGTGCATTGATATTACCAGAAGCAACAAATAACAGATCCAATCCCACCCACCCCCCCAAGATACACTGCTCTTCATATCCAATTTTATGACTAGCTGCTTGCTCAGGGTATTGAGGAGTACTTTCTTTTTCTGTGATGCAATTATACATCGTGAATGGGCCATAAGAATTAAACAATATTAATGTATGACAAATCTGAGAAAATACAAAAAGCCTTCAACGAACGACCTTTGAATGTGAAACAAATCGTCATTATTTTATTGTTCATTGTTTGTTGGTGATCACAAAGTGAATGTTCAAGAGTAAAATAGATAGTAATGCAGAGCGAGAGTCTTACATTAAATAAAGTATATTACATATATATACTCACCTGTATGCTTTGGAGAGCAGTTATTCCCATGTAAAGAAAGACACCATACAGCACTGGCATTGGAATATACTGATAAATAAATAAGAAAGCACAGTAATTAAAAAGTGCCATATGCACTGTGATTCATACTATATTATCTTTACCATAATGCATTTAAATTAAGACAAAAGGGTATGACGAAATTCAATTGCTGATGCTACTGAGCAATGAACAATTATTCACTTATGTTCTTAACTAGGCTTACATTTTACTTCGGAAAAAGGCGTGAATGCTACAATTTTATTACTGACTCACCTTTTTATATGAGGTATCTTAACGTGTTGTCTACATTTTATCGTGAGACCGCCTCCCCCCGCCCTCCCCCCCACTCCTGGTGCACATTTCCTTTTGTATCTTATTTCATGAAGCTGCTACAAGTAAGGAAGCTGCAATAGTGTACTGGAATTCAGTAGTAGATTTCGTTTTAATGGTAGGATGTTGGTGGTTTGTAGCCACTTTCTAAAAAGGAATTCTCACAGTGACACTTGTGCTACAAATGAACTGACTCGTTTTGAGATGTAAGATTAGGCACAGAATGATTAGTAAAAATCATTGTTTTGAAAATTCTTTTAGTGGGAAGAGACAATTAGATGGTTTAATGTCTCAGGATATAAGCCGAGTTTATGGTCATTCTGAGAAGCATTAGTTGAAGGCAATACACCTATTTGTGTGTTCTCACACTCATTTGTGTGCATTTGTGTTCTTGCCGTATCAAGAGACTTGTATGTGAAGTCAAGTTTGGGCAGTGATCTTGGCGATTAGACAGAAACCCAATAAACAGAAATCAGAACTTTCTTCAAAATGTTGGCCTCATGTACAAAATAATTTTTCTGTCACAAAGCCTAGGATTTGCAAAATCACAGGATTTGTAACCCCAAAATGTCTTTTTAAAATCTACTCAACGCATTTTGTGATTTAGTAATAAGTTACAGAATCTCAAAATGGATTTAAAAAGGCATACCAGATTGCTGTTTGGAAGGGTTGTGTTAAGAACAAAGGGCCCCATACCAGATTGCTGTTTGGAAGGGTTGTGTTAAGAACAAAGGGCCCCATGCATCAAACCAAAAACCAGTTGCAAACAGGCAGATTCACAGAATCTACCCATTTACGACCGGTATTTTTGCATTTGGTATGCATCATCCCAAATGCAAAAATCGCAACATAAGGAATCGCTAAAATTGCGATTACTGAAATTGCGATTGCATGTAAGGAATCGCAAACTGTGGTTCCTTAAATGAAATGCACTAAGCAAAAAATCATTGCAATTTCGCTATTAGGAATCGCAAATTACCATCAAACTAAAGTTGATGGTAATTTGCGATTGCTTTGAAAAATGCACTAAAGTGCATTTTTCAAAGTCACATTTTACACACACACATGCCCGTGGGGCAGGTGTGTGCGCAACATGTGGAAAAAAGGGAAATTCAGGGGTGCAACAGGGTATCCTTTTGGAACCCTTGCACCTTTGAAATTGCATGCGCAATTTGCGAGTACCTATGGAGTACTCGCAAATTGTGCATGCAATTCCCATTCATTCCTATGGGCCTTTAGGCCCATAGGAATCAATTCCTTAATTGAGTCGCAATTTGCGAGTCGCAATTAAGAAATTTTAAGGAATCAAATTCTTTCTTGCCATTCCTACATGAATTACATTTTGCGATTTCTAAATAGCGAATCAGTAAAATTAGCTATTTAGAAATCGCAAAATGCGGGCTTGATGTATGTGCCCCTTAGTCTTATGGTGACTTTCTAGCAAGTTTAGCTCCAGGGGATGTTCGGTAAATGAAGAGTAGGTGGAACAACCTTGCACTCTTTGCTTACATATTAAAAAGAGGAAGGCTCAAAGGATTCACTTTTCCTTTGCTAACATAAATCCTCAAGAAACTCTGAGTTGCTCCCTTTCAGAAATTGCAGCCCTTTTAGGTCTTGGCTACACAGCGAATGCGCTGTCTCGAAAAGACATGTGTTTAATTTGTGGGCTTCAGGCAACCCACAGGCTTTCCATTTGCTCCCTACATCGTCTGTCTCATATTGTCACCATTTGTCCCTGGTATGCATGGCAATGCCTCTTCTTGTGTTTAGCCCTCTCCGCAGAGCATGGACCAAGTACTTGTAAACATCCACTGCTCCCGTTGTTACGACCATTTTAGGACCTACTATTTCTCCCTTTCTTTTTCAGCACTCTTCACAGTGCAGTGCTTTTACCAGCTCCGTCTACTCCAACCCACCCGCATGCCTAGTCCACAGATCACCCACTTCCGTCACTGCTTTTCCCATCGTTGTTGCTTTTCGTTTCCCCCACCTCCTCCCTTACATCACTGCTCCCTTACAGCACCTCCAGTGCTTGTCCCATCCACAGATCACCCCTCCCCATCATTGCTTTTCCCTTCGTTGCAGCTTTTCATCTCCTCCACCTCCTCCCTCCGTCTCTGCTTGCTCCCTCACACCTCCTGGTCCTTGCTTTAAACCCCCATTGTAGTCTGTTTCGTTCTAGTGTGTGGAGGTGTTCTGCCTTTTAATGTCTTATTAGTGTATAGCTGACATGCTGATTGGAGCATGTGTGAATGGCTGCTATTACTTGGCACACGTGTAGTCTCTGTTTATTTTCCGCATTTGTGGGTACTAGGTGTGTGTGCATGTTTACACCATAAGTGGTTGTTCAGCAATGGTGTTTATAGCTGAAAATTAGATTCAAGTGAATCAGGTATGCATTATCACAGGGCATGTCAGAGCTTCTAATGTACCCATGTCTTCTGCTGTAATTGCATAGCCATGTTTCTCCTGTGCAAAATGATTGAACTGTTCGTGTCACACCTTGTTGTTTCTCATTTCATATGTTGTGACTCTATTTCTTCAAATTTCTCAGGTCGGGAAACTTTTTTAAATTTCCTGCATTCACCAGTGAAGTGTTTCCGTTCACTATTGGTGCTTAACTTGAATTCTCTTCAAAGGAGCCAGGCTGAGTCTTGATGTCATCAATGTCTGCCTGCCCCTCAGTGCCAATGGCAAGGGTACTCCATTTTATATGGTTGCCGATGCAATGTATTTCCTCATGTTCACTACTGTAAACCAGCCTAACACTGTGATTCTTTCTGTTTTTTGTGTGCAGTTTTATGTAGCGCCAACACCACCTGAAAGTATTGGAGTGTTTTACATTAGCACCCGTCACTTTACAGAAGGACACATTCATTTTTGTAGCCACAGCACGTTTAGGTGATTTGCTCAAAATCAAGGATGTTAAGCCGATTCCAAAACTCAAACCCAGTTCCCCAGCTTCATAGTCGGCAGCGATGGCCCTTACACCACATTCTCTCCCGAAAGGACGCCATACATCTTCCTAGACTCTGTGTCAATTCCACATTTTGTGATTACAGATAAATCATTTAATCTCCCCCATTTCGAAACACAACAAGTATTGGCAAAGCCAGTAGGTTTGCCTGTGCGAAATCATTTTTTTTAGGTCTCAGCTAGACAGCGCATGCACTGCATGGCTAGATAGCACAAGTGCTGTTTCGAAGAAATGTGTTGTATTCCATCTGTGGGCTTACAAGCTGCCCATCTCCTACCACTGGTAAACTTCAGCATCACTCATTTTCTTTGATGCCATTCGTCATGGCAGCAGGCGTCATGCCCTCTTTTTTTTTAAACAAACTTTATTGCAAGTTTATTACACCAAGACAATATACATTACAACGATTACTGCAGGATGGGTCGTATCTGAACAAACCGCTCTCTTCAGGGCCCCTGTCAAGTCCCCCTGATTAAATTCCGGTGTATCGATCCCCCTCTACCATCACCACCCTAAGACAGGGACTTTCCTAGAGCTCTCCATGTTTCTATCCCGTCCAGCACCTGTGATATCAAGGCCCCCGGGAGGAGCACCCCTCCCCCTAACCCAAGACCCCCCTGCTGCTCTGCCAGCCCTCCCCTGCGGCAACAGTGTCAGGTTAGGCACGGCCTATAATCCCAGCCAGAGCATCCGGGTCATCAGTGTCCTTTTAGGCCTCGCTGCAAGCCTCCTCATTAAATAACAAATTAACTAAACCCCCACTGCCCACCCCCAGCCCCTCCAACTCCCCCCCCACTGCCAGACATGTCGCTCCCTCCGCTATCTTCCAGTATCACTGGTGAGCCCAGCTGATTGGTCCACTGGTAACGTGCTGCCAGGGGGCGAATGAACAGAAGTAACCACTCAAAACCCTCTATCCCCCAACCCCGCCGCCCGCTCGGGGAGGGCCGATCAACCTTGCCTGTGCCCTAGTGGAATCGTGGAGGAGATCAGTCCGGGTCAGCAACCGATGCCTTAAGCAGGTCCACCAACGCCACCCACGCTCTGGCTGCAATCAGCATTTTATCATTATCAGCTCTCTGGGCCATTTGGAGCCTGAGAGTCCCCTCGCAGTCAGCCCACTTTGTAAATTCACGCAACCAACGAGCTGTATTAGGCGCCGTGGTCGCTTTCCAGTGACTGGTGATTTCTCGTTTAGCTAGAACTAGTCCCAAGTCAATAAATTTACTAGTCACCTTGTTACGGGCAGTGTGGGGAAACCAGTGAAGTAAGCAAAACCCCGGGGTCTGTTCAATGGTTCTATCCGTCGTGTCACCCAAGGTAGTCATTACCTCCCCCCAATACTCGTGCAATGACGGACACTCCCAAAACATATGCAAGAACTCAGCATTTTCTGAGTTGCAGCGGGGGCAGGCGGTGCGGGATCCAAAAAATTTGTTAATTTTGTGCGGGGTTTGGTATGCCCTATGAAGACATAAAACTGTATCAACTGAAATCTCGTATTTCTAGAGCATTTCCACGCCCGCTCCATTAGATCCTCCCACGGTCTCTCCTCAATGGGCATCCCAAGGTCTGCCTCCCATTTGGTTCGCAGCTTCTCCAAGGGGGACCTAATCTCCTGAGTGAGGCGCCTGTAAAGGCAGGTTACCGCTTTAATCGTCCCCGCTGCATACACTATATATTGACAGGGGAGAGAGGTCGGAGGCTCCTCCATCCCCCTCCTCCAGTGCTTCCGGATAGCTGCCGTCATGGCAGCATGTAAGAGAAAGTCCTGTCGGGGCAGGTCGTACCGCCCCAGGAGGTCCTGGTAAGGCAAAAGCACACCATCCTCATAGAGGTCTCCAATAGTGGTGACCCCCACCTCCTCCCAGTTTCGCAGCCGCTGCCAATCCCCCCGTGCGGTAAAGCCTCGCAGACCCTCAACGGAATCTCCGGGGCATACGGAGGATTCATCTTGGCCCTCCTGCTCGCCCGATTCCAGCACTGCCGCACCACCCACAGCTCCCTCGGGGTCTCCCGCCCTCGTAGGGGGAGCTGGAGAAGCGTCCGAGAGAGCTGACGCAGATCCAGACCCAAGTCCCCGCGGCCCTCGTCCAGGCGCAGTTCCCTGGCCATCCATTTAGTAAACCATTGAAATTGGGCTGCGTGGTAATAGGCCTCAAAGTCAGGGGCTGCGAATCCCGCCTCCCGCCTGGGGCGCTGCATGGTAGTAAGCGCCACTCTGCGTCTCCCAGACCCCCACAAAAACCCTGTGGTGATAGCGTTAAGCTGGGTGAAATACTTTTGCGGTATCCAAAGGGGGAGGGAGCCGAAGTAATACAGAAGGCGTGGAAGGGTGACCATTTTTAACAATGCCACCCTTCCCGCCACTGAAAGGGGAAGGGTCCCCCAGAATTCAAAATTGCCCCTGGCGGTCCGCATCGCCCTTCCGATATTCCCTTCCAGTAGATCATGGGGCTCATGGTAGATCCGGGCCCCCAGATAAGTTAAGCAGCTGCTTTCCCACCTCACCTCTGCAACACCTGGGGGTGCCCCTCTACCCTCCAGAATAGGGAAAAGGCACGTCTTGTTCCAGTTGACCTTGAGGCCCGCCACCCGGCCCAGTCTGCCCAACAATTCGCGGGCCCACCGCAGCTCCTCCTCAGCATTGGTGAGGAACATTAGTAGATCATCCGCGTACAGGGCGATGCGATGAACCTGACACCCCCCCCTTCCAATCCCCGGAAACAGCGTCCCAACCGGACATGCACCGCCAGGGGCTCTATCGCCAGTGCAAACAGGAGGGGAGACAAGGGACATCCCTGCCTCGTCCCCCTGCCCACACTGCAGGCCTCTGAAATCACCCCTCCCGTGCGAACCCTGGCAGTCGAGAGGTGGTATAGAATCCTCGTCCAGTCCACAAATCTCTCACCCAGACCAAACGCCCTAAGAACTTGAAACAAGTACGGCCACTCCAAGCTATCGAATGCCTTCTCCATGTCGATCGATAAAATACATGCCTCTTCCTCGAAGTGCCCTGGGTTATGAAGCACCTGACATAAGCGGCGAACATTCATGGCTGTGTTCCGGGAAGGAATAAACCCGGCCTGATCCGTGTGGACCAGAGTGGTCATGTGGGTCAGGAGGTGGCTGGCCAGGATACTGCTTAAAATCTTATAGTCAAGATTAAGCATTGCGAGGGGGCGATAGGCAGCCCGATCCCAAGCCGGTTTGTCCGGTTTGAGAAGTGGTACAATTATTGCCTCTCTGGTAGTGCGAGGCAAGTAACCCTCCCGCCGCGACCTGTTGTAGAGGGCTAACAAACGGGGGGCCACCTGATCCACGAATGCGGCATAAAACTCTATAGGGAGCCCGTCTGTGCCAGGGGTCTTATTCCTGGCCATCCGCTTTATCGCTCCCCGAATCTCCCCGAGCTCTACGTCCCGACCCAGTGTCTCCGCCTCCTCCGGCTCAATCCGAGGGAGTTCAATATCCAGGAAGTCAGCCTCCTCCAGCGCCCGGGGGTCTAATTGACTTTGATAGAGGGTGGTATAGTATTCTAGGAACTGGGCTTTAATAGCCTGCTGCTCGTAGTGTACCACCCCATCTCCATCCCGCAACTCCAGGACCAGCGTCCCTCTGCGCGCTGGGTTGGCCAACCAGGCCAGTAGAGCCCCGGATTTGTCCCTCTCAGCGTGTGCCCGCACCGCGTACTCCCGATAGTCAAAACAGCGCAGACGTTCGACATGCGTTGCCAAACCCTCCCTGGCCGCCAGGAGACCCTCTTGTCCCTCCACCCGTTCAGGCCTCTCCCTTTCCATTGCACGGAGTTGTTGCTCAGCCTTTTGGACCTCATGCAACAGGGTTCTGCGAACCCCGACCGCCTCTTCAATACATCGGCCCCTTATCACTACTTTAAAAGCATCCCACTCATTATGGATGCTACCGGTCGTGTCATTGTTGGTCTGGAAATACTCGTCAATGGCCGTGCCTATTGTCGTTCGGAAGACCTGGTCTTCCAGTGTCTCCGGTCGAAGCCGCCAACTGGGAATAGCGGACCGAGCTCGCAGCCAATTCAGGGACACCAGAAGGGGATTATGATCGGACACTGTCCTGGCCAAATATTCACTCATGTTGACGCTTCCATGCACATCTGGGGAACAGAGAATGGAGTCCAGCCTAACATGCAGCTCATGCAGAGCCGAGAAATAAGAGTAGTCCCGCTCCCCTGGGTGATGCGCCCTCCAAGTGTCTATCAGTTCCCAGCACCTCTGCCAAGCGTGGCGAACCTTCGCTATTCTATGCGAGGAGGCGTCTGGAAGGGGAGGATGAGACCTATCCAGGGTCACATCCGCGATACAGTTAAAATCTCCCCCCAACAACACAGAACCAGTCAAGACCCGCGCCAGCTTCTGAGATAGCTGTGTAAAGAAAGCCGGCTGATCCACGTTGGGGGCGTATATGCTTGCTAGAGTGATATCTCGGCCATCCAGACGCCCCACCACCACCACAAAGCGCCCCTCAGGGTCAATTATCTGTTGTACACATTGGAAGGGAACCCCCGCTCACACCCATATCAATGTCCCCCGCGCAAAGGCCGAGTACGTAGTGTGTAAAACCTGACCCCTCCAACGGCGCTGTAACGCAGCCCTTCAGTCTTAGTCAAGTGGGTTTCCTGAAGCAAGGCTATTTGGACCCCCCTCCTTGTCAGATAGGCATGTACTTTGTGCCGTCTGTTCATCGTGTGCAGCCCCCTGACGGTCCAGGTCATGATTTTTATGCCTACGGAGGTACCCATAGCTCGGACTCTATATAACGAGCGCACCAACTCCCTTAAGCGACATGTCTAACCCCCCCCTTGTCCCAAACCCTAACCCCTACCCAACTCCCACACCCCAGGACAGGCACACAAAAACAGGTCCCCATCCAAACTAAGGCAGTCATGCTCAAAACTAAGGGAAGGTGGAGGTACGTGTCTCGCCCTCGACGTCCCCAGAACCCCCCCCGGCACCCTCCGCCAACTCCTGGTCATCCTATCAGGCCCCATTAGATAGCCAGGCCCCCCCAGCGGATATCAGGTAGTCCATCGGGGCTAGAGCCCATAAGAGGTCGCCCACCAGCTCCCCACCAAGAGACAGGCCCACAACCTAGCCAAACACCTCATCTGCCGTCTGTGGGGTGACCTCCGGAAGTTCAACATCAGAGAGCCCCCGGACACTGCTTGCCCCTGAGCTCGCAGAGCTGTCTCTCTCTCGGTCCTCAACAGCGCCAGCCGGATCACCAATCCCACGGCTAATAGTCGCCTCCGCCAAGACTGCCCTGTCGCGTTCTCCCCGGCGGTCAGCAGGAGAAAGGGGCCTCCGCAATGGAGAGACAGGGGACATCCGCCGCTGGGGCGAATTCAGGTGTGGCGAGCTTGGCCCAGCTTCACCTCGGGTGTCCAGCCAGTCCCAGGTGGCCTGCGGGGTGAGGTAAAAGTGCGTCTTTTCCCCAGATGTTACCCGGAGGTGGGCCGGAAACAACATCGCATACAGAAGATGGAGTTGGCGCAGTTTCCGCTTCACAGCCAAAAAGGAAGATCTCTGGCGTTGCACCTCCCTAGTATAGTCCGGGAATATCATCACTTTACTGTTCCCAATCTGAAGGTTCTGTTTCTCACGGGCCCTCTGCATAAGAAAGTCTCGGTCCCGATAATGCAGCAGCCGCACCACAAATGGACGAGGCGAAGCCCCAGGCCCAGGCGGACGCCCCGGGACCCTGTGAGCCCGTTCCAGCGCATAGAAGGGAGAGAGACCCTCCGGAGCTACTGCAGCCTTCAGCCAGTTCTCCAAGTAGTGCACCGCATCTGCCCCTTCCTCTCGCTCCGGAACGCCAATGATGCGGAGGTTGTTTCTTCTGGAGCACCCCTAACTGTCCTCAGCCCTCAACTCCAGGGTCTTAACCCTATGCACCATCTCTTTCAATGAGCTTTGGAGGACGGCGACCGCGTCCGGAATGGGTTTCATGGTGGTCTCATTGGTCACCACCCTCTTTAAGCTTCCGGTGATCATCTTTCAGGAGAGTGAGATCCGATCCGATCCAATGGAGTCCATCCGCGCTTCCAATGCCTCCCGAGAGGATATGATGGCCTGCATAATGTCCCCCAATGAGGGGTCTTTGGGCTGCTCCCCACCACGTCCTTTGGCCATGTCTCCCTCGTTATCCGAATGTCATTCCGGCTCTGTCGGCCGCAGCGCCTCGTATCTCTTGTTCCTGGGCACTCTCCCCATCCTCCCAGTTAGAGGCGTGAGAACCACGGTGCGCGCACAACGGTCAAGGGTCCCACCCTTCCGCGACAAGCAAGGAGCCGCCTCGCTCCCACGCGGGCACAGCGGCGCCGCAGCCCCCACACGAAGAGCCCGGCAGCCTCGGGTCCCAGCGCCTCCAGTCAGGTTCACCCCCGGGAGTTACTCCAGCCTGTCCAGCGGGCAGCCGGTTAGTTTGTCTGCGTGCAGGCGGGCCCGCCCCCAGGACGGCACAGGACACAGGAGGACCCGCAGGACCGCCGCCGTGGTCCTCCAATGCGGCAGGCCCCGGGCCTTAGGCAGGATGGGCCCGAGTCTCCAGGGAAGGTAGCTCCCACCTCTCACTCCGGTACTCGCGCGATCCAGCCAAAAACAGCGATCTCACTCTCTCTCCGGCGAAGCCACCACGTCACTCAGCTCCGGCAATCAAGGGGTCCCGCCAGCACTCACCAGGGGGGGGGGAGTACCGCACTCTCCTCTCGCCTCACCCTGGAATCGCCACCCCCGCAGGTGTCGCCGGCCACGGGCCACTCACTCCCTCGCCGCCGAAGGGTCCCCGGGGGTCCACGGCAGTCTCGGCAAGCGCCTGTCCCTCCAGGCGTCGCAGTCGTCCGCTAGCCGCAGTTTTCTCCGCCACACGGCCACAGGAGCGCCGGCCACAATCCCAGCACAGGGGGACAAAGTCACCATCAGCCACCGTGGCCAAGCGGGTCACCCAGCACCTCCACCTCGTAATGGCTTTAAGTAGCTATACAATAAAGAATTTACTTACTCATATTTATTTTTGTTGCTGATCATGCTTCAATTAAGGAATTTTTCCCCCCCTTCATTGTTGCATCCTCCTGCCCTTTTTCATTGTTGCTTGCCGATCTCCCCATCCCCTTCTGCTTTCCTGCTTGACGCGTCCCCCCACTACCTCCCACATTGCTGCTGCTTTTATTATTGTTTTTTCAATGATCCAATGGTATCGGAGTGCTTGTTCCTTCCTCCATCTTGCCATAGTGCTAACACCAGCCAATGGTATTGGAACGCTTTAAGTGCTCACCAGTTGCATTACACAAGTACACAGTAATTGTCATATGCAGGGGGAAGTGTTAAGTGATTTGCCCAGAATCACAAACTGTTCAGCTGATCCCGACATTCAAACTTAGGGGCTCATTATGACAGCGGAAGGACCGCCACCGCCGGGCCAGCGGTGGTGGTCCTTCCGCCATCACATTGAGATTTATCCACCGCCATATTAGGATGGCGGTGGGTATCGCGACGCACGCAAAGTCTGCCCGCCGCATTTCCGCCGGTGGCAATCGGACAGATTGCCTGGAGGACGGAAAAAGGCCACTAATATGGTGGCGGGGCCTAGCAGGCACCGTCCGCCATATTAGGATGTGTCCTGGTAGAGGTCTTTCCCACAATGGAAAGGCTGGCGGGGATTGGATTTGGGGGTCCATTGTAGGCCCCCTCTGTGTGGGGGGAGGGGTAGGTGCACAGGGGGGGTACCCATGGTACCCCCCTACATTTCCATGCACAAGGTGGCAGGCACCGCGTGGTGCCTGCCACGTTGTGCATGGAAATGCACTTCGTGGCATTTTAACATTGCGAACGGTGCTGCAGCCAGGATGCTCCCGTCATACTGGCAGGCGCATCCTAATTGGGTTGGTGGGACCGCCGCACGTCTGGAAGGCGGTCCCAGCACCACTATGATTGCCGGCGGACTGATGTCCGCCCGCCATCATAATGAGCCCCTTAGTTCCCCAGTTTCCATGTCAGCAGCTCTGGCCATTTCTCACTGTCACTTCCACACTTGTTCAGCAAGATCCCATCAACACCGAACAAGCATTGGCAGGTCTGTCCCTTCAGGATCTACCATATCATTCTGGGTCCCTCCCAATCTGTGCTTGGGTTGTGGGGGGGCTTCGTTAGATTGGGTTGATCTGTTGTCTTTTACATGCATTGATTCAAGTGCACTCTAACCAATACCCTTTATAAACTACAGGGCCTTTATCCATGTATCCTCGCTAGTTAGAGTATACTCTCCACTCCCTCTGCACCCAATCTGCCCACCCCATCTCAGCCATGAGCGCATGAGGGTCTGCGCAGAGACTAATGCTCACGATGGCCTCTCATCTGAATTCACAACCAGCGCATTCATGTATATATTGATTTATTTTATTCATGCAATTTGTAAAGTGCATCGCTACCTAACAAAGGTTTCCCAGCACTGACACCTCACTAGACCAGGATTACTGAGACCAAGAAAACTGTCAATAAGAAAATGGGAACAACTATGTTTTAAGCAGCTTGCAAAAGACTGTGATTTACAGGTTCTAAATGATTGTGGCAAGGTGTTTCACAATTTTGGACCCAAATATGCAAAATCTTCCTTGGCAGGTTTGCTTGAATATGGGGATTACAGCCAGCTCCAGATGGCTAGAGCGGAGCAAGTGTTTAGGTGTGTATAATGATACCAAAGGTCTCCGGTACGTAGGCCTTGTTTGGAAGAGACATTTACGTATATAGCATAAGGTTTTGAATTGCTCCCACCATGCAATTGGCAGCCAGTGAAGAGTGTGTTAACAAGCTGGCTGATGCAGTGAATCTGGGTGGATGAAAAAGAACCCGCGTAGCCGAGTTCTGTACGGTCTGCAGATGTCCAAGCCTGGAAGTGATTGCCTCCAAGTATAGAAAGTTGCTGTAGTCCAATCTAGATATTACAAAAGCCTAGACTACCGTTATTTGGGCAGGGGCTGGAAAATACTTTAAACTTTTCGGTAACCACTTAAGAATGCCAAAACAGATGGCTGCCACTTTGTTATCCTGATGGCACATAGACAGTTTGTCATCGAGCCATACTCCCAGATTTTTTATTGGACTGGTGATGGAATGGTACCCACAGACAGGTGGGGTTGATTTCCCACTAACAGAATCTCTGTCTTGTCTCTGTTCAGTTTTAGCGAGTTCCTATTCATCCAAGATGAAACATGGGCAAGACAGCTGTTATAAGCTTCTCCCTTGTCGTTATCCTGAGATTATAAAGATACAACAATTTGGGTGTCATCTATGTATGAGAGCAATGTAAGGCCATGGAATTCTACGACCTCTGCTAATGGTCTCACATACAAGTTGAAGAGTAGGGTGCTCAAGGTCGAGCCATGCGGCACCCGGGAAATTAGGAAGTGCGGGATAGACCTATGATGCTGTGAATGCACCTGAAAGGTGCTGTCATGTAAAAAAGCACTCAGCCACTCAAGAGCTACACCCCACACACCCATGTCTCCTAGCCTGGCCAACAGAACGAATGATTTACAGTGTTGAATGTGACGCTCAGATGCAAAGCATCAGTGTCGTTGTGCCACCTTTGTCTAGCTGGCAGCGAAGATATTCAGTGACACTGAGGAGGGCTGATTTGGTACTGTGACCAGGCCTGAAACCTGACTACCGAGAAAAATGGTCTTCTACATTCTTCGCAAACGATGAAAATTGACGTTTAACATGTTTCTCCAGCACCTCACAAAGTATGGGTAGGAGAGATATAGGGCTATAATTTGCCCAGACCAAAGGGTCCAAATTTAAATACCATAATAAAATCTTGTTTAGGTCAAGAATTAGGACCCTTGAGGCTTCTTGAATTTGCAATTAGGTTTTAGTAAGAGCTCCACTTACAAACCGTGTTGACCCCACCCACTCACACTAGGTGCCGTGGGTGAGGATTCAATGATGAGGCATGCCACTGGTGGTACTAGTGGGTGAGGATCCTACTAATATATCCATGTGATGCAAGGGTCGCAACTAATTCCCTGGGAGCGGATCCCTTTCCACTTTGATATATATTGAGACTAGTTCATTTGACCTGATTACAACATTTAAGGGAAGCTGAGGGTTGCCCCAATTTAGCTTTTCACTCCACTTGTGTTTCTACATTTGTAACAAAATATTCATATTACACGATATTCTGTAATCAATATAAGTATAATTCACTGATGAGCACACTCTTAAAGAGACAGACTTTGGAGGCTAAAGGAAGATGGCACTATGGTCTTATAAAATCAAACTTTTCTTTTTGTCCAGTGTTTTTATAGCCAGATACATTTTCGGATCCTCTTAGTATAGGCAATATCTCTCCCAGACACAGATTCAACACTGTATAATTGCATCAGGCAGTTAGAATAACTAAACCTCCAATAACTAGCAGTGCAGCCCCTCTGCCAGGATCTTCAGACTCTCTCTAGTTTAAGGAAACAATGGCTTCATCTGTGAGTAAAATAAAGTGTCACTCTCCACATCCACGTGATAATGGCCAATTCACTAATAAAATATAGGGTAAATCTTCAGATTGCTATCCAGTGATGGAGGCTACAGTTAATTTACTCTCTCCTTCCCACTCTATTCGGCAGCACCCACGTTCAGGATCTTCTGGTGCAGGGTAAGCTGCTACTCACTCACAGGTCTCTCATTCAAGTTGTGCATCACTTCTCGAGGCCTCCTTGGTTGCAGCTAGCGCCTTTTTTCCTCACTTATGCAACAGCATATCATAGGCTGAGGTAACATTATGCCTTTGTTGAGTTCTACGATAGACTATACATACTCCAATACTCTTTTATGTGCATCTAAGCTTCAACTTCTGCAACAGGATGGCTGCTGTGGAAGCCCAGACTTTATGAAGGAAAGAATCAAAACCGGAACCGGCACATAAAAACAAAGGACATGCTACGAAGGAGGAAGTCAGACATGTCCAGAGGCGTGTCATTGTCAGGAAGATCTGAATACTCCAGTCATACACTGGATGCTTCAGGAAGAATGAGAGCAAACGACATGTGTTGCACAGCTTTTTATTATTTTTAAGTGAATGTTGGGAAGGAAAAGTCCTCTGCATGTTAAAAGATGTGTACCCTAGCTTAAGTATCCAACTGTAATGTTGTCTGGATCCCAAATGAAGATTTCTATTGTCATAAGCTCGTGGTCAGAGCGCCCGCTGACACACTGAATGCTTCCGTACTGCAAGAGAGGGTAAAACTTGTATGGGGCCTGTTGGGCCCCGAGGGACTCGCTGCTGAAGGTGCTGTGGCATCCTAGACACTTTGAACTAATTTCTAAGATTCAAGGGGGAACTCTTGAGTACAGCCTACTAATCAGCATTCCCTGGATGCGTCCACCAGTGAATCAGGAATAACCCTGACCACATTACAAGGAAACGGGTAGGACAGGGATTTGCCTGACAAACACTAGAACCCCAACCTCAAGGGGACTGTGTTGTTGCTTATGAATGTTGTTATTCCTTTGTATGTGTAGGATTAGAAATAAAATACTTATTTTTCACATAAAAGCAAGTATTTGACTGGACATCAATTTATTGACATTACTGCGTGCACTTTGAGTTATGAGTCGTGTTCACTAATCTGTATCTACACTTCCCACCAATTGAAGCCTTTCACTGCTCGTCCACAGCTATTACTGAGAGTGAAGAGCAGAAGGGGTACTTGGCCCAGTTGCTCAGCATCCATAGTATGTGGGGCCCCAGATTATCAGGAGTAACAGTCCTCAACCATCATGATTGGGCCCAGTAGCCCCTGCATGCCCCGTGGTCCTCTGAAAATGGTTCAGACAATGAATCATACTGAAACAGAGAGGAAGAGCAGCCATCTTGTATCTGCTTAAGGGTACCCTCTGTGCCATCACCAAATATGCATTTTGTCAACAATTTGGTTTGATCTGTGAAATGTGTTGGGTTAATTGATGACTGATGGAAGTGCATTTTAAAATATTAATGAGCCAACTGTACTACACATGTCAGCAATAAGAAAGAGAACAATCCTGTATAATAAGAAGCATGGACTGAAAATTAGTCAGAAAGTAACATATTGGTATGCTGATTGAAGATCAGCCAGTGAGTTGTAAGCCATATATTCACTCACACTGTCACCACAAACACATCAGTTTAATCATCAGTTAATGTAAACATGTTTACTGATTATAACTCAACATCAAGCAATGCATTTTTGTACTTGTTCAAAGGGAAATATCTTAATTAATATTCAAATATAAAGAAGCAACAATGAAAAACGTTTCGAAAAACACTGAAATATATCAATTAATAGATAATATGTTAAGTAAGAAAAACAATGAGAGGCAATCGAAAATATATAGATTCATAATCAATTAGAAAAAAATGCAATAAGAAACTGTGTGAACCCTCTTCATTGATAGTCAGCAATATGCAACACATTCAGTGATAATCTGTTTGCAATGTGAAATAATTGAACGCACTCCTCTACGTATAGTTCATAAATTGCAATGAAATTCTCATTTTGCCAATGATACAGGGGTTCATGCTGAATATATACAGTTTTCATTTGCCCATAGGTCTTAACTTGCTACATTCTTTGTGCTTCATCAGGTGCCCAGATTATCTCAGTGGATAATAAGCCAAAGATATAAAGTTATATACCCCATGAAAATGCCTTGATTTTTTAAATTGTCCCAACGTAAACACCAGTTGTTCCGCAATCATTTTATGAAAAACAATTTCTATAAATTACAAGAAAACAATAAATATAGTTTAGAAAATACATGAAAAAGTACCTTGAGAACAGGTGCCAAAAATATAGATGCTCCAGTAAGTATGAAGACTATAAGTCCAGTCACTCTTTGTTCCCTAAAAACAATAACATTTACATTTGTTGTTGAAAAGAATAGATCAATCGATGTTTTATAGTGTCTGAAATCAGCACTAAAATCCAATATCAAAATATAATCACGTTATAACAAGATTCTTTTTGATGAAGCATTAGACCACAGCATGACCAGTTCATAACCCTGAAACAGATTAAACACTTGATGAATCTCAATCTTTCCAATTGAGCTTCCCGATAATATAGCTTTAAATCAGGAAGAGTTCACCCCTCGTTAGCTGAAGGGATCATGGCCTCCAGCCCTCTGCTTGGTTTTGATAGATATGTAATCTCAAAAAGCATCTTTTATGAATGCATTTCTATTAATGTTAAGTTAATCTATGAACAAGAGGTTACACAGCAAATTTAAGTATGAAGGGTGATTGATGAATGGTTTGACATACTTTGACGGCTTTGTCGATAGAATTTATTTCAGTTTGCAAGTCCAAAGAAATCAGAACATATTCTATTAATGAATGACAGTGATAATTATGAAAGCTTTCCTCTTCATAGGTTTCTTGCCATACACCAATTAAACAAAGACCATTCATTTATACCATACCCTTAAATTGGGAAGGCAGTCTGAAGCTGCTTTAAGAGTTTTATCTAGAATCTAATTTAGAGGAAGGTTAAAATGTCCCCGTTATAATAAAGGATCCTGTAAGAGGTATTAGTTCCTCATATTCTGCAGACTTGCCTGGTCATCAGAATGAGGACCATATAAGGCAATAATATTAATCGTAATGCCCTGGATGTATTTGTCGGGAATCAGTCATCTTTCCATTTATCTGATTTAACCTTAATTGATTTAACTTCAGATTTGTACCAATAATTATGTTGAAACCGTTAATGTGTAAAATGTGTTCATATAAGACTGTCTCCAAAAACCACCCCAGTTTTATATACTTTTGGGACTCGGTATGAGAAAGATGGGTTTCTGCTTAGCATATTAAGTCAAATGTCAAAATCTTGTGTTCCCCAATATCAGAATATCCTAATTTACTTAATGTTATTCCATAATTCATTCTTATTCCAAGAGCGTATTCTAATTTCATGACTGCCTACCATTAAACAGCTACGTTTGTTTACAAATTCTTTCCTTAATTCTGCTCAAACAACATTTCACCCTCAACTCTTTAAAAATCAACCAACTCCAAGATAGTGGTAGTAAACTCAAATCCATACTCTCCCACCTAACCCCTTCCCAACTCCCATTTTCACACAGAGTCATTCTTCCTGTCTCCTGAGGAAGCCTACACATCCTTGGGTCTACGTAATAACCTAGCCCCTTCCCACAACTGTATTATCACAATTCAACTGTCTTCTTTAAAATAGAGTAAAAAGAGCATCATACCATTCCCAGGAGTATTCTGAACTGGAGTCATCAGACCCCCTCAGTCTCTGCACTGGCACCTTTGCTTTTAAATCTATCTATTAGCTGGCTCGTCTGCCACAGTATGCCGTCCTTTTCACGAGAGATATCGGATTGAACCTCAAAGGGTAAGTCTTTAAATGAAGGGAAATGGCTTTAGCTAACTGCCTTCTCTCTGCTTTTGGATGTGTGTAAATAAACAAATGCACTACTAGGTTTCAAATGCACTACTAGGTTTCAAATGCACTACTAGGTTTCAAATGCACTACTATGTTTCTTCCTCTCCGATGAACTTTAGATTTTTCCCTTTGTAATTTGTCAACAGTGTTTGTGTATAAGGTAACAAAACGTTTGGTAGACGGCTGCTGTCAGTTGTGACAGGTGCCCATCAAGCTTTTTGGTTTTTCAAAAATAAACGCCCAGAGTGTTTATTTTGAAAAACAAATAGCTAATTACCCCCACAACCAGGGAGTTTGTGGTGGTCATTATTTTAATTATTATATTTATCACTACCAGGTCTTCCCTGGTGATGATGGACAGAAAAGAAGGAAATCAGACTATTAGCCCTAAATAGGGGGATTCTGGGGTGTCCTTACACTACCAGCGGCACTTGTCAGGCTGTCAGAGTAAGCTTCCCGTTGACAAAGCCAAGGAGGCCATGGCTTACGGTCTGACCAGATTACATTAGAGCTGGTAGACTAAGAGTTTGGTGGCCATGGTATACCATCACATTGGTGACAGAGTACCTTGTCTGCCAAATTCTGAATCAGGCCTTTGGCCTTCTTATCTGCTGTTTCAGTTATTTGTATAGATCCATTAACCTTCTCTATCTAAGTGTTGTCTAACATTTGCTTTTCTCCAGCATTGGAATTAATGTGAGATGCTGGACTATTTCCCTCCCACAGATTGTTCTGTTGATTGTTATTGAATACATATCTTTTAATTGTATTTTCTGGGCTGTTTAATGGAGGCATTAAAGCATATTTCAATGATCTTAAATGATTAGCTGTTGAGTTAATCATCCTCTGTAGAATTTCCAATCTTATTTTGTGTCAAGCCAACTCTTAGCACTAAGGATTAAAGGGTGCTCTGTCTTCTCCTTTGCTTTGACTTCTCCACCTTCTCCTGAAATATACAAGACTTTAAATCTAATTGGTTTTTGCCACCAAAACTGTCCTGAAAACTTTAAATCGATATCTATGTGTCCTCCACATATTTTTTGATTGCTAGTTGAACAGCCAAATCTTCTATCCAGTTCTAATCCCTGTAAATGGGCCAAAATGGTTATGAATGACGCAAGGTGCCACCCTACAGTGTGATCCACTACCCATGGATCTCTGACAGAAACAAATTACGACAAATTTGTTGATGACTATTATTTTGCTCAGTTTCCTGTTATAATTGACATGAATTGTTTGCCAATACACAATATGTTAAGGATTTAAAAGACACAAAGGGCCCAATTCACAGAAACAGGTGTAAATTGCGACATGTATGCATTATTGTGATTTGTCTCGTTCCTAAAAATATATAATTTATGGATGCATAGTTAAATGGCAGTAGGAATTAGCAGGATGATTTAACGGAATTTGTGAACTTTCTGCTCCACGTACTGCTTACAGTTTGCATGTGTGAGTTCGGGAAATTCAGCTATACCATGTTTTCAATGTTTAACTTTTTTATTTTAGACTATTTTTTTTTTCCACTTTGCAATTCACATGCACTTTGGTGCACCTTCAAGCATTTTCTGCGACATTTACACTGGAATCGCTCACACCCAATTTAAATGTGTAGGTAAATCATTTACAAATGTTAGTGAATTCAGCACCGATGCTGGGCCTGACTTGATCATATTTGCACAGACGTTTCTAGGCCTCTCCAAAGAACATACCCTTGGACATGGCACAAGTCGGGTGTACACAGGGGTGGACGGTGTCCACCCACTTTTTTCACAGGGTGAACGCAGTCCACCCTGCCAAGATTTTGGGCCCCACTGAATATTTTGCTGAACTTGTCCTGGTCTAATTTCTAAACACCGGGACACCTTCAGCAGCGCCTGCACGATGTCTGCTTTCCATCTGCAACAACGTGCAGGCGGGGACTGGGCTTTCTTATTTAAGCCTCCTGCTGGGCCCATAAAAAAGACCGTAATTGAGGGGTCAGCTGGCCTCCTTTTGTTGGAGTCTCTTGGCTGGGAACAGTCAGGAGCCTCACACCTGATGCAAATGAAGCTGAGGGGAAACAAAGTCTCACTCCTTGTTAGCACTTCACACATACTTAAGAGAGGCAGCATTTCACTTTGTTCAGTCCCTGTTTAGGGGACATGCATGCACTGTAAGAATATCAGATGTGTTGAGCTTTCCCAGTATTTACACAAAGCAAATTGCATTTATATAGAGCTTACTTCCCCTGAGGAGGCGTTGAAATAATTCAAGTACCACTATTTTTTCTTGTATAGCCCTACTCATTCCAATGCAGGGTGTCCGAGCGCTTTACGCATATTACATGTACAATAAATTATATGTTTGTAAATTAATGTACAGGATGTTACATAAAACTGGGGGATTGCAAGGAGTAGAAGACACATATCATCTTCCTTAGCTCACTGTGCTATTATCCTCACAATGCCCTCAAAGGTACACTATAGACCTGTTAAACATATATGTGAGGGCTTTAGATCTGATGTCACTTCTTGTGATGCCACTTCCTGTAAAGTCGTGGCTTGTGATACCACTTTCAATGATGTCAATTCCTGTGATGCCATGTGTGATGTCATGCGCCGTGATGTTGCGCGCCGTGATGTCGCACGCCATGATGTCGCACGCCTTGATGTCACTTGCATGCTGCCTAACTAGGTTAGTCCCCCCCACTTCTTTTATTAGGACTTGTGCCCGTGGAGATCTCGTCACTGGCGTAACTAACTTGACATTAGAACACACGACTGCGATTATATACGCATGAGTGTGGGAATTTTCGCCGGATCTACATTTGTGAACGAGACCTCCTCTTTATCACAAACCTAAGGTCTACCCCTTTTTACAGGCTAAAGTTCTACGTCTGAGAACATTCACTTTGAATCGTAACTCATGTTCCTATCTTTATATTAACTAAGAAATTAAAAACAAATCATCTATAATCTGTTACCCATGGCTGCATGATGGAAGTTTTGACACGCTTTATTTATAGGTAATTGATTTGCACTGGAGCTGGGAGCTGCAGCCGTGGTGGGTCTGCAAATAGGAGTGCATAGGAATGTGTCTGTGCAGGATCACGTTGCCAGCGATCTCTGTTTACTGCGCTGGGCGTTTACATCCCTGTATATTTCCCATGAGTACATGCCTAGGTCGGTAAATGGAATATAACAGCCTATCACACCGCCCAGGTCCCTTCGATCGCAGGCATGAATACTTCCACCTCGGAGGAATGAGCACTAGCAAAATGGCGCCGTGCAGTACCTGATTCCCAGGAACTTCGGCTGCTCTCCCGGTGCAGATACCGTACTTTCCATTTTAAGACTGTCCATGTGCGCGAGGGAGATGACGGTTGCTGACACATACCAGGGGAGGGCGGTGACCGACGAGACTATGATTAGTACACCCACGCAGAAGAAATCCAGATGCAATCCGGCTCCTTTCTGAAAAGATCACAACACGTGTGTGTTATATAAATTACACAGCAAGCATTCAAAAATAAAGAGACATTTCAAGCGAATTCAAAGTTCTGCTATATAGTTTACTACTCAAACCCTCCAAATATGTTTACACGTTCACCAGTTGCTGACAGGCTGCTTAATAGCTGACAGCTGGTTAACATGTGTGGGACAGTTCTATGTTTGCAGGGTACTTAGTGACATTTCAATGAAGGGAGCAATTGAGTGCTATTTGAGTGACGATTTATAAAGAGTAGAACAAAGCAATTAAGTTCATGGAATGAAGCGTACATCCGAGTTACCCCTTCTAGAGTGTGCAGTGGAAAAGACTCTTGTTTCTGGACTAAGTGCAAAAAACTGATAAGAATATCCCAGTGTCACTTCCTCCACCATACTATACCTGTGGGGAGGGTATTCGACTCGTGGAGTCTCTCCTTGAATTAGCACTGGAAAATTCTAGACTGCCACTCACTTCTAAATCATTCCATATTCTGCCTAACTGCGAGGAGGCTAAATGAAACGTGTGTAAGTAAATGAAATAGTGAGTGTGAGACACCATCTATCATTTCTTTCTCTTTACGAGTCAGAACTCAGAATACTCCTGACACCTTCTGTCACTTCTCCATCCTTAGTTTTGTTATCCGTTCATCCTTTTTCGCTTTCCTTATCTTCACTTTCGGTTGCTGCCAATCTCTACACACTCTTTTCAAATCTTGTATTCACCCTTCCTTACCCACTCACTCTGTTTCTTCTCTCCACCAGTTTCTCTCTTTTGTTCTCACTCTCTTCGTCCATGTAATGAAAGCTCCACTCAATGTTGAGATTTTAAAGATCTATTGTAGGTTTCAAACTTAGCACAGGAAGGACAGCATCACTACATACATCCTCCCGCTGCCCCGAATCTCTACTAACTCCTCAACGTATCTAGGTTCTAACATATGTCATTGTGATTTTTATGATAACACATTCTATAACTCTAACGCTTACGTCATGACGTATCTTCTCCCTTAAAACACTGAACAAAGGTTAATTAAATAAATAACTATATATATGAATGAAAAGATAAATAAACATTAAATATAAACTCAATACAATAATTGATACAAGAGTGTACCAGTTGGAATCATTCAATACACAGATTAGAACCAGCTGGAAGAAATCAGTATGTAGATAAGTATCAATGTAATTGGTACATAAATAATCACGTCTGTATGCCTACATTGACTATTTTAAGCATTAACTAAGTTACACCCAGAAATCATTCTGCACATATGAAATCATTGCATCTTGATAATTCTTCTGTCAAATCTTCCAAACCTGGTATTATTACTAATATTTGGAGATGATACATTATGGCTCAGTGAGGATGATACGCTGCGGCTTTGGAATGAATCCTGAGGTGTATCCAGCAATGGAAGGTCATGTACATCAACAACTCCCTCCCCAATACGATTTACATCTCTGACGATTTGCCCTTGAGTGTTCATCCTCGTTTGACCAGTTCCTGGTGTGCGGCACTGCATCAGCTACACTCACACCGGATGGTTTAATTCCGTTGCCCTTATGTAAAGACACTCTACTAAGGTGCAACACCTTACCATCCTACAACAAAACAGAATTACAAAAGACTTTCATCACCTTTACAAGATCATAGATCTACCTTCACCTTTCTTGTATGCTCCAGGCTTCTTAATTCTTACTAAATCACCCACATTTATGTGAACCTGTTTGCAATTTTGTTTACGATCATAGAACCTCTTAAAGCTTTACTACCCCTTAACTATTTTCCTCTTGACTACCTCAGGAGTACATTCACTCATTCTGGCCTTACTCATCCAGCCCAGGTTGTCTTTCCTCAATGGCACTCTTGCCCTCATAAGCCCAAAAGGACTATACCCAGTTGACACACAAGGTGTCACTCTGTACGCCCACACAGTTTTCCATACTTCTTTCTTCCCTGGCAGTCCAGCATTTTTCGCAAGTTGTACAGTATTCTATATCACCCTTTTGAAATGTTCAACAGCACTATTGCCAGCAGGGTGATACACTGATGTGGTATTATGTTCAGTGGCATTCATACACAAATACTCTTTAAAAATCTCACCAGTGAATGGGGGTCCATTGTCTGTAATTATGCACTTTGGTAAACCTTCTCCCAATAATATCTGATACTGAAAGCTCACCACTTCATTGGAATCAGCCTTGGATAAGATCTCTATTTATGTCCTTTTAGCAAAATGATCGAAACACTCATTTATGTACCTGGGAACCAAGCCATTATAAAACAGGCCCGACTATATCTAACCTGGAGTGAGCGGTGGATTCAATGTAACTAAGGTTTTCTTCGAGTCATTGCGCAACTCGTATTCTTTTACTTTCCTTTCAACAGCCACATTGATACCCGCCCAGCATTATAACTCCTTGTTAGAAATGGGGTCTCTAGTTGGCAGTGGTTTGCACCCTGTCCAAGTAGGGACCCTCACTCTAGTCAGTGTAAGGGGATTACACAGCTAAAATAACCCCTGCCCTGCTCACCCACTTGGTAGCTTGGCACGAGCAGTCAGGCTTATCTCAGAGGCAATGTGTAAAGCATTTGTACATACACACAAAGTAACACAGTGTAAACACTAAAAAAGAATACCACACTCATTAAAAAACAACGTTTATCTGAACAAAACAGGACAAAAACGACAAAAATCCAACATACACAAGTCAAGATATCACTTTTAAAAGGTTCAAAATAGTTCAGTCCACAGGAAACTATGGATGCATCACTTTTAGCACAAAGTACTTGGGATGCGGCATAATCAAAGAGGAAAAAAGGTGCAGGGGAGGTGAAGTGCTGGAATAGCAATGCTATGCGTCGGTTCCTTACTCCCAGAGGAGGTGATGCTTCGGCTCCTTACTGCCAGGGGAGGTGATGCGTTGGTTCCTTATTGCAGCGCAGGGGATGTGATGCTTTGCTTCCTTACTATTAGAGGAGGTGATTCGGCAGATCCTTACTGTGAGGGGAGGTGATGTGCTGAACTCCGGACATGCATCCTTGGTTTCTTACTGCTGGGGAACGTCGATGAAGAACTTGGCGCCCAGGGACGATGCATTGAAAGTCCAGAGGTGCTGTGTCGATGCAGCAGCGGCAGAATAGGCGATGCATCGATTTCACAGCTGCGAAGCAGGTGATGCATCAATTTCTTCAGCCACATAGCAGGGCCTGTGGTGGAGTCGGAACGTGTGCCAAGATGTCGGTGACACAGTGCTCAAGTTCTCAAGTTGCGCCGATCTTTCGGTCGCACGGCAGGCGCTGCCTCGATTCTTTGGCCACGCAGCGACGATGCATGATTTTTCAACCACACAGCAGCGCTGACTTGGAAGAACAGGTACTGAGCGTCAATGCATGGATTTTCTTCCCAGATTTACCATATTCCACATCAAAGGGCCCAGGAACTGGATTTGGCACCAGTCAGCGGTCTCAGCAGAAGAGCCCAGGTACTGTTAAGTGAAGTCTTTGATGGCCGGCAGACTTCTTAACAGGAGGCAAGCATGCACAAGCCCTTGGAGAACCTTGGAAAGCAGGATGTAGAAAGCAAATTCCAGTCCTTTCACTCCTAGGACAGAAGCAGCAAGCAGCAGACCAGCACAACAAAGCAGCAAGCAGAGTGTCAGTCCCTCCTACAGCATCCAGCTCTTCTCCTTAAGATTTTCCTTTTAGTCCAGAAGTGTTATGAAGTTATGGCGTCACAGCTCCAGTACTTATACCAGTTTTTGCCTTTGAAGTAGGCAAACTTCAAAGGAAAGTCTCTGTAGTGCACAAGACACTGCCTTTACCTGACCTGGCTCCAGACACACTACAAGGGGGTGGAGATAGCTTTGTGTGAGGACAGACACAGCCCTCTTCGTGTGTCAGTGACAAGTCCTTCCACCACTCTAGCTCAGGAAGACCCATCAGCCTGGTGACTGCCCATCAGGATATGCAGGGCATACCTCAGCTCCTTTTATGTGACTGTCTAGAGTAAATGCACAAACAGCCCAACTGTCACCCTCCCTCAGACGTGGATTCCACAGGCAGGTAGAGGCAAAGAATGGTCAAGCAAGAAAATGCTTATTTTCTAAAAGTAGCATTCAAATACGCAATTTAAAAAACAATTTCACTAGAATATGAATTTTTAAATTGTGAGTTCAGGGACTCCAAACTCCATATCTTTATCTCTTCCCAATTGGAAGTTACTCTTGACTCTTGTAAGAGGTTACAAGGCAGCTCCAATGATAACCTAGGGGAGAGACAGTCCTTGCAATAATGAAATCAGGACATGAAGAGCACACCAGTACATGTCTTACCTTTCAAATACACTTCACCCTGCCTATGGGGCGACCTTGGGCATACCTTAGGGATGCATTATATGTAGTAAAAGAGAAGGTTTGGGCCTGGCAAGTGGTTGCACTTGCCAGGTCGACATGGCTGTTCAAAACAGCCCAAACAGACACTGCAGTGGCAGGTCGGAGACATGGTTGCAGGGCTACTTATGTGGGTGGCACAATCAGTGCTTCACGCCCACTAGCAGAATTTGATTTACAGGCCCTGGGCACACACAGTGCACTTTACTATGGACTTACCAGCAAATCAAATATGCCAATGATGGATAATCAATTACAGATACAATTTACACAGGGAGCACTTGCACTTTAGCACTGGTAAAGTGCCCAGAGCCCTAAAACCAGCAAAAACGGAATGCAGCATACAGTCAAAAACCGGATGCCAGGTCTAACACTCCTTTACTCTGCTTTTCGTGAACCCCAAATGACCCTCATCACATATATCCAACGCCTTGTCTCCCAGTGCACTAGGAGTAATTATTCTACCATTACGCACTACTTTACCATCCTCACCAGACAGCCCGTTTCTCAACACCCAAAAGACACCAGTGTCTTCCTCCATTACACTATTATTAGGCCAGCCTTCATTTAACTACTCCCTCACTCTCTGTAAAGCAACATCTTTCTCTATGGAGTCTTTCCATTCATTTTTCAAGACACCATAGACTTCATCTAAAATGTCAGACACACATTCCTCTATATCTTCAACATCCATACTTTTTCTACTAACTATATTAATGAAATGTGTACACAACTAAGATAGTCAGCAATTTTGTTCTTAACACCAGGCACATAGATTACAGTATAACTGTAATCCAACAATGCAGCATGCGAGCTAGGCGAGGAGATGAATTAAACAAACCTTCGCAGGTCAGAACTTTCATAAGTGGTTTATGATCACTCCACAATTCAACTTGAGACCTCCAAATAAATGTTCTAAAATATTATAGACCCCAAACACAAACTAAAGCCTCCCACTCAATTACAGAATATTTCTCCTTAGACAGACAAAGAATGGGAGGCAAAAGCTATTTTACAATCTCTTCCTTGACCATCCATCTGGGTAAGGACCACTCCCATTCCATTATTACTTGCATCTGTAGTAACAATGCTTTTCAGAGTAGGGTCAAACCCTTTGTACGGGCGCACTTGTAATATCCCTTTTTATCGATACAAAAGCATCCTCACACTGCTTAGACCATCTGAACTACTTTTTCCTTTTAAGAAGTTGCCTATTTTGATATGTTTTGCTTGAAACATTTTGCACATACTTCGAGTAAAATGCAGCAAGCCCAAGAATGCCCTAATTTCTTCCTTGTTGGAGGGAAATGGTGCTTTCTTTATGGCCTCAACCACAGTTGCTTTAGATACAATTCCCTTCCTACTTATTTCATGACCGAGATATATGACATTCTTCCTTGATAGTTTGCACTTACTGAATTCAACAGTTAATCCATTTTCTTTCAGTATATCAAGAACCTTAACCAAATTCACATCATGTTCTGCCCTTGTTTTACCCATGACTAGGATATCATTTTGAAAGAATAAAATATCCTTGGATACCTGAAATATAAAAAACATGAGTCGTTAGAACATGGCAGCAGCCGATGCCAGTCCAAATGGAATCCTTATAAACTGGAAACACCAAAATGCGGTGATGAATGCAGTGAGTGTACGGCTGTCTGGTAAAGGGGAACCTGATGGTACTCTGATTTTAAATCAGTGGTGGTGAACCATTCTATTCCCTTTGTTAACTACATTAATTTTTGGAAGCGGAAATTGGTCAACTAGAATGTTCTTATTTAAGTCACTCAAATGTATGTGGAGTCTGAGTTTACCAGGAGGAGAAACCCAGTCTGAAGATTCAACGGGCTCAATAATCCTTGCAGACTAACTTCTCTAGTTCTGAAGACACTTCATTTCTTTTTTTTTTTTTTTTTTTTTTTTGAAACCGTTTATTGCAATCTCAAGTATATACAAGTATGGGCCTACAACCTTCCGGCCGGCCGCTAGAGTGACAGGAGCACCTGACAAACTTACAAAAGGGCACTTGGCGTTGCAGAGAAGTAAATCAGGAGGCATCAACGACGTGGGCCACATGACTCTAAGCCCACAATACGGTTTCATTTTATACAAACACAACAACATAGAAAAACCACACCCGCAAGGCAACCCGCAATCGAAAGTAACCGCACGTGCTCCTCAAATGAGGGACCCCGACCATCCACAGGAATCTAAAGAGGGGGAAGGGAAACAAGTCCAGGACTGGGGGAACTCTGTGCCCGGGGCTGGGGGAGGGGGTCAACTAGGGGGACGGAGCCGGTGAGGCAGCAGGCAGCAGTGGTGGCTCGCAGATACCCCCGCGGTAGGCGTTCCAGGGGCCCCATATTTTCACCCACGCCCCAGGCTTGCCCCTCGCCACATACACCACCTTTTCTCGGAACATGCACCAATCCATATGTTCTTTCCAGGCCGACACCGCCGGGGGCCGCTGGGATCCCCACAGTTGAGCGATGTCACGCTTAGCTATCATATATCCCAGAGTCACCCATCGCGTCTGCGGAACCGAGTAATCAGTTGGTTCCCACACATTCAGCAAGCATCTCCTCGCTTCAGGCAACAGCGCGACATGCGTAACCAGACGCAGGACCTCATGCACACCACGCCAGAATCGCTCCACCTTCGGGCATTCCCACAAAATATGCAAAAAAGTCGCCAAAGCACCACACCCACGCCTACACAACCCATCCTCAGCATAACCCATACGCAGAAGCCTTGGCCCCGTCATGTAAACCCGGTGGAGTATCTTAAGCTGGACGAAGCGAAGGCGAGCCGGTATGGCCACCTCCTTCGGAGAGGCCACCGCGGAAATCCAGTCTTCGTCGTCCAACTCCAGCCCGTCGGCAACCCAAGCCTCACGGAGGCCGGTCAGCAGGCCCGAGCGGTCATTAATCAATTTTTTGTAAATGAGGGAGATCGTGCTATCCGGAACGTGGCCATCCAGCACTCTATCCTCCAGGGGGAAGACTCCGGGATGGAGGCGACGTCTGGGAAGACGGAGCCCAGCGCGTGACGGACCTGCAAGTACCGAAAGTATTCACTGCCCTGCAGCTGAAACTCCGTCTGCAGCGTCTCGAATGTTTTAAATCCCCCTCTCATCCAGAGGTCCCCCACTTTACTGATGCCAATCGAGTCCCACTTCTCGAAGCCCTTTGAGGTCCACAGGGAGCCCAACCGCTGAGGCGCATACAACGGCGACGCCCGGGTCAAACGGTCCTTCCACCCCATAGCTGCATTGGTCGCGTGCCACACCCGCACCATGACACGCGTGGGCCACGTCAAGCGGGGATCCGGCGCTCCAGAGTAGAGCGCTCGATTGTAGTCGCCACCGGGCAGGAGCATCTTGTCCATTTCAAATGCCGGGTTCAGGGCGGGCCCATAGAGGCCGTGATTAATTGCAGCTAGCTGGGAGGCCCAGTAATACCGCTTAATGTCCGGGAGGGCAATCCCCCCGTCATACCACGGGAGCGTCAACTTCGCCAGGGCTATACGCGGCCTCCCGTCCCAGAACAGGCGGCGCTGTAGACTCTCCACCTCACGGAAGTAGTGCGCCGGGACTAGGTCCATAGTGTTCTGGAGAGCGTACAGGAAGCGCGGCAACAACATCATCTTAAACAATGCCGCCCGGCCGAGCGGCGAAAGCGGCAGGCGCCGCCAGCGCGCGACGTCCTCCTTCAAGCGCTGGAGGGGGGGAAGCAAATTTCGCTCGTAGCGGGCCTCCGGGTCCAGCGTGATATAGACACCCAGGTACCGAAACCCCTGTGAGGCAATCCGGATCGGACAGCCCCGCGGGAGGACGGGAGCCTCCCCGGAAAGCACATAGACACATGATTTAGCCCAGTTGATGACGAGGCCTGAGTTACGGCCAAAGGAGCGCAGGACATCAACCAGGACAATCAGTGATTTGCGCGGGGAGGCTAGGTACAAAAGGATATCGTCAGCGTAAAGGGACACGCGGTCCTCATACTCGGGGGTCCAACGGAGACCACGGATGGAAGGGTGCCACCGCAGCCACTCCGCCAGGGGTTCCAAGGCCAATGCAAACAGGAGCGGCGACACGGGGCAACCCTGTCGCGTGCCCCGTCCCAGCGCGAATGGGGCCGAGACTCGTCCATTCACTACCACCTGCGCTAATGGGCCCGAGTACAACAATTTGACCCAGCTGATGAATCCCGGTCCAAATCCAAATTTCGCCAGCATCGCCCAAATGTATGGCCATTCGAGCGTGTCAAACGCCATGGTGGCGTCTAAGGACGCCAAGATGGCCGGCTCCCGCACAAACGGAACACGCGCGAGCACCCCGTGCAAGCGCCGCAGATTGAGGGCCGTGTTGCGATGGGGAATAAAGCCGGACTGGTCTTGGTGGACCAAATCGCCCACCACGCCGACCAGCCGGTTGGCTAGCACCTTGGCGAGGATTTTGGGCTCCGCATTCAAGAGCGAGATAGGCCGGTAGGATGTAACCCGGTCTCGAGGTCTCCCTTCCTTGTGGATCACCACGATTGTAGCCAGACGTTGGTCAGGCGGGAGGGAGCCCAGCGAGTGGGCCGCCAGGAACATCGCGCGGAGGTGGGGTGCCAGTACATCCGGTCGCAGCTTATACAACTCGATAGGGATGCCGTTCGGGCCCATGGCCTTGCCAGATGCGACCGAGCGTATGGCGAGGGCAATTTCGTCCGAGGTAGGAGCAGCATCCAACGACTCCCTGTCCTCCACCGAAAGGGAGGGCAACGCGATATCTCGAAGCAGGGCATGGGAATCCGCCTCCGAGCAGGGAGAGACCGGGGAATACACCTCGCGGAAATACTCCGCGAAGCAAGAGACAATGTCTTCTGGCTCGGTGACACGTACACCATCCATCCTCTCAATCAGCGGTACCACACGACTCGCTCTCTCCTTTTTATCCAACCACGCAATCAATTTACCAGCCTTATCACCCACATCATACAGTCGCCCCTGTTGCTCTCTACTGAGGCCCCTGGCTGCCTCCGTGACGAGGGCCCTATAGGCCGCTTGCTTAAGGTGTAGAACATGCAGTGCAGCATCCGTCACCCCACTCCCCAGATCACCCTCTAATTCAGTAATTTCGGCCTCCACCCGGGTCACCTCCTCCTGCTCGCGCCTCCGGGCATGGGATATGAAGGAGAGGGCCTCCCCCCTAAGAACTGTCTTGAAGGCCTCCCACAGGGAGATAGCCGAAGGGACAGACCCCACATTCTCCTCAAAATACCGCTGCAAGCATTTAATCAAATCAGCACGAATGGTGGGGTCGCGCAGGTACCAGGCATTGATTGGAGCTACCCTGCCCTCCCCCCTCGGGAGGACACCAAAGTGCAACAGGAGCGGGGAGTGATCTGAAATACCCCGCGCCAGATGGCGCACCTCTCCCACCCTCCCAGCATAGGCCGCAGGGACAAGGATATGATCAAGCCGCGAGAGGCTACCATGGGCACCCGAATGGAAGGTGTATTGCAGCTGCGTGGGATGTTTTAAGCGCCAGCAGTCCACCAATCCCAATGTATCTAAGAGGCCGGACAGCCACGCCTGCGCCCGGGGGAGGTCCCTAGGGGGGTGACGATCCATAGTCCCAGAAACCACCGCATTGAAATCCCCCCCAACCACCAGAAGCCCCCCGGGAAGGTCAAGGAGGAGGCGCCCCAGGTCCGCAAAAGTGGTAGACTGTAGCCCCGGTGGGACGTACACTGAAACAAAGACAACCACTTTGCCCTCCATTCTCCCCACCAAGGCAGTGTAGCGTCCCCTCTCATCATGGCGCACCTCGTCTATTTCCAGAGGGAGCGAGTTCTTAACCATGATGCCCACCCCCCGCGAGCCAGACGTGAAGCCCGAGTGGGCCACCAAACGATAGCCACGCCGATTCATGGCACAAAAGGAATTACCAATAAGGTGTGTCTCCTGCAGAAAGACCACATCTGGCGAAATTCGTTTCAGATACTGCAGGACCACACCTCGCTTAATCCTATCCCCCAGTCCATTAACGTTCCAAGACAACAAAGTCAAGTCCCTACCCCCCATCACATACAGAAGCCATCATTCGTCCCCCCGAGAGCACCTCAAAAACACCAATACAGTAAAGGGTTTGCCTTGCGGTAAAAACGAACAACACCCCACCCCAACCCACCCGTCCCAACAGAACTCCCCCCTCCCTGCACCCCTGCATGAGCCCAAACAGCCCCCCCAAAGTGCAGTGTGCCTGTCGCCCCATAGATGAAAACACTAACTAGTCCCCCAGAGGAGGAGGGAAAGCCCCCAAGAGACCCCGTACGACCTCCACGGGAGGGGAACTTACACAATCAGTCAATGATGACAATAATGTTGTCCAGAGCAAGGCCTACTATTAGTCCCTCAGTCCTGATCCGGCAAGCCCTCCCCACCAACCGCGCCCCCCCCACCCCCCCGGCCCCGATCGCCGGGCAAAGTGTCCAACCAGTCCCCGGCCGCCTCGGGACGATCAAAAAAGTGCGTGCGGCCATCCACCTCTACCCTCAACTTCGCTGGAAAAAGCATCGCATACTTGAGGTTCAGGTCCCGTAGGCGACGTTTGACTCCGAGAAAACTCAGTCTCTGCTTCTGGACCGCCGGAGTAAAATCAGGATAGAAGTTTACGTCCATATTGTCGAGTCTGACCGGTCCTTGTTGCCTAGAAGTCTGCAGGATAGCGTCTCTGTCCCGAAAGTTGAAGATCCGGGCAATGAGAGGCCTCGGAGGGGCTCCGATCTTAGGTCTTCCTCCGGGGACCCTGTGGGCACGTTCCACTGCGAAGAGTTTACTCAGCCCCCGGGGCTGGAGACGGGTGAGGATCAGGTCGACACTTCATTTCTGATACTCATTGGCACATTCCTGGCCTTATGTACACAAGGTATGGCATCATTTTCCAACATAATTTTGTGTTGAAATCCCTTTAAATCGCCACTAGAAAACACCTCTGGGTATGAAGTTAAAATCTCACCCTCCTCTTTGTCCCCACCATCTTTTATGGCTAGGACAGGTTTGGAGCTATTTATGATAATACCCAGATCTCCCTGGTCCCACCAGCCCAAAACAGATGGCCCAGTTTTAGAGACATATAAGTTGCACAATGCCTCTCTTTTCTAAAACATAAAGGGTAATTTCATGTAACTCATAGTTGTTGAGTTTGCTGGAGTCTGCAGATGGTTTCTTTAGTAGGGTGTTGACTTCTGAGTATTTCCAGTCCTCGGGGAAGGTGGCAGGGGCAATTGAGGTGCTGAAAAAAGAGGTGAGTATGTGGCAGATTCTAGGTTGAAGATGTGGTGAGGGCATGGGTCGGCAGGGGCCCCTGAGTGGACCAAGTTTATGATGGAGGCGATGTCCTGTGGGGCGAGCTTGCTCCATTCAGCTAGTCTAATGTCTGTGGTGGTAGCAGGGTTGTTGTGTTGCTTGAAGAAGTCTGTGGCTTAGGGCTGGAGTTTGAAGTTTTTGCAGATATTTGCAATCTTGTTGTGGAAGAAGTGTGCAAGGTTGCTGCAGAGTTCCTGCGAGGGGGTAATGTTTGTTGCAGCTCAGGGGTTGGAGAATTCTTTGACTATGTTCAAGAGATTTTTGCTGTTACTGAAGATTGATTCGATGTATGAGGCTAAGGCCGTTTTCTTCGATTCTCACAACTGTCTGTGGTAGAGGTTGAGGGCTGTTTTGAAGGTGGTGTTGACGGTCGTGTCCTTGCTGGGGTGCCACCTCCTTTCCAGTTGTTTACAGTGTTGTTTAGCGGTTCTGATGTCTTCAGTGTACCAGCTAGCCTGCTTGGTGGACTTTCTGTGGGCGTTGTTGCTTGTGAGAGCGATACTGTCAGCGCAGTTGGTGATCCAATTATGGACGTTTGACATTTTGGTATAGGCTGTTGGGAGAGATGGGGTGGGTGGTGTTGAGGGCATTGATCCATGTGTCCTTTGAGAGTCTGTAGTGGAGGGCATAGGACAGACTGGGGGAGGAGGCCCGTGAGCTGGTGATGTTGAAGTGGGTAATGGAGTGGTCGGTCCAAGTGAGTTCTGTGATATGGTTGTACCTGATGCAGTTGCTGGAGGTGAAGATGGGATCTAGCATGTGGCCTGCGGTTTGCCTGGGATCGTGGACGAGTTAAGTGAGTCCGATATTGCTCATGCAATTGAGGAGGGTGGTAGTGTTGATGTCATTGTGGTTGTTGAGATGGAAGTTGAGGTCGCCGAGGAAAATGTAGTTATTGGAATCTATGACAAGGTGGCGATGAAGTTGGCAACGAAGTTACAGAAGGCGGGATGTGGTCCTGGAGGACGGTAGGCAAGGGTGCCCCCGATGGTGGTTTTGTTGCCTGTTTGGAGTTGAAAGTTCAGATATTTCATGGCTGGGGTGATGTCATCCTTTGTGGTGGTGCATTGGATGGATTCCTTGTGTATGATGGTACTCCCTCCGCCAGGCTTGCTGATGTGGTCGTAGTGGGTGATCTTGTATCCTTCGGGTATTGCGGTGGTGATGTCGGGCATGGATGTGGGGTTCAGCCAGGTCAATGTGAGAAAGAGGACGTGGTGTGTTAGGGTGGAAATCAGGTCCTATATCTCAGTGGTGTGTTTACATAGTGAGCATGTGTTGAAAACAGAGCATGCGAGTTGGTGTTTTTCTTAAGGTGGTGTCTGCGGTGTATTTGGGCTGGTGTGTGTGCTGTGGCAGGTGAAGTACCAGTGGATGCAGGTGAAAGGTACTACCGTGGAGTGTGGGTTGGCGCAGTGGCAGTGTTTGTAGCAGTGCCTGGGTTGTAAAGCTCATGATGGTGTGTCTGCGGTGGGCTGGAAGGCAAGGAGTTGTGGCGCTGGGCGGTGGTCCAGGCATGGATAGGAGCACCATTGGCACGCCTTCAGCTTGCCAGCTGAACACCAGCTGCGTGGATGCCCAGAGTCCTGCAATAAGTAGGTCCTGGGGTGGGTGGGGCTTCTGCTGGTGGGATGAATGGTGTGTGGGAAACCCTGGGTGGGAAAACCCTGGCAGAGGCAATGTCACTTGATCAGGCTGGAGCAAGCAGGAACTGGAGGCCACAGGCAAGTGGCAGGCTAGGTGCCCATGTGCCTACCAGTGCAGTTGTGCTGCAGCCTACATTAAGTAGACCCTGGGGTGGGTCGGGTGGACAGGGCCTTCTGTTGGCAGGAAGAAAAGTGAGTGGGAAGAACCTGTTGAAAGAAGAATGAAAAGGATTTCCAATGCTCAGTCTAAGATTTCTTTTGCACAATAAATCTTCAATCTCAGTGGTTCTTAACATTTTGACTTCTGAGGACCCCCAATTAATTATTAATTAAACCCGGGGAAGCCTCTGAATCATTATTGGAATCTGGGGAGCCCAACTGAGCCTTTACTGAAAGACAGGGACACTAACCTAATAATTTTTGATGATTTGAAATGCAAAACAATACACACACAAAAAATCAATCATCAAACAAATACACACATGCTAAAATATTTTATTTAATTCACAAGCAAATATAAAACAAAAGATACACATATTAATAGGAAGAGTCGAGAATTCAATTGAGGCCATTATCATACATACTATATTCTGTTTGATGCACTAGCAATGGTCTTGCACAGCTCCCATGAATCATTCTGAGAAAACTAATTTAGGGGCTAATTACAATGCATGCATCGTGCACTCCAGTCGACTGCGGAAAGACCACCGACTCCCAATAGCTTTTGTACAACTGCCGAGATGGTGGTTGGAGACAAACTGCATCCATAGAGCAGTACAGGGATCTCCAACCGCTGTCTGGATTATGATGTGGGTTTCCAATGACCTGACGTGGTGGTCCGATCGGCTTCCTTGAGTCGTTGGAAATGAAGGATATGGCGTGCATGCAGTCTCTGTCATGGATCCTTTCTTCCAGGTCCCTCCTACACCTCGGAAGCTGAACCCGAATGCAGGTAAGCCCTTTTGCTGTATGTATCCCCATTGACTGGACTGTGCACATTCTGCCACAGTCCAGCGATGGAGTGCACAAGGCATATCCCCACATATGTTATGCATGTGTGTACATATCACATGTTTTTTGTTAGTTTTGTACAGATTTGCAGTGACACATTCGGGGATATGTGCTCTGCTGTAGATGCGACAGCCGCAGTAGCAGTGGTTGCATCATAATATGGCAGTGGGAAGCTTCCTGGCCTTGGCGGTCGGAAAGGGCTCGCGAAGATGGCGGTTGGACGGTTGGTCCGACCAGCTTCGTAATGAGGCCCTTAATTTCTAATCTCCCATTTCAAATTCCTTCACATTTACAGAACGTTTGAAATTTTCAATTATACATGTATCTTCTTTATTTATATGAACTTTATTAATCTGTTAATATTTTTTAATTTTCTAAGCAGTAACAGATTCCCTGAGTAGACTATGCAGACTACCCTTAAGTCCTTGGACCACCGATTAAAAGCCACTGTAGAATCTATCTCAATTATGCTTTTAAGAAAGATACAATATTATTCAAATGATGTAATTATCACTTGCACAAGTGCAAACCACCAAAGCACAAGCTGTAAGGTTTAAGCTACAGCCCCATTAAAGTCAGTCATTCTTTCTAAAGTGATCAAGAACCACATGACCATTCTAGAAGCAATAATAGACTCACGTAAGCAGATAAGAACAAAACTGACCTGTAGTTTGTACTCTTTGCGATTAAGAATGACAGCTGTGATCTGCTGGTCCATGAAAATAAGGATGGTGAATAAGAGTGCGGGAATGCCAGCCAACAACGATATCCACCATGGATTGCCACCAAATGGATACACGATCCATCCTCTATTGGGATTTGTTGGCTTAAAAAACATAAATGAATTATTTAGTCACTTTTTCAAATAAAATATTCTTTAAGAATTTCATAACACAGCACTCTTAGGATAAACATAGACAGTTAAATGTTGGAGGATAAAAAATATTTGCGGAATAGAAAAACATAGATCTAGACTTACACCAGGGGAGCAACAGAATTGCAGCTGTGGCATGAAAATTAGGGATAACCAGAATATGAGACACACAGTTTCTGATTTAGAGTTCCATAACATACAGTTCCTTTAAAAAAAAAAAAAAATAAGTAGAGACACCTGTCAGCACGCCCGTTTCATGTACAGATAGGGGATTCAAAGGTTGCTTTGCAATGGGACCGCCCTAAATGCAGAAATAGATCCTAAGCACATCTAAGGGTACAGACTGAATGTCTTGTGGAGCAGCAGCATATGGCTTGTCAACTACCTGGAAAGGGTCAATGTTATATCCTCGCCCTGGGGCATTCAGCTTGCCAGACAGCCACGCATAGTTGGGAATTATACGGGGATGGGTGACAGACAGGCTCATACGAGCCTGTGAAAGAGAAAGATCTTCTATATCTGACCATGGATCTATCACATATCTTTGTGGTTGGAAGCATGAATGGAATGGGGTTTAAAAACAGAACTCTAAGGGAAGAGAAGCTTATCGTGGTTTCCTTGACCCCTGCCCCTAAATCAGACTCCGGCCAGGTCTTCACCAGCAGTAGCATGACTTAGGAGTTCAGTGATGCTCTATTGGCCGAATATACAGAAGGTGCAGTGCTAAAGCCACCTGCTGTGTTGGAATGGATGTTACCCTGAGAGTTTTCAATTATCGCATGACTCTGAGTGTAGACAATTGGGGAGGTGCTTTGACCACTCCTGCCTTCCCATTGTTTGTCTGTTAGAATAGTACAATTAGCAATGCTCAACACAGTGTTGATTCTTAGACACCAATGTAAAAAACATAGGATGGACTTAATGTCTCCTTCTGCTGGCAGGAAACTATCACATGCCACATCAGTTGATTAGAGTTATAATGGAGATGGAGTGAAATTGTTTTAACACTGACAACAGACCTCTTCGTTCATCCTCAGTTCTTAATATAGTTGTCCCTAAATTTAAAAGATCTAACTGAGGCAGCAGGAGCCTTGGGACCTGCACCTCCAAACTGTGAAAGCCTATGCCTTCTGAGTTCAAAAGGAAGCCTGATTTACTTGCTTTTAAATAATCCTTAAAAACTTGGCTTTACAATCACTAAGATTCATGTATCGGGTCTTCTTTCCATATCCGTTGGATGTTTCACCACTCTTGAGCCAATTCCTAGACACCTTCGGGTATTAGAGCCCTCTATGAATTTTATTTTCATTTCATTTTCATTATACAGTGATCTCAACTTAAGACCTAACTTAGAGGCTGACAATTATGGGACATCTGGCAGAGATTGGTGGTTGTCTTGTGTGCCAAACTCATCATTCTGTGCATCATTTAGAGGTCGGAGGATGTTGATTCTCCCGACAGTCAAGCCGCTGGCAGACATGGCGTTGGAAAGGTCCTTATTGATGCATTAATGTTGTTCCAGACAAGTGACTACACTAGTGTAGGCACTGCAATAAACTATTCTTATTCCTTACTGGTTGAATGTGAGGAAGTTTCTTTTGATGATGGACACAGCTGAATTTCCTTTATGGAGTAGGTGTGTACGTCATGCATGTTTTCAGAAAAAAAGGATCATTTTTGTGATTACCCATTGTCAGCACACACTCCCTCGCCTCCACGGACTACATCCTCCTCGGGGACCTGAACTTTCACCTCGAGAACAACAACGACTCCAACTCTTCCACCTTGATCGCCAACCTCGGACTCAGACAAATCGTCACTACACCCACCCACTTCGCAGGCCACACGCTCGACCTCATCTTCTCCGCAAGCCCCCACGTCTGCATCAACCACACCACCGATGCATCCACTTCACCTTCAGGAAACCCATCATGCACCACCGCAACCAACAGTTGTCTCGCCACTGCTGGAGCAAAGTCACCGAAGACCAGCTATCCACTAGCCTCGCCCGGAGCCCACCCACAGACCCGACCGACCCAGACGACGCCGCCCGCAACCTCAGACAGTGGATCGACGACTGAGCCAACACCCTCGCCCCTCTCAAGAAACCCCCCAACAGCCACACCAGCAAGAAAGCCAGCTTGGTCACTGAAGACCACCAGGCCTCCAAGCAAACCTGCCGAAGGCTACAGAAGAACTGGCTCTGTGAACGAACACCTGGAAGCTACACAGCCCACAAGAACGCCACCCGCAGACACCATCACCACATCAGATCCGCCAAAAGGGTCTCCTTCAAAGACCGCCTAGACAGCAACGCACGCATCAGCAAAGAGCTCTTCAACATCGTGAAGGAACTCTCCTACCCCAGCACCAACACCAACACCAACGACATCCCACCTTCACAAGACCTGCGTGACTCGCTGACCACCTTCTTCCACCGCAAGATTGTAGACATCCACGACCGCCTCAACACAGCCACCGCCCCGACAACCACCGAGACCCCCACGGCCACCATGGGCACCAACCGTCTGACCTCCTGGACCAACATCAACGACGATGACACCATCAAGATCATGAACTCCGTCCACTCCGGATCCCTGTCAGACCCATGCCCTCACCACATCTTCAACAAAGCCAGCACCACCATCGCACCCCAGCTCCAGAAAGCCATCAATATCTCCTTCGAGACAGGCTCCAACGCATCCAGAACGCCTCCGCACGCCTGATCCTCGACATCCCTCGCCACAGCCACATCACACCCCACCTGAGAGCCCTGCACTGGCTTCTCGTCAACAAGAGGATAACCTTCAAGCTCCTCACGCACACAAAGCACTCCACAACACCGGACCAGCGTACCTCAACAGGGTAGACCCAAGACCTACTGACCTTCAGAAGACTCCTCAAGACATGGCTCTTCGAACAGTAGCAGCATTCCCCCACCCCTTAGCGCCTTGAGACCCTCACAGGTAAGTAGTGCGCTTTACAAATGCTTGATTGATTGCAAGCCTTGCTTTGTTTATTTGTATATTTGAAAAGGATGATAAGTAAAAAAAATACCAATGTAATCTTACAGCTATAATTTAACTAATAAGTTAAGCATGATATTGGATCAGTTTTCCTAACAAAAACAAAATTCCATTGACTAGCATTCCTGCCATTTTGTGCTGTGTGCTTTTTTCCTGGCACTTGAAAATGCAAATATATCATAAAAGAGAAGAAAACACTTTCCAGTTCCATTTGATGTTACAGTGCTGTGCATGATGGAGCCGCGCTTCATATTAATGGCTTGGTCTCCAGTGACCCGCATACATAGTGTACAAAATCGTCATCACTTCAAGTACATACAAATCGGTTTCTTCACATCACAAAATACATTCAGCATGTTGTTCAGCCAATGGTCATGACACATAGCCAAGAGTTACCAGAGTCTATTGCTTTTTACAACCAGATTAGGACTGTAGATAACTGAGAAGGGGGGTTAGATTTGCAGGTAAAAAACAATTGAAGAGAATAAATACAATATGTGTGAGGGAACTGATTGCAATGTAGATCACTGTCAACCCAACGCTCCTGCACACTCCCATGGTTTCCACATATCACTCACCTTACATGCTTTCCTGTTATTCTAGTGCCTAAAACCAATATCATATCTGCACATATACACTTTGCTTCATGTGCACTACTGGCGGTTTTTATATTTGCCATTTGTTTTTGCACTAAAGTAAACAGTCTAGTAAAATAATCAGAATGTTGCTCCAACCTTGAATTCAGTGGGGACGATCAGTTTGGGAGTTTCCAATCCGCAGTAAGCATCGATTCCACAGAAAATGAGGATCGTCGCTATAATTGAGAAATCGCTCACCAGCTTCCTCACCTAGGATCATGAAAGAAAGGGCACACATGTACAAATGAATAGAACACTGTAATTCATAGTTAAGCCCATATGCACAGTACGCCCATAAAAGTGACTAATAGTGACAAAAATCATAAATTTGCTGTATCCAGCAGAGCAACCTGGTGCAATATTATTATTATTTGTTTACCGACAAGTCTTTATTTTGCTCTTGTAAATCTGCCATGTGGCTTTTGTGATTCATTCACTGTTATCCAACAGAGGCTTGCCATTAGGCAGGCTCAAGAAAAACCCCAGATGCATGCAGTCACTGTGCGCACGTGTACGTTTTTTTTTCAGGAACACACAGTATATTTGCAGCAGGACAAATGGGGTTTGCTTGCGGATGTTTTGCCAGTGAATTGTTACCACTAGTGGTGAGAAGGAAGACCTGCCGACGTGCTTGTCCATGCACGTGGCCACTACATATTGACTACTGCAAAAAAAAGTAAAAAAAAAAAAATATATATATATATATATATATATATATTCACTGAAAAAACCATAGGTTTCACACACGTTATAGTTACGAATTAGCATTTAAAAAACCTTGCAAATTCACTTAAAAAACCATAGGTTTCACACATGTTATAGTTAGCTGGACATTTCACTCGTAAAAAAACAATGAAATTCCCCCGTTATAGTAACTGCAGGCAACTATAACTCACGCGACCGCAATCCTCTGCTGATGACGTCAGATATTACATCACTGTATTTAGACACCTATTTACCCATGTCTTCTTCCATTAATCTTTAGCTATACATATATTACAAATATTTATTTTTCAGAAAGACACATATGTCATCAGTGATGTAATATCTGACGTCATCAGCAGAGGATTGCGGTCGCGTGAGTTATAGTTGCCTGCACTAACTATAACGGGGGAATTTCAATGGTTTTTCACGAGTGAAATGTCCAGCTAACTATAACATGTGTGAAACCTATGGTTTTTTAAGTGAATTTGCAAGGTTTTTTAAATGCTAATTCGTAACTATAACGTGTGTGAAACCTATGGTTTTTTCAGTGAATTTGTACGGTTTTTTAAATGCCAAGTTATGTTTTTATTATTTATTTATTTTTTCAGGTTTTTCGCACGGTGCTCTGCGCTCACCGTGCGCGCACTGTGGGCGCTGGGTGCGCTTCGCGCACCGAGCACCCACGGTTCGCAGTGCGCGCAGGGTGCGCGCACCTCGCGATTTTTTTAAAAAAAGAAATTGTTTTTTTCTCCCTTGGGGGTCCTTCTGTGACCCCCTGACCAAGGCTAGGGGGTCAGGAACTGTCCACTCTGCCCCCTTTTCACGTTCTCCACCTTTGTTTTTCACCCCCTCAGACTGCGAAAGACAAAATGGCAGCCGACACTTACTGGTTTCGACCGATTCGAATGTTTACTGACATCTAACAACCAATCAGAATTGCGCGCGCGCGGCAGGGTGCGCGCACAGTGCGCGCACGGTGCGCGCTTATAGATATTGATATGCTTTTAAATGCTATTTTCTCAGGAAATACTGAACAGATTTACACCAGACCTGCAAAAGGCACTTCCTTGACCTTATGGCTACCTCTCTGCCAAATTTCAAGTAATTCTGTTCAGCCGTTCGGGCTGTAGCTGTGTCTAAAGGTCCTATGGAAAAATGCATGGGGAAAACGTGTTTGGGACCCCCCTTTTTCTCGGCCCCCGCTTGACGAATCACCCCGAGACTTTTTAGGGTAGGAGCTGAACGGAGCGCCCCATTAGTTTTGAAAATTTCGCGAGGATTCGTCAACCGGCGCCAAAGTTATTCAAAATAGAATTTTGAGATTTCCTATGGAAACTAGGTTGTAACTATAACTATCTACTGGCGACCGCCAGTAGATAATATATATATATATATATATATATATATATATATATATATATATATATATATATATATATATAGTTCAATGGAACACTCTATAAATTTGCCCTTTTAAAATGATGTTTACACATCTGTGATTTTGGCAACAGCCAGGTTCTATAATGTGTGAAGTCAGCTGGGGGAATCTTTACACTCCTTTTTTTTGTTTGTTTAAATATCTTTATTGTATTTCTTTTTTTTTGTTATACTTGGATATAAGATCATGTAAGAATTATTCAGTATTGCATTTAGTTATATATGGACATTCAATGTTAAATGGTACATATATTTGTGGTTCCCGATACAATTACAAATGCAAGGCAGTTATTTCTTTCTGCCTATAACATCGTAAAGAGAACAATTTCGCTCCATGTCCTTTGCATCCTGTTAGACCTGGCACCTTGGCGTGAGTCTCCCTTCCACTTTTTGTCGCTGTGCCTCATGTGTTTTGCTGGTGTTAGCTGCTCAGAGCACTGTGCCACTGCCAACCAGTGCCACAGTGCAAGTGCTGCTTATTTAAAATGTATATGTTGGTTGGATTCCATGATTGGCTTATTTGGTTTACTGTCAGAACCCAGTAAAGTGCACCAGGAGTGCCCAGGGCTTGTAAATACAAATGCTGCTGGTGGGCTTGCAGCACTGGTTGTGCCACCCACAGAAGCGGCCTGGTAAAATGTATCTAGGGTCTGCCATTGCAGAACCTGCGTGCAGTCTGGTACTGTCATGCTGACTGGGCAAGTGCACCCACTTGCCAGTCCCTAAACCTTCCCTTAACTTCATATCAGTCACCCCTATGGTAGGCCCAAGGGCAGGGTGCATTGTAAGCATAAGGTAGGACAAGCCTGATGTGTGTGGCATGTCCTAATAGTGAATTACAGCCATTTTCGTTTTTCACTATTGTAAGGCTACCTGTTCTCCATAGGCCAGAATGGGCTGTTAGAATTGCTACATCCTATGATCCTAATAGACCCAGGGAACATGGTAGAAATTCGAGTTTAGTATGCCTGAACTCAGAATAATAAAATACATATTTTAGTAAAGTTTATTTTAGTATTCTGTGTTTGCAAATACCACTTATAGAAAGTTGGTATTTGCTTGCTTGACCATTTCAGCCCGCCTCTGCTATGATGTGTATCTGCCTGTCTGGTTGTGTGAGTGACAGGGCTGGGGAAACCCAGAGTGGCAGGGCTAGGTAGCCTGGTGGTGAATAGGAAGATTGGCAGTCAGATGGGTGGGAGGAGTACACCTGGGCTCTGAATAGGGTTGTGCTCTGCTACCACAATGCTGGCTCCACCTCCTGCGGAACGGCTGATGTCTCTGCCCTGCACCCTGAATAGAAAGGCAGAGTCATGTCAACAGAGTGCTCAAGAACTGGTTTGGACTGGGCAAAGGCCCCTCAACCCCAGAGGAACAAAGGAATTAGGGGTATAAGTATTGGGATCCTGCTCCCAAGAAATTAGATCCTGCTGAAACAAGAAGAACCTCTGCCAGAGGAGAAGGAACTGGGAAAGCTGTAGGAGGAGTACTGTCCCTGACTTGGGGGATTGGCCTGCAGTGGTTGCCTTGCTGCTGAAGGAGAGGAGAAAGTACTAAAGACTTTGCTTCAACTTGTGCTTTCAAAAGATCTCCAACGGCTTGAACTGAGCTTGCCCCCTGAACGAAGTCCCAGGACCAGTGAACTTCACCCCCAGCTCCCCAGAGTCTTTTGGAAGTGCCTGCTGCTGTTGTTGGGCCTTCTGAGGGACTGCGTGTCGCAAGGAGCTGGAAGCGCGATGCAAGGAAGAGAAGCGTGCCGCCGTCGGAGCTGTTGCCGTCGCATCTCGCAGAGAGTGTCGCCGCTGCAGCATCGCATCGAGCGGAAGCGTCTCGCATCATTCCAGAAGTGTCTCGCAACGCCGAAGAAGCGTGTCGCCATCGCAGCCATCGTAGCTGTCGCATTGCACCGCATCGAGAGAAGAGTCTCGCATCGAGGAGGAAGCGTGTCGCCATCGCAGCCATCATAGTTGTCGCATTGCACCGCATCCAGAAAAGCGCCTCGCATCCACGGAGAAGCGTGCCGCCGTCGGAGCCGCTGTCGTCGCATCTCGCAGAAGGGGTGTCGCCGCTGCAGCATCGCATCGAGCGGAAGTGTCTCGCAACGTCGGAGAAGAGTGCCGCTGCCAAGGCCGCTGTCGTCGCATCTTGCCAAAGGTGACGCCGCTGTAGCTGACACATCGAGTCGAGCCTTCTCGCAACATCGGAGAAGCGTAACGCATCTGGAAGATCCCGTCTTTATTTCTTTTGCACCAAGAACTTCAACGCATCTGCATCGCTGCAACACTTTAGTTGCCCTGCGTGTCGCATCTAAGGTACATTGACTTAAAGTGTCGCATTTAAGAACTTAAAGAGAAACTAAGCAACTGTATTGTGTATTTTTAATCGTTTAATGGTCTTGTAATAATCCTATATAAAGAATCCTTATTTTTAATATAAATACCTGTCTGGTGTCCATTTGTAGTGTTGTCACTTGGTTCCTGTATGTGTTCACAAATGCTTAACCTATAACGCTCTGAGATAAGCCTTGTCTGCTCGCGCCAAGCTACCTAGAGGGTGAGCAGGGGTTGTTTTGGTAGTGTAACCCCTTACCCTGACTAGAGGAAAGGTTCCCTGCTTGTCACAAGTACCTACCTGTGCCAACCAGAGAACCCGGATTCTAACACATCCCATGTCACTTCTGTAGTCTCGGGTGATGCACGGATGTGGCTAGTTACAATGATCAATGTTCAGTTGTGTATTACCTTGGGGCGGCTCATTTAAGGACACCTCCGTTTGCAACCAAGGGGTCTATGGATCGTGCGAATAAAATATATGTATTTTGAACTATCAAACTATTAACTCACCTAAAACTGCCATCAAAAACATATCACAGCTGGGTCGAGGTTTGTGTGGTTTATGCGTATTCCTATCCAGTAGCTCGTTGGGGTGATATGTCGGCTTGTGCGATCGGCCAGATACCTGGGTCAGCAGGCCTGCGGTTAATACCATGTATTGCTCGCATCAGTGAGTGTAGTCTGTACCCTGGTATAGTTCTAATTCACAGCTGGTGTATGAGATACAATACATCTACGGGTCCATGGCCGCAGTATTCTCATTCGCTTCCTGTGAAGAGGCAAGGCTGTCTACTCTGTCTCCTTGTGTAAACGGCGTGAGGATGGTGTCCCGGGCCTGCGCTATCGGGTACTTGCGTGGTCCCGCTGTCTCCTCCTGATGCAGTGTTGTGCTTTCTGCTTGTGCCCACATACCATAAGGGATTTCAACCAGCTATCTATTACTGGGGGGTGGGGCGCTATGCTTCCATCTGATTGTAATGAGGCGCTTCGCCAAAATTAATCCCAAATTTCGGAATCTGGAGGTGACCCTGCTCTTCTTGGATCTATTATACAGGCCCAATATACAAACCTCCCATGAGTGTACCAGTGGTGCATCTGTGCAGTGCGTTAGCGCTGCGGTGACCGCAGACCAGTAGGGGTTGAGAAAGGTGCAGGACCATAGCATATGTATGAGATCTGCATTTATATATTGACACCGCGGGCACGCAGAAGTGGCGGTATTAAAATACCTATTTATTTTGTCCTGCGAGAGATATGCCCTCTGTATTATGTATATTTGTATGAGTTTAAATTTTGAGCTACTCGGTATGTATGAGGGACTGGCGAGTATTATTTCCCATTCCTTCTCTGTCCATGGATGTCCTCTGTCTTTGCCCCATCTCTCCCGGAGGCTCGACATGGGTTTGAGTGGATGCGTGAGTAGAGCTTCTACCAACCAGTGTACTATATGCGAGCCTGCGCCCATGATATGCAAGTACTGCAGTAGCAAGTGTGTTTCTGGCTCAGTCGTTATGTCTCCCTACGCTGCCATCAAGGACCTCACAATGGAGTTATGGAGAAGGAATTGCCCTGTCGGTAGCTCATAGTCCGCCGTCAGCGCCTCAATAGAGAGCAGGGAGCCGTCAGCATAATGGTCGCCTAGTGTCTCTAGGCCTGCCCCGTGCCAGTGCTCGAGTGCCCCGTCCGATGTGCCCGTCCTCCCTCTAGGCGTCCCCGTGAGCGGTATCAGTGGAGCATAGGGAGTCAGGCTACATGTAAGGGATAGACCTCTCCTATAACACCTGTGCACCAGTGCCAGGTATATCTGGGGTGGGCGTGGGAGACGAGCAGTGGGGTGAAACAAGTGGTGGACCTGAGATTTAGACCACGGCTGCTGCGTGTCAGCCGTGTCATCCAACCCCGTCCCATTTAACCATCTTGTTACCCACTGTAGCTGGGCCGCTAAATAACACAGTTCCATATTTGGAATTGCCAGCCCTCCTTGGCTGGCGGGGGCATATAATTTCCACAACGCAACTCGGGGTCTGCCCTTATTCCAGATTAAGTCACGAAACAGACTTTCCAATTCTCGAAATATTTTAGCTGGGACATGGACCGGGAGGTTCGAGAAATAGTACAGCAGCTTTGGTAGTATTATCATTTTTGTCAGTGTTATGCGGCCCATGGCACTTAACAGAAGAGTCTTCCAAAAGTGTACCTGAGCTCTAACTGCGGAAATTGCTCTGATTAGGTTTCCTTCTAATATGTCAGTGGGGGATTGATACATGAAGATGCCAAGGTAACGGAACGTTGTTGGGTACCAAGCAAGGGTGGAGTTAATATTAAACACACTTATTTCCGCCATAGTTTTGCTAAATGGGTACGCTCCCGATTTGGCCCAGTTTACCCGGCGCCCTGACATTTTCTCAAAGTCTCTGAGGGTATCTGCTATAGTCATGGGACTGGCGTGTAGGTCCCGTATGTACAACAGTAATTCATCTGCATATAAAGAGACGGCATGCGTACTGTCTCCCAATAGTCTGCCCCATTCGTCGCTATCCTGTCGGAGTAGCATCGCTAATGGCTCCATGGCTAGAGAGAAAAGCAATGGAAACAGCGGGCAACCCTGACGCGTACCCCGTCTCACCTGAATAGTGTCTGAAATAAGCCGTCCTGTCCGGACTCTGACATTGGGGCACTGGTGGAGCAATTGAATCATACTCAGGTAGTGATCCCCTAACTCGTGTTTACTTAACACCGCAGCCAGGTAAGGCCATTCCAGGGAATCAAAAGCCTTTTCCAAATCTAGCACTAGACAGCCAGATTGCGGCCATCTATGCAGCGCGTATTTCTGTACCCTGAAAAACCTACGGATATTGAGGGAGGTACTTCTAGTGGGGACAACACCATTCTGGTCCAGGTGAACCAGCGTTTTTACCAACGGGGCTAGGCGTTTGGCTAGTATGGACGCAAACATTTTATAATCGGTGTTTAAGAGAGCTAGTGGACGATAGGATCCCAGGGACTCAGGGTCTCTGCCAGGTTTGGGGACAGAGATTTTGTATGTCAGTAATAGCAGAGTCGTCTACAGCAGCCTCATATATCTTCAGCAACTGCGGTGCTAGTACGTGCGCATAGGCATTATAAAAACTCCGCCGGTAGGGCGTCAGGTCCCGGCGTCTTACCATTCGACAACGAAAATATACTCTCTCTAACTTCCTCAAGGAGAATAGGGTCATTTAATTCTGCTCTCTGCTCGCGAGTAGGGTGTGGTAGGGCAATTTCCGCTGGAATCTTTACACTCCATAATGTGAACACATATACATTTTCTTTTTGCATTATGTAAACAGCAGGAAAACAGCAAGAATTACAGTCTTTTATCAAGAACGAAAAGATTTATTTTATAAACAACATATGTATTTCTAGACACATGTTGCTGCACAGCATTTTCTGTCTGCAGTAGTAAAATACATTATTTAGCAACCAAGAATGCTGATTAAGCAAAATAACATTAAGATAATCTTTATGAATTCTGAATAGTCAAAATATGTTTAACAGCTTCACTACTACTAACTGCACACGTAGAGGGTGGTCAGTGGCTGCACACACACACACCTACACACACTCACAGACATACTCCCCCCTGCTGCCAGTGGCGGCTAGTCCGATATGGCGGAAGAGTCGCCCCCTCTCCCCTGCCAGCAGCAAAATAATTACAAATAAAATGATAATAAACCCTTGTTTATTATCGTTTTTTTGCTCTCTGAGCTGCGGCTTGGGGGCGGGGCCAGGTAATGACAGGCACTAGGGGGTTGGTTGCACTGCTCTCAGTGCGCATGATGCTTTGGCCGACTGTCTCAGGACGGCCAAACCATCATGTGCACTAAAGCTCTCTCCAACCCGAGCTGTGGTGCTGGGTTAGAGAAGGCAGGCACAGGCTCCCATTCACACTGGGAGTGCAAATCGAAGGCGCTTAGGCCAATCCTGATGCTGCTCTCATGCATGAAAGCAGCGTCAGGATATGCCGCAGTGAAGAGGAGTGCGATGCGGTGGTGCGGCATGTGTTTTTTTTTACTTTGTCTCCCCATCTGTCCGTCCACCCCCCTTCCAACACCGCCGCTCTATCAAGACTCCGGCCGTTACAGAGTGCAGGATGCCCAGTGTCCAAACTGTTCCAGTGTTTGCCGGTGCTCAGCACCAACACTTTGAGCTAATCACTGGCATGCATGTATGAGAGTTCTCCACATGGTGGCGCTATGTGCCTATTTTGTAGCAGTGGAGTGTTTAACTACTTAACACACGTTTAAAAAAATGAAAAAACAAGCAGTTCCAGGCCAAATGTCACACATGTTTGAGAGTGATGGTTAATAGGTAATGCTGGCACTGACATTCGCATTAAATTCAGGAGTTGTGGGTGATGCCAGCTGTAGTGGGCTCCAGTGAAATACCTTTTTCTACAAATTAAGCACTGACGGTGGCAGGAGTGTATGGCCCACTAACACCTAATCACACTGCAATTTAAAAGTAGTCTGGAGCTCTGTGGGGCTCTCTCTCGCTATTGCTTATTGTGCTTTGTTAGTCCTCGTGCAAAGCTTTATAAGGGAAAGCTTGTGGCAGCGAACCAGAGAATCAGCGGTATTTGCCGAATGGGGCGAGCCACACACAGGTGTGTGACACGGAAAGCACTGAGTGCCACGTCGTGCCCCATGCGTCACTTGTGGGACAAGCCAGATGTACGACCTCCTCAACTTCAAAGTTCACATTGATGTACCTTGACTTTTGCCCTTATAACTTCGGAAACTATGACACATTCAACCATTCCTTCTCTGACATTTGCTTTGGCCCCAGCATTTGATCAGTTTTATATTAGACCATGTAATGTCTTATTGACTTGCATACCCAACTGTTCCCTCTTTACACTAAAAACAGGTTTTACACTCTCTAGTCTGCCAAATATCTTAATTCAGGAAAGTAGATCACAATTCTGATACCTAAAAATTCTTTAATTGGCTTTCCAGCAACACACTATGGCACCCGATTTGGATGTCGGGCGGAGACCGTCTGGCCAGCAGTCGGAGGCTCTCTGCCCGACATCCTGAGTTTTCTCTCCGACTGCCATATTTTGATTACTGCGGTCGGAGGGTGAACTTCAAGGGGATTCCGCTCCTCTTCCGACAGGCTCCGTGAGCCCGTTGGAAGAGGAGCAGAATGGTAATCCCTTCAATTACAGCTGATCCAGGCTTGGCTCCGCCGTCGGGATCACAACGTCATCTTTTTCGACAGCCAATCCATATTGGCCTTTCCAACATGGATTGGCTGTTGGAAAGCAACTTTGGGTGGCCCTAAAAGGGCCCACTTCACCCTGGCCCTCCACATATGGGCCTCAGGGACAATTCAACATCCCTGCAGGAATGTTTACAAACTTCCATTTTCCAATGCGAGCTTGCGCTACACGTGTTTTCAGCCCGCCGCACACGCTCCCATTGGAAAAGGAATGTTTCCAACCACACTATGTGCGGTCGCATCAAAATTAGGTGTCGGAACCACCAACCTATGGTCGGGCGGTTCTTTCCCTGTAATGATTTCAGGCGGACATAAGTCCGCCCAACATCGTAATGAGGGTCAAAGTGTCTTCAATTATCATTCACTACTTCAGAAGTTGGGCATATTTGTTCAAAGCTTCTTAGTCGCTGCCACAAGAATATGGACTCTCCCCTCCTTTGTCATATGCTTGATTCTGGAGCTTCTCTCTTCAACATGTCTTTTCTTTTTCACATTTTTGGATCCTTCCCTGACTGTTTTGGACCCTTACATCTGCTGAATTGATCCATGTACAAATGGACTTCTGAAGTTCACCAATTCTAGAGTTTTGGGATTAGGTAGCACTAAATTATTATGTTAAATAAATAACAGAGTCTCTAGTCATGATTTAATTATATTTTCTGTTAAACATGTGGCTTGGATTAAAGAGGGCCATCTTGAGCACTCCAAACACCAGTCAATATATGATTCCTTTGAGTTCAGTCTTCTTAAGTTCTTTCTTCATAAGCCAACGGTCAGCGTATCTTTGTAATTTCCACCACACACTAGCCAACATGTGTTTCGCCTCTGGACATTTGTATTCCATTAGACTTCATCAGGGCTGAAAATAGAACATTTCCTCAAATCATGTATCCAATGATCAAATGAACTCAACTGTATGAACTCGAATAGGAGAGTACTCCAGACTTCGTAACAGGTGGACCGTATTGAAGGCCAATACTGAGATCCAACTGTGGACGCAACTGCCAACTCAAGAAAACTATAGGAAACAGTAAGATACTGTATTACTTAACTTTGGAAAATAAGAGGCCGCAGTCCTCATAAAATATTACTTGTATTTGTAAAGTGCTCTTCAATACCTGTGTATCTTTGTGCTAAATAGGAAGGATGCAAGACTTAATGAGTTACGAAATAAGCATGTTAAACTTCCTCTGCAAATTTAGTTAAAAAGCACAAACTCTAATGACTAAAATGTCACCATAAAAAAAAAAGTCAGATGTAGGGATCAGGAGTTATTTTGAAAAAGGTTTCACAAAGAAACAAGAACTCAGAAAGTGGCCATGTAGTGAGGTCAGATACAGCTGAAAGGCAATTCAGTGGAGAACAGGGAAAGTTTGGATTGGAGCTTGATTCAAAGAATTCCTGTGGGCATTTGAACCTTTTCCAGAGGTCAGAAATCTTCAGATTTGCAAGGGTAGAAGTTGTGGCAGAGCATGGCTCCACAACGCCCGATACATTTTTTTTTTCATTTTCACATAACTGCAAATGTCATGGTCAGAAGCTTCAAATGCGACAATTCTGGAAAATGTCATTTCTGAGGTCTCGTCTTGTTTGGGTAACTTTGGCATCTTATTCTGATCTTACAGTTACGTAACTTTTCGAAGTCCTAACTTTCAACGAATGTTCTGAAACGTTCGTCTTGAGACTCCAAAAGTACCATGACTTTCAAGTTGTATTTGAGACGTGTCCTTAGGTCCAAGTGGTCGAAAGGCTTCTCACAACTCCTAGTCAACTTCAAAGCCAAATACCCAGTTGCCACTAGGTTGCTAGTTTTCTTCCAGAAAGATGCAGCTTTCTCTGTCTCCAAGATCTTTCTCTTCTTCGCAGTTGAGGAGAGGGGTTCCAGCAACAAGCAGGAACCTCCAATGAAGAAAGGACCCGGACCCCTTTGCCCTTGTGTTTGGGAAGCCTTCAGGTCTGGCTGTTTTCCTTATTCTCTGTTCTGAAAACCACTCTTTTTCAGAGTGACTTGTAGCAGTTTTTAAAAAAGTTTTTTTCTTTCACACCAACCAAAGACCGGTACACTTATAGCAGTTTTTAAAGGGTTTGCTCAGCTCCGATTGGTGCCGAGCCTTGAGCTCATAACATAAGGTTCTTGCACAATCCCCACCTATGTTTTACTACCGTTTGTCTCAGTCGCTGTCTCACAAAGGTGCCTTAGTACAAAGGAAATCCCACAGTGCCTTCTGCTAAAGTTCCCCACTATTGTGGCTATGAGCTTTGCTTAGATTTCTCTCCCTCTCCAGCCAAGGAGAGCCCCTCCTTTTTCTGAAGTTTCAACGGAAAACAACTCTAGAGCTAGTCATAACTGGCAAATTTGCTGGGGTTTTGAGAAATTTTTAATCATTCATTTTTTTGCCGTCCTTATATACCAAGGACTAGTTGAAGGGCTGTTTTGGCGGTTTCTGTAAATGTAATGGGGAAGTGCTATGTTTTTCATGCACTTGTGTGCAATACAGAATGCAACATCGGGGTAGGTAAACAACCATGAAGGTAACTAATTCTTATCTGATAGGGAACGGAGTGCTGTCTATTGGAGTAACATTTCCAAGTCCTGAATTCCCAAAGTTTTGTTCCAATGCTAATGCATTGTGTTCGTCTACACATATGAATTTGTGCTCGGCAGTTTTGTGCACCAGTGCAGGGGTGACACCAGTAAAAGGAAAATCTTTGTGTAGATATGGTGCTCTGCGGTGTGTTCCCTTTCCTACAACAGAATGATATGCGTTTTGACACGGCGCTGTTTTGTGTGAAATCTTACTAAATCTTGGCTTCAGAGTTTTCAGTTTCAACAGTTGTCATGGTAGAGTCTGTACTAAAACTAAATCAAAAGCTCGGTAATAAATACAATACCAATTGTAATACACAGAACATATGATGAGGTTTTGAAAGACAGACTCATAATACAGTATTTCAAAAGTAAAAACTGTGACAAACCCCACTCTAGATTTTGCCACAATTCTGGGATTTACAGATAGACGTGAGCCAACACACTTCGAAAGGATGCTTGCCTTAAAACACTGCAAATAATGTAAAGAAAGCACTTACACTCGTAGGAAAGTATCTGCATGTCTTGAAGTTTTTAAGCATGGTGGAACAAACAAATGTTCCAAAAAATAGCATGAAGGAGATGAAGGTGACATCTGGAACATAGTTACAGCTGTTCCCCACTAGGAGACCTCCAATGTTCAAACAATCTTTTCGAGTCAGCATGGACCAGTTCAAGGGCTGTTCATTTAGCTGATGTAAAGAAGAAAAAGAACAGAAAAACGAAAGGTCATACTTTAAAATGTCATGCCAAGCTAGAAACAAATCTAATAAACAGTGCAGAGTTGGGTGTCCCATAGATCTGCCGTGTTCATTGAAAGAACACATATGCCTTGTTATCAAAGTATGACAGCACAATAATTCTTAAGCATGTTCACATTGGAGCTGGGCAGCAACACACTTTCATCCAGTGGGTAATGAAACCAGCCTGCCTCCACAGCTGACAAGATAAACCTGTGTCTGAGATGATCGGCAACACATTTTAGAGTTAGCAAAATATATTAATCACTTGAATGCAACTTTGGTCATTATTGTGTGCAAACAGGGATGTATTTTGGTGAAAATCGGTTCTGAAACGTAACTGTAGTCCTTTACAATTATACTGTTGCCTAAAAGATGTTAACAAAATATTACACAAAGCAGGATTTCCAGAGGAGGACATGGTAAAGAAAAGTTGGAAGAGAAGGTATCATTTTAACATGTAACTGTAGTTCTCCATCATTGTTATCTTTATCATTCATATTATCTTTGTTATCATTAATAACTGTTAGGATATCCATACAGGCGCCAAACTGCTTTATTAGTATCATATGGAAGCAAAAACATATGAGAAGACCCAAAGGATAATTTTGCACCGCAAAGAGGTGTACTGATACGTTGCAGCAAAAAAAGCTGATTTTGTAGGATTTGTAGGAATACTGCTTAATTGTCAGGATTCAGGTGAGGCATCAGGTTCACAGGGGTTGGAAACACTGCAAAACAGGCCAGTGGAAACTAGCAAGAACAGGAATACTAGACCGCTATTTGCAGAGTAGTCACTCACTTCCTGGGTTTTTGCTCATTACTGAGTTATAGGTGGTAGAGCCATACTTAGTACCTCCATTTGTCTTTAGTAACATTGTGCTTCACTTTTCATATCTGTTCGTATGTGTATTGCGTCACTCACATGTGTTGTTTTTCTGCCTCTCGGTTCCCCAGGTAGTCACCTCTCACGTTGTCTTTTTCTTTGAGCTGTTTCTTGTCCGTCCACTCCTAGTTGCTGACCGGTGTGTTTGCGGTAGCGTCCTGGGTCTTCTGCTGGACTCCTGGCCAGTTCATAGGTCACCCACTGTAAGCCTGGGCTCATTCTTTGCACATTGTTGGTCCACTTGCCGGTCTTATATGCTTACATACTGACTTTTATCGTCCAGAAAGTTCAGACCTATCTCCTAACATCAAGACAGAGCGGTGCCGTCCCTTGGGTCAGACGACTACATGACTGAGAGCCAGCTCCAGGCTGGTGTTTCTCGGTCTCACTCCCCTTTCCCTATTTTTCCCCAAATTTCTACGACTGGTAGCTTGCTCCTCTCTGCTTACCGGCATAGGTAAGTAGGGATGTAAGGGATTTCAGCGGGTCCACAGCTTCAGAACCCGACCACCATGCATATTAATCTGGCAGCATTCCCTCTGCATACCTTACCAAATGGCTGCGGAAGGTCTGATTGATTCCTCATGGGCAGAGCAGACCATCACTACTGCACATGGAGGAACAGGGGCTGAAATTGAAACACAAAGTTTGCATTATGTGACTAGACATTGGTCTAGTGACCTGATGCCCACGCTTAGAAATGGGAAGCTTTCCCTCACGCACAGCTTCCTCTGAGAATGGATACAACATACTTTTGGTACCACTATCTTTCCAATGGTTTATAACTGCACTTTCGGTCACAAACCACTGATACAGGAAGGGGGATGCCGTAAGGAGTCGTAATGTGGACCTTAATAGACGTGAATCCATTTGTGAATCTTAATGTAGTTGCAGTGCATAGCAATTGTGCATTTTGCATTCACAAAGCCTGCAACTGGGGGTTCCCAAACTTTCCAGGGCATCTCTGTTGTGTAATTTCCACTCTTCGGCAGATTTACACATGTGTAGTACTGCACGCGTGAAAATAGATTCACAAGTGCAAACTCGCCTTTTGTTTATTACTTGTACTGACGGATCAAGCCACTTGCATTGATCGGTTGACTTCACATGGAAGAAACAGTGTGTATTTACACAGAGAGTAACCATGTACTAGACAGTCTTTCAACCATGTTTTAAGCAGAAGAGCGCAATGAAAAAAAACACTAAGAAACACAGCTCTCTCTTGCCGGGGCCTCTCCTGTTACACATAAAAAAAATGTTTTTTTTGCAGTTGACATTCACTTGAAAACGATCATCCGTGTGCAGGCCTTCCCTCCTCCGCTCCTCCAGAGGATTACAAGACATGGGCAAAGGAAGGCCCGGTGCGTTTCACTGAGTGCGGGGCCCTTTGTGCTTCTTAGAGATGCATTACTAACTCTGCAAGAGAGAGATATACCTCGCGCTAGGCAGACCGAACAAATCGGCTATCCTGATGATGTTTGCATTACCAGCACAGGAGCACGGTACCCAGCACCGTGCTCAGTTTGCACAACACGTGGAGAAGGAAAAGCTTGACGAACAAGAATTGCAGGGGACAGGCACCAACGCACCGCTGTCTGAAGAGGGCAGTGTACACACAGCCGCAATGACAGGCAGCGCATTAAGCCTTCTCTGGGGTTACTTGTTGTCTATCCTGCACTTTGCATGTTGCAAACACTAGCAGGCAATTCAGCCTTCCATGCTTCTTATGTCGACACATTGAGCACGACTGACTCGGGTCATAAAGGGAGGGTGTGCGTCCATTCAGTGGGTAGTAATATTTGTTACCAATAGTGGTATACATCTGCACTATGGAAACAAGCACTGCATACAAAGGTTAGCACTGTGAGCTCGGATTTCCTATTCCCTCGGATGGACAGTCACGCATAGCAGGAGACCAGCCGGTGAACAGGATGCACAAGACACTCGCGATGCATTATGGGACACCGTCCAAGGCAGAGGCCTGAAACAAACTCCATCACCACAAACACGCCCCAAAACGTAAGAAAAACACACCGCAACAATCAAGAAGAGAATTGTATCACGAAAACACTCATAATCATAAGTGTGAAAGACACTAAGATCACAAACGCATATGAAACTGGAAACACTGCAGGTAAATGCAACACCGCGAAGGGCATAGTCTGTCATGTCTGTACCCTAGAGATAAAACCGAGAAATACCGGTGAGGGGCCAGTCTTCAATAATTATTCGGTTAATCCACAAATAATTCTTCTGGGGTAAAAACAAAAGACATGTATTATAATATTATGCTTGATAGAACATCGGATAACATGTACCGTGTATGGCTGCACGTGCACGCACATCATAAGGGTGCAAAAATCCCTCTGAAAACATCAAACCACAAGCCGATGTGCTACGAGTGTATTGCTTTCTTCTGGGCATGGCCACGTATTGCTGTAAAGGGCCAATGCAACTTACCAAATAGAAAGAAGAATTCACAGAAGAGTTGTAAACATCAAATGTGGTTTCATTCAATACCGACTGGTTCGCTGCAAGAAAAACAAAGCAGGAAATTATTCTGTTTCTCCTTCTGGTGCAACTGGATGTAACATTAATGATAAACAGGACCATCACTATCAATCGGACACTGGAACTCCCCCTAAACCCTTGAAAATCATTTTCTTACTACCAGCGACCTCGTAAATAAGAATATTACGTTAGTAGGCACCTGTAATAAACTATTAGAGTTAAAGAGTGACATAACAATGCCTACAGAAGAGCTACAGGCATTAAATGCCTGCCTCATCTCAGTGTACACTGATGCAGGTGTAGCTCAAATCATATCTTCTTCAGGAAAGAAAATGTTATAGCAAAAGAGCCCCCCCACCTCCCTCCAGCGCTCCACAACCCTCGCCCTCTTCCAGGCGTGCCTATCTGCATTCCAGGGGCCTTTTTAAGCAGATGAGATAAGTGCATTACCTCCTCGTCCGTCTTCCTCGCCACAGTATTAACTAATGAGCCTTCGGCTCCCACAGAAACTCCAAGTATAAATTTACATTCTAGTCTCCCTCTCCCTCCAATATGGCCCCCAGCTACGACAGCCAATCCCATAAAGGGACACAGAAAGCACCTGAACGACCTGTTTTTTTGTTTCTGCACTACTCCGAGTGCTGTGTTCCTGCTGGTCAGGTAAGTGTGGGGCGGCGGTCCTGCTTTAGCGGACTCTGGGGCCCCGTGATCGTTTGGCTGGGGGGACTTATGTTTATTATTGTGGTTCTTGATTCTGCTTATGTCCCCCTAAGCAGCGTGCCTCTCCGGTTTTCACTTTAGCGAAACCGGCGTGGCGGCAGTCGGGTCGTTTTGTGTCCCGCCTCCTTTCTGTTCATGCGCCTCTATGTCCTGCTTTAGCAGACTTAAGGGGCGCGTTTTCGGTGTCTGCAGACCGCGCGTCCTGCTTCAGCGGACTTCTGCGGTCGGCGCTCTGTTATGGTTCGCACTTCCTTCTCGATGCGCTGTTTGCTTACTCTATTTGGCGTTGGATTGTGGATTTCCTCGGCGGTTGTCTGGGGAGGTCTCGGTGGCGTTTTTGGTGCATTGAGGGGCGCGGGATTCCGGCTCTCTTTTATTTACATGCTGGGGGCGTGTCCTGTGTTACTTTTTTTTTTGCTTCATTGCACCTGGTGGCCATTTAAGGGGCTGTTCCTTGTTGATGTTGCTGCTGGTTGATTCTTGCTTTGCTGGCTTACATTTGGTGTTGTGATGGAAGTTGCTGATGATTCTGTTGCTCCTGACCTTGGGGCTGTCGCTTCTGGGTCTCAGGTGGCTTTGCCTTCATTATCTGTACTCACACAGATGATTGATACCGCTGTGGCTACTGCATTGCGTGGCAAGTTGACTGCACCTCCTTCAAAAAAACTCAGGTCGGATCCTGACTCCCAAGTTGGTTCTGACGCTGAGGAGGATGTGGAGGTTCGAGGTCGCTTTGTGCAGGGTGCTGATCTTAAAGACGTCCTGGGGCACATTCGCACCAACTTGCTGTTTCCTGATTCAGTTGCTCCGATGGAGGATGATTTTTTTGAGCAGCATCAGCGTCCGGATCCTGATAATCTTCCACTGCATTCTTCTGTGGTGAAGGTGTTGGAGACTGAGTGGAAGGATGTTGACAAAGGGGCTTTCCCTCGCTACTTGGCGAAACGTTACCCTTTACAGGATTTTTCTTCCAAGTATCCTTCCTCGGTGAAGGTTGATTCTTTAATGGCGGCTATGTCTTCTCAGGGATCTGTGGTGTCTGAGGATTCCTCCCCGGCGGATCCTGTGGATCGGAAGGTGGATGGGGCAGTGAAGCGCACTTTTTCTGCGGCAAATTTTTCCATCCGGGCTGCCACTTATTCTTCTTATACCATTCAGTCCTTGCTGAAGGATTTTCAGTCCTTAGCTGAACTGTTGGACCAGGGCGAGGATGTCTCCTCTACATTGGCCATGATGGAACAACAGGTTCGTCTCCTTTCGGACGTCTCTTTTGATGCCTTGGGTGCGGCGGCTTCTGCGGCTGGTTCTTCTGTGGCGGCTAGGCGCCAGTTGTGGCTGCGCTCTTGGAAGGCTGATGCTGCCCAGAAGTCTTTACTTATGAAGATTCCGTTTACTGGTGTCAAGCTTTTCGGTCCTCCTTTGGAGGATATGGTGAAGAAGACTGCGGAGGATAGGAAACTGCTGGCTCCGGATCGGGCTGGTAGTTTCCGTTCTTTTGGTGCTACCCGTGCCTTTGGGCCTTCTCGTAGGGGCCGTGTTCACCAGCCCTTTCGTGGTAGGGGGCGTGGCCGGGGTGCCCCTTCCACTGATAAGTCCCGGTTCTCCAATGTTCAGTCCACCGCTTCTGCTCCCTCCAAGTCATTACTCTGTGTCTCTGGGGAAGGGTCCGGTTGGGGGTCGGCTTCGATTCTTCCTGGCGTCCTGGAAGATGATTGTGTCGGATCAGTGGGTCCTTCGGGTGGTTTCCGAGGGTTTTCGCCTTGGGTTCAGCCAGGTTCCTCCAGACTATTTCAGATCCACTCCTTGCCCCAGGTTGGCTCTCAAGAAGGCGGCGCTTTTGGCCGGTATAGATTCTCTTCTGGCAAAAGGTGCTGTGATCCCGGTTCCGGAGGCTCAGCGGGGGTTGGGGGTGTACTCCATCCTGTTCCTTGGTGTCCAAGCGCACGGGGGATCTGCGGCCTGTCCTGGACCTGAAGTGGCTGAATGGGTTCGTTCCTCCTCAGACTTTCAAGATGGTGTCTCTGAAGTTGATCCTCCCTCTGATTTCTCGGGGAGACTTTCTGGCGTCAATCGATCTGCAGGACGCCTATCTCCATGTGCCTGTGCACCCCGCCAGTCAGCGCTTTCTGCGATTCTGTGTCCTGGGTCGGCACTTCCAATTTCAGGTATTGCCTTTTGGTCTTTGCTCTGCTCCCAGGGTGTTTACGAAGGTTCTGGCTCCTGTCATTGGTCATTTACATGGGGAGGGCATTCAGGTGTTTCCCTACCTGGACGATTTATTGATTTCTGCTTCTTCTCTTTCTAAGGCGGTGATCCATGTCCAGAGGGTTTGCCAGGTCCTGGAACAGCACGGCTTCCTGGTGAATGTGGGGAAGTCCTCCCTGGTTCCTTCGCAGGATCTGACTTTCATAGGGGCTCGTTTCAGGACTCTGTTGGGGTCGGTGTTCCTGCCACCTGCTCGGATGGAATCCATACTGTGTGCTGTTCGATCCCTGCAGTCGGGTCCTTCCCAGCCTGCGAGACTTTGGTTGAGGGTTCAGGGTCTCATGTTCGCTTCTCTGTCTGTGGTTCCTTGGTCTCACCTTCACATGTATCCCATGGTGTCCCACATTTTGCTGCATTGGGACCCCTGTTCTCAAGATCTCGATCTCTTGATTCCTGTGTCGGTGGGGGTTCGAGTGGCCCTGGAGTGGTGGTTGGACGTAGTTCATCTCTCCCGGGGTTGTCCTTTTCTGGTGATTCCTTCTCGGGTCCTCACTACCGATGCCAGCCTCTTTGGCTGGGGTGCTACTCTGGGGGCCTCTTCGACTCAGGGTCTTTGGGATCTGACTGTGGGGTCTTGTTCGTCAAATTACAGAGAGCTGAAGGCTGTCCAGTTGGGTCTGTTGGCCTTCTCGGACCTTCACTTGGGTCATCATGTTCAGGTCAGGACGGACAATCAGGTGGTCATGGTGTATCTGAATCATCAGGGGGGCTGCCGGTTTCCTTCCCTCAGTTCCCTCAGTTACCAGATTTGTTCATGGGGAGAGTTGCACCTGGAATCGCTGTCGGCTGTTTACCTTCCAGGTCGGGAGAACGTGGTTGCGGACTGCCTGAGCATGGTCTTTCCGTCCGTGGGTTCCTTGTCCCTGACGCACCAGATGTTCCGAGATTTGCGACGGAGGTTTGGGTCTCCGATTGTGGACCTGTTTGCTTCGCGATTCAATGCGAAAATCCGTTGCTTTTGCACGATTATGCCATGTCCGGAGGCGTGGTGGATAGATGCTCTGTCCTTCCTGTGGCCGAAGGGCCTGTTGTATGCGTTCCCTCCGGTTCCCCTGATCCCCGTTGTGTTGCAGAGGATCAAGAGGGAGGGGGCCCTTGTTCTTCTGATTGTGCCAGGTTGGCGTCGCCGCCCATGGTTTCCTCTCTTGTTGGAGTTGGCGGTGGGCACGGGGTGGCTGTTGCCCTTTGATCCTTTTCCTCTGATGGGGCCTCCACTACCTCTTCCAGTGTTCCGGTCCTTGGGTCTGCGGGCCTGGCTCTTGAGAGGGACTCCCTGATTCGGGGTGGGTGTTCGGTGGTGGTTGCTGATGTTATTCAGCGATCCCGGCGTCCGTCTACTTTACGTTCCTATGCGAAACACTGGGACAACTTTGCTGCCTGGTGTATTCGGCGCGGTGTGTCTCTGTCTGCTTTGGATCCTGCCCGCATTCTTGATTTTCTGCATCAGGGTTTTGATTTGGGGTTGGCCATCTCTACTCTTCGGGCGCAGTAGGCTGCCATTCGGGCATTTCATGCTCTTCCTTTGGTTTCTGTGGTGCCGTTGGTGTCCAGGCTGTTGAAATCTCTGGCCTTTCAGCGTCCCCGTCCTGTTCTGTCTTCTCCTCCTTGGGATCTTCCCCTGGTTCTGCGTGCGCTGCAGTCGGTTCCTTTTGAGCCTTTGGAGTCGGTTGACCTGAAATTCTTGACTCTTAAGGTCGTCTTTCTGGTGGCTATTGCTTCTGCCAGGAGGATTGGGGAGTTGGGAGCTTTCCTGAGGTCTGATCCTTTTTTGTGTGTTCTGGAGGATCGTGTTGTACTGCGCCCTCACCCCACTTTTGTTCCGAAGGTGAATTCCTTTTTTCATCGTTCTGCTGAGGCGGTTCTGCCAGTTCTTTGTCCTGATCCTTCCTCTGGGGATGAGTCGATGCTGCATCTTCTAGATGTTCGGCGCGCCTTGTTGATTTACCTGGATCGAACTTCTTCTTTTTGCAAGGTGGACAATTTGTTTGTGAATTTTGGTTTGTCCCGTAAGGGTTTGCGTCCTTCTCTCTCCACTCTCAGTCGTTGGATTAAGGACGTTATTCTGTTGGCTTACGGTTCTTCGTCCTTGGTTCCTTCTCTTCCTGTTCAGGGGCGTTCCAATCGTTCGGTTGCAGTCTCCTGGGCCGCTTTCAAGGGAGTGTCCATGGAGGATATTTGCTGTGCTGCCACTTGGTCTTCCCCTCATACCTTCATGTCGCACTACCACCTTCAGGTTAGTGGTGGTGCTTCGGTTGCCTTTGCCTCTTCTGTGCTTGGTTCTGGGGTCCCATAGGTTGGAGGCTCTCTGTGTCTCTTTCCTGTTGTTGTAATAAAGTTTTGCTATACTGCTGACTTTACTGGTGGACTCTGTTATTCCATGAAGCTGATATGCTTTGGTATCGGCTCATTGGTTAATACTGTGGCGAGGAAGACGGACGAGGAGGTAATGCCCCGGTTACTTACCGGTAATCTTCATTACTCCGAGTCCTTGTCTTCCTCGCCACAGTATAGTTTCCCTTTCCCTCCCGGCCCTCTTCTTGGCTTCATGTCTGCGGCTTGGTTTCTCAGGTCGTTCAGGTGCTTTCTGTGTCCCTTTATGGGATTGGCTGTCGTAGCTGGGTGTAACGCCCTGAACGTCTCAGGATCGTTTAACAGACACGACAATGAGGACGCAACCACTTGTGAAGGGTTAGTTCTTTTAATGAAGGCAAATAAAATACAAAGAACCAACAAAAGTTATAGTCACTGGAATCCTCCAGGCTAAGTACGTTACCAGCCCACAGCACGGATGGTCCTAACCGTCCTCTGCATATACGCCGATCCCGGCGTATGCCAACAGAGGGCAGAAATGAAATGGCCGACAATGCCAATCGGTAGGCTGTGAGGGGCACGAAGAGTGTTGGGGAGAAACGAGGAGTCAGGGAAACACCCAGCCGGGGTCTCTACCTGAAGGGAGCAGCCGCTCAACCTCTTCCTCAGACTGCACCGGGACGCGGAGTCACCTCCTGGTGATGCGTCACCGATACCCCAATCACAAGCAAGAAGACTGAACCGAGAGCAGCCGCTCGATCGATCCTGTGGACTTCCGAGTCTGTAACGCGGCAAACACCTCCTGGTGTGCGTTACAGCTGGCAGTCCCTGTGTCTCTGGTCGGGCTGGGAGTTACGACTCCAACCAGCAAAAGCGCCACTGCGCTTGGACTCAGCCGAGTCAAAAAGCGAAGCTCAATGGTTGACCGGTAGAGCTTCCGGGTCCTTCACAGGTGACGATGGGGCAAGACACGGCCCAGGGAGTAACGACTCGACCTACCTCCGTTCTTGCCTTACTGGAGCACCACTCCGGAACACTGCTCTTCACGAAGCAGGTACGTCGGTGTAAACACAATATCCGACAGCCTTGTACCTCCCGGTTCCTCCCTTTATAGGGCGTGTTTTCCTTGAGTTATGTAACAGCTCTCCTGTTTACATAAGGGCGTGTTTCCCTTGAGTTATGTAACAGCTCTCCTGTTTACATAAGGGCGTGTTTCCCTTGAGTTATGTAACAGCTCTCCTGTTTACATAAGGGCGTGTTTCCCTTGAGTTATGTAACAGCTCTCCTGTTTACATAACCTCTCAACCGCTAAGCATCCTGGGAGATGTAGTCCGTTTTCGCTGGTTACCGTTTTCCTCCCCTCGTATGACAGGAATTCTTGACACTGGGGGCCATATTGGAGGGAGAGGGAGACTAGAATGTAAATTTATACTTGGAGTTTCTGTGGGAGCCGAAGGCTCATTAGTTAATACTGTGGCGAGGAAGACAAGGACTCGGAGTAATGAAGATTACCGGTAAGTAACCGGGGCATCTCACAGTGTCACACGTGTGCATGCACATGTTGGCTCCACAGTGCTCACTGCTGAGGAGTGCACTCCTAGAGGGCGTGCTTGGGAGTTCTTAAAATGGCGCTTTATCTGGCTGCACACTTGTGGCAGCAGGAGCCGGTGAAATGGTGGACCTGGTCGGTTCAATTTACCCCCAGCACCCACAGTTGGCACCCTTCACCTATTCTGTCTCAAGTGCAGGGCGCTGCGTCTCACAGTCAGAGATACTACTTCAAAAATCAAGAATGCCCTTCTTCCAAACTCAGCCAAACCTTTAACTGTCAAGGAAAGAATTATCTGACCAGGAGTACAGTGGTAAAGGTGCCTTGGGCCCTAATGAATGCAAAAGAAGTACGCCTTATCCCTTTGTTTAGTAGCAAGAAAGCTGTATTTCAGGTGCTATGGGCCCCTCACATCCCTGGACCCAAGAGCCACTGCACCTGCTGCACTATTGATAGCTACATCCCTGCAAGACCACTGCATGTATGAATGAGAATAAAAAACCCTTCTGATCTTAAGTTGAAGTAAATAATAGATTCCTTCAAGGTAACAGGATAGTTATTAATGTAAAGCACATGTTGAAAGATGTGGTTCTGACCTAAGCTTGTAGTTTTAAAATTGAAGTTTGAATTTAGGGTGTTCTGACATTTACTGCCATCTTCCCCAATAAATGACCACTGGAGTGAATCAGGTGCCATACAGCTTGTATAACTAGCAATAAAATACCCCCAAAACAAGCTGCATACAGGTTAATCAGAAGGAGGGAGGTCTTTATTCACCAGGCAACACACTTTTAGGGTCCCACACTCATACTGTAACATTTAAAGGGAGATTTATCAACACTTTGCACTGCCACAAAGTCATGCCTAGTAATAGAAAGTGGCACAAAGGTTTGAACAAGTATTTACTTTCCAGAGCAATGCTTTTTTGTGCTGGAAAGTAGCCCTTAAAGTAGCACAAATAGAGCTTTCAAAGTTTAGATCAAAGGGGTGTTCCATGGGTGGTACTTGGGCTTTCCCATGCTGCCACCTATAGTTTGACGCAAAACCAGATCTACGAAGGCTGTTTGGCTTTACAGTAAAAAATTATGGCTCCTTGAAACAGGCGGTAAGTAGGAGAAATGCTTACATTTCTCCAAACATTTCAAGCATTTAATGTGTGCTGCTCCGTACCACAGACATCCAATGTTTAAAATGTTAAATAGTCTAAGCAAAGGATTTTGTACAAGAAGTGTACACTTCTAGTACAACATCTATCCTGAACTGCATGCAAACACCTGAGTGGAGCTAGGCAGCCTTAAAGAGAACCTGCAAGAGACAAAAGCGTTGCTCTCTCAACCTAAAGAGCACAGCAGCTTTGGTTGGTGCGCTGCGTTGCACTATTTTTTAGTTAATCTACCAATTGGCTATAGATTTTAAAACAGGCCTGCTCTATTTATTAACAATGAATCGTCTAACATGGCTAATACCAGAAGATGGCGCCAAACGCTTTGAGTTTGTGGACTCAGGCCCAGCCAAAACTTCAGACATGCACCACTGCTTGTTAAATGATATTGCAGATCCTTGGAGTTCTGTGGCCACGCAAATACGCATTAGTAAATGCATTAGGTTTCACCTATGTGATTAATAATACGCTTTTTTGTTGTAAGTTGCAGCTTGCGGAATAGTTGTACAATATAAGTTACAGAAAGTCTGTTAAAGTGTTATGACTTGTTTATGTACAAAAAGGCAATATAGTGTGATTCTACTAGTGGTTTTATAAAGTGGGAAGATTAGGTAAATAGTGGAGGACAAAGATTAAAAAAAAAAGCAGGTACCTGATAAGTAGGCTTGCAAGTGGTGCAGCTATGTGGGGAATATGTAAAGGGTGGATGAAACAACCATACAAGTACAGCGCTGTTTTTGCAAATCCAAAAAAAAAACAAGATTAGGAAAACTAGATGAAAAGGTATTGTTTGGTATTATCCATTGTTAAGATAAACAAATGAAAATTAACTTTAAATTTATCAAATGAGCATTTGAGCAGCTGTGCAATACAAATGAAAGAAACACACTCAAAGACGGGACTATTGTTTTATTGAGATGGGCAAGTTTTTTTAAAACAGATTTCTCTTACAAAGTTTGAATTTTTACTTTGCACTTCACACAACACAATCTTACCTCTGAACTGATTACTAAGCACACGCTTTGTGTTAAAAAAGTGGAGAACTCCCACCAAAGCAGATGTTTTTTTTTTAAATGTAAAAGTATTCAAAAATAATAGATACCTTCCGAAAAAAGACCAGCAGCACAAATCCCATACAATCACTAAACACGATTGCTCTCAAGGACAAACTTTGACGCAGTGTGACAATGCCCAGCAGCTGGAATTTTCAAATTCACTGCTCTGGAAATTATACAGCCTCCCTTCCCAGCCAGTAGAAGAAACAGGCTGCAATCACAAAACTCGAGGAATACTTTTAGAACAGGCCCATGACCTTGTTTACAATCCAGGACTCTGCAGCACATGTCTGGTGCTGTAATTTTATACAGAAACTGTCCCAACGGATATAGGAGGTTGAAAGATCCCTTTAGAACACCACAGAACATGCTCATGTAAAGCAAAGCAATCCATTTGTTCGGGTTCCCGGTACATAATGCACCAACAAACGAGACAGAAAAAAAAATGCTTTTTTTTAGCGATAAAAACATGACAGAAAAAAATGCAATTTTATTAGCTGAACAATATCTTAAACAATGGGAAAATGTGTTAAACAAGCATGTGGACAAGGTAAGATACGTATTGTTAAACAGCAAATTCTGAGCGGCCTTAACGTTAGTAAAAAAGTTTCACAACTTTTGGGCCAGTGCCACTGCACCTGTTGCACCATTCAAATCCTGGCCCTAGTGCTTCCAAGATAACTGCACTTGTGACTGCTTGTATAACAATGATCTGTGTTTAGTGGGGTGCCTGGAGCTTTTGGTCCTAGTGCCAGTGCACTATTGAAATCATAACCTTAGTTCCTGCTAGATACCTGCACTTTTGACTGCCTGTTTAGTAGTAAAATATAGCAATAATTGGTGCTTAGAGGAGTTATGACTACTTTTATCCCCGGGGCCACTGCACCTGCTGCAGAAGAGCTTTTGGTCTCAGTGTCACTGCACCTGCTGCATCATGGTAATCATGGCCCTAGTGCCCCCTAGATAACTGCAATTGTAACTGTTTTTAGTGGTAACATGTCGCAATAATCCATTCAAATGATGATCCCAGTTCCTACAAGATAACATGCATTTTTGACTACCTGTTTAGTAGTAAACTTTAGCAATATTTGGTGTTTGGAGGGGTTTGTAGAGCTTTGGGCCCTGGTGTAACTGCACCTGCTGCACCATTCAAATCATGCCCCTTTTAACAGCAAGATAACTGAAATTGGAACTGACTGTTTAGTAGTTAAATATAGCAATATTTGGTGTTTAGGAGTTCTGACAACATTTGGGCCCGGTGCACATGCACCTGCTGTACCATTCAAACCATGAACATAGTGCTTGCAAGATAACTGAACTTGTGAATGCCTGTTTACTAGTAAACTATAGCAATATTTGCTGTTTAGAGGAGTTTTGACAACTTTTGGCCCTGGTGCCACTATACCTACTGCACCATTTCAATCATGACTATTGCCTGCAAGGTAACTGCGCTTGTGACTGCCTGTTTATTAGCAAAATATAGCAATATTAGTTGTTTAGTGGTAAGCCTGGAGCTTTTGGTGCTGTTGTCACTGCACCTGCTTCACCATTGTAATCATGACCCTAGGGCCTGCTACATAACTGCACTTGTGAATGTTTAGTAATAAAATGTAACAATCTGTATTTAGTTGGGTCCCTAGTGCTTTGGGCCCCGGTGCCACTGCTCCTGCTTCACCATTCAAATCATTCCCCTTTTAGCTACAAGGTAACTGTAATTGTGACTACCTGTTTAGTAGTACAATATAGCAATATTAGATGTTTAGAGGAGTTCTGACAACTTTTGGGCCTGGTGGCACTGCACCTGCTACACCAATAAAAACATGACCATATTGCCTACAAGATAACTGCACTTGTGACTTCCTGTTCAGTAGTAACTGTATCAATATTTGTTGCTTTGAGGGGCTCCTAGAGCTTTGGTCCCCCGTGTAACTGCACCTGCTGCACTATTTTAGTCAAAAATAGCAATCTTAGGTGTTTAGAAGGAAAGATTCAAAATGTAAACAGTAAAGGGAAAGATACAAAATGTAAACAGTAAATGGTATGCAGCATTAACCAAAAGAAAAAAGTTCGAACCAACAACGCAGACGGGAATGAGTAGTTAGGCCACAAGAAATTGAAGCGAGAACAGGCTACAACCAATAGAAAAGGAGGAAAGTAAGCTGGCAAGCATAGGCACCAATACAAAGTGAAGGAGGGATTTAAGGCCCTATTAAGATATATAAAAATCAATAGATTTTGCAAGCACAGCATAAGCGCTGTGCATGCGAAATGTAAAAAGCACCCCAGTTGCGGCCATGTGTTTCCCATATGGTCCTTGAAGTCCATTAAACATTCAGGGGAGTTCCTGGATAATACAGTATTCAAGACGACTGCTTCTCGTGCAGGCGCTGTTCATGCCAGCTTTCCCGTCTGCCCATTTGTGAAACTGCGATATCCGATATTAGCTTCCATTTATAGCAATCTCAATAACTATTTATTGGCCTGAAAATAACGTACAAATGAAGTAACTGAATACAGCAAACTTCAAATTTCACAAAATGATAGCAGACAGGAATGCATATTAATTGTGACGGGGTAACAGTCTGCATGTAGCAGGCAAGGCCGCTCTCGTAGAGCTATAAGCTGTTATAGGTGCAGCACTTTGAGCTTGATCATTGCAATAATCCCACTAGCTCCATGCATGCTGAAGGATTCCAACAACTCTGATATGCGAGCTTGTGCTGCCCCACCTATTACATGCCACATAAACTCATTCATGGCGTTGTTCAACGTAGAGCGAACTTGACAGTTGTACTAATGGCCGCCATTGGGGTCGAAAATCCAGCACATAGGTTTTGTACTCGTAATGAGGGTTACCTTTGGAAATGCAGGTTTTCCTTCCAAATTCGTATTCCGGAGTTGGGAGCAATCAGTGAGAACTTGCTTGTTGAGTTGTGAGACTGTCATGCCGAGACCTTTCTTAAGTCTTTTCTTCTGGGACTTTTGCATGATGACATGTTCTGAATATGTGTACAGTTTCATACTCAGTGTTTTGTGTGACTATGTGTCCTTTTGCATTTGATAATCATTCCCACTTGGGCGAGATGCTCAATGACATTTTAGGATTCAATCTAATGGATGAATTGTATTACATACGATGAAATTTGAGTTTTCAGGTGATTGTGAAATGTGTGTGCCTGTTTAGGCAAGACTAATTAATTTGATTACATTTGTGTGTGAACTATGGTATATCGTAATATTTGAATGAGTTTATATTCAGGCCATAGGTAATTGGAACGCATAAGTAAAATTGTTTGTTAGAAAAATTATTTTACATATATTTTATGATTTGCCCAGTTCATTGCTGTCATGGTATTCTGTTTGTTTACTGCAATAATATCATGTGCACTTTAAAAGCGCTCTCAAAATGGCGCCCCAGTATGTGAGCAAAGTTGTGGTATGTGGTCGAAAAGTGTCATGACGAGCATGACTATATAAATGAATTGAGATAAAGAAACTCATGAGCCTCCGAAACTATTTTAGGAGTTTAAACAAGAATGGTGAAACTGTGGAGTGATGTCAATTGCAAACCTGACCCATAATTTTAGGTGCTGTGAATTGATATATAGCTGGTTGTTGATGCTTACTAGTGTCTTACTAGTGTCTTCCCTGCAACAATCCAACTTTCTATTTTTAAATACCAAAACACTTCTCTGCCAAAACTATTGGTTAGACACGTTTGATTTTTTTAATATAAATTGCCGTATTTAAGGGATCATAAATTATAAGGAATAAAATACTCCCAGATGTATATAATTATGATATTGGAAATCACTGTGTAGTTATATGGTCTTACAAATTAGCTCCTCCTTCATATGCATGCCTTTATGCCTGAGGAGAAATGGCCACACACATCCCCCTCGACCTCTGCAGCTTTCGATAGTCTCCCACAAGTCACTCATCAGAAAGCTTTAGCACTTGGGTATCTGCAGATCACAGTCAAGTGGATATCCTCTTTCCTCACAGACAGAACTTGATGAGTTTGACTTGCCCACTACAGCTCGGAACCCAAGAAACGCATCTGTGGAGTCCCTCAAGGATTGTCCCTCAGCCCAACATTCCTCAACATCTACATGACACCCCTTTGCGGACATCTTCAGAGCTCATGGCATCAACATAGTATCCTACGAAGATGACACACAGCTCCTCCTCTCCCTTATCGGCTTAACCAGCACCGTAAAAGCAAACTTTGCCAGCTGCATGAGCAATGTCGCTGCTTGGATGAAAAACAACCGTCTCCAGCTCAACACAGACAAAACCGAAGTCCTAATCTTCGGCAACAACCACTCCCCCCGGGACGCCTCTTGGTGGCCCTCCAAATTTAGCCCCCACCCACCCCTGCGGACCATGCCAGAGCCTCAGGATCATCTTGAACATCAACCTCTCCATGTGCAGACAGATCAACTCTGTCTCCTCATCATGCTTCCACTTCCTGCAAACGCTACGCAATATTTTAAAGTGTATCCCACTGAACACCAGACAAACAGTTACCCAAGCTCTTGTCACAAATAGACTTGATTACAGAAACGCCCTCTACTTTGGAATCCCAGCTCATGTCCTACACCAACTCCAAACCAGCCAGAGAGCCGCCGACAGACTCATCCTGAGCGTCTCATGAAATAACCATATCTCTCCACACCACAATCTCCACTGGCTCCCAGTCCGAGAAATATGTAAGTTCAAGCTACTCACCCATGCCTAAAAAGCTCTCCACAACCCCGGTGCAGCTTACCTCAACCCCCGACTCAACTTCTATCAACTCACCCAACACCTTTGATCGGCGTCCCAGGCAAGAGGACACTTCCCTCGCATGAAGAAGACCAGACAGAACGGCCATGATCACCTCCTCCCCCCTCAGACCTGTCCTACTCAGCGCCTGGATACCCTCACGGGTGATTAGCTGCGCTCCACAAATTCACATAACATGGCCATGGAACACCTTGGAGTATCATGTAATTTCTTAGTTCCATACAATCAGATACTTTAGTCAATGTATAATAATATTGTGACTACCACAACCACTACTTCTACTATTACTGCGAAATCTATTACTTCTATTACGATGTTCAAAAGCGCCCAACGCACAGCGTATTATCTCTTGAAAGTGGAGTAGTAAATGTTACTATTATCTAACACACTTCCAAGGTTATTAGGCTCCTAGTAGGACACGATTCTACGATATGATATGACACTATGCAAATTAAGACACAGAAATGTTTCAATCCAGTAAACAACACAAACTCTTCTTTGTGTGTATCCTTGACACAAAGGAAGTTGTTAATAATGCTTTCTTTCAAGCCCAAGGTAAAGTACTAATGCTCTTCTTATGTCCAGGAATGATCAAAAGTCCATTAAATAACATACCAATATCATCGATCCTAATATTTGCCTGTGTGCTGCCATCAAATGACAGGGAACACCCTAAACAGCGTGAGCTCGACTCAAATATCCACGGGGGGCGTGTCTGATGACAGTAGGGCGCTGCTCAGGCGCTATTGCGACTAATTAGGAACTGTTCAAATGGCCGGGCCAAAAGAGCAGTGCCACGCCAAGAACTACTGGGCGGGCTCAGTGCAGCGAGGAGGGCCTGTCTTTGAGGGCTCGAACTTTCTAAAGTTCTTACATATAACTGTATTTCTCTGAATTAAGGCATGAACTGCCGACAGAACAATTCAGAAACAGAAAGGTGGAAACACTGCTCACTGTTCCCGACGTGTGCTATCCGTAGTTCATGCGTTGCCTCAGAGGGTGCCGAGATAAATGGACGGACTTTAGACAGTGTAACAGAAAAGGCTCTCGGTTCTGCACTGAACCGGTGCAGGCATTCAAAATACGACCCCAGAACTGCTAGTGTCCCATCGCCCTTCTGAGGGAAGTATACTGCAGCATGCCAGCTTCGACATTTCTCCTATCACTACCATGTCCCTAGTATGTACATTACACATGGTCATTGCAGTCCGTACAGTTTTCAGATTGTAAAACACCACTGCCAAAGCAGCTGCTATTTCCCCCAGTCTATAACTAACCATTAACCTGCCCTTTCACCTGCTTTCCCCTGTACTTGTGCTTCTTGCGGGGAGGGCCAGTACTTAAGTTGAGGCGGGGGTTGCCAGTGGGCAACATCACACCGCACTTATATTGGAGGACAGGGACACGTTGTACTTGTCCCACAAGCAGCAGACCCGATTAACAAAGATGATAAGTAATTTTGCATTTTATGGCTGATGTGCGACACCTTGTGGCAATATTACAAACTGCAGTTTAGTAAATAAAAAAAACACGTAGACTAGAACCACCATGTAGGACCAGCATGGACGTCATGTTTGAAAAGACTGGAGTAGAGACATCGATAAGTGGTGGGTGGGCTATGAAGGGTGGTGTATGAAATAAACAATGCATACGAGGGCAATTTAATATAATTTAATATGTACTTAGACGGGAGTGTACATATTGTCTAGGGTCTGGTTGGGTGGCGAAAGTCTCACAAGTGTGTGACATGGTTTAGAGTAGCAGCCACGCCGGTCCTCGAGCCCGACCTCTTGTATTCTGTTCGCATTCCTATCACGAGGATCGTCCAGTATGTTTACAGTGCTCACAACAGAGTACGGGACCGCGAGTACTGACAACCGGAAAGACGCTCTGACCCGAGAGTGCATAGGCCCTACTGGAGAGTAACTGTAGCCCGCTTTCCCCCCTGGTAATGAGGTACTGCAGACTGTGTACTCACACTTCGTAATGAGCAGTTATATTGTGCTTTATTGCTGCACCTCATGTTCTAACAACACAAACATCTTAAGGTAAATAATACAGTCAGCCACAGCCAAAGTACTGCTTCAGTCACAATGCAGGCAGGGACATCTTAAGGATTTTGGGGGCCCTGGGCCAGAGGTATTTTTGGGGCCCCTCTTTGGAACAGCTTCGAATTTATGATCCATTTTTAGCTATTTCATGCCCTCTTTGGACATGTGACTGACAGTGCATAGACACACTTGTTGAAATTCTAACTGTGTTTATATCTAATATTCAGATATTTTCAATATTGTATCACAGCAGCAGCTAACTAATATTATTGCAAATAATCTCTGTGTGACACCCTCCCATTTCTCATATGTGAGGTCCTGTTTTGGTCTAAAAGAAACTTCTTTTTAGGGATGTTGCATGAAACATAAACACAACATTTTCTCTGCAAAATATCTGTAATGCACTCTCACACATCACCCTCAATTAAAATAATTTAATGGAAAACGGTATTCAGAAAATATGTTTAAGAATTATTCAAAGTCATTCGGACAAGAATCTGCAGCACAGACCTGGCTCCAAGGGGCCCCCCTGAAAGGCTGGGGCCCTGGGCCAGAGCCCACTTTGCCCATGCCTTAAAACGTCTCTGAATGCAGGAACGTTCTTATGAATAAATAACTGGGCGCCACAATCCGAAGAAATAATTTGGGCAGGAGCAGTTATATATGCATATTGTTAACCAAATGAAGCACAGGGTGGGTCACTGGCTCCTGTTTGCTTCCATGTACGTCTAGAATGAAGGAAGGAGCGCGTGTTTGCACTCATATGCAATAGCAGGTTTCGTACAGTTAGAAAGGCAGTGGCGGCCGGAGGAGCGTCGTCCCACTACTCTGCAGCAATAAAAGATGCAAATAAAATGTTAATAAGACAATGTTATCATAATTTTATTTTGTCCTGTTGTGGCAGCTTTGCATGAGGGTGTAGGTGGCTGGAGAGCACGAGAGGAATGGTAGAACCCTCCTACGTGCGCAATGACTGTTTGGCCGGCCATCTTAGGCAGAGACGTTTTAAGGCATGGGCAAAGTGGGCTCTGGCCCAGGGCCCCAGCCTTTCAGGGGGGCCCCTTGGAGCCAGGTCTGTGCTGCAGATTCTTGTCCGAATGACTTTGAATAATTCTTAAACATATTTTCTGAATACCGTTTTCCATTAAATTATTTTAATTGAGGGTGATGTGTGAGAGTGCATTACAGATATTTTGCAGAGAAAATGTTGTGTTTATGTTTCATGCAACATCCCTAAAAAGAAGTTTCTTTTAGACCAAAACAGGACCTCACATATGAGAAATGGGAGGGTGTCACACAGAGATTATTTGCAATAATATTAGTTAGCTGCTGCTGTGATACAATATTGAAAATATCTGAATATTAGATATAAACACAGTTAGAATTTCAACAAGTGTGTCTATGCACTGTCAGTCACATGTCCAAAGAGGGCATGAAATAGCTAAAAATGGATCATAAATTCGAAGCTGTTCCAAAGAGGGGCCCCAAAAATACCTCTGGCCCAGGGCCCCCAAAATCCTTAAGATGTCCCTGATCTTAGGCCGCCCAAAACAGTCATGCGCACTTTCCATGTTCTCCAAGCAGGCTGCATTGCAGCATTGTGATTGGTCAGGGGAGCCTGACTGTGCTTCCTCTTTCTGGAGTCGGATGCAGGAGAGCAGAAGAGATGCGGGACTGGCAGCAAGGTAAGTGTTATTTATTCTCTTACTTTTTTTACATTGCAACCCGTGCCACCCCCACATGTGCCCCGCTATCCACGAGCCGTGTCTGTAGAAAGGTATGTCATCTTTACAATGCGGAACAACAACTGGCATTCAAACTGCGCAGCTTGTTCTGCAGGTCAGTCTCAGAGGATGCTGGGACACAGGGCTGCTGTGACAGTGGGCAGGGCTCTGGCTCAGATCTACGCCTTAAAGCCCATATCATACAGTGGGAACATGATCAGAAGTGAAAGCCAAAAGGGAAAGAGAAACTTGGTAAATAAAAAAAAGATAATGGAAATGAGAGAGACTGCTGAAGAGGGAGTGTCGGGCAAAAACACATGAGGAGAGTGCCAAAGGTGAGAATATCACTGCTATCCTGTGGCAGAAGTTAGTTTATAATTGGACACATCATGTATACTTTTTCATAATGTAGTGTACAGTCACCTCTAATGAAAATGAATTCCCTTTTCATCCCAATCCAAGCACTGTAAATAACAGATGTTAGTATTACCCAGTACTGGTGGTACTCAGCTTACCAACCTTCGATTTTGAGCCAATAAAATGCTTACACTAAACCTGCCCCTAACCCAGCACAAACTAAGCCCGCCCCCTAGCCCCACCCAAACTCCACAGCTTATTTGGGTGAGTACCTGCGCTTATTTTTTCCCATCAAAAGTGTTAGAAATGGGATTTCTGGTTGGCTAAGGCTAGCGCCAAAGCCAGGCAGAGACCACCACTCTGGTCAGGACAATGGAGTTACACACCGAAGATAACCCCTGCTCACCCCCTTGGTAGCTTGGCACACCCAGTCAGGCTTATCCCGGAGGCAATGTGTAAAGCATTTGTGCAACACACATACACACAGCAGCAACACACTAGGCACACTACAAAAGAAACTCCACACAAGGTTATATCAAAAATAGACTTTGTATTATCCTAAACACATTAGAAACATAATCACACATTTACACTGTGCCAACTGGCACTAGGCAATATTCACAGGGGATTATTTACAGGACCAGGCCAATCGGGCCACGGTCAGAACCAACAGAACAGGTAGGTAAATGCAAAACACAACCAGCAACTACTGGTACCATAATGACCTAAGCATTATCACATTAGCATTAGACACCATCCTAAAATACCATAACATGACATTAGGCAATAAATCACATTAGGCCCAAACCTAATTAGCATAAACACATTACGCACTCTCCTTGGGCCTCAACATCTTAAACACATTATGCACAAACATCCTAAACATAAACACTTTATTTTATAGGCATCACCAGCATAAATCACCTTACGCAATCACATTAGGGCCTTGCGCCCTACCAACATTTAACTGACCCCCAGGCCAACTGGCCGTCTTAGAAGGCTCAAATGCCCTATGTCCCAATTGTCAAGGATTGGCTGCCATGGCAGCAATAATGAAAAGTGGGCAATGCACGGGCCTAAACGTTGCAGCTGCCACTAATTGCGGTGCAGCTGTGCAGCCAAAGAGATGGGCACTGGCACTCTCTTTACCCTCTGTCCCCCACTGGGACTGTAAAACTCAAATGTCCACTTCTGCAGCCCACACAAAGTGCGCACTGTGCTGGGGTGTGGGTGTTTCTCACCCCCCTTCTCACCAAAGGAATGCCCCCCAAACGTTGCAGCTGCCTGCTCTTTCTCGCGGTGCAGCTGGGATCAGGACTGGCACTAACTGTGCCTCCTTAGCTCCCTTCGCCGGAGCTCCAATACGGGGCTTAGACTCAGCCCCCAAAAGAAATCAGCGTGGGCACCACTGTGCCTGGGGGAGCCCTACTCGGGGGACTCTCAGAAACAAATGCCCCTAATGTTGGAGCGGCCCACTCTCCTGCGGGGCCGTTCGGTATATGGGCACTGACAGTGTGCTAGGCAATGCCCTCACTTGACCGGCACTCTCAGGCTGAAACCCGGGGCTCTCCTCAGCCCACGGGAGTCCCGGCCACGTCTCTACTGCAGGGGGGAAGGCAACGGCAATGTGCCTCTACACACACCCCCACCGGACTCCCAACTGTGCCCCACTCACCGGGCTGGTCTGGGGAGGCTCTCCTGACTTCACCCGGGCTCTCTTCTTGCTGCAATCACCGGGGTCCGCGAGGCACCGGTCTTCTCCTTGGGCATCTCCTGACTTCGGGTTGCAGTCACAGAGGCTCCATCTTCATCACGAAATCCTACTCCAGCCGCATTACGCGGCATCCACAAAGGCAGGGTGGTCTCCCGCCGGACTTCCTTCAGGCGTCTTCCTGCTTCCGGCCCACCACGAGGCCCCGCCCACAGTCAGGTGGACGCGCCTGGCTTCTTGGTCACTCCGGGCCACGGCGGTGAAACGCGGGGTGGGCTCCTGCTTCAATTATAAACTAAAAAGCAGGGTGGGCACCTGCCATCAACATCCATAATGAGGGGTAGGCTCCCACTCGTAAGGGACACAAACGCGGGATGGGTACCTGCTAATCACAGCGGCAATGCGGGGGAATACCTACGACAGGGATTCCCTCCTCCACGGATGTATGACGTTACAACGCACACTATTACAACGCATGCACTTACAACGCATTTTTTACAACGCATAATCCATTACAACGCATGACATTACAACGCATGACACTACAACGCATTTTTAAAAAATACCTTTACAACGCACTACCATTACAACGCATACTACCTTTACAACGCATACCATTACAACGCATAATTTTAAATTACATTTAAGGTAAGTATTAGATAGTATAGGAGTAAAAATTACTATTCTAACTCCAGGGGGTGCAACAGTAGGGTAAGTGTTGGATAGTGTAGGGGTAAAAATTACTATTCTAACTCCAGGGGGTGCAACAGTAGGGTAAGTGTTGGATAGTGTAGGGGTAAAAATTACTATTCTAACTCCAGGGGGTGCATCAGTAGGGTAAGTGTTGGATAGTATAGGGGTAAAAATTACTATTCTAACTCCAGGGGGTGCATCAGTAGGGTAAGTGTTGGATAGTATAGGGGTAAAAATTACTATTCTAACTCCAGGGGGTGCATCAGTAGGGTAAGTGTTGGATAGTATAGGGGTAAAAATTACTATTCTAACTCCAGGGGGTGCATCAGTAGGGTAAGTGTTTGATAGTATAGGGGTAAAAATTACTATTCTAACTCCAGGGGGTGCATCAGTAGGGTAAGTGTTGGATAGTATAGTGTAATATTATGCGTTGTAATGGTATGCGTTGTAATGGTAGTATGCGTTGTAATGGAATGCGTTGTAAAGGTAGTTTTTAAAAATGCGTTGTAGTGTCATGCGTTGTAATATCATGCGTTGTAATGGATTATGCGTTGTAAAAAATGCGTTGTAATGGTAGTGCGTTGTAAAAGTTGCGTTGTAAAGGTTGTTCCCCCTCCTCCACGGGCAGCTCAGCGCTGCGGAGCCCTTGTGCTCCCTTTCAAGGGAAATTTAAAAGAAAACACTCACAGGGAGCAAAAAAAATGGAGCAAAAAGGTCCTGGCATATTAAAAGCAAAGCGCTCAAAGCGTGAGGCCGTCAGTGTTTACCGGGATCGCTTCGTGACACGCTATCTACCAAAGCACAGACCGTGCCCACATACCGCCGGTATCGTTGTCTCCCCTGATATAATAAACGCCCTCCCCGCTGGACCCTCCCACACCCTCTGAATGTGCACAACCTTTACGAGCATTCCTGCCCTGGAACGCCCATTTCTGACTCATAGAAGTAAGTTGAGTCACACAAAAATCTTGGTGCGAGTTAATCGTTTTATGAGAGTAAACCAGTCTTTTGTGAATTTTTAGACGTGGTTTTATGCGTGTAAGCTGTTTGCCCGTGTAAGCCAAATTCACAACTGAAAACAACTTTTTGAATTGTGCCGTATATAATTCATGTTTGACTATACTTAAGTCTGGGAATCAGAACTATCTATAACAATATCCCCCTGCAGTTCTGAATACTGTTCACTAGGGAAGCTGTTTGATTGGGTTAGAATTTGCTATAAATGAACCAATTAAAAAAACCCAGTCAGTGCTGAAGAGAATGAATCAAAAAAGGGCAGAATCTGACAGGAAGACTCGCGGGCAACCGTACTCCTAAGTGTCAACACCTCTCACGCACCACAAGTTACAAATCTTTACAGTGTGTAGGGGCCAAGGCCATTTAAAATAGGGCTTTGGGGGGAATTTTGGGCCGATGGTGCAGCCCAGAGCCCAATTGGGCTTGTTTGGGCTACATTTGGGCTGGGGGATAGGTATACGGCCATTTTGGATCACCAGCCACCATTTCGGTGGGGTGACACGGCAGCTGGCCTGGGGGAAGATAGGGCGAGGAAATTTTGTGGTAAATTTGTCCGTCTGCTGCGCCCCCTGGTACGGTTTCGGGTCTCCTGCTCACTTGGCGCTGTCAGCATAGATGATAACATGGCACTTCACCGCCTGGAGTGTTTGTGCCTGCCAGTCTCCGCCGTGCGGTCCCGCAGGCGCGCGGCGATCACCTCTCTCGGTTGGCCGAGAGTGGCCACGGCCCGCGCCTCTGGGGGTACGAAGTCATTTCAGTCCACTGCAAGGGGGAACCGGGCTCACGGTGCAGGCGCTGTCACGGGGCCGAGGTGCACGGTCCCACTGGCGGGCGCCCCCCGCCCACACGCGGTGATCATCTCTTATTTGGCCGCTTGGGATCGCGGCCCGCGCCTCGGCTGGTGAGCCCTCTTCCCTCCCCCTACACTACCGGGGGCATCCTTTCTTTGTTCGGGGTCGGGTGTGGGAGGGTCCAGCGGGGAGGGCGTTTATTATATCAGGGGAGACAACGATACCGGCGGTATGTGGGCACGGTCTGTGCTTTGGTAGATAGCGTGTCACGAAGCGATCCCGGTAAACACTGACGGCCTCACGCAGCCGGCAGTAACAGGCATTGTCGCGCTCCTTGCAGGAACTACCTTTCCCGGCATGCGTAGCGTCAGCACGTCCCACGTGAGCAACGCTACGCGCAAACCCGGATATAGGAAGTCCTCGCCGATACAGAGGGGCCGTTGATTCCAGTTCCGGACGGAGTTGGGATCCTGCCGCCGTTAGAGATCCATCCGTGGACCAAGTCTTCCAGGTGTCAAGCGGTACCGTGAGTACATGTTCCTGTAGGCTCTGCCATCAGGAGGTTTGGTCGTTCTGAGAGTTCCTCTGTTGGGGAGACAGCATGCTTGCGTCTCATGCAGAGGGACTATAAAGCATCCTACCCTTTTCCGTTGTTTCAAGCCTGTGGTCAGCTTCCGGTTTCTCCGTTGGTGAGGTTGCTGTCGGGCATCTCATGCGGAGAGATCTCTTTGTGTGCAAGAGGCCTCAGCTGGAGTGGCCAGCCCGCTCCATATCTGCCTTTGCTGTATCGCCCCTCTGTTGGTGAGACTGCCGGCTGGCGTCTCGTGCAGGGGAGCGAGTTGTGACGTACACTTGTTCTCTGTAGCGGAGCCAGTACTTGAAAGGCTCTGACAGAGACCGATTTCTGCTCTGTAGAGATTCTTATCCTCTCTACCACCACTTCCCAAGGCCTTAGGATGGGAACCTCCCGTTAATCCTGGTTTCATTTAGGACAAAGGAGTTGCAATCGTGAACTGATGGCACGAAGAGCAGAATTGCTCCATATTTCTATGTTTTTGGGGAGACTCATGAGGCCAACTATGTTAATGCACGTCTGGTGATCAGACCCCGTTTTACGTTATTTGTTGTGTTTTCATTAGGAGAGAGAGACGTGTGAGGGGGTCGTCCGCACATCCTAGCTAACCATCCTTACTTCGGGGTAGGTGTCGGGAGAGGGGCACTAGGGCACTGACTAGTAGATTATACCCGGCAGAGCTAGAAGGGTAATGCCTGTATCTTTTTTCTCTTCCATTTCCTAACAGTTGGGTTGAACGTGTGCTCCCATCCTCACCTCTCTTCCTGTGCCAGCCTTCTGCCTTTTTCTTTCAGGTAGGGAGAAGGATCCCCTAAAAGGTGGAGCGGGAGGTCACCCAGTAAGGCGGGTGTGGTAGTTAGGCAGGTAGGTAGGACTAATTACTGTTCTTGTGTCTCCTCAGGTCTCCCTCCCTGCAGTTCCCATCCTTTCCTTCCCCCGCTTAACTATCCCACTAGTCCGAGTTTGTTGCTCTTCGGACTTGGGGCAGTTTAGAGGTGGACCCCTTTGAGCATCGGCACAATCCCGAGGACTTCATCTGGCAGAACCTGACATAGCGGCACGGGCTTGGGGGGCAAAACGCTTGTGGCCCGGAATACGTCACGTGGGTTTGCCTTGCGGTTAAAAGGGACATCTGGTACTGCTTATACTCCGCCCCCCCTTTTCTTACACATTGTGTGGCGGTGAATGGGCTCAGCCGGGGCCGGCGGAGTGGGGGGGAATCCATGCTGTCCCTGGCAGCGGGCGGGGGAGGAACGCGCGGGCACGAGGGGGGGAGGTGTTGGAGTGGGGGGCTGGGGTGAAGGAGGGTTGGGGGTGGGGGGGTAGGGTCGGGTTTCAGGGTGCCGGACGTGGGGTCGGGTGAACTCTCCTGGATGGGGCCGCCAACCGTCGTTTTCGCGGACTTGGGGCGGGTAGCGGTGGGGCCCGGGGGGGCGGGGGGGGGGGTGGTACCCGGAGTTGACAGGGACAGACAGGACACTAACCCCGGCATGTCGGACTCATCGTTCTTTTGCAGGGGCGGCAGGCGCAGTGCTCGGGTGAGTTACATGCGGCTCCACCCAACTGAGAGGATGGGCAGGCTCTGCCTTGTGCGGGCGGCCGGGCCCCAGCGAGGGACCTGCTGGACGGAATGCGTGGTAGGAGGGCGAGCGGTCTCCGGTGTCACGGCCCAGTGGGTCAATGCGGCCCCTGAGGGCAGGGGCACGGGGCCGGGACAACACAGCAGGATACGATGGATAGCCATGCGGTACGCTGCAGGAGGGTTGGGATATAAGGCATCTTTAGCAGCGGTTCCTTCTGACTTTACATGACTATCGTGTTCAATCCTTCGGGGTTTGCGTCCCGCAGGCACTCTCTGCAAAAAAATAATAATAAATAAATAAATTAATTAATAAGTACTGATCTGACAGGGGAATGAGCTACAAGGAGCGGGCTGGAGTCCCTGGGGACGGCCCATTGCGTTTGGATAACTGGCTGGAGTCCGTAGAGGACGGCCCATGACTGTAGGATCCCGGGCTGGAGTCCGTGGAGGACGGCCCATCGCTGGGGGGATTCAAGGGCTGGAGTCCACGGAGGACGGCCCATTGCTGTGGGGATCACGGGCTGCAGTCCACGGAGGACGGCCCATTGCTGGGGATCACGGGCTGGAGTCCATGGCGGACGGCCCCGGGCGGTTGGGTTTGTATTGAGGGGAGGGGGGTGTCACTAATGCTGTGTCTAGTTTTGCAGAAGGTCAGGACAGATGGCGTGCGGAGATGGTACAGTGGCGTTTCGCAGGTGGCGGATGGAGTGCTCCCCCCCCCCTTTTTTCTCACCACTGGTTAGGTGGCGGGCTCCAGTTGGGACGCCGACCTTGGCACCAGGTAAGGCACAGGCACGCAGGGGGGCGGTGGCACGCCACCAGAGCGGGAGCAGGGGAGGACGTACGGCACCGCTTGGCGGGTCGGTGGACACAAATGTGTGGGGGGGTGGAAGACGGGGAGGTTTGCTAAAATAAAAAAATAAAAAATAAAAAAAGGGGGTTTAGGGGAGGGATACAGGTGGGCCCGGAGTTGCCACAAACGGCGCGGCAGAGAAAGGGACCGATCAGGGGCCCATACTAGGGAATAAGAAGGGGACTGCGAAAGCCGCGCCGTCACAGGTCTGAACCTGCCTGGCATGGGGATGACGGAGCCCTTGGGGGGGCCGCCTAAGGCTGGCCACCATAGACCACACTTGGACGAGCGAATATGTGGGTATGTGCCAGGGGGGAGCTGTCAGCGAAGGGGGCCGCGAAGACGAGTGGGAGCTTGCCAAGAGGCCGGGGGTGGCCATGGCATTGAGGATAGGCTGGCGGCATTCATTGACTTCTGGCGGTGTACAGTGTGAAATATCTAGACAGGCCCATCCCCTGGTTGAAATCCATGGACGTGGTCAGAAGGGCCTCGGTAAAGGGAGGGGGAGACAAGGGGTCCCGCTATGATTGTGGAGTTCTAGGCGTGGGCAGCTTGGGTCCCGGACAATGAGTGGGGGGAGCGGTACCCCGATCTGTACCTCTGAGTACAAGCTGGCAAGCTCCCAGGGCACAAAAGGGGGAAGCCTTCTATACCTAGGAACCAGTAACTGCCGGGGAAGGGATGATGTGTTCACAGGAGCCATTTAAACTGTTATATTTTCGTAACGTATGTATACATACGTTGAGACAACTCATAGGATCCTTAGTCAGACACCAATGTGCTGAGCGACCTATACCAGCGCTAATGGGTGGGGTTTGAGAGGACGCTAGGTACGGCCAATCGGTTGCCGCTGGTCTGTCGCCTCCTGTCAGAACCGCTTCACCCATGTGGGGTGGGGGCACTCGGCGAATGGCACAGGGACCGGGTGTGGGGGCATGCTGGGACTCCACTGACGGCGCAGGGGCCAGACGGTACGGCCAGTTTAAGCGTGAGGATCGTAGTGTGCTGGCAGTCACCTTGGTGCGCCGCTATGGAACCGGTTATTGGGCGGGGACAGCGGTCCGAACAGGTCCCACGGCATACTTCCCGGGGCAGGGGTGGCAGCAGAACATGGGGGTATCAGTGCAAAGCTAGTCCGCACAGGCACCGGGGCCTTGGGGTAATTGGTGGGTGTATTATCCGCGGACCGTAGACGCCGGGCTCTGGCAGGAAGCTGGGAATTTGCTACGACACACGGGGACGTGGTGTGTGCAGATCGGAACCCAGAACCCCGGGTAAGGCGCATGGAGGGCCCGTTTGCGGGTGCCCCCTGTCTAACCGCTCCTTTCCATTTTCAAATTGGGGGTGGTGCTACAGATAGGCGCGGGCAAGGCAGGTTGCACCCACTCCTCGCCTGGAAAAAGGGGCATACAGTTGGAGGTTACGTCTTTAAAAAAAAAAAATTGGAGGGTTCGAGCTTGTTTTCGGTGGGTTTGTCATGGCACGCGGGTACAGAGACGGTGACTTTTCCTGGGGGGCCAGCCCGATTCTGCGGACTGTTAGCAGTGAATGACAAGTCTTTAGAGCCCACGGGTTACCTGGAGTGCCCTTGGCATCAGAGGGGACACGAGGTCCCAGTGCAGTGTGGTCGATTATTGGTGTTGAATTGGTGGTGGGGCTAATACAGGCCCGTTTGTGGATAGACAAACAACTGCACATGCTGCTGCGAATTGAGGGGTCGCTTGCCACACAGGAGGTGATGGTTGGGGTGGTGTATGGTAGTACGGTTTCTGTTAGGATGCCACAACTTTGGCTGTAGGGTGGGGGGCGGACTTTCCGTGGGAGTTTGGGGGTGAGGCGGACAAGTGTGGCAATGATCCATCCTTACGTGCTCTTGTCGTCCGGGCCTAGGTGGGGACTTGCGCATGTGGCACACGTTTCTGGGGCTTGTCAACGGCATTCAAAGGGTGCCGCCAGATGGATATAAAGGGGGACGTCATGATTTCCTCAACCACGGCTGGGGCGAGAGGCTTGGGGTTTTACCGACACTTGTAACCCTGGAAAAATGGGTAGAAGGGCATTGCCTTTATTGTACGCGTTACACTGGAATGGCCGTGACAGTATGGGATCGGAAATTGGTGCCTGGGTAGTGGGGTTTTCTGGTGCGGAGAGGTTGGGACACCGTAGCTGGTTTCAGGCCAGGCATGGACCGGGTGTGGACACGTACAATGCGGACGCTTGGTCTCGCTCACCATGGCGGAGATTGCATAGGCTAGTCACGGAGGTGCTGGCGGCGGGAGAATTGGGCAGTTGCGTAACGACGGTTGGGCGCGTGAAAGGGGAGGGGGGCCCTGGGCTTTTGTCTGTCTGGCTGCTGGCTGTCTTTACCGGGTTCTGTGGCGGATTATGCTGGGATGCAGAAGAAGGGGCGTCTATTGTCACGTTAAGGTCTGGGATGTACTTCAGGTCATTGCAAGTTTCGCAAGTGCTGGGTGCAAGAGAGGGGGAGGTTGCCCTGAGGGACGGGGGTGGGAGCGCGGCTCGAATGAGCCAAAACAGGCCCCTTGCCAGGTTGGGACTCATTCCGTTTCATATAGGGTGACTACTGACGTCACGAAATCAGGGCACAACAGATGCCAGGTACTCGCAGTAACAGGGGCCAAGCAGGACTTTTTTAAAACAGGTGTTTGGTGGGTCGAGTTCATGCGTTGTGAGTCAGGCTACATTATAACATACATTCAGCTACTGGGACGGGGTAGCATAGTGCTAATTTCTTGGTCTCATATATGTGTCTTTACAGGTGCGGTGGCGCGGCCTGCTGTGGTGGAATTTGCCATTTGAATCGTGGGACATTCTTTGGCATATGGGCAGAGCGTTATGAAATTCTCAAGGGAAATGTTTGAATTTAAGTGTGGTCTCATTGTTTATTTCGTTGTTCCTGGCACGATACGGGGGGTATGAAGGGGCACAAGTTGTGTCATAAGTTACGCAGAATGATGCCGGATGATATTCGTCCTGGTGGGTTGCTTATTCAGGTGGGGGAATAGGCCCTGGGTCAGTGTAAGGCTTGGCACTGTTAAAGGGAATGATGAGGATTCTCCTGGGGGGTCAGGCGTCAAGGGGCAGATGGCTAGATTATATGGACAGCATTCCTATCACAAGGCACTGGAGGGGGGCAGAGCGGCCAGGAGTGCTAGCTAAGGGGCCTGGGGTGACGAGGGGGACAGGTAAAGGGGGACATACGGAGCGTAGGCATGCTGCTGTTCATTTCATTGGAAGGGATGGGGGCACTCTTGTCACGTTTCCGGGATGGGGTTCAACTGCAACCAAATCCAGGAGGTTGGATGGGGCAAAAAAAAAAAACAAAAGACAAAAAAAAAGAAGAGGCCCTAGTTGGTGGGGGGGGGGGGGGGGGGGGGTCAGAAAAGTCTGGGGCCAGAATTTTCTGAGTGGCGTTCTCCTTAGTAATAGTTGGTAGATCTGTTTACAGTTTAAGTTTATTGGTTGAAAAATGTCACTCCGGGTACACGCAGGAAGGGGAAGTAACATAGGAAGGTTACATAGATCGTTATTTTAGGAAATGATAAGACGTTACACGTTTAATGAGTCAGCAGGGAAGACAGAGTTGGGGGTTTATAAATGGTTGCAAATGCGGAAACTTTAGGGGTGTGGGTGGGGGGTAAGGCAGGAAGAAAATATTTAGTGAGGTTTAGTTTTGTACGGCGCAGGCCAAGGATATTTGTTGTAAGGTGCACCTGTCTTCAATAAAGCGGCCTTTTTCACACTTAACAAACTGGTTGTGGTCTGTGCTGCACCCCCTTTGGCCCAAAGCGACGTGCTAGAGAAACAGTATAGCTTACACTTTGAGAAAACCCTGCTCCTGGCAGCCTCAAGAAGTTACTCCTGTCACTGATAAGTCAACATACTACACACTTTATCGTCATGACGCGTATTTCTCTCAGGCACACTCCTCTGAATTAGTTAAAAAACAACTTCTGCTATTAGGACTGAGTCTCAAAGTATTTGAGTCCTTAAGTGAAAGTTAGGCGTGCAAATACAAGAATTTACAAATCCAGTTCCGGAACGCAGAATGAGAACTGCATTTTCTCATACTGAAATTGTGCAAGTGTGGTGTATTTTCTGTATGAGTGCTCTGATCTTAAGGCGAGGTTTATGGACATGCTAGTGTGGCCCACCTTGTACATTCTAGGGTGGGCTCCATAAAAGTTGGTGAACTCCCAGAGACTCACAGGTCAGCGCAGCAAATATTAAGGCTGCATAGTCCTGAATACACCTTATGCCTCTTTAATCCACTACCAAAGCATGCTCATTTTTCTCTCTTTCAGGTCACTGCACTCTCCTTTGGTAACTTTTTATCTTGTCTTGCTCTACCTCTTTCTTTCCAGTGAATGTTTTCTTCCCTATCTTGCTTTCGGAAATATTTGATGAGGAAAAATATGTGCTGGTCCTCAAGAGTGAGAGCCGGTGGCCCCCATCGGCAACCAGGGCTCAAATTAAGCACTGGTGTAGTCCGTCACAGAAGTGATGGATATCCCGTCCATCGTATTACAAGTGCCATATGATATTATGCACTTAAAATATGGTGGAAGGGATTTCCGTCATGCTTGTGACGGAGTAACCCATCCACCAAAATCAAAATCGAGCCCCTATATGACGAAATCTACAATATATAAAAGTATTCTTTTTTTAATCATGCTCACAGAGAGTTTGTTGCTGCAGGAAACAATGAGAGGCTGAAGGAATCTGGAACAGCTTTTAAAATCCATTCTTCAGTCTTAAGATTCATATTATGCCTGACATTTGTTTCCTTTCTGTAGGTCTCTATCTTTTCAATATCCGGTAACTACTATTGAAAATCCACATTCAGAAACTTTGTAATGGCTGCCAAGCAAGAACCAGAGTAAGCAAAATATAATTGTGTTCTCTTTTCATAAAAAAAACATGGCGGCACACTGATAAAGCATTACTGGTGGCTCTAGAAGTAATACACACCTGAAAGACAATAACATTGAAAGGTCCTAGAAGAATCATTAATGGACTTTTCCTAAGGAAATTATCTTCATTATTATTGATATTAATAGATGCCATTGATATTTCGGGAACAATCTATATTACACAACACTATCAGGCACATGCATCAATGTTGGCTTTTGCGATTTCTTAATTGCGATTTTTAAGGAATCGCAATTAAGGAATCACAAAAGCCTATGCATGTAGAAATCGCTCTAAAAATAGCGATTTCTAAACATTCCTTAATTGCGACTCGCAATTAAGGAATACCTCCCCATTCATTCATATGGGCCTAGAGGCCCATAGGAATGAATGGGAAGACATTCTCAATTTACGATTCTCAATTAGAGAATCGCAAATTGAGAATGCAATTTCAAGGGCACCAGGGTGTCAAAAGGACATCCTGTTGCACCCCTGAAATCTGCATATGAGTACAACTTGCACACACACATGCCCCAAGGGCATGTGTGTGTGTGTAAAATGGAACTTTGAAAAATGCACTTTAGTGCATTTTTCAAAGTTTTTGCAAATTACCATGAAGTTTAACTTCATGGTAATTTGCGCCCCCTATTAGCAAAATCACTAATTGTTTTACTTTAATGCATTGAATTTAAGAAATCTCAATTTGCGATTCCTCAATTGCAATTGCAATTTAAGTATTCGCAATTTAGATATTACTTAAATTGCAATTTTTGCATTTGGGATGATGCATCCCAAATGCAAAAATACCGGTCGCAAAGGGGCAGATTCTGAGAATCTGTCCGTTTGCGACCGGTTTTTCTTTTGATGCATGTGCCTGTATATGTTTTATTTAAATGTTTCGATTTAAAAAAAAAATTAATGTCAGACATATTATTCTTAAATACATCACCTCTCTAGGATCCATAAGTAAGGCTATTAAAAAAAACACCACTTTTATCTGGTAACGGTTTTTGTTCTCACACACCTCTGTTGACACAATTAAAAAGTAGTCATTTACATACATGTTCAGAAGTAAACATGCTTTTACCTGCACTGGAAGGAAAGCATCCACAGCTGTAGACAGTCACATTATTAATGCTGTATGCCCAGTTTATGGGGAAGTTGTCTGCAAGCGCCACCATCTTCTTACTGGCGTCATAGATGAATATGCAGCTTATCAGAGCGCAGAAGCCTTCTTCTGTGAAACGGGTAAAATACTGCACCAGGTAACTGGCTTCAGTCGCAACTAAAATGATACAGTAGAAGGCCACCCAGAGCCCGATCCAGAGCCGAAACTCCAAATAATGTAGTTCGTAATCGCTGAGAAAAAAGCAATAGAATTAAGTTAAATATCACAAGCAAGTAAATTGCACTAATCAGGCTGACACATTTAATTTATCAGAGCTATGATCCTGTCTGTTCACCAAAATAAGGATAAATATTCATTTTGGATGGTTTGTGATAGACAAAAATCATGCCCTGTCTGACACCTGCTGCCTAACATATCATAAAATCTTTGCATTATATGCACACTTACAGTATACCATTGTTTCTGTATAAAAGATGTCTCGGCAGACATCATGCAGTTTGTTACCTTCACTGTGACTACAACACATGATCCTCAACACCTCCACTTGTTTACCTGAAATGTACAAATCTTATTAAAACTTGATCCTGCGACTAATGGACCGAATGTTGTTTCTAGCTGACTGATAATAAAGAACATACGGCCCTTGTAATATTTTTTAGAGATTCTGTTTTGATCAAGTGATGTCATGTCAGAAACAGATCATATAACCATGAGTAAAAGTGGTGAAACTGGCCAGGGTCTTGTGTAAAAAGGACTTAGAATTAAAATGATGGTCTTTATTTCACAAGAAGTAAGGTTTATAAAAATTGGCAACTGCTTTGCTGATGTAATTTATCTCTTATGTGTGTGTTTGGACGCTGACCAGATATTGATGAGTTCCTTCATTGTCTTGTAATCCCGCCGAGACAAATACAAACCATCCATTCTAACCCTAACAGAGAACCTCATCACAACCTTAGAGTCATCAATAAAGACAACCTCACGAGAGTGAACGTCATCCAGACTCCTTCCCCCATAAATCCGTTACGACTTAAATGTGTATTACTCAATTGCAGGTCAGCCAGTAAACACGCCTCTGATATATTTGACCTCATCCAACATCATTGTCACTGAAACTTAGCTAAATCCCGCCTCCATTCCTATCTTAGACCTCCTAGTACCTCCTACTTATGACATAATTAGGCTAGACAGAGCTCGGAAGCTGGGTGGTGAGTTAGCCTGTATTCATAGGAACACTCTCGATTTCTCACTTGGAGTCCTCTTCGCCTTCCTCCTGTGAATACCTTTGTCTCAGTATCTCAATCCAGGTTTGCAAACTTAACACTTTTTATCACCCCCTGGGAGACAATCTCCCCTTCATCGGGCAACTAATGGAAATCATCGCTGGCAATGTCGACTCAGACGCGTCCTTGGTGACTTCAACCTTCACTAGTCTAACCCCAATAACCTTTCGGTAACTTTCCTTAAATAATTCTTAAATGATCAAGAACTGATTCAGCACTGTGACCAACCAACTCATAAAGCAGAAACTCTAGACCTCATTATCTCGAAAGGACAGACCATCACATTGGATACCATTACCCTTTGCGATTGGTCCGACCACCACTGCATCCTCTTATATATTAACAGGGAGGTGTCGATGAGGAAGGGTCAACTAACGAGATCAAAGATCTTGAAAACGGACCTCAGATCAATAAACTCTGATGAACTAGCAGCCCACTGTAAATCTGCCCTTTACTCCCAAGCTGACCTGGTTGATGTTCAGTTACTCACCAACTCTTACAACTCGACCATCTCCAACATCATGGATGACATTGCTCCACTCCAACAAAAAAAGACCTCAACAAAAATATCCAAAACGTGGTACAACGACAATTTAAATACGGAACGCCGCAACCTTAGGGCAGTTGAAAGTTACTTGAGATCCAAACCCTCCTTGGACCAACTAAAACTCCTTAGAGATGTTAGGAGCTTCTACAACAAACAAATCAAGAACACTAAAGCAGACTACTTCAGATACCAACTTGATCAAGCTGCTAACCACCCCAAGAAACTTTTTGAACTTGTCAAACAGCAATCAGTGGTAGGTCTGACTCCGGAGGCAGCCCATCCTCATGCGACGACCTAGCTGCTTTCTTCACTGAGAAATCAAGACTCATCACCATTGAACTCGCCTCCAAGAAGGCTCTCCTGCCATCCCCCGGGTCCACACCACCCCTTAACCTCTCAGAAAAGTGCAAACCTATCAGCCTGAACACTAAGAACAATGCATCATGGGGCACCTTTTCCCCATTCAGTGAAAATGACATCTACAAGATTCTTCAGAATATTAACCCATCTAACCATTTCAGTGACCCGTTGCCCCCGGCCATCTTCAAAGAAATCAAGAATATACTCATCCCCACCTGGACAAGGATTGTAAACGCTTCTCTTTCACAAGGCATGGTCCTGGACTGCCTAAAAGCAGCTCAGGTGTCACCTATATTTTTTTTTAAAAACTAACGCAGATAAAGTTGACCTCAATAACTTCCACCGTATCTCCAACATCCCCAACCTAACCAAATTCATAGAAAAATGCGTACAATCCCAACTCTGTGCTCACATAGAGAACTTCCAACTCCTTGACCAGCATCAATCCGGCTTTCAGAGGGGCACAGTACTGAATCGGCTCTCACTCACGTTATGGATGACATTTTAAAAATGCTTGACCAAAATGATTCCTGCCTCCTAATCCTCCTTGACCTTTCCTCCGCTTTTGACACGGTTAATCACGACAACCTCCTATCCATTCTGAAGAACAGGATGGATTTCTTGGGTCAGGTGCTACAATGGTTCTCGTCCTTCCTCCACCACAGATCACAAAGAGTCATGGCTAACCACTCCCTCTCCCAGCCCTCTCCAGTACTTATGGGTGTCCCCCAAGGGTCATCCCCATCACCTATCCTCTTCAACCTTTTCCTGGAACCATTAGCTAATTCACTAAATTCCACGGACATTCTCTTCCAGATGTATGCGGACGATACGCAACTTTATTTGAAAATCTCATCCCCAGATAACATCATCACACTCAACAAAACCCTAACGTCTACCCAAACTTGGTTAACTGAGAACCCTCTCCTGCTCAACACCTCCAAAACTGAATTCCTTCTCATCTCTCCTCTGAACCACATCCCCAAGCTAGACCTTTGGCTGAATCACCTCACCGCTTCCCACGCACCCCTGTCATCATAGACTCAGCCAAATTTCTCGGAATCACCCGGGACAAGCACTTGAATATGAAAAATCACATCAGAAATGTGTCTATGGGAGCTAATCACTTGATGAGGACACTTAGAAATATCAAACCATTCCTTCCACAATCTGATTTCAAGCAGGTGGTCAAAGCGCGTGTCTTGCCAAAACTGGACTACGGCAGCGCTACGCTCGGTGGTCTTCCCAAATACACTCTGGCTCCACTAAGGGAATCACTGAACGCTGTGGCTAGACTGGTTACAGGTAGCAAACGAAATGAGCACATAGCCCCAGTCCTAAAATCTCTTAAATGGTTGCCCTACGAAGCTCAAATTCAGTTAAAGATTGCCGTTCTGACGCACAAAGCCCTGCATTTCAAAACTCCCAGGTACCTAGCGCAAAAGGTTGAATTATCTTGTGGTAGAGTCTCAAGAAGTGCCAACACCTTCCTCTTGAAACCACTCATCCTTAGCAAAAAGAGAACTTGTCACCGAGCCTTCTCTGGCGCTGCACCAAAGATATGGAACTCTCTTCCACCGGAATTGCACAGAATCTCCTCAACGACAGCTTTCAAACTGGAACCCAAAAGATTCCAAATGAATAATTTCTTACCTTAATTGGGCTAGGTTCACCTATTCAAAGCCATTGATCCTACAACCATTGTACCATCATTTGATGTTGTTCTTTTTACCGCATTGTGTGCCCCCCTTAGTATCCCGCTATATACCTGTTTATTGTATTACTCTCCTTGACTTATTGGTCTTGTAATTATGCGATTATCCCTGTTTTTTATTCTTACTTAATGTCGATATTTCATTTATGTCCTTCCTCCCATCCTTTGTAAAGCGCTTTAATATCCAAAGGAGCTCAGCCAGAGCTTTCGAGGCCGAGTCAAAACGAGTAAGCCCAAGCAGAACTCTGACAGCGGCATTCTGCGTCACCTGAGGTTTCTGTATGCTGTGCTTGCTCGCGCTGGTAAGAAGGGTGCTGCAGTAGTCCAGCCTAGAGCCAACTAAGGCCATGACCACTGTTTTCCTTAGTTCAAATGGAATGAAAAGGAGTACCTTTTTTAGGATTTTAAGGATAAAAAAACATACAGCTGTGGTCTGATTGATCTGTGATTCAAAGGAGAGCTTGAAGTTGAAGACGACACCAAGATGTTTTACCTTGCTGGCGAGTATTGAGGAGAACCCATGTAATTTGGCCACCAGCTGTCTGACCAGATGCCTGGTGTAATGCCGAACAGCATGACTTCTGTTTTTGACATGTTTAACTTCAAACAGTTAGCCTGCATCCAGTTTCCCTATATGACCCATACAGTCTTGAAATCGGGAAGCCTTATCAGTAGCTGAGCCGTTGATAAACACAATAATCTGTGTGCCGTAAGCGTAGGACACCAGCGAGAAACCAAAGCTTCTTATTAGTTTGGCTAAGGGGGTGACATACAGGTTAAAAAGACTAGGGCTCAGAGATAAGCCCTGCGGGACTCCACAAGGAAGTGAGAAATCCGGGGAAGTGAATACATCATGAGCCACTGATTGCGTCCTGTTGGACAGAAAAGATCTAAATAGGAGGAGTGCTTTATCCCTAATGAGGCAAGGCGTTCAACCAACACGTCATGATTGACCAAGTCGAATGCCGCTGAGAGATCTAAAAGGATAGGGGCAGCACTACCCCCTGTGTCAATGGTTTGCCTGAGTTCCTCCGTGGCTGTAATGAGTGCCAATTAGGTGCTGTGGTGAGCCTGGAAGCCAAGTTGCGAGTGGTCCAGAGTGTCTCCTTCCATGAGAAAGGAGGACAGTTCCTCATTTAGGAATCTTTTGATGACCTTAGCAGGGAATGGTAGCCTGGAGATGGGTCTATAATTGGAGGTGCCCTCTGGATCAAGATTTGATTTCTCAACAGAGGCAGAATGGAAGCTTTTTTTCCCCAATCGGTTGGAAAATACCCTATGGTAATAATTTGGCTAAAAATAGGCCAGATGGCGGATGCAATGGTTTCAGGGACCATATGCAAGATTTTTGGGCAGGGATCAAGGGGGGATCCAGACTTGATTAGAGAGAATAATCTGATGGTGCGGACGAGCAAGATGGATGGAAAGATGGGAAGTGTGGTGGTCAAGGCGCTATCTACTTTGGTGTGAAATGTGTGGCTGGCGCTTGGGCTGCTATGGGGCACAAAAGCATTGAAGACTTGTTTAACTTTAAGTTGAAAGGCATCAGCTAATTTATTACAGAATTGCTGGCTACTTTCTTGGACTTGAGTTTCCTGAAGCTTAGAGAGTTTTTTAACCATGGTAAAAAGTCTTCTAGCGCAGCCGTTAGCTGCTTCTATTTTTTCTTTTATGAAGTCTGATTTGACTTTCAGAATGAGCTTTTTATAGGTGTAAATGGCCTCTCTGTAGTTAGATTTAGTTTGGACATCCTGTGCTAGCCTCCATCTCCTTTCAAGTTTCCTACAGGTTAGTTTTTGTGCCTTCAGAGATTCGTTGAACCAAGGTTCAGAGGGGGATTGCTTGACTGAGTGCCACAAAGTCTGGGGGGCCAACTGCTGTCCGGCGAGGTCGATCCAAGAATGATAGCTCCTCAACATTATTAACATTATATTTAAAGAAACAAAGTACAAATAATAGAGCTGTCTTCCGCCATGTGTGAATGAAAGACAAGGACATCTGGACAAGCACCTGATAGAGGCCTCAAAGTGACTCTTTTTTAAATCCCCCTAACAGAATTAACACTACTTTCTTTGTCCTGTCTCTTCATCTGTGTTTGACTGACGACTGTGTTTTATTCTCAGGTTCAGACAAACAGAGTTTCACAAACACTTGCAATGATGTATTCGTTCTCTAAAGCACACAGGCCACAGTTGATAGATGGTTTCAAGATGACTTACACGCTGAAACTATACAGAATCCTTTCAAACACCAGCACAGGGCCGGTGCTACTCAGGATGGTGAGGGGCTGTCCAGAAAACAGGCAAAAGATTACTCCGGCAACAGCGGTGCCCAGGAAACTCTCCAGCACGCCCTGAAACAATAAAGATATGGCAGACAGGTTTTAATATTGATTGGTCAGACATAGACATGTTTCGGCGTGTCAAAGCGTACAGTGAAGGATTGATCCATGGAGAGTTTGATTTAAAATGTGAGAATGGTCTCCTGTGCATAATGTTTAAAACTCAACATTTTTTTAAAGTAAAACTCGTGAGATTTTTCTCTCTAACAATTTTTCTAATCCCTGTAAAGCATTCCAGTGGGCATCCAAAGTTTTATTCCAGACTTCATAGGTGTGAAATGCAATTAGCAGGGGGAGAGTAACGCTGAACAAGCACAGTCCATAACATTTGGCATTTTTAGATTCTGGCATTGTATTAAAGATGATTTTTATTTAAATGTGCTACATCTGGAAAAATATATAAATGTTAGTAGTTGCAATGTATACTAAAAATAGATTGTTATCTTGCAATTTCGAGAAGTATCATATTTGTAGTAATAATGACCCTCTACCCAGACTGTGGTACGGCGAGACTTCAGTATCTCACAGATATTCTAAGGCTGAGTGGAGCCCCCTGAACGATGGAGACCCCCATGCACCACGGGGGCCTACGTGACGCCCCTGCTCCAGGTCATGACATCCTAAGGATTTTTTTATATTTAATGTGCTTTAAAACACGGTTATGTTGCTTTGTCCTCCAGGTTGCGGCATTGCCCACGGAAGGCGACAGGTAATACACACTAAACACACGGGAGTTATGTGAAATGTTAAAAGAAAAAATATAATGATGCAATAGCATACATTAACAAGTTCTTAGATTCGTATTTCAAATACGTTGTTCTACACACATCTGTCACACTTTTACATTTGACCATCTCCGACAGACACCTTTCTTGAGACATAACAAGCACTTTTCTACAAACCGCTTGAGCATACTCTGTGCGTAGGGCAAGGCAGAGTGGAACCATCACAGGGGAGGCTGACACTATGCACAGTTAAGAGCACAAGGACAAGGCACCCTTGTTTGCACACTGAGCGCCTCTTAATTCACTTGTCTCCTACACTGAGAAAATTGATGCGACTGACAACACACAAGGAAAATGCTTTATAAACCTCTCTAAAATATTAGCACTGCGAAAACTGAAGTAAAATCAAAAACTGGTTTCTTTCTTGTCAAGACTTTTAATTCAGCATTGACTACACTACAGCCTTTCACTGGAAGGTGGTTATGGATTTTCAGCATGTCTTTGGAAGATTTAAAAAAAAGTTTTGAAATTCAAAATAAGCAAATCTGTTTTACTTAAACAGCTAATTGAATATATAGTACACAAAATTAATGGTTCATATTGGAGATACCCAGAAGGCAAAAGCAAATCTTTTTGTGGATTACTGTGGAGCATATTTGAAAGAATTTCTGTCTAATACCTAAATTCCACATTGTCATTCTTGTAATCACTAGTTAACAGAGAAATATATTATGTTATGCTAACAGGTAAAAAACATTGGTCTAGCATGCTTCCTTCCATTGGTGCGCCTATGAAAAATATTGTTCATTCAATTTTAGAACATTGAAGTCAAACATTAATACTATTTGTGAATTGTGCAGCTTTTTGCTTATATTAATGATTCTTTGAAAAAAGAGATAAAGTATTCAAATATTTTGTATTACCTACCTGCATGTTATCTGTTGCATCCCCCAACATACCGCCAAAGGTAATAGCATTCGTCACCGTTGCCAGGTATATAAACAAAATGGCGGCAAGACACTGAAGATGGAGCGCATCATAGAAGTCACTCCAGTACCAGGGGGCTTTTCTTCTAATATCTTGTATCAGTCCACCAAACAGCCTGTATACAAAAATCACAGCACGTGGACAACATGGGTTTTAAAATGAAACTGCCTCTTTAGAACATTAAAATATTGTGTACACATTAGAATAGTCCCTTTTGCGGCACTCTGGGGTTGCAGAAAGCAGACATGCATTTAACTTGTCATTTACATCGGAGACTTCTTAGAATTTGCAAGGGATTCTGAACAGTAGTTAAAAGAGTCACTGGATTGGAAAATGTACTCTAAATATTCGAACAGTAATACAATACACTCATAACTTTACCATCTAATTCTCCACCTTGAACTGTGATAATAGCAGGGACATAGCGTGTGTCCCACAAACTTGGAATGATCCCCATGACACTCAGTACAGCTGGTTTCCATGAGCCTGTTTTGTAAAAGTATGTTTTTTGATGTCTATGTAAAATGCACTACCTAACCAATATTACAACCTAGATCCAAACTCTCGAGCGATTTCTGACAGTCAAACTTTCCAATAGACGAGTGTGGGTTATTTTAAAGTCTTTGCAAAGCTTGGAAGAGATTCGTCGTCGGCTTGGATATGTCATAGGTTTTGTAGAGTGTGGCCCAAAAAGTTTTTCCCCTCTCATTATTCCATAAGATTTGATTTGGATCACGGCTCTATAACAAATTTAATAACCAGTTTGTCTTTACTCCAGAGTTATTTTCACAAACCAACCACAAATAAGAAGCTTCTGAGTCTTTCTTCTCCCTCCTCTCACTCTGTTTGTTTATGTTGCATACAACGATGTTAGGTATCATTTGAGAATTTATTTTATATTATTTATTGTGTGCTTTTAGGGATGTTTAGTGGTTTACATGCATAAGGTGGCTGATTTCTATTTTTGACATATTGCTCTCAGTTGAAATTGTAATAAAATACATTAATACATTTCTGTTGCATTGGGTTTGTGAACAACAGCAAACCTATGGGGAATGTGTCAAAAGAAAAAAACAAAAGCCCTAAGTTTGACACAACTGAATAGTTTGGGCACAAGGCTTAGGCAAAACTTGTTAAATAAGCCCCGAGTATGATGTGATTTGAAATACTTGCTCACACGAGGTGTATTTTGGCAAATTATGATGCGCAAGATTGTATTGATTTTGCAAATTCAAGGCCACACAGGTCTAATACTATTTGTGGCTTTGACATTACACTGTTCACAACAACAGAGTAATTCTTCCTTTGATTGAAGTAGATTTACCGAGTTCTCATTGTTAAATGATATTCCCTTTTTGTGTAAAATTTGTTACTTTTCTGTTCTTCTTTTCCCCTTTTGATTGAAAGCTCAAAATACGACATGTGGTTGGAAAATATTATGGGAAGATGTACCCATGGTGAATCTGTGGTGGCAATGCTTTTAAAAACATAGATTGCAAGATGAAAACCAAAGGGTGTTGGGGATAGTGAAGCAGTAGTGCGAGAGAGATGTGAAGGAGTTATATCTAGGCTTGCTATGAGGTGGGGTGCGATATGAAGAGATTCTATTCAATTAGAGATGAGTGTTGACGTTTACCAACATGAAGGAAGTGTTATAGGAAGACTTCCTGTCATATGTGACTCGTTCTCAATCTTAATTCCCTGTTGAGTTTTGCTTCTGCTTTGCTTAAAAGCAGACATTCAATTAATTAGGAAGCTGGCCAGGCATCATATCCCTTCCCCAGCTACTCCCCTGCCACGTGTCTTGTCTTTAACTATTACATCCCAGCTACTCGTAAGCTGCATTTCATCCACCTTTTTGTGAAATGTGAAAACCAACATTGATCACCTTCCGGTCCGCTTGAGTTCTTCGCTGACCTGCTGGTGGCCATGGGCTGGTCTTTCGTCGTGGTGATGCGTATTTCCATTGCAGTGAGCCTTAGATTCACGGTCCAACATCAATTTCCTATGACAATAAAACTGTGTCTTAGAATTATTTGGAACAAACTTATTTTTTGACAATATCGTGTTTCATGAAAAAAAACACAAATACTAAAAACCTGCAGAGTGTTCAACACACTATTAGCAATTTGAGAAAAAGTTACTTCATGTAATGTTGAACATTGGCCGACCATGCAGTATATGATGTATGTTGTTCTTGGCACATACCATAACAACTCATTTTTGCAGATACAAAATATTGTTATGATTTTATCATTCCTTTTCTAAAAAAGTTATTTTTAATTTTAAGCTTTCTATAAAGGACAAAACATTTTGAAATATGTCATGGCTAAATATAAAAGCCAGCTATGCACACACATTAACGTCTTCTCAAGTGAAGTTTTGTGTCCTTTCACTTCTTCAGACACTCCCCATATTCAAATATACCAATTTACAGTAAGATATTATAGAGAAGTGTCATATGCACCGCATAAGAGAACAATGTCCGACATATTATACATTCACATATCAATGCTAGTAGATTATTCATTCCAGGTTGGCATGGATGCTATTTTACCAATCCAAAGAACTAATGCGGTGCTTGGATGGGCAAAAGGCTTTTGTCATTTTTGAGCTCAGCATGGATGGCACTTGTTAACCCTATGTTTAAAGACTTTGCTATAATAATATTGAAATACTTTGTCACTTTCCAGCTCAGCATGGATGGCAATGTGCTAATTCCATGTTTAAAAACTCTGGTAGCAAAACAAACATTTAAGGTGAGCAGATTTACAGTGCGGGTGGCGTTGTAAAGTGTTCCATATAAAGGAGCTGCTCTCCGCCTAAAACTTGGGCACTAGCCAGGGTTTCCTGCTCCTTCTTTTTCATAATTATACACATACACACACAAACACACATACACACAAACAGATGCATGCGCACTCACACACACACACACACACACACACTCTCTCTCTCCCTCTCTCACTACAGAGGCTACAGTTAATAAGCCACAGAAAATAAATGCTATAATAGGGCACTGCCCAAACAAACAGAACTATTTTGTTTGGCAAGAAAGACCTATCAATTAGAAGCAGTGCTCCATATTCTGGATAAACAGTTAATATTAATTATATGTTTACTGATAGGTATTTTACCGAATATACAATAGTGTCAGTCATGGATCATAATTTGTTTTAAAATTTGTATTTTCATTTTATTGATAATAAACAACAATGCAGCACTATCAACAAACGGTCGCTCCGCAGTACAGCCACTATACAAGACATTCAGATGCTGTAGTATTAGCAAATTACATGACACAATTACCATTCCCAATTATAGTAACAAAGTACATGGTGATGTCCTTCCAGATACAGATGTGGGAGTGTCAGAGGTACATCTAAAGCTCAGTGTCCTCATCATTTAATTGGACTCCTGCAGGGTCCAAACATTTCTTATGCAAGGCCAACCAAGTTTCCAGATCATCTCAAAGTTTTTCATCCCTCCTACTGTGATTTATACGTAGCTCTTCTTCCAACAATCACTCAGCTACATCCCTGTTCCAGAGTTCCTCCGATGGCGTCCTCTCTCCCACCTCTGTAATAGCCACCCAGCTCCCGGCTAATAACAATGCCAGCTGTAGAAATTTGCCTGATATTTTACATTCCTTTGGCCAGCTAATGTTCCCCAGTAGACAGAAATGTAGGTTAAAGGTATCTCAGTGCTGTGGTGAAATTAAGTTTATAAACCACCAACATCCAGAAGGTTTGTACTGGGGGCATCCCCAGGCCATATGCATAAAAACTGCTCCCAAGAAGCTGCTTTGAGGGCAGGCAGCAGATCTATTTGGGGATACCTGCTTAAAGCCAGAGGTGTCACATAAGTAGGATGAAGAAAGTTAAAGCGTATTAATTTAAAGCGAGAATTGCTGGAGACTATCTCCAACAGGTTACAGATTCGTGCCCAGTCCCTGTCAGAGAGTGGCCACCCAAATCAGTTTCCCATTTCTCTCAGGCACCCAGAGGAGGGTGAGCTACGTCTACCTTTATTTCTTTATACATCAATGAAACTAGGAGCCTCCCTAAACCGTAGTACAAGAAACAATGGTCGCAGCGGTGCACAATTTAAAATCTAGAACAAAGCATCATCATATAATCAAATCTTACAATCGGTTATATTCAAAGCATACTGATTTATTCAGTGAAGCAGCATGAGTAGTCTGCACAGTTCTATATACAATGCTGGTGCTCCAGATGGAGATGAGAAGAAGGTGTTCAAAAAGAAAGGTGTGCACTCGTGAGGGTAGGAAAGGTCATGTGCAAGTGAATTTGCAAGACTGTCTTGAATGGGAACATTTGTTGTCACTCTAACGATTGATCACCATTTTAAAGTCCTTTTTATGGCCTTTTATGTTTTTGGTTCACAGTGCAATTTAGGAAATGTATCAATTATAAGTGTAAGGCGATACACGGCATAATTTGAAGGAATTTATTTCAGGAACCATAGCCGATATACGCCGTAATTTAGGAATTGGTTTTATCCCGCTAAAATTGTGTGTTATGGATTTCTATTTTTCTTGATATGGAACAATAATGAAATTTGCACACATTCTGACAAGATTACATATTATGCAGTCTTGGTAGTTTAGCAATGTATATAACTTCTGCTTTAGTTACAGGGATTTGACTTGCGGTTATACACTCCAATATGGCGCCTGAATTTCTAATCAGAGTGGCCCTTCTTTGATTTTCAATGACAAATGCATCATGTGACCTTGTACGTGAATTTTAAAAGTTTGCCGCTTTTTGTCGCGTAACTTGTAAACATTTGACTAAGGCGTAAGCCGAAACGTGTCATGTTGATTGGGGATTGTACGAATTAAAAGCAACTTTGGAAAAGGCAAAGACCCCTGTAAGTGCTTTCTCAAGGCCGTAGAGGAGATGGAGTGAGCGCGCACATTGCACCTCCACGTTATGAGCACCCGTCCACGAGTGCGCTGGTCTTGGGTGCAGTTGGAGCATATATATATATATCTATACAAATTCACTTAAAAAACCATAGGTTTCACACATGTTATAGTTAGCTGGACATTTCCCACGTCAGATATTACATCACTGTATTTAGACACCTATTTACCCATGTCTTCTTCCATTAATCTTTAGCTACACATAAATTCCAAATATTTATTTTTCAGAAAGACACATATGTAATCAGTGATGTAATATCTGACGTCATCAGCAGAGGATTGCGGTCGCGTGAGTTATAGTTGCCTGCACTAACTATAACGGGGGAATTTCATTGGTTTTTTACGAGGGAAATGTCCAGCTAACTATAACATGTGTGAAACCTATGGTTTTTTAAGTGAATTTGCAAGGTTTTTTAAATGCTAATTCCTAACTATAACGTGTGTGAAACCTATGGTTGTTTAAGTGAATTTGTACGGTTTTTTAAATGCTAAGTTATGTATTTATTAATATTTTTTTTTTTCAGGTTCTTCACCGTGCGCGCACGGAGCGCGCACGGTGCGCTTCGCACGCCATTCGCGCTCTGTGGGCGCTTAGTGCGCTTCGCACACCGAGCGCCCACGATGCGTTGTGCGTGCCGTGCGCACACAGTGCACGCACCCCGTGCTTTTTCGAAAAAAAAATAATGTTTTTTTCATCCTTGGGGGTCCTTCAGTGACCCCCTGACAAAGGCTAGGGGGTCAAGAACTGTCCACCCTGCCCCCTTTTCACGTTCTCCACCTTTGTTTTTCACTGCCTCAGACTGCGAGAGACAAAATGGCGGCCGACACTTCCTGATTTCGACCGATTCGAATGTTTACTGACATCTAACAACCAATCAGAATTGCGCTCGTGCACGTCACCGTGCGCGCACCGTGCGCGCACGGTGCGCGCCTATAGATATGTATGTACTTTTAACTGCAATTTTCTCAGAAACTAATGAACAGATTGACTCCAGATATGCAAAAGGCACATCCCTGACCTGAGGACTACCTCTTTGCCAAATTTCAAGTAATTCTGTTCAGCCGTTTGGGCTGTACCTTGGACTAAAGGTCCCTATAGAAAATTGCATGGGAAAAACGTGTTTTGGGACCCTCCTTTTTTCTCAGCCCGCGCTTGACGAATCCCCCCGAGACTTTCAGGGTAGGAGCGGAGCGGAGCGCCCCACCTATGTTAAAAATTTCGCGAGGATTCATCAATCGGCGCCAAAGTTATTCCAAATAGAATGTTGCAGATTTCCTATGGAAACACGGTCCTAACTATAACTATCTACTGGCGACCGCCAATAGATTATATATATATATATATATATATATATATATGACGATACTTCAATACAATCTACAATTCACAGCATATTTTTTTGTAGATTTTATACTTTGATAAGGAAAAAATGGTTGTTACCAATTTTCGAGAAATTAGATTTTAAAAAATGTCGACCAGCATTTTTAGTACTACAATTTTTAAATAATGAATTCGTTATTTGGTGCCTGGCAAATTTTTTGAAAAGCGTGGTAAAATGTAGGAAAGCTATTATATTATGAACGAGGTGGATTCCCTAAAAGTAGGAATACTACTTCCATGTAAATGTGATGCTCTTTTTGGATTTGTATAAATTGTGCACATCTTTTAGCTTACTATGTATTTATTTATGATGATGCTTTTATGATTATTGTTAATAGTAATCGAATAAAGTTTTTTCATTCATTATATATATACACACACACACACACACACACATATATGTATTTGTTGAATTTGTATATAATTGTAAAAATATAAAATACAATAAAAGTATTAGTTTAATACATGTTTTAAAGTAAATATATATATATATATATATATATATATATTAGTTATTACATTTGTGTTTATCTTTTTTAAATTTAGTTTATTTGTATATTTGTTAAAATGTATATTAAATCTATTTTTTTAAATTAATTTTATTCTTTAATATATTTAATATTTATTAATGTATTTTATATATATAAAAAAACGATATTTTGTACAACTATATTCATGACATCGATATTTTTTCTATATATTTTTGTACTTACCATTATAAGTTTAGGATGTAGATATTTTTAACTTCAATATTTTGGTCACAATATTTTTGTATGGGGATATTTTGGAGGTTGATATTTTGTCAGTGTACCGTGTTGTAACTATCATTGGCTGTCTGCCAGGGGCAATTTCCGGTCCAACCTGTGGTGGCCTCCTGATGAGAGCCTTGGCACTACTTTTACAAATTAAGCACTACTCCCAATGCTCGGAGCTCCATAACCTTGCCCTTAGTAATTTCATGAAATCTCGAACTTTATTGATTCTAGAACATAAAATTAAACGTCAGATGTATTGTAATGACACCGAACAGGTTTATTTCTTTATTTATGTTGTGGTTTTGTTTAGCATGAACAAGACCAGAAAGTGATGGAGCACTTTGCAAAGGCAAAATTAATAAATAATAGGATGCATGTAATATACAATATTCCTACTGAGCAGATCAGTGTTAGAGGTACAGAAATACATTTGGTGCCAGAACAGTTTTAGCATCAGTACTGTGCATTGTAATCTATACACGTCAGACTTGATGGTTACCTGCAAAAATAATTCTCAAGAATTGATTGTGCAGTTGTGAGTGCAAATAAAGGATTATGTATTTGAAAGTGTTAGGATTGAAGTATCAAGTATTTACATCAGGGAAAAAGTCGATCTGTTAAGTCGCTCATCTGAAGGGATTCAGGAGTTAGAAGGATTCAGAAGTTTGTGGCTCTTGTAGTTGGAAGTAGCAGTTGATTAATAGGCTTTTAGTTCATATATGACTATCTCGTAGGATGTTATGAAGCTGATATCCAGAGGGTTTGAGTTCCAAATTCTGCAGGTGCTTCCTGAGAAGGATTGTTGGATTATTTTAGATTTCATAAAGACTAAATTTTCCAAAGGAGAGTTCCAGAACTTTCAGTTGTCGACGACCATCTGAGAGCAGGGTGGTCGATACTTTGTAGAATTTTCTTGCTCCTGAGACCAGCCTGGCTCCTTCCTGAAGGGCAGAATTAATGGGGGACAGGTGAATTTTGGAAATACCTACTAATAGGGAGGTGCTGCATCCCAGTCTTATTACCAAGGACTGAGCAAGGTGTTGAAAATCAGGCTCTGGGATTAATTGTTTTCTTTCTTTCTGAAGTTCAAGTTGGAGTAATGCACCCTTGGTGAGTTTTCAAATTCTTAAAAATATCAAGAAAGTTCTCTTAAAACGGAATCTTACTTATTTTTTCTTCTTTTTGATGCACCAGAATACACACATGTTCTTCTACATCCCAACCCTAGTAGCTCAACCTTCTAGCTCACCGATGACCCACTATCATTCTCCCATATCAACTGCTACTCTGTGCCTCTTGCCTCTTTACAATCTTTGGTGTGGCTGAACGATTAACTTTGAGAATACAAGAAGAACTTTCAAATTTGTAGTTACATATTCTGTTTTGTCTTATACAAGGTACCACCTTGGAACCCAGGGGATAAAGAGACCAGGGAAATTGCCATCTTCTGGATAGCCTGACCACACAGCATCTTGTGGAAATTTTCTGTATAATGCTGGTCATGAAAGTGGAGAGGAGGAGTGAGACGTATTCAGTGACCTCACCTTTGAAAAGTACGTTTATTGGTGGTTAAGGGAGAACATTTTCAACTATGGTTGGCATGGAACGTCACTGTTTTTCTGTATACCCATCTTAGACTTTACGTTCCTCTTGTCAATGCGGACCTGTACATACACCGTATAGAAGAGATTCTCTTCATCTGCAATAATAATAAATAATCCTTGGATTTGTATAACACGGCAAATCACCCGTGGGGGTCTCTAGACGCTGTCCATAGGCACAGGGAAATTAAGTGATTTGCCCAGAATCACAGGATGTTGAGCTGACGCTGAGTCATGATCCCGGATCCCCAGCTCTGAAGTTGTCAGCTCTGACCATTACACCACACCTCCCACTATGAGAATACTTACAAAATGAAAGAATCTATCTGTGAGAGAAATCCTAGGCCTACAGCTGAGAGAAAGAAGATTAAGACAATTGTGGCAAAAATTCACTGGTTGTCTGCGGCTGACAAACACTTTCAGGTTTTGTAAGAAGCCCACTGGAAGTTCTAGGAAGAATGACCTTACAAACTGGCCCAATCAGTTGTGAAAAAATGGTGTCTTGAGCCTTAAACTGCCCTATCAAACAAATTACATTGCGCGCGCTGCAACGCCAAATGGCGATGCAGCTCGTCCAATGTAATTAGTTTTATTTAGTTATTTATTTACTTACCTCTGGTTGGCCATATGCAGGAGTTTACTAACCCTCACCCTGCCCCTCCCCCGCCCCGCGTCACCGCCCTCCCTTGAGGAGCAGCCACTGTCCAAATGCAAACTCCACTTTTCTCCGTCGGTATTTTTTGCTCCGCTTTCAAAAAGCACTATCAACTAAAGCTGTCACTGATTCTTTATGTGGGTTTATGTGGTCAATTGGCAGCTTTACTTGGTAATATAAATTCTGCCACTTTGGTTTTGAATTAATAGTTGACTGAAATGATGGTGATGTACAATTGACTAACATTCACTTAAGCTAGATGATAGTCTTGTTAGAAGCAAATAAGCATATAAGTCTTCAAGGGGAAATGGTCAATGTTGTCTCTGGTTTCACAATCTGCAGCTTAGTTGTTTTATATATTAATTGAAATCAAATAAATAAGTGATGTTTTATTTCTTGTGTTTTTTGTAGTTAGTTAAACTTATATTAAATGCATTTTTTTAGTTTTTTTAAAGTTATGTCAAAATTGTTTTATAAATATATATTTATTTCTGTAATAATAAAGATATATATATATATATTTGTAAAGCACAAACTAATCACCCCTAAGGGTCTAAAGGCACTGGGGCCGTCAGGGAGATTAAGTGAGCTATTGCCCAGAGACACATGATGCGGAGCTGGGGTGGGGTGCCGCTGGTGCCGGGGATCAAACCCAGAGTCAGCCGCTCTGGCCGCAGGTCACCGATTTATCACTGAATACGGTATACTATTGAAACGGATTTACCCTAAATCGACATGCTCTGCTTGAGCTACATTTAAAGAACCCTTTTCTCGACGAGAACCAATTACTAGTTTTAATTATTTCAGGACTACTGCTAACCAATGGGTTGTTCATAGATGGAACTCGTAAGTTACAGTAGGTTTTTCAGGTAGTATGGATCCTCTGGTTGGATCAGTTAAAGTGATGGGCCACTGCTTGTTAATGATGGATCTTCACTGTTGTTTCTGTTTGTTGTATGTAACAATTAGCCTTGCATTGGTCTCATCACTATTTGTGTTGTGTTTTTTATTCTCGTTTTTATTCTTACTGATCGAACCGTCCCTAAATAAAATGGTCTCCCTATTTTCCTGATTGGCTCTTGTAATAGCTCGACTAAGGGTTTTTGCCAAATAGCCACGAGCCAAGAATCTTCGTTTGACTTCTTCCTCAATTCTTCGCAGCCTCAGCATTTCACCATATAGAATTCTGTCTTTAAGGTGTCTGGGGTGGAAACTGCTAGCGTGCAGTATACAATTACCAACTGTTGTTTTTCTGTGTAGTTGAGATTCAATTCTGTTATTTTCTATATACACCTGCACATCTAAAAAGTCAATTTTTTGTTTGTTTATGTGTGCTGTAAATTCCAAATTCACTAAATTACCGTTGATCATTTCCACACATATTTCAGCTCTCATCACTGACCCCTTACATATGTTGAACATGTCATCTATATAGCGAAGCCAACAGATAACATGGTTCGGGATCTGGGTACCAACCTGGAAGACATGGGAGTCCAGAAACACAAGATTGACTGTGGTGCCTGGTTGAATCCGCTTTGGTCACGTGTGCTTCGGAGCTCTGTAGCGTACCCTGGCTGGAGGTTAGCATTCCAGCCTTCTCCAACAGGAACCACTCGCCAGAGCCTCAGCGCAGGTTGAACTTCCGGGTAAGACCTCATTTAAACCTGTATCGTTCAACTCGACGCTGCTTCGTATTGAGCCCTTGTTCACGATTCCGGACAAGTCCCTGTGCTACTCAGAGCATTCCGCTCTGATTCTTTGGATTGTGGTGTGGCGTGGTGCTACACTGCAGCTCGGTTGGCTGATCCGCTTGCTCTCGTGAGTACTATCGAGCAATACTGGATTTTGACAATTTCTGATGTGTATTGGAGTGCTCCAAGCTACATTTCTCACGTGCGCAGGAGCTCTTATTTTTGGTAGTTATAGCGGATGCCAATAGTGGAAAGCAGCCCTCATTGTGGTAGTGAACCACATGGACGCTGTTTAAGCAGCCAGTAATGCATGCACTGGAGCGCTTGCATATTCAGTGATATTGGATTAGGTACTTAGTGGCAGTTCATTCACCACTCTTTTCTACACACGGTGCAGTGCTTGGAGTTCTGTGCATCATTTTTTTTAACCTAGTTATTTTCGTGCATGGAGCACCTATGTTTATATATAATTTCAGCGCTGGGTGTGCCATATCCCTAACCTTAGTTCACTGCATGGGAGCACTTATCCAGACATCCCTATTCAGTGGAGTTTTAACTGAGTATCCCTTTGAGGACAAAATGGCGGTTGGCATGGACCACATTCCAAGGTTATTACAAAATGGCAACCTGTACCTCCTTTTCCTGTGTGAATGTGTTCCTGTATGTGAACTAAGGGAATAGGCTTTCTGATGCTATAGTTTGTACCCAGGTTGAGGTGCCCTAGATGGTTTCCTGGTTTCTCCCTATATATTTTTTATTGGGATCCATCCTCTTCATAATGATGGATTGTTCATACCCAGGTTTATATCCATTACCAGCATTGGGAAGAGGAGCACATTCTTGCCACAACTAGAGTAGGTTCTGACCTCGATCCTTCTTGTTTTAAGGTCAGAATACAGAAGAACACATTACTACACCATCTAGGATTTGCTCACCTGACCCCAACCTTCACCCGGGTCTTCGTGTTTTTTTTTCATATACTAAAGGGAGGTAAAGTATGGTGGAGGTTGTTCATATCGTCTCTGCAGGAATGCCTCACGAGCATAAGGCAAAGCTCGCAAAGCTCCGACAGGCCCCCATGACAACTCCCCTTAGTTGTTAGAAAATTTCGCAATTAAAACGAAAATAGTTATTTTCAAGCACCATCTGATCATGGATAAAAACATTTTGCTATGACTATATAGCCTCAGCGGTCTGCTTCTGAGATAATATTCAACTGCTCTCAATCCATCTTGTTGCTTAAGGCTTGTATAAAGCCAAGTTATATCCAATGCTATTAATAGATATTCACCGTTCCAGGATATATCATATTCTTCTGAGGAAATCACCTGTATCTTGAATAAAAGATGGTAAACTATGCACATATTTCTGTAGAAAAACAAATCAACATATTGGGATGTTCTTTCAAAGATACTATTTCTAGCCAAAATTATAAGTCTCCCTGGTATTGGGACAATATTTTTATGACCCTTGGGGTGAAAATAAAGGACCAGCATTATTGGATAATTGTTGCAAAGAAACAGATGTTCATCCATTGTTAGTAGTCCTACATTTTTCCACCTTGGCTGTTAGTCTTGAAATTTGCTGTTTATGTCTCTTATGTTGTGCATTTCTCTGTAGCATACGTCATCATTTAGATGTTTATAGGCCTCTGTCAGGTATTCTGATCTCAGCCACAACACAATATTACCACCTTTATCATCGTTTCTGATGATTACTTGATTACTGTTTTGCAACTTTTTAATTAAGCTGTAGTATCTTTTGTAATGATCATTGAATTGTCTATTTGCTCTGAGTTTTATGGCGGTGTTTCTTGATTTCCTCTGTTATTTTAACGTTGATTATATCAATAGCATTACGTAGAATCATTGGCATAAATGTCGATTTAGGTCCAAAAGGTGTCTAAATGTAGCCAAATACATTAAGAGATTGTTGTTGTATAACTTGTTCGGTTGATATTGTAATGCCAGAATCTGTCTCTTCATTTTGCAATTCCTGTAGGTCACATTTGTAGATTGTCCAAGCGAACACTGCCCTCTGGCACTTCTCTCGTTGTTGATGTTTTTTGATGTCTTGGTCTATGATATTTAGCAGTTTCAAATTCTAAATAAATTTGAACACGGCAATGGGATTTTGACTGTAATTAAAAGCACTTTCCTGACAATAAGTCAATCCTAATGATAGTAGTTGGATTTCTGCTTCATTCAGCTCGACATTAGACAGATTGATCACAATGTTACTGTTGTTTTCAATTTTTCGTCTCCATTTGGCTCCTTGTTGCTTCTTCTAACTTTGGGGTCGATTGCGATCCGCCCGCCACCGTAACGGATAAAGGGACCGCCCGCAATAGGTGAGGCGGTCCCGTCCTTGCAATTATGATGCGCCCGCCACACTGGCGGGCGCATCCCGTATTTTTAACATTCCGGCGGGCGGCGCTGCCAGCAGCACCCGCCACAAGGTTAAAAATGCAAGTTGTGCATTTGAATGTACAACGTGACAGGCACCGTGCAGTGCCTGCCACGTTGTACATGCAAATGCAGGGGGGTACCATAGGTACCCCCCCATGTGTACCCCCAACACCCTGGGGGCCCGCTACCGGCCCCCAACACAGAAGACCGCATGCCTTTCCATGGCGGCAATGCCGCCATGGAAAGGCTGAGGACCGCCTGCTACATAATATCAATGGCGGTGTCTTGCAGATACCGCCTCCATGTTATGGGCTTTTTCTGCCCGGTCGACGTGTCGACCAGCGGACGGTCTTTCCGTCCGCCGGGCTCCATCCGCCATGGTAATATGGCGGGGGTAAATGGGTGGCGGGCGGTGGATTATGGCGGTGGACGCCAACGCCATGCGGGCAGTGGCGATTCGCCTGCTATTGGTAATCGACCCCGTTTGTTTCTGTGGAGCTTTCTCCTCCCTCGTCGTCATTTTGTTCCGTCTGTTTGTTTTGAAGTTTTGTCTTCATAGTTGTAATGTTTGACAATGATCGCGTGGTAACAAATCCAATTCCTCTGACAGGGTCAATTTGATAAGACCCCCAGTTTGCAGTGATGCCGGCATGCTGCCAGATTGCTGGTGGTGCTTGGAAAAACAGTGCCACCGCTGGTGCTACTATATCAAGTATCCCAATTGGAAATAAAATTACGAGCCACAGAGCGGTGCGAAAATATTTATTGGAAATACGAGGGCAGAGCATTCCCTTAAGGATTGGGAAACAATACATTTTTAAGGAGTCTCTGGACATATATGGAAGGCGACACGTTGTTTTAAACAAAATGAATTTAGTAGTTGCAATTTTGGTTTGCGTATATTCAAAGATATTTTAAACTTTCTTGTTGCAGCAGAGGACTGGATTTATATTCCAGTCGGGTTGTCATGCATGTCATTGTGATGTGTAGTGGAACATTGCAGCGTAAGCGGATTTTACATATTACAGGAACACTGGCTGGATGTTATTTTAGAATAACTCATTTAAGAGTTCTTTTGCCAATAATTAGGATCTATTTTCTGGTGTTCCTGTGTCCAGGGTGACCTGACTCATTAAACAGGTTATATTCCCCTGACTTCGATTGTGAACTCTGTCTTTTAATTAAGTTTAGAGAGGTATTTTGACATATGTATGAGTGTGTGTTTGTGGTGTGTGTATATATACACATTTATGTACGTGCTTACATAAGTATATATTTATATGTAGTATTAATTATAAGTGACATTTATTTAACTTACATTACATTAATTTTATTTATTAAAATATTTAAAATGTACTACTTTAAATTGGAGCTATATCACAAACTCGATATTTTTGTATGTTTGTGGATGATATTAATGTCCGCAATTTATTTTCACAACATTTTTGCATGTACTATTATAAGTATAGGAAAACAATATTGTAGTAAACAATATTTTTGATACAATATTTTTGTTAATTATGTTCTTTACCACAATATTGTGGCTTTGATCCCACATACACACCTATCAAGTAACTTCAAAATTGTGGAGTCTCAATATTGCACAAGGCCCCCCATGTACTCACCAACCCCATAATGTAGTTCATATTGAGAATGGGGGCAAAAATGGTTATATTATTTGTGTTACCCTGGACACGGACCAGGGAGGGATCAGAGATTGTCCAATAAAGAGTCTTTAAACTGGTCTTGTTATCCCTTGTAAAGGAATCTACACATTTGTTCGGGTTTCCCTCAAGTACAATCTCAACACAATACATTTCAACCTGCGACAAACATGTTAGGGTCTTCATCAGGACATAAGGCTGGAAAATGAGGGACTTGGAAATAAGGGTGTGAGTTCATAATGAACTGGTGTATTCTTGTAAGAATTAAGGGCCTGATTATGAGTCCATGGACCACCAGACTCACTGTGGGGGCGTCCCAGCTGCCACATTACGACTCAAGTTCCTCTCACCGCCAGCCTTTTCATGGCGATGAGCCCGCCACGAAAAGGTTGGCAGTGGGGATCAAAGGGGGCCCTTATAGGGCTCCCATTCCCCCCGCCATGGGGATGCATACAGAGGGGCACAACATGTGCTCTCCTTTCTGCTTGCACCCCCAGTTCCAGCATAACATGGACTTTACAGTCCAAGACATGCTGGAAATGTTTTGCCCTTCCCATTGCGTGCCCTTTTCAGGGCACCACCATAGGAAAGGCAAAAGGACCATCCACCTGCACAACTTAAACTCGTAATCAGGCGGGCGGTCCATGCACAGCTTTGATGCAGCAGTGACGGCGGAGGGCCGGCGGAGAACAGCGCCACAGTCGCAATCAGGCCCTAAGCTACTGTTAATATGTTGGGAAACTGTATACCTGATTACAGTTGTGAAATACTAGTTAGCTGGAACTTTCTGATGTCTTTTGGCAACACAAACACAGATAGAATAGGTATTTCCATTTGAAACTAACTTATTATGATTAAATAATTCAAGGTTCTGATCTAACTGGAATAGTCACTCCATGAAAAGCTGAATTGCTGTGTCTGTTCCCTATAACAGGTAATAAAAATTCCTGTGAATTATCAGTCAATACCATTGTTATGGGGAAGGGCTACTGTTGTCGAGTACAGCTCAGACCTGAATGGAAATTTGTATCATGCTGACGTTCAACTGATTTGTCTATACCAGCGACAATGTTTTATATTATAACCAGGTGAGCTAGGAATGTTTGAATTATTTATCTTTTGGCATCTTCCTCATTGAGATGGATTTTGTGTTTGGGTGGTGTAGCTCGAGGTCAATACATTTGTTCGCTTGAGTCACAATTAGGTCACAATGACGTTGGAGTGCTGTAGGGGGTTGCTGGGCCTTGTAGTCCCTCATTGTGTGTTCAGAATTTGGTGCTTTAATGAGTGGGTTTGAAAAATATGGATCAGCCTCATTATTATTATTATTATTATTATTAACTCAGGCTTGCTTTAAATGAAAAATCTATTAATTGTTGATAAATTTTGCTTGTGATAGTAATAGAGATGTAAAGCATAGGTAATAGGTATGTTTAGGTGTGATGCAGATAAATGAATACCTAGCATAATATTCAAGAGATTGAATCCAACCTCTATCCTATTTTTAAATTTAAAAATAGTAAAACTGATTTAATGTAAAATATTAATGCAAAATAACTGTATATATTTATTTTAAACATAACACAATTAAAACATTATATAGCACTATTAAATTAACTTAATAAATATCTAACTAATTTATATATATTATATTAAAAGTATTTTTTAGAGGATTTATTTAAAACAAATTCCCCCTAAAGTAAAAGATTTATATTTATTTATTACATATAACAACTGAGCAAAAGTTATCTATGGGATTAATTTAAAGTAATATTTTTTTTAAACAGTTACATTTAATTTTAAATGAAAAAATGGTCAATGAAATATTTTGTAATAGAGTAAACATTATTTATATATTTATATACTTTTTATCGTTAAATCACATTGAAATATATTTAAAAAAATGTCTAAATAAATTAATTTATTTTACTGTTATTGCCTATTCAGGGTTATTTTAATACCCAGCCTCCATTATTTTTTTTATGGTGGGTGTTGCAGTAACAGTAGTTGACCATGGGTGGTGCTGGACTACATGTCTTCCCCATTTTCTAGCCACTCCCTGTCGCTTCCACATTTACTACAAAAATATAAGCATAGATGTGAGGAAATTTCCGCAGTCGGGGCCGAGATCACCAAGCATAAAAGATAGGAGAGAAGGTGTTGACCTAGTAGTATTTAATTACTATTAAATGTACTACAAAGTTCCGTTTGTAACTAGGCCCCTTTTACTTACTTCCAGATCATTTGGAAAATTCAAAAGATATATGTTTTTGGCACCCCATACTTTGACAATACATTTTATTAAAAAAAATTCCCCCCCAAAAATGTGAGCACCTCTTCCCCTTCCTGAACTGTTGTCCCCTCTTTTCTCTCGTCAGCCTTCCTCGCCACTTTTTCTCCAAATCTCTGTTCAGCGCTCTGTTGCTTTTTTAGAGCTAGGCTCATGCTATATAAATCTACATACATATATACCAAAGAGCCGTGCATAGCAGGACAAGACAAATTTCACTTACCATGGTATAGAGGACTCCTGACATCAAAGCTTCTTTGCCTTTTTTAATGGACAGCTCTGTTCTTTGTGCAGTGGCTCTGGGTCCCGAAGGTGTGAGGGGCTCACAGCACATCAATTATGGCTACATTTTACAATCCAACTGGGGGAAGTGGGACTGTTCCCCTTTGTTGGCGGAAGGCCTGTGGTGTCCTTTATGCAGCTTAATTAGACTTAATTAGACTGCATATGCCCTCACTGATCTACGAGGCCCAGATTTGTAACACCAATAAAGAGTTGCCGAGAGATGCCGATTGCTAAATTGACTTCTTCGCTCCATTTGGTGAATATTTTTGGATTAAGAGAAATAAGTAAACATTGTGGATACCTCTTCTGTGGAGAAGGCACAAACTTTGGAGGCTGGATTCGCACAGTGGGGTCCAGTTTTCCAGGCGGCAACACCGTCAGCTCATCGAGAAACTCATCAATTCCTTCAATCAGTTCACTCGTGTTCAATGCTTTGCGAGCCACATTTTGAAATATCTAAAAGAAAGAGAACAAAATACTTTAACACATTACAAAACAATATTGCTTATCTATGTTGTAGGGTAATGTTTCTGCACACGGAACTAAAATGAAAATATAAGTATATGACTTTAAGGGAGACCCAGGCAATAAATATGTATCAGTCTGTGCTTATATGTCTGTAAAGGCTTCTGTGTTTCTGTGAGAGGGCAGGAGTTGCAGCATATATCAAAACAATGTCTGGACCACAGAGGTGAGAAAAGCTTGCTTGCTTCTTTGTTACTTTGGGACAATTTTGTAGCAACCCTGCAAAACCGGCCTCCAGCTAGTTACAAAACTGGACCACACCTCTGCAAAACCGATCCCAACCCTTCCAGCCTCCAGGTGAAATGCCTGATGACCAGTACTGCCAGTCCGGCCCTGTCTGAGGGTCTTTGTGTATCATTGTGTATTCTCTCAGCAATGCCTTAAGATTTCTGAAACATCATTCTCAGGGCCATGAGCATGAGATTCTGCTAGCAATGCTCACACTATGAACTTACACTAGCTGTACCCTAAGTCTCCAGCACTATCATCTCACGCTAGGCTACTTTAGGATGAAATGTTTCAAGCGTTGACCTCACAAGCCTTCAGCCTAACTTTTCATCTTTGAAACCAGTGGCTTCCTAGCCATGAATTGTAGATGCATACCGGTCAGTTCCCCCGAAATGTGCGACTGCAGTGCCACCCGCATTCTCGGTTGAACACCTGCACATCCGGGAGCTGCAGACAGGTCATGCATGACCTACTGTCATATGAAGTAGTTCTAATCTTCTCGTGCCACTGGGAAGGATAACAGCATGACTGGCATTCCCACTCATCCAAGCGTCTGGATCAACCAGATATGGCCAACAACCTTATGCACCACCTGCCCACAATAGTAACGTGACGTAATATGAAATAAAAAATGGACAGAGTCAGCTTAACTCTGCTGTTGAGTCGAAGAACTTTCTTCATGGACAATAAGGGTATATGAATGACATGTTTATAAAGCAATATCTAGAAAAATAGTGTATGGTTGATGATAAACACTATTCTTATGTAGATTTTAAAGCTCTATGTTAGAGTCAAAAGCATGGGCACAGTAGCGGAATTTGTAATCCTATTTGGAATATTTTTGTAAAAAAGTAATTATATTCTCATTTCATTGAAAATATGAACGTAAAAAGGGCATAGAGACTGCATACCTTGTTTACATATAAAGAGAGACAACAGTATTAATTATCATTATGAAATATACACAAACCTCATCACAGAGAAGTGTGGAAATTGCTCTCCCAATCTCATGATAGGCTCTTAGTTTTGCCTTGGGTCCCAGCAAGATAAATACAAATCTGAAAAACAATAAATGTGATTCATTGTAATGATTCTATTTAGTTCAGCTAATGCCTTCTTTACATTACCTCCTGAAAATTGCTCCACAGACAAACACCTTGTAGCCACATTTGTTTAAATACACACAGGGAGTTTTACTCACAAAGGTGGCTTAAACCTTTTGAGTAATTTACACTTTTGAGTACCTTTACTATGTTTAGCCATTCACATAATCTGAGCGCATGTTACTGCTAAAAATAAAATAAAATTTAAAGCAATGTTTCATGGTAATGTGAAGCATTACAAGTAAATAGCATGGGAATAGGTATGCATTTGTGTGGAAGCAAAGGACTATAAAATAATATTGGTAGGTTAAAAGGCCAGGTGACATTTGCACAGTCATGCCAGATCTAAAAATCCATGTAGGTTACTGACTGCCCTACTCCCACCTGGCTGCTGCCAGAGATAAGCAACATAAAATATCTAGTTATCTAGGACGCTTTAATAGCATACTAATGGCATTTGTGTGACCCTGAACGTTTACGCTTACATAACTAGATAAACAAAATGATCACAGCTGCATGGAGAATAAACACTTTTTGTGGAAGCACACAACTTGTCCCCAATCAAAACATGTACTCCTGGATCCCAAATGTAGGTCGAGCCAAAGCCCCTCTCTAGTGAAGATCACATAATTGTCTGGCGACAGCTGCACTTTCAAACAAGACCATAAAAAGATTAGTGAGTCTAGTACCTTACATGGTGAACCAGTGGGATACTGTACATAAAATGCTGTACTCTGTACAAAGTGCCAGCTATGCATGGCCGCATAAAATGCCTAACAAGCGTGGATGGGGATGAACACGAAATAAGAGCACATGTTAAAGTATATCTTTCCACAACCACAAACAATAACTGGAAAAACTTTTGTTATGGGAAGCTGTGGTTGCACGCTAAGATCACAATTTAATGGATATTATGCCCCTCATGGCTATGATACAAAACTTAAAAACAACAGAAGTTACCCAATTATGGTTATCTATACACCTATCATGCCCGTCGTCTGCATTGCCTACTACCTCACACATGCTATCGGCGATTGCATCTTTCCATAGTGTCATAGCCTGGAACATGTCATCTGCCCTATGCTGCTCCATATTTGCAAATGAGGGAGAATAGAGCAGCTGTGAGCTGTCTTTGCCTGTGAAGGCATCATAGTGCTGCATGACTCACTGCTGAAAACTTTATAGTTTTCACTGGGTCTCTCATTGAGTAGTCAACAGTCCAGCATCTGAAAAAGGGTACTGGATCCCCATGCTAGGGAAATCCCTCCTGGACCTGTGTATCCTTGCAGATGTCCACCCTATTTACCACCTCCCCATTCCAGCTAAGCTCATTCAATGACAAGTTACCGAACATCTTTGCTTGTTTGTAGATTCTTGACCAACTTTGAGAGTCACTATGGCCCTTATAATTAGCGGCCACAAAAAACGGCCAGTTCTTCCTCACCATCAGTGTTACCTATAGCAAAGAAACATTATTACTTCATTGGTGGTGAAATCTGATTCATTATGATTTGGACCCTGAGGGTCCACTAAGAAACAAAGACTTACAGGCAGAATTGGTAATTCTGAGGCAAATTCCCCTGGTGATTCGTCATTTTTACCCAGACTTTCACAACAAGATTTTGCCTGCTTTCTGCAGCCAAAATCTCAGGTTGAAAGTGAAAAACCTATCACTTCAGTTGGGGCGAGAATGAGGTTTCCAGGGCCACCAGAATTTAGAGGCGTGCATAAGAAGGTCCTAATTATATCCTTGTTTTAGTACTGGATGAATTTTTCACAGCGGTGCATTGTGGCAACATCAAGGCTCAGACACTGCTCCATCAGAAGATGTTGAACTTCAATATCTTTGTTGACTAAAAACCAATGGGATGGGGTTGGAAGATCAGGCAATTAGGGTATTTCTTCTTTTCACTCCAGACCCTGGACTATTCATCTACTGAAAGGCTGCAGACAGAGAACATTTCAGCGAGCGTAGTGGCAATGTGAAGACTACTGAGAACTGGCCATGTTTTGCTAATTCTGAGGAGGCATCATTGGATCCTGTTGGAAAAAATAATTCTGTTCAAACTCCCACTTCAGTTCATATAACCTCCACAAGCACCAAATCTTCTCAGACTAAACCACAACATTGTACTGCCACTAAGTTTGGTATCAAGCTATAAGGAAAATTCATAGTCAACCACTTTATGAGTGTGGCAACGGTGGGAAAAAATACTGCAAAAATAAAACCCAGAAAAACTTGTCTCTAAAAATCAAAAACTGTTCTCTTTGGCTGATTTTGATGACTGCACTCCTGTTGTTTTTTTGCCGAAAGAGGCAATCCAGGGAAAGGTAAAAAGCTTGCTGTGTTACCCAATCACACTTAATGAACAATAAGGATTTTGGAAAATCCCTTTGATGAGGTCTTCTTGGGCTGTAAAATCTAATGTGAAATTATGCACTAGATGCCTTCATTAAGCAGTAGGATGCCTGTACAGGATGGATCTCTATTGAAGTTCATTGATAAAGGCATTATTTGACCTACCACTGCCAGGCTGTCTCCATTTTCCATTTACATCTAGGTTTTCGCCATACACATACAGTTTTATGTGGTTCTACCATTTCCCCAATTTTGTGTTCACACCTCACCCATGCTTAGTTACATGCTTTGTTTTCATTACAATACCAAAATCAGTCTGATGACACAAAGATCCTCACCTGTTTGAACAAACACCAACTACCACATCATTTCTTTTCTCCTTTTGCACGTTCCCCGTCAGCAAAGGTATGAACAAAAATCTGTTGCATCTTAAACTCTATTTTTGTTTGTCGGTGGAAATGCTGAGTTCTTATTTCAGTTCTGGCTATGCTTTTTGACGTACCTCACTCAACTATATCCACAGCATAGAGCCATAAGTTCAACCTAAATGCTGTACATATATAAAGTTATGAGACAGAGTATCCCTGCTTTATATGATAAGGATATTGCGAGTCAACGAGAAGTTCTGTGACCATATAGAGGAATGAGGCAGCAGGCTGAGTTGCTTTAGATGCCATGGAACTCTGAGGTGACTTGCAATGCCCTTTTAACCAATGACAGAAGGTATTTTATTCCTTATAATACATGGTCACACCAACACCCATCCCTCAAACCACTTAAATCTTTGGTGTCATGCTTGTTGACAACAAAGAGAAAGCATGGTTGTAGACATATTGACTAAAAGCTAAATCTGTATTGCGCACTTAAACACACCAAAAAGTAATTAGTAATTTGTTGCAAAAACATATTAGAATCAGTTTAAAGTACATCAAATAAAAAATGACTGTAGCTCAGAATGAGTAGTACCTTGCTAAGTGATTCTCCCTTTCCTGTAATGAATTATAGCGTGCAAAAAATAAATATGTTTCCATAAATGTCTCTATTGTGCTGATCCCTGTATAGTTTAGAAAAACAGATCATGAGAAGAAAAGGTGTTTAAACTGTAGCTGTACTGATGCACGGTAACCTGCCTTTCATCCTGGCTGCTGGCTCTGGCAGCATGTGTTATAATGTCACAACTCAACTATAAGTTATTATATTTGAGCAACTACATCTTTTTCTTATTACAGCTGACTAGAGATATCCCTAATATAGACCCTCCAGTTTTTAGTGAAGCTCTAATTAGGTGCGAAACTACCAAAGGCCTGCCATGCCCACAATTTCCACTTAATGTAAGGCAATAAAACAATCTGTTTTCCTTAGTGTTTGTTGTATTGAAAATGCTACTTGCCCTCACCCTCTGCGCATTTTTAAGAGAAATAAATCAGACACGAGTAAAGAAACATGCATTTGCAATGCAATAGGTCTCGCATTTGCAAGAGTTTAAGCAATTGGCATTGTAAATGACAATGCCCTTTATTTATCTGTTATGATAATTAACACATAAATAAAAATCATTGTCATTTACAATGCCAATAGCTCAAACATGTGTAAATGCGAGACCTATTTTATTTCAAAGAAGCAGCCGCCATTGTCCCAGAAAAGCGCGCATGGCACTGCTATAAATGACCAGAGCCTCTGGCATAATGAGCAGCAATGCTGACAAAATTGCCATTATTCAGCAACACAAGTGGTGTAACTGAACTGCACCACTGGCACAATTGGCCTGCACTCTGGGACCTGGCAATTATCCTTAACTACTCTCTCTCTCTCTTTCTCTCCAGTAATCTCCAGCATTGTGCTGTTGGGTGCCCCTGGCATACCTGAGCAGCAGTTCAGAGCTGGAAAGCCCCATTGTGCTACCCAGTTACCACAGGTGACATCCCACTCCACAAAGATGCACGATTGTGCAAATTTCGTAAGTGGCGCTGTACAGTTACACCATGGATGGTCCACATTCACCTTTGCCCCTTTCCACATTAACTATGTGCATCATGTGAAGCAGTGATAATGTTGTGCTGTAGAAAGAGTGTGATGAGACAGGAGTTTGTATAAGTGAGGAACTGCTCCCATCGCAGCGGGCACTGGTTGGCGTGTAGAAGGTAGGGAGGTTATATAAAATGAAGCTGCAAAGTGAACTCATTTGTAAGTGCTTGCTTGTATGTTTGGAAAACAGGATGGATGAGGTGGAAATCAGAATGAGTGTGGTGGAAAACAGGATGGATGAGGTGTAAAACAGGATGAATGTGATGGAAAACAGGATGAGTGTAGTGGAAAACAGGATGAGTGCAGTGGAAAACAGGATGAGTGCGGTGGAAAACAGGATGAGTGTGGTGGAAAACAGGATGAGTGTGGTGGAAAACAGGATGAGTGTAGTGGAAAATAAGATGAGTGTAGTGGAAAACAGGATGAGTGTAGTGGAAAACAGGATGAGTGTAGTGGAAAACAGGATGAGTGTGAGTGTAGTGGAAAACAGGATGAGTGTAGTGGAAAACAGGATGAGTGTAGTGGAAAACAGGAGGAGTGTAGTGGAAAACAGGAGGAGTGTAGCGGAAAAGAGGATGAGTGTGGCGGAAAACAGGATGGATGAGGTGGAAATCAGAATGAGTGTGGTTGAAAACAGGATGAGTGTGGTGGAAATCCGATGAGTGAGGTGTGCTGGAAGGCAGGGGTGTTTGATTGATTCCAAATGTATCAGATAGAAAATGGGCAGGTGGGCAGTAATGATCGTAGGAGGATAAGGCCCAAGAGAGGGAAGATAAGAGGGCAGGATGAATACTTTAATCTCATCTGATGACTGAAGCGACTCCAGCTAGGCAGCTGATAAATCAGGGACTTGTATTATAGTGAAGAAGAGTGGATGTGATTGTAGAAGCACATGAAAGGAAGTAAGAAATGCTGATGGCAGATTTATGAATGATTTTAAACGAAGGTGAACATTCTCACAATTAACGTTTGTAACTATTTAGCCAGGAGGATATCCTCACCCCTGAAAACCGTCAGACTTATCTTCCTAGATAGGATAAACGTCACTTTCCTTTGATAGTTAACAGACATAAAACACTGAAGAAAAGAAAAACAAGTTTTATATATAGGAGAAGTTTGTGGTTTAGGTAGACCGGCATTTTTGAAACAAAGTACATGTAAGGATCAGGCTGCTGCTGCTGAACAGGAAAGTACATGCCTAGTCACTGGTGTGCTGATATGTCAAAAATGCCAGGAAACTCGAAATTATTAGAAATGGTTTATTATTGCTCCTACTTTGTGAACTTCTAAAAATTAGGTGGTACAAAAGCCCTCAAAATGGCAAAATTATGATAGTTTTGAAAAACTGCCTGTTTCATGAAATATCAACGAATAGGCTCAACGCAACATGCATAATTTTTCCACAGGTAGATTTTGCCTGTTTTGCTTTTCCTCTGGAAGTTTTGCAAACTACTGGTCCAATCTGACGAGAAATTACCCCAATTGATAATTCCTGAAAAGGATCCATAATTCCTTGTGCATGGCTGCCGGATTTTGGAGCGCTGCAGAATTCTGAAGGGAACTGTTCTGCAAATATTTACTGTTCAAGCATGGCATCTTGTGAGCTGAAAGAACGCCTCTCACTACTGTGGTAGTGCCGATAGGGGGCGGTGGCCATTAACTCTTAGAATAACAGTACCACCCTCTTCTCACAGCAGTGCCACCCTCTTCCGGCTCACTCACATGCTTATCGCATCTCAAGTTTTTAGAGGCAAGTTGTGCATCACACAATTTTAGCAATAAATCAGAGGGCCGCGCTCCCACTGAATGGTCAAGTGTAAGGGTTGAGCCATTCACTTGACCCACATGAGTGCCCAGTTTACTATATAGTAAAACCGAAATTAAATACTTATTTTCCGCAAATCTGATGTAATGATGTACATTTACCCGGTCTTCAGTCTGCATGATTCAACCAATAACATTTTTAAATTTGCAATGTATTTTTAAATCCAAGGGGAATGTGTATCTCTTTGTGGAAAAAGAGGTTTTGCAGTGCAGCTGCACTCATACGAGATATTTCAACCTGCACAATTGCACACCGCATAAATTACATGTGATAGAATGCTGTCAAGTTAACATAACAAGAGCTAATAAATGCCCTACGGATCAAAGGACGAATTAAATCCTGCTCCGGCGGTGAATGCTTGCAAGAGCTAATAAATCAAGCGCTCGGTGGGAGCATGTGAAAGCTCCTATCACTACAAAAGAGATGCCATGCGCGTGCCCATCGCCTGTCCGGGCGCGCACATGGTTTGTCTCTCTTCGCGAACGAAAGCGACAACAATAGATTCTCGCCAATCGAAGCAGCTGCGCTGCATTCGCTAGGCGAGACCTAAAAAATACACCATGGGGAGAATTTTACTTTTCTTCTATTGCCTTGCAGAGCAGGTTCTGTTCACCCAGCTGTGAACTACCCCCTGACAGATGAGTGAGAGAACTACCACTAGGGTTGCCACCGTTCCCACAGAAAAATACAGTTTTAAATTCTGCAAATGTAAGCACATGACACAGAACATTATATAAAATCGTTTGTTTTCATTTTTAACATGGCCTTTCTATTTTTGTTTACTTCAATAATGAGTCAAAGGTCGTTAAGGCATCTCTCGAACACATTATAAAGGGCTTTATTCTAATATTTAAGTTTTTTAAGCATGTACTGAAGATGGGAAAAAATACCGGTTTTGTGACTTTCCTAATTTTTCTACCAGCCGTCACTTTAAAATACTGGTCATGTCGGTATAAATCAGGTCAGGTGGCGACCCGAGGGAGCAGATTTACAAAGATGTCATGCAACGGAGGGCAACAACCAAAGCTACTGTGCTGCATACGTGAGAGGGAGAGCTGGAAAGCACAATGTGTACTAGGATATGGCACAGTCTTATTCTCTCCCTAGCACTGGTGCAGAATCATGCTACCTACCACCATGTACATCCCTTTGCACCTCAGTGCAAAGGTGTCTGAGTCATGACTAGCATAGGTTTTGTACTGGAAGTGTACCTTTCCAATACAAAATAATATGCCTAGTCAAACTCTTAAAAGTTTTCCCACTTTGGATGTGTGTTGTAAAGTGCAGCATACATGCAAAGTCAGACAAGGTTGGAGAAATAAAAGCATTTTTCAAAGTTAAAGCTAATATCAAAGATGAGTTATTTTTGGTGCAAAACCTCGTGTACTGTTGTTGTTGGTAGATAGGGGTTTACATTCAAAACCACAGTGGCTGAATGGAACGTTCCGGGATCACTGTTGGAATGCGCCCATCCTACACAACGTACTGCAAAGCATCAAAAAAACGCAGCTTTGTGTTGATTTTGGGCAACCTTCCAGCGCACAACAAGTTTAAATTCCAAATTGACATTTTACGCCAGTTCGCATTCCTTTCATGACACACACCCGGCGCAAAATGTTAGTAAATCTGTCCCTAAGTGTCTGCCAAAGAATAAAAAGCAAAGGTGTTATTCCCACCCTCTTCACACCGAGCTTCTGTTGCAGTAGGCATGTTTTGTTCTTTTTATTTTCTTTAACTGCACAGCATATCACGAGATATGCTGTGGAGATAAAACACGTGGTGACATAAATTTTATATCTAAATTGGCAGACTTCATATAAAGTTTAGATCCAAAGGCAGTCGCTTGTATTGACCTCAAATTAGTCCTTTCAGTGTTGTACGTTCACTGGTCATTAATATTTCTTAACATTTTTTTTCTCTCTCCATAATTTGTGTTTCTACGGACAGTGGGTAAGCACACATTTATTTTGAGACTATTTTCTTTATTTTAGTTCTTGAAGCATAATGCCATTAGGTCAAACTTCTCAGACAGAGCAGCTGTTTGGTTGCAAAAGACATATTGTGGTCTTACCGGTAACATATATCCCCTGGTTTAAAAAAAGCACAAAAACGTGGTCGCGCTTTTGTTCTTTTTATTTACTGATCCACCTTTGATCTGTAAATTAAAAAAAACTTCCAGCATCATTTTGTAGGCGAAAAAAATGATGTGGGCAGCCGTGTCATAGGCTTTTTTTTTTCTTTAAGCATGTGCACAGCATCAAGGATGCTGTACAGTATATCTAAAATCCACTGGCAAAGTCAATAGGTCCCAATGGTGATACTAATGGCTTTGCCAATGCTTGTTTTTAAATATGGTTTAAAAGCTAACAGGGTTTATGGTTGAAACCAGTACCATAATTAAATGTATGTTTGTATATGGTATTTCTATAGCACACACCTAGCCAAAAGAATGCGGAGCACTGTCCATGATCAAAGGCAAGCTTAAAGACAACAATTAAAAGGAGAGGAGTTTGGGATGTGGATGGTTAATGAATTGTGATGTAGTGTTCTTTAAAGAGCTGTGTCTTCAACTGTTTCCTAAACTGGAGCACCTCTGTAGCACTCCTGATGGATACAGAGATGTTGTTCCACATCCTGGGTGGCTAGATGGAAAAGGACTGTTGTCTTTGTAGGTCTCGGCTAGATAGCACAAACGCTGTCTCTTCGAGACATGCGGTTTACATCAGTGGGCTACAGCCCGCCCATAGGCTTACCATTTGGTTGCTTCAATGTAGCTCTTGTATACCTCGTTTCCATTTGTCTATGGCATACATGCGTCATGTCTCTTTTTCTGTTTGGCCCTCCCCTAAAGCATGGACCAAGTACTTGTGTCCATCCACTGCTCCCGTTTTAGGAGCTACTGTTTTCTTTGAGCACTCCATACAAGTGCTTGTGTTTTTACTCGCTCCGTCTTCTCTCATCTGCCCTATCCCTGTTGCTTCTTTCCCTTCGCAGGTCGTGCTGTAATGTGTGTCTTTCTTCCCCTCCTCACCCGTCCCTGCTCGTGTTTCTTTATTCCCCCCACCCGCCCTTGTGCTGTTTCTGGACAGGAAACCGAAAACTACTGCAGACAAACCATTTTTTTTCTTGTTTTAATGGCTGCACCAGCAGATGCTCGTAATCTAAAGTGCATCCAAGAATACATCACTAGAGACAAGCTGCTGCTGCCATGGTCTAGCAGGAGGAATAGAATAACTTCATTTCTGCCCACCTTGCCGATGCACATATGAAATAAACATGCTACCAGAGAGAAATGCTGCAGAAATGTCACTAGCTCTCTAAGTAAATACAGAGGGCTCAGCAAGCCTCCTTTAATCATTATGACCCCACCCCCAGCATAGCCTGTGTAAATATTTCAAATTGATGATAAATCCAATCATTCGAAGCAGGAGTAATCCAAGACTCGAGTGCTTCCAGAGGAAGCATAAACAGCTGCTGGATGGCATTTACACTGTATTAGGCAATTTTAGGGGGCGAGAGGACAGAAAACAGAAACAACATCGTCTCACCTCCTATGAAGGCAGCTCCCTCAGCACTGCAGTAGATATGCTGCCTGCATTCCAAGTCAACAGGAATCTAAGCCCCGCAGAGATCACTGGAAAATATAACCAACCGTCGCAGACTGTGCCCGGCGCAGACTGTGGCCGGCGCTCAGCAGCCCGTCTAACATTCAACTCCACATAATAAAACACAACGCCACACAATAAAGTGCCACGCATTTCCACAACACACACATCAACACCACATACTTCCACTCCATGTCACACAATTACAATCTAACAAATTCAACTGCACATATTTCCACTCCGTTCTACGTAACATATTTCCACTCCACTACAAACCACATAATTATACTCCACGCAACACAATTCAACGCCAGATAACTCCACTACATGTAATTATACTACAACCTACATGATTGTACCACATATATCCACTAAGATCCACATAAAACACATAATTACACTCCACAAAATTCAACTCCATACCATGCCACATAATTCCACTCCACATAGTCCCACTCCACACCTTTCCATATAATTCCACACAGTTCCACAACACACAACAAAATTACACCCCACATACCACTCATCACATAATTTAACTCCACCTAATTACACTCCACCCCATTCCACATAATTACACTCCACATCAATCCACTCCAGGCCACATAGCAACACTCCCCAAAAATACACTCTACATCCTGCCACAAAATTACACTAAACAAAATTTCACTCAGAGCCACACAATTCCATGCCACAGAATTCAACTCCACACAATTCTATTCCACACCAAATCCCATAATTCCAGTTCACAACACATACTTCCACTACAAACTGCATACCTCCAATCCACACCATAGAATTCCACATCATACCACATAATTCAACACCTTGTCACATTATTCCACTCCACTACATGCCACTCCATGACACGCAATACCACTCCACATAATTACACTCTATGACACACCATCCCACTCCACATAAATCCACTACACTCAATACAACATAACTACTATCCACATAATTCCATTGCACACATGCTACATAATTCCCCTACACATACCTCCACTCGATGCCACACAATTCCACACCACACAATTCCACGCCACACAATTCCACTTCAACCCACATCATTTCACACCACATAATTGCAATCCACCCAATCTAATTAAACATCATGCCACATAATCCAGGTCCACTACATGCTACTGTGTGTACATAAATAAGTTACATGAAAGTCCAATTACGATAACGAAGATAGGTTAAATACAGTAAAAAAGCAGCACAGATTCACAAGTCATTCCTTAGTCAGCCAGGTCGTGAGCGCTCCCATATCGTCCTCCCTTTGTTTTTAGCCCGCGTGCCTTTGCATACATACAGTGAGTTTTCAAAAAAGTAAACATGCAGGAAGCGCCCTTTCCATTGCTGGAAAGTCGGAGGTAGAGGGTCGAGCCAGGATGAAGAGATTCACAGCCTAAACACCGTCATTGCAATAAAAATAATTTCCAAACCAGGCCCCACTAGTGACTCGTCCACCCCAACAACATAAGCTGTGGTGATGGAGCAATAGTAACCTTCAAAACTTCCCCTAGGAAGCCTACAATTTCTGATCCAAGCATTTTTAAGCTGGGACAAGAGTAAAACATATTAACCATCTCCGCATCCATAGCATGGCATCTAGGACAGTGACTCCCCCGCCCCACTTTGCAATCTTTGCTGGAGTTATATATAGGGCAAACAGCGTTTTGTAACTGTCGGTTCGAGGCGCACATGGCTGACCCTCCCATTTCAAGCGATTTCAAGAAACCAGAGTGCACCAGCTCAAGCCTATCCTGCCATTTCCCATTATGTTTATCCAAGTTATCTGGGACCAGTTCAAGCAAACAACCATATAACTGCGAAATAGTGGGGCAAGTGCCTTTAACCAATATTTCCAAGAAGGGGATTAGATCAAAACCCACTGCCCCCCCAACCTTTCTAGTAAGAAAAACCAGCAGCTGAAGATATTTAAAAAAAGTCCTGAGGCTCAACATTAGATCTTCTGCAGACCACCTCAAAGGGTGCAAAACGATTCTCTGTGAGGATGTCTCCAGTCCTGCCACATCCCCTGCGTCCCCACCTAGCTAGGCAATTATCGTGAAATATACCAGGCAGTTGTTCATTCCTGAGCAGGGGGGTGTATATGCCATACCTACCCATAGATAAACAAAGCACAAAGAGGCACAAAGCAAATGGCATATAATATGCCAGAAACAATAAATCTCCACAGTCTTCGATGTAGAAACTTCTTCTTTTAATGTTTTTCAAAAAAAGGTAGGGGATATACACAGCCGCAGCCAACGCGTTTCACCCGAAAGGGCTTTCTCAGGGCTATTACACAAATAGCATGATAGAACACAGGCTGGTTTCCGTTCTTCTATCTTCCACTCCTACCCACCCCTAATTTCCTCCGGACGTTTGTCCAGTTTCGGAATTTGGCAAGTAAAGTCTTAGAACAGGTCCATTTAAAATAGCTCAGCTCAAAGAAATTCAATAGACAGCTTTGAGCTGAGCTACCAATCAATAGCTCATATACGGAGGGTGCAGAATATATTTCCCCACTCTATTCCTCGGCAATTAAATAATATACTGTAACATTGCAAAGCTGCGGCTAAATAATATAATCTGAAATTAGGGAGCGTCCACTCGCCACTATCTCTAGGTAAGCACATAAAAATGTTAGCCCTCCTAGTCCTCCCATAAGCCCAGATGAAACTTGACACCAATCTATATTTTTTTTAACCATACATTATAAACCTCCAATGGGACGGTACGAAAAACATATAACAACTTAGGAAGAAATATCATTTTAACCAGGTGTTAAATTTAGATTTATTATACGCTCCACATTGGAAGTAATGCATATTCCTAAATATGAAGCTTCATGTGTGATCCTGCTATCAACGGCTAGGGTATGTCTGTTAATCAATACTTGGGTTTTAGCTTTATTTAGCAAAAGCCCCGATTGCCTCACAAATTCTTCTGCAATCTCCTTAACAGCGCTGTCAGGGACTGTCCGGGATCATGTTGGGAACAAAGTCAGGGACTTGAACTAGGACTGGGGACAGGGTAGAAAATGTACCATGCACAGAAAGAGTAGTACAACGCTGCCCAGGATCACACAAGGAGCCAGAGGAGAAAAAGAGATCCAAAGGGGAAGCCTGTACAGTGAACAAGATGGCTAAGACTCAGAGTGGAAGGACACTCACGAGGCAGTTTAGCATTCAGACTAACTACACCCAGGACGGACGTGCAAGACATATATATAATACAACATTAACAATAAAGGGAATGTGGGCTAAAGCACTCAAGAGCTCCACACGGTAAGACTGAAGCTCAGTAAGTTCCTCACCCACAATTGCTGTTACAGATACTGACTGAAAATACCCACAAATAGGATATGTATGCAAACGCAGGGTCTGCAGAGCTTATACCTATGGTGATGTTATAACTAACACAAAGACAATGCTCACAGTGAACAAGAAACACCGCCTAGGTAGTCAGCTGTGCACACGGTGCAGTGAGCAGTGGATTATAAGTAATGGAGTTTCCGGCATGAGCAGACTCGCTTCCACAAAACCCGGCATGGATTGGGAATGGATGTCAATTCCTAAATAGTGTCCAAATGCCTGGAAGTCAGAATATGCATGCAGGGGAATGTCTGGAAGCATATTAGATCACTGGAAAGTCCCACAATTCAGCCCCCTGGTGGGGGGCATGAGAGCACAGGGAGTGAATCGTGACAGTACACCCCCTCCAACGACCGGCTCCCGGATCTGGTACTGGATTCAAAGCCTTTGCTGCTATGAAATAAGTCCTTTTCCATCAAAGATGTGGTGCAAGATACCAGAGGACTGCTGGAAAAATTTTATGTTCTGGATGGTAGAATAATACGCTGTAAATTAACAGCAGTGTTGGAGGCAGGACCTAAAGAGTCCAAATCCAGTAAAGCGGGCTTGGAAGCCTGAATAAAAGGTGTTTGATGTCCAGATGATGGCAGGCTACAGTAGTACTCTAAAAATGAAAGCAGATTGACTGTAGGGTCAAAAGCAGATAAATGATTGGCAGGAGGCACAGAGGTCAAAGGCAAGCTGGCTGAAGACAAAGAAGGTGACCGGAAGCAGACCTGAAGTTCTGGTCCTGCAGGAAAACATACAGAAGACTCACATGAAGGAGACTTTGGAAGCAGGTATGCAGGAGACCCAGGCCCTTGAGGCTTAAATGTTGAGAGTTTTGTCTCTGATGCTGGAGATTCAGTCTCTGAATGTTTACGTACTGAGACCTCTGAAGGCTGACAAACTGGAAGCAAGGGTCAAGAGGTAAGCCAGACAGAGGCTCAAGGCTAGAAGGCAGGGGGCCTGGAAGCTCTGGTGCTGAAGGCAGACAGGCTGGAAGTTCTGTCTCTGAAGTCAGACAGGCTGGAGACTCTGACTTACTAGGCAGGTGAGCTGAGTGCTTGAGCTCTAAATGCAGGTAGTCTGGAAGCTCTGGTACTAATGGCAGGCAGGCTGCAGGCTCACGCTCAGATGGCAGGAAGGCTGCAGGCTCGGGCTCAGATGGCAGGAAGGCTTTGGGTTCAGATGGCAGGAAAGCTGCAGGGTCGGGCTCAGATGGGAGGAAGGCTGCAGGGTCGGACTCAGATGGCAGGAAGGCTGCAGGGTCGGACTCAGATGGCAGGAAGGCTGCAGGGTCGGACTCAGATGGCAGGAAGGCTGCAGGGTCGGACTCAGATGGCAGGAAGGCTGCAGGGTCGGACTCAGATGGCAGGAAGGCTGCAGGGTCGGACTCAGATGGTAGGGACTTTAACTAGGACTGGGGACAGGGTAGAAAATGTACCACGCACAGAAAGAGTAGTACAACGCTGCCCAGGATCACACAGTGAGTCAGAGGAGAAAAAGAGATCCAAAGGGGAAGCCTGTACAGTGATCAAGATGGTTAAGACTCAGAGAGTAAGGGCACTCACGAGGCAATTTAGCATTCAGACTAACTACACAGAGGACGGACGTGCAAGACATATATATAATACAACATTAACAATAAAGGGAATGTGGGGTAAAGCACTCAGGAGCTCCACACGGTAAGACTGAAGCTCAGTAATTTCCTCACCCACAATTGTTGTTACTGATACTGACTGAAAATACTCACATATAGGATATGTATGCAAAGGCAGGGTCTGTGGAGCTTATACCTATGGTGATGGTATAACTGTAACCCAAAGACAATACTCACAGTGAACAAGAAACACCACCTAGGTAGTTAGCTGTGCCCACGGATCCTGGCGATCAAACAGGAACACGCAAGGCAGTAACAGCAAGGGGGTAGAACTAAACACAAGCACAATAGACAAGGAGCTAGCAAGGAGGAGTGCTTAACAGGAAAGGAAGGAAATCACAGGGCACACTTGGCAGAAAGCAGGTAACAAACACACAAGGTAACAGAAGCAAGACAGCAGAATAGAAAGACAGCAAACTGGGAACTGGAACCAGGGAAATGGGAAGAAAGGCATGGACTGGAAAAGGATATACTGAAGGGGAGGCTACAGTGTATACTAGAATAGTGCAGGTTCAGGAATCAAGAAAACAAAGTAGCATAGAAGGCAGTGCTGGGGCAGGAACAAGAATTGAGCTAAAGCTCAGGAGTCAAGGTAGGACTGTAGGCAGTGCTGGTTCAGGAACAGGAAATTACTAAAGCTTCAGGAGTCAAGGTAGCATTGCAGGCAGTGCTAGTTCAGGAACAGAGAATTACTAAAGCGTCAGGAGTCAAGGTAGCACTGCAAGCAGTACTGGTTCAAGGAAACAGGAAATAGCTACAGCTCAGGAAACAAGGAGTCAAGAGAGCACTGCAAGCAGTGCAAATCAGGAACAAGAAATAGCTGAAGCCCAGGAACAGGAACAAAGAATAACTATAGCTCAGGAACTCAGAAAACAAGGTAGCACTGCAGGCAGTGCTAGTTCAGGAATAGAGAAACTGCTGCTGCTCAGAAACAAGGAATACTGAGGCTCAGGAGTCAAAGTAGCACTGTAAACAGTGCTAATTCAGGAACAAGGAAAACAATAGCAGCTCATGAACAAGGAATAACTAAAGGCCAGGAAATACTGGAAACAAAGATATCAAAAGCTCAGTAAACAATGGGAACAAGGATCGGTCTCACCGGTACACAGCTACAATGACCAACACTGGACTGAAGGGAGCTGGGCTTATAAGAGCACACAGTAATCACATGCATCAGGTGTGAGCAGGCTAGCAGCAGCCAGCCACAGGTGAGCTGAATTCCTCCACCCATCCTTGGCCTGTAGGAGTGGAGATGAAGCAGTGAGCAGGGGATTATAGGTAATGGAGTTTCCAGCATGAGCAGACTGGCTTCCACAAAACCCGGCATGGATTGGGAATGTCAATTCCTAAATAGTGTCCAAATGCCTGGAAGTCAGGATATGCATGTAGGGGAGTGTCTGGAAGCATATTAGAACACTGGAAAGACCCACAATTCAGCCCCCTGGTGGTGGGCATGAGAGCACAGGGAGTGAATCATGACAAGATCAAAGTGCCCTGTCCAGATCACTGGTAATTATGGGCACAACATCAGCATATACCAGGGCTTTTGTATCCCAACCCTGTAGACTGACGGGCAAAATGTCCGGAGAGGATTCCAGTCTCCTAAGAAAGGAGTCAATAAATAGTGCAAATAACAAGGGGAGATGGGGCAGCCCTGCCTTGTGCCCCTTTCTATCAAAAAGGGCTCTGATTCATGCCCCATTATTTGCAGGCAGGCTGTAGGTTTATTATACATTACACTTATTGCATTAAAAAAGCCCCACCGAAGCTATTTACTTAATAATAATAATAATAATAATACTGGATTTTATACAGCGCGAACAGCTACCTCACGAGGAGGTGTCCCGGCGCTAGTAGAACACAGTAAACCTGGGCAAAAAAAGGAAGGAGAACTAGCGTGGATGGGTGAAGAGCCAGGTTTTTAGCATCTTCTTAAAACAGGGTTCGGATGGGGCCTGTTGGATTGCTTGTGGCAGGGAGAACAAGCCATAAAAACCCCACAACGCCCTGTCGAAGGCTTTTTCGGTGTCAAGTAAAGCCACCCGATACGCTTTGCAAGAACTTCTATTGCATCGAATAAAGAGATAACCCTCTGGACATGATCAGATGTCCCTCTACCAGGAAAGAACCCATTCTTGGGTCCGACACCAGTCAGTGTATAACACCCGCTAGCCGGTTGGCAAAGATTTTCACGTAGTCCTTCACATCGCTATTGTGCAGTATGATTGGTATATATGAACCTCGAGCTGTGGGGTCCTTACCTTTTTTTAAAAAGATGATTATATTCGCAATGCCCCATGACCTGGGGGGGCAGCCACGGTCCTAGCTTCATTGAATAGACTCAACAATTTCTGGTGAATTTCTGCATAAAACACCTTATAAAACTCAAGAGAGATGGAATCTGCCCCAACTGCTTTCCCTGATGGAAGAGCAAACAGGGTCGCCGGTAATTCTTTGGGTAGTATACCGCGCCCTAGAAGCAATCTCTTCATATTGTTGTTTCACATGGATGTCCAGCATTGCCAATGCCTTGTGCCACAGGGCCACAGTCGGGATCAGCTTTATAAAGAACTGCATAAAAACCCCTGAAGGCCTCTCTAACCATACCGGGATCCGTAACCAAGCTACCTTGCATATCCCTTATTTTATTATGCAACCTGCCACCCCCTGTTGCCGTGCCCTTACTGTGAGAAAGTGCCCCAATTGCTCACTATACTTGTAGCGATCCTGATCTTTGGGCAGATATATCCCAGCCATTTTCTCGACAAAGTGCTCATTTAGACGAGCCTTGGTAACAGCTATCACGTTCAGCAAGTGGGCAAGATGCATCCCAGTTTCTACAGCACTGATTAAGTCTGCCTCCAGGTTACTTAGCTTCTGATATAGTTCCTTGCTGTGTTCCAGCTCCCACTTCTGTTTAACAATACTGAAGCTCAGGGATTCCCCAATCACCCCGGCTTTGAATGCATCCCAAACCATTCCTGAGGAGTAGCTGCCTTTATTCAAATCAAAGAACCCCATGATCCAAGGCTTCATATGTCTGACATAATCCTGATTCGACAGCAATCCACGCTCAAAAGTCAATTTTCTAGATGTACAGCAAAGCCCAGCTATAAAGAGCTCGAGAATTATTGAATTGTGGTCAGACACCGCTCTAGGGAAGAGTTCAACCTGGGCCCCTATAGCCAATGCGGGTGATACAAAATAAAATACAATCTGGCAAACTTGCGGTGGGGGGGCTGGGTAATAACTGTATCCTGGATCTAGGGCCTTCAGAGAGGACCAAATATCAATCAGACCTAACTCCTTCTGCAGATGCCCCAGGGATCTAAAGGATTGCGGCTTACACCATGCATAGCTTTCTTCCCTACCCCCCCCCCCCCCCCCGCCCTGAGCCATCTAAATTGAAATCCCCACAAACTATAACTGGGTCGGGCCTAGAAGAGAGCTCGGTAGCCAAAAAGTTGAACAAATCGAGGTCATCTAATACTGTACTACATGCCACACAATGCCACTCTATGAAAATCCATACCATACAACATAATTACATTCCACATAATTCCACTCCACACCATGACACATATTTATACTACACATATTTCAGTTCCACACCACATATATCTACTCCACTTCACAACACATAGCTAAAAGACACTGGCAATGCCAATAGCTCTTGGATTGCTGCGACCTATTGGCTTTTTCCAATGCTTGTTTATCTTTTTTTTTTTTTTACACTTTTTAGACTGCAGTCTCAGTGGCTGTGGGTGTGCTGAGAACCACCAAAGAGGGAGAGCGTTTGATTTTTTTGACGTATAGTTCAAAAATACAACTCAGAATTTCTCCGAGTTAATGCATAAAATGAAAACACAAGTTGGAAACAGTGAACAGGAATTGCCTCTCAGTTTTGCAGCTTGCGCTATTTAAAATTCTGCATTAACTCAGAGAAATTCTGACTTATAGGTTTGAACTTTAGATACCTCAACCACAAAAAAGCAGGTGTGCGGCTATGGGGCAGCAAGCGCAGATCTTCATTATACACTTGCTTCGAACAAAACCAGCACTGTAAAGATCCTAGAGCTGTATTTAATTAGATGAAGCCCACCCTGTTTTATGAGCCCTCTTTAAAAAAAATTATACAACTCGTGTCCTCAAAATATGTTTGATCTTGAAGTTGGATATAAGCAAGTAATCCAACTGGTTAAATATTTTCTAATTGATTTGCAAAATGTGATCTGCCATTCAAGCAAAAGTAATGAAAGGTGGTTAACTACACTCTTAAACCCAATTCTGTAAAATCTTTAGTATGTTTGTATGAATATATGTACAATAATTGGGTATTCGAAGTATGGAATTTACACACACACACAGTAGCATTATATGTAAATTTTGCCATTTATAACAATTTTAATATTTACCTGCTGGGAAGGGCCACTTCAGTCAACGCTCCAAGTACCACTTCTTCTTGTAATCTAATAAAAGCAATGAATGGCCTTTCCAGGAAGTCAACTTCACCAACAAGTATATTAGCCACTTCTGTCCCTTCTGGAATCTTCCGTCTGAACTTGTTATTTAGCTGAAATAATTGTAATATTTTTTAAATGTTTATTTTTTGTAATTTCTTAAAAAATGTTTCATAAATACAAGAAAAATCATTTGCAGAAATAACCAGCATCACATCCTTCGAGATACACAATCACACAGCCTCAATATCACCCACGAGGCACACATTTGGTACCACCATATATAACATAGTAGATATAATTGAATTAATTAGACACTTTGAGAGATCTTTGTTGCCCTGCTGGTTGCGGACTCAAAGTCCCACAATGCCTAGCCCAGGAAAGGAGGTGCTGTTGTTGGTTCCTGCGTAGTGTGCTTTGAAAAGTGCCCTGCCACCTCCCACAGCATGGGGCACTTCCGGAGATCTCTGTTGCCTTGCTGCTACAGGACTCAAAGTCCCAGAACGCCTAGCCCTGGAAAGGAGGGACCGCTGTTGGTTTCCCTTGCTGCCTGTTTTGAAAAGCGCCCTGCCACCTCCTGCGGTGTGCGACACTTCAGTAGATCTTTGTTTCCATGCTGCTTTTGGACTCGAGTCCCAGAACGCCCAGCCCAGAAAAAGGAGGGGTCACAGTTGGTTTCCCGCAACGTGTGATTTGAAAAGCTCCCTGCTACCTTCTGTGGTGCGTGACGTGCTAGGCAAAGCCCGGGCCAAGGGTGGGCCCGTCCTGTGCCCGTCAGTGCCAGCAAGAGCCAGGGCAGGGCCACCCCCCTTGGTTTTATTTATTTATTTATTCATTCATTTATGTAATGCATTTTTTTTATAGCGCAGACTTTACCCAAAGGTGTCAGAGCTCTTTACAATAGAACCAAGTATGTTACATAAGGTGAATTACACAATAACAAGTAACAAATCCAATAAGGATAATTAAAAAGGTAAGAGATAAAATAAGAGGTGCAAGATTAGGTAAATACAGGTATAGAAGACATATGTACAGTGGTACGCTCAAATGAATGCCAAGTGGCCTTGAAGGACATGCAAGAGAGTTGAATTAAACCTGGAAGTGTCTATGGAAGAGAAGAGATTTAAGATCAGTTTTGAAGGTCTCAATAGAGTCTGTGGTTCGGAGGGTTGAAGGAAGTGAGTTCCATATTCTAGCCGCATTGCCTGAGAAGGATTGAGCTGTAAATCTTTCCCTTTTGAAAGTGGGAGGCTCAAGCAGTAGGTTTTCAGCATTGCGTGAAGGTCTGGAGCCACCTGAGATTTTGAGTGTATTCGCCAGATAGTGAGGGGTGGAAGTGTGCAAGGCTTTGTGGGTCATACACGCAGTTTTGTAAATTGACCTTGCTTCAATGGGAAGACAACAAAGAGAATACAGTATGGGTGTGATGTGATCATATCTTTTGGCCCCACATACGAAATGTGCCGCTGAATGGAGGACGGATTTAAGAGAGGACAGGTGTATTTGGGAAGGCCAGCAAGGAGAGAGTTGAAGTAGTCCAATCTGGATGATTGGACCAAGGTTTTTAGGTGTTGCACAGGAAAGAAACGCCTAACCCTCCAGAGAAGGTGCAGTTGATAACGTGCATTCTTGGCGATGGTATTGATATGGGAGTGTAGGTTGAGCCTTTTGTGAGGTATGACATCTAGGGATTTAGCGCTGTCAAAAATGATAGGTTTGTTGTTAAGTAAGTTCAGATTGTCCATCCAAGATTGAACAGGAGGAGGAGAAAGAAGAAGGAATTACGTTTTGGAAGGATTCAGAATAAGTTGATGAGTTGGCATCCACTTTTGGATGGAATTGAGAGTGGTGCTGAGGATTGAGATGTTGTGTGTGGAAGACACCCAAAGGTAGATTTGGGTGTCATCTGCACAGGGGGGATAGACAAGATGCGCCAGAATCAAGTATACGCAGGGCATCGTCGATTACTTGCAGCAGGGCTGTTTCAGTGCTACAGGCTTGCATGAAACCAGATTGGAATTGGTCAAGGAGGTTGTTATTCTTGATATTATTGGAAAGTTGCTTCGCTGCACAGCTTTCTTTGATTTTCGCAAGGAAAGGGAGGTTGGTGATAGGGTGGAAGTTGTTGAGGTCATTCACATCAGCAGAGGGTTTTTTAAGAAGTGGGGTAACCTGTCCTGTCTTAGGGGCAACAGGAAGGTTGCCTTGGTTGAGGCAGAGGTTTACCAGGTTGGTCCAGTAGTGAGATTAAGAGTAAGAGTGTGGGTGTAGAAGTCAATGGCGATGTCACTAGGGATGGGGTCAAGAGAATAGTTAGAGGGTTTTGTTTCTAGAATGCTTCTGAGGAGGGTATCCTCAGTGATGACATCAAAGTGCTGCAATGCGACTAATGATTTGCAGTCCTCTGGGGGGGGTAGGGTGAATGAACTGATCCACAAGCGATTTCACGTTCTCATCGAAGAATAGAGCGAATTCTGCTGCTTTTTTGGGAGGGTCATTAAAATTGATGTTTGAGGGAGAGATGTTAGTGCTTTTGATGAGGCCGAATAGCTTTTTAGGTCTGTCTTTGGCTGCGTTAAGGAAAGTTCTACGCTAATTCACGGAAGATGTGTTTGTAGTATCTCGATCTTGCTAAACGTAGATTAGAGAGATTAATGGTGGAGGGAGATTGTGTCCATTGTTTATCCAGATACCTCAAATCCTTCCTTTCTTCATAGAAGGATTTATTAACCCGAGGTGCAGAAGGAGTAGGTCTTTTCTTTTCACTTTGTAGAGGAGCAACCCTGAAAGACTGGAAATGCATGGGGAGGTGAGATTGTTGACATCAGAGTTGGGGTCTATGATTGGAAGTGACAACATTACTGAGTTGCACAAAATGTCATGGTCAATGTTTTTGAGGTTAAAGAACCAAGTAGTAGTCCTTTTAGGTTGGCCAAGGGTGAATAGTAGGATAGGTGCAGAGAGAAAGGGATGAGGAAGTGATCAGACCAGTCCACTGGTATAGGTTTGACAGTAGTTAGCATATCTACTTTGGATATGACAAGGTCAAGAATGGAGCTCTTAGAGTGTGTTGGTTTAGTTCTGTGTTGGATAAGATCATTTCCTAAGAGAAAAGTGGCCCGCCTGTTGGCAGCTGAGTCTTCCGGAGAGGCCCAATGGCGATTAAAGTGTCCAAGAAAAATCTGTCTGTCGTTTTGAGAATATTGGTCACTGGCAAAGTTGGTAAATTTTTCTGTAAAGATGGAGCAGTTACCAGGCGGGTGATAAATGGCATGAAACCTGGAAGGAGAGCAGTGTTGTACCTGAAGCTACAGAGAGAGGCATTCGAATGTACAGAAGGAACTGTTGAGAAGAGCCTTGAGTTGAAGGGAGTATCTGAAGATAACTGCCACGCCTCCCCCAATTTTACCTACTCTATCAGTTATGATAATAGAATAGTCAGAGGGGAGCAGAAGATCGAAAAAAGTATGAGAGGTGTCATTGAACCAGGTCTCAGTGAGGAGAAGGACATCAAGATTGTGAAGATTGATGGAGTCTGAGATATCCAACTTGTGTTTGTTTGCAAATATGCAGTTGTGAAGCAAACAGCGCAACTCTGAAATCACTGTTTTGGTGAAGGAGTGTTAGGGCTTTTAGGGGTGATAGGGATACAGAACCTGACTGATGGTGCCTGGGTAGAACAGGCTTGATGTTTAGTTTGGGTAAGGGAGATGGTCAGAATAGTGCAAAGATTAGAATTATCTGGAGAGGAGAGAGTGAGGGGGCTGGCTTTAGAGGTCTTGTAGGTCGCCAATAAATTAGAGATGTCTGTAGGGGACAGATTGTGTGCAGCTTTTTTGGAGCGTGGAAGCAGGGTGCTCCTCGGGAGTTTGGGGAAGTGAGAGTTTGCCAGGGGGATTGGGTTGTTGGGTAAAGTGGAGATTTTAGCACTTAGGAGTTAGATGGTAGCTTAAAGCTGGGAGATAGAGGAGATGAGGTGACCTAGTTTATTTTCTGAGGAGAGTAGGGCTGAGCATAGAGTTTTAAGTAGCTCAAATGGTTCAGGAGGGAGTTCAGCTTGAGAGGGAGAGCAAGGAGAGGGCGGGTGGAAGTAGTGTTTTGGCGTGGGAGTGTAAAGTGGAAGGAGACTCATGTGATGTTGCTTAGTAGGGATTATCGGTGCAACTGTGGTGGAGAGACAATTGGGCAAACATTGAGCGAAAAATAAGTTTTGAGTTCAAGCTTAGGAACAGGCAGGTGAGGGCAGTGGTGGGAGGACGGAATGAGGGGAGGGGATAGAAGGGAGTCAGAGAAGGGCAGGCGGTCAGGGGAAGAGGAAGGAACGTGGGCTGGGAGAAATGAGTATAAGGGGTCTGGAAGCAAGCACAGAGGGGAAGATTGACCCAGATGGTAGTCAAAGACTACTTCTAGGCTGGAGGAAGGGGGAAGGAAAAGGAAGAAATTGACAAGAGAGGACAGTTTTTACCAGAGAGCAGCACCAGGAGGAATCAATAGATTCATATGCTGCAACGTTAAGAATACTTGCAGCAGATTGAGAATTTAAAGAGTTTACAAACCAACTCATAAGGGATCAAATTGTTGTCAGGTGTTGAGACAATTGAAATTGTTAAAAGTATTGAAAATCTCACACAAAGCTTTGAAAGAGTTGGTAAAAAAAAGAAGGTGTGGGTGTCCATGTTGTTTCTGATTATAGTATGAAAGGTCAACAGCCCAGCGAGTTGGTATAGCCAAAGAAAAAGTATGAAGTTTCAAGGTATGAATCTCAGAGACGGGAACGAAATAATAATTTTTCAAACAAACAAATGTATGTTTTAGATGTGGTTATACTCAACACACGCTCAAAGGTAAAGTTTGTCCGGCAAAGAACGTGGTATGTAATTCTTGTGGGAAAATAGGGCATTTTGCCAAAGTGTGCCAGTCAAGGAAGGGTGAGGTTAATATGGTGGCTGAATATGATGAAGAAATGATTGAGCTTACAGAAAGATCTAAAGACTAAGTGTTAGTAGTAACCGAACAAGAAGAATCAGATTGCATAGATCCCTACACTGATATCATTGTAGATGACAAAGTTTTAAAGTTACTGGTTGATTCGGGTGCCAAGATGACCATCTTCTCTGATGTTATGTTTAAAGATAATTGGATCAATAAAGAATTGAAACCACCAGACAGGTGTCTGGTATCATATGATGGGAAACGGATTGAGTTATCAGGTTATTTCGAGACTACGTTACAGTTCAAAGAGGAGGTAATTGTAGGGAAGGTATATGTCGCTAAGATAGGACTCAACATCCTAGGATGGTACCATCAAGAACTTTTTTGCATGACTTTGAGACCAGGCAAAGATGTTTAATTTCATTAATTAGGGATCAAGAGACATAAAAAAATTCCCTAAAGTTTTCGAAGGAAAGCTAGGTAGCACAAAATTAAGGTTTCGTACAATGTGGTACTAGTCAAGCACAAATTGAGAAATGTGCTCCAGCCAATATGCTGGAGAAAATGTCAGTTGAAGGAGTCATTGAACCAGTAGAGTCTTCTTTGTGTTCATCTCCACTTGTTATAGCCCGCAAGAGAACAGGTGACTTGAAGATCTGCATTGATTTGAGGACTTTGAACAAGTCCATCTGGGTGGACTCCCATCCTCTGTTAAGGATAGACGATATTCTGACACTTTTTGCAGGGGCTAGTGTTTTCAGAAAGATTGACTTAGCATCTGCGTATCACCAGGTTAAGCTAGAGTAATCGTGCAGGCACCTTACTGCTTTTGTCGGTTTGGCTTCAACGGCCTCCGTTTTTCAACGGATAATGGAGTCAGTGTTGAAAGGGGTTGACAGGGTTGTTGCATTTCAGGTCGACATTCTCATTGCAGGACGAAATTTACAGGAACATGATCAAGTCATGACCATAGTATTACAGAGATTACAGGAAGCTGGCATAGACGCCAATTTTAGTAAGTGGGAATTTGCCAAATCCAGTATTGAATATTTGGGTCATGTCATTTCTGAAAAAGGGGTGGAACCACACCAAGGTCTTATGGATGCTATCATAAAAGCTCCAGTTACAACCTCCAAAGATCACGTTTTTTTTAGGGTTTGTGAATTTTATGCAAAGTTCACAAAAATATTTGCTGATAAAACGGAACATCTCAGGAGGTTGCTAAACAAAATAAGGTGTTTAAGTGGGATGAAGGGTGTCAAGAGGATTTTGACAACTTGATATTAGAAAGAGGGTCAGCAGGCATACTGGCACCCTATGATCCTTCTGTCCAATGCATTATTACGGTTGATTCCAGTAACAACGGTTTAGGTGCAACACTGTTTCAGAAAAATGGGCAGATGGAGAGGACAGAGGTTTTGCAATGGGAAAAAGTTTACTGTCATTGAAAAAGAACTCTTAGCGTGTTGTTGGGCTAACCAGAGATTCAAGAGTTTCATTTGGGGTAACAAGTTACAGTTGGTTACTGATCATAAACCATTAGTGGGGATTCTTGGAGTTGATGGTATCCGGACGATCTCACACCAAGTAGAGTGAGACTGAGTGCCAAATTGATGCAGTATTGTTTTGACATAAAACACATACCTTGGGGCAAGAACATCAGAGCTGAATATTTGTCCAGTACACCATTAATGGACAGGGTTGACGATGTAGTAGAACAAAATGAGGAGTGTTTGATAGTCGTCATTGATGCATGTGAAAGGGAGACATTTGAACACTGAGAGTGGATGAGTTGTTTGGCGAATGATGAAACTTTAAAAATGGTTCAGAATAAAATTATGCGAGGGTGGCCTAAGGAGAAAAATTAGCCACATGATCTACAACCATACTTTAAAATTGCGGATGAGTTTACCATGGAAAACAATAACATTGTTTTGAGGGGAGACAATTCATTCCTTTTACGTTATTGAGGTTGAGGATCATTCCGCTGGTCATGAGGGACACTTAGGCAAAACTTTCACTAAAATGAAGATACGTTTTGTATATTGGCGGCCCAGTACAGACAGTGAAATAGAACAAACTATCCGTGAGTGTGTCATTTGTGCTACCAGTGACATATGTTTAAAAACTACTCCAGTGAGGTTACCAAACAGACCTTGGTCCAAGTTGGCAGTAGATTTTATAGGACTCACTTTCAATTAAGCACAAGTACGCTATCGTTTTAGTTGATTTTACAGCTGATGGTGGGAAGTGGAATTTGTTCAGGAAGCAACAATAGCCACTGTCATTTCTTTTCTCAACAAAGTTTTTGTGCATGAAGACCTGCCTGATAAGTTGGTGTCTGACATAGGGGTACAATTTGTTTAAAGGGAAATGCAAGAGTACTTAAAAAAACTGGGATTGTTCACAAGAGAGTGGCACTGTATCAACCTCAAGCCAATGGTTTGGTTGAGAAGATGAAGCAAACATTGTTTGTGTGTGTACAGTAGGTTGTCAAAAATAAGGCAAATTTAAAAGTGGCAATAGACAGTATGTTGTTCCTTCATCGCACTTGTCCCAATTCTGTTACCGGTAGATCACCTTTTGAAATCATGAAGGGTCGGTGGCTGCCAGCAGAATGTGTCCGGAATGGTAGAGGGATTTACAAACACCATCTGTTCATGAGAGGGATATGGATAGAGACATTCGTCCCAAAGTTGAGGGTGTACAAACAAAGGTGAAGGAATATTTTGACAAGAAACATGGTGTTGGTAAGCTCAATTATGAAATTTGTGTTGGAGACTGGGTACGTGTCAAAGATCTTCCCATGTTCCTAGAGGTTTCTCAAAATGTAGAGATCCGGTCAGGGTCAAAGCAGTGAGTGGCTGTGCAATCAAAATTAAAAGGTTATGAATGGTGGAATATGTCCAGAGTAGTGGAAGTTGTTTACAATGCTGATCAACAGCAGCCCACCAGGGGAGCAGTCAACACACACTCCCACAATGGTGTTCATGGAAAAATTCAGGAAGCTGTCAGGCCTAGGAGAATCATCAGAAAGCCGGAGCGGTTCAGGGATTGAAGGGTAGTTCTACAGTTATCCCTATAAGTATATAAAGTGTACATTAAGTTAGGTTGGGTTTTTGTTTAGGCAGTATTTTTTGTTGATCCAAAGCAATGAATCTGGTTAAGTTTCTATTGCTAATTTTGTGCATGTACAACTTTCTTTCCATGTATTTTTTTTCTTCTTGTATTTAGTATTAATATTTTCAAATTATGTTGTACTTGGTATTATTATTTTCAAGCTATGTTTAATTCAAATGTATTTACTGTGTAAGGAGGGAAATTTGTGGTAATACATTGCATGTGTTCACTGCACAAGGTTAGCTCGTGCAGAGGCGTAATTAGTGGGATGAGTATTCTAATGTGAGAATTCTGAATGGGACGGGAATTTGAATGCGGAGCGTTAGACAAGCGAGGGTTGTCGTGCTCCTGGTGCTGTTACACGGATACTTAAATAAAGTGCAACGCTACAACTGGATTGTTTGTAATTCATTGGCTCCGACGACTACAACAGCAGCATTACTGGAGAGATGGGGGGTGAGGAGAGATGAAGGGGGTTTGTGCAGGATTCAGGTTAAAAGAGAGAGAGGGAGAACAGGTCGGGTGGAAGAAAAGGGAGAGCGTGAGGTGGACAGGTCGCTAAGTGATCAGGGAGGGCGAGCTGTTGGAAAAATAGAGTGGATGAGGGGGTGATTAACCTGATGGGGGGGGTTACTTCGGGATTCCAAGATGGTGTTGACAAGTAAATGAGAGTGCTGTACATTGGCATGGCTGGAGTGTTGAGGGTGACGTCCCAAAGGGGAGGGGGAGATTGTGAGATGGGTAAACATGGGTGATGGAGGGCAACAAGTCTGCTAGCGGGGAGGCGTGAACCTCCTGAGAGAGCAGCCTACTGGGGTCTAGGTGGGTCAGGGAAGGCAAGAGAGAATGGAGGGAGGAGTAAGTTGAAGAGTCTGGAGGGATCGAAGTGCCAGGGATTGGAAGCAGAGATGGATAAAGGTGGTAGAAAAGAGAGAGACAGGTGTCTTTGGCTTGGATCAAGACCATGCCACTGTTGTAGAGTGAGATAGTGAGTGAGCCATTTAAGCAAGTAGAGGGGAACATTTTTAGTTAGTGCCCATGAGGGATTGAGGAGTAGGTAGATATATTGAAGGAGTTTTTGAAGATAGTGATGCAGGAGGGGATGTTGTACGTGAAAAAAATTAGGTCAGTTTTAAGATTCCCACAACGACCGCTGTGGTATTGGTCAACGAAGAGAGAGTCAGTAAATTGTTCAAGGGTGTTATGTTTGAGCCTTTTTGCTGATGCTTTGGACAAATTGGGGGGGTAAATAATCTTGAAGCAGATGGCTCCAGACTTCACTCAATTGGTTACCCATGAGGGTTTAAGCACTCTAATACTCTGCCTGTAGGAGAGGAAGGGCTGCTGTTTTCACCGCGGTAAGCGCCTTTAAGTGGTTACCATCTTCCACGGCACTCGGAGGAGACTGGGATGAGCCACCCTCCTTGGTTTTGGTTTCTAATAAAGTATTGCACATTGCTATTGTGACTCTTTCTTAAGAGTTTCTTTGGATTTACATCTCTTTCTGCATTGGACTGCCTATCTGATTTGGGTCTCATTTGTTGTTTGGTGTTTTACATCCACATAAGATGTCTGAGGGTTAAGTTAGGCCCCACCACTGAGGGTGCAGCTGCCAAGAAAGTAGGTACCCTTGATGGGTACATTGAAAAGAGCCAGGAATGTTCAGTTTATGACATTCCAGATAAGTGTGCCTCTTCAACTCATTCTCAGACTACTAATCAAACCCTGCCAAATCACACTAAACAGAAAAGACAGCGTATTCACAAACTTGCAGCCAATCCAGCCAGGCCTACACCAATGCCTTATGACTCTTTCAACTGTAAAGAGGTTTTGGGGGGACAATTTGGGCTGTTCAGCAAAGAGAATGGTGACCTCCTTGACTCTAGGATATCAGGGCTAAGTGATACCTGGGGCGTATTGAGGCCAAACTTACTAAGTTGGATGCTAGGCTTACACAAGGTACAATAGGAAGGGGCAATACCATAATTGGGCTGAGGCCCTCAAGTCCTATTCAGGAGCATTGGACCCTACTTAGGGGATGGGGGAATCACCTCTTTGCAAGTCTGGTGTAGCACCCGCCTCTGGTTCAGACGTGTCAGTCTCATCTTGCACAAGGGACCATGAGTTGCTTGCTATACAAGCCGGGGGGTCATTGCCCAGTGGAAAACTCTACTTTACCCTTCAAACACATTAGATTCCACCTGCTGCATTTTCCTATGTTATAATTATGTCAAATGTTCTAAGATTGCGCCCTGAAGCGAGTGAGTCCACCATGGAGCTTATTAATAAAGTTATACACTGGATCCCAGGATTAACGGTCACTCTAGGACACAGGGTAACTTATCCCCAGAGGTTCTTATGGCAAGAAGGGTGGTCGGGAGGATGCACAAGGAATTCCCAAGGGATCATGTTAGTGTCACCTTTAGAAGCTCCAGGATTGCTAGCGATTTAATCTGGGCCTTCCAGCTAGGCCAAATTAAAGGTAGCAACGTTATGAACTTGCCCCTTGGCTTTTTTATAGAGACTTGGCTGAACTCTCTCACACCAGCGTCTGCTCCCCTATCCTTATGGAACCTCAACCACCATCCTTTAAGTTTCCAACTTATAACTGTTTTTCTCTCCTGAGTGACTTGACAGAATATTACTGACTCAGTACTTGTAATTTGTCCAAGTCGATCCCCTCACAAGGGGCTAGATGTGGTTTGGGACCTTTAGTTGCCCAACACTGCATTCCCCATGCCATGGTAAATTATGGGAACCTAACAGATTCTGACCATAAAGACCTATCCTTGCAATCCAATGAGGTCAATCTAACCATTCCTTTGGACCCTGCCCATGAGGTTAATAACCTTATCTGGAATACTGCCAGCCTTGCAGTAAAATGGACTGTGATTAATGGAGCCAGCTCTTACGCAAGTATGAGATAGTTTTCTTTCAGGAGACATTGGCTACAGAGCTTATTAGTATGGATGGTTATTATACCCATATGATTACCGCAGTTCCATCTTCATCGGGCAGGGCCCGGGCTGGTCTAACGACATGGTTCAAAGTTACTCCAATCCCCTCCAGTATCAATTTGTTTCTAGCTGTTTTATCTGCATGGCTCTCTGGCATTATTTAAATTATTTTTTATAATGAGTATTTTGAATTTGACTATAGTGTTAATCTTTTTTTTTGTTTTTTTTGTTTTTGAAACCGTTTATTACAAGTCTCAAGAGTATACAAGTATGGGCCTACAACCTTCCGGCCGGCCGCTAACAATGACAGGAACATACGACATACATTTATGGAACACGTGGTGTTGCGGAGGAGCATGCTCAGGAGGTAACAACGTCAAAAGCCACATCAGCCAGACCCCACTATACGGTTTCATTTTACATTAAGAACAACAAGAAAACCACACCCACAAGGCAACCCACAATCGGAAATAGCAGCACGTGCTCCCCTAGAGGGGGGATCCCAACTATCCACAGGAGTCTAAAGAGGGGGAAGAGAGCAGAGCGAGGACTGGGGGAACCCAATGCCCGGCATCGGGGGAATGAGTCGGCTAAGGGGACGGGGCTGGCGAGGTATCAGGCAGCAACGGTGGTGCACAGATACCCCCACGGTAGGCGTTCCAGGGGCCCCATACTTTCACCCATGTCCCAGGCTTACCCCTCGCCACATACACCACTTTTTCTCGAAACATGCACCAGTCCATGTGTTCTTTCCAGGCCGAGACCGTCGGGGGCCTCTGGGATCCCCACAGTTGAGCAATATCACGCTTGGCTATCATATATCCCAGAGTCACCCACCACGTCTGCGGCGCCGAGTAATCAGTCGGTTCCCACACATTCAACAGGCATCTCCTCGCTTCAGGCAACAGCGCCACATGCGTAACCAGTCGCAGCACCTCATGTACACCACGCCAGAACCCTTCCACCTCCGGGCACTCCCACAAAATATGCAGAAAGGTCCCCAAAGCACCACACCCACGCTTACACAACCCATCTTCAGCATAGCCCATACGCAGAAGCTTTGGCCCCGTCATGTAGACCCGGTGGAGTATCTTGAGCTGGACGAAGCGAAGGCGAGCCGGTATGGCCACCTCCTTCGGGGAGGCCACAGCGGAGGTCCAGTCCTCGTCGTCCAACTCCAGCCCGTCGGCAACCCAAGCCGCACGAAGGGCAGTCAACAGGCCCGAGCGGTCGTTAATCAGCTTTTTGTATATCAGTGAGATCGTGCTGTCCGGGACGTGCCCATCCAGCATTCTATCCTCCAGGGGGGAATATTCCGGGATGGAGGCAACTTCCGAAAAGACGGAGCCCAGCGCATGACGGACCTGCAAATACCGAAAGTATTCACTGCCCTGCAACTGAAATTCCGTCTGCAGCATATCGAACGTTTTAAATCCTCCCCTCGTCCAGAGATCCCCCACTTTACTGATGCCTATTATGTCCCACTTCTCAAAGCCCTTAGAGGTCCACAGGGAGCCCAACCGCTCAGACGCGTATAGTGGTGACGCCCGGGTCAAACGGTCCTTCCACCCCATAGCTGCATTGGCCGCGTGCCACACTTGCACCATGACACGCGTGGGGCCCGTCAGACGAGCGTCGGGCGCGCTAGAATAAAGCGCTCGATTGTAGTCGCCACCTGGCAGGAGCATCTTGTCCATTGCGAATGCCGGGTTTAAGGCGGGCCCGTATAGGCCATGGTTAATTGCAGCTAGCTGGGAGGCCCAATAGTACCGTTTAATATCCGGGAGGGCAATCCCCCCGTCATACCAAGGGAGCGTCAACTTCGCCAGGGCAATACGCGGCCTCCCGTCCCAGAACAGGCGGCGCTGCAAACTCTCCACCTCACGGAAGTAGCGCGCTGGGACGAGGTCCATGGTGTTCTGCAAAGCGTACAGGAAACGCGGCAGAGACATCATCTTGAACAATGCCGCCCGGCCGAGCGGCGAAAGCGGCAGGCGCCGCCAGCGTGCGACATCTACCTTCAGGCGCTGGAGGGGGGGAAGCAAGTTCCGTTCATACCGGGCCTCCGGGTCCAGAGTAATGAAGACACCCAGGTACCGAAATCCCTGCGGGGCGATCTGGATCGGACAGCCCCGCGGGAGAATAGGAGCCTCCCCAGAGAGAACATACACGCTCGATTTAGCCCAGTTGATGACAAGACCGGAGTTACGACCAAATGAATGTAAAACATCAACCAGTACTATCAGTGATTTACGTGGGGAAGCTAGGTACAGAAGGATGTCATCAGCGTATAGGGATACGCGGTCCTCATACTCGGGGGTCCAACGGAGACCACAGATGGAAGGCTCCCACCACAGCCACTCCGCCAGGGGCTCCAAGGCAAGCGCAAAAAGGAGCGGCGATAAGGGACAGCCCTGTCGCGTACCCCGGCCCAGCTCGAACGGGGCCGATACTCTTCCGTTCACCACCACCTGCGCCAATGGGCCCGAATACAACAATTTGACCCAACTGATGAACCCTGGGCCAAATCCAAACTTCGCAAGCATCGCCCAGATGTATGGCCACTCAAGCGTATCAAACGCCATGGTGGCGTCCAAGGACGCCAAAATGGCCGGTTCCCGTATGAATGGGACACGTGCGAGCACCCCATGCAAACGCCGCAGGTTAAGGGCCGTGTTGCGATGGGGAATAAAGCCGGACTGGTCCTGATGAACCAGGTCGCCCACCACGCCGACCAGCCGATTGGCCAGTACCTTGGCGAGAATTTTGGGCTCCGCATTCAGTAGCGAGATAGGCCGATAGGAAGTAACCCGGTCCCGAGGTCTCCCTTCCTTGTGGATCACCACGATTGTAGCCAGACGCTGGTCAAGCGGGAGGGAGCCCAGCGAGTGGGCCGCCAGGAACATTGCGCGGAGGTGGGGCGCCAGTGTATCCGGTCGCAACTTGTACAACTCGATAGGGATACCATTCGGGCCCATGGCCTTGCCAGAAGCGACCGAGCGTATGGCGAGGGCGATTTCGTCGGAGGTGGGAGCGGCGTCCAGCGACACCCTGTCCTCCCCGGAAAGGGACGGCAGCGCGATATCCCTGAGCAGGGCACGGGAATCCTCTTCAGAGCAGGAGGAGACCGGGGAATACACCTCGCGGAAATAATCCGCGAAACAGGAGACAATTTCTTCCGGCTCAGTTACACACACACCATCCGTTTTCTCAATCAGCGGGACCACACGATTCGCTCTCTCCTTTTTGTCCAACCACGCTATCAGTTTACCAGCCTTATCACCCACATCATACAGTCGCCCCTGTTGCTCTCTACTGAGGCCCCTGGCCGCCTCCGTGACTAGGGCCCTATAGGCCGCTTGCTTGAGTTGGAGGACATGTAGTGCAGCATCCGTCACCCCACCTTCTAGATTACCCTCCAACTCGGCTATTTCAGCCTCCACCCGGGTCACCTCCTCCCGCTCGCGCCTCCGGGCGTGGGAAATAAGGGACAGGGCCTCCCCTCTGAGTACTGCCTTGAAGGCCTCCCACAGGGAGATAGCCGAAGGCACGGACCCCACATTCTCATCAAAATATCGCTGCAGGGATTTAATCAAGTCAGCGCGAATGGTGGGGTCGCGCAGGTACCAGGAATTGATTGGGACTACCCTACCCTCACCCCTCGGAAAGACATCGAAATGTAACAGGAGCGGGGAGTGATCCGAGATACCCCGTGCCAAATGGCGCACCTCCCCCACCCTCCCGACATAGGCCGCCGGGACAAGGACATAATCAAGCCGTGAGAGACTACCATGGGCCCCCGAGTGGAAAGTGTACTGCAGCTGCGTGGGATGTTTTAAGCGCCAGCAGTCCACCAATCCCAATGTATCCAAGAGGCCGGATAGCCACGCCTGTGCCCGGGGGAGGTCCCTAGGGGGGTGACGATCCACAGTCCCAGAAACCACCGCATTGAAATCCCCCCCCACCACCAGAAGCCCCCCCGGAAGGCCAAGGAGGAGGCGCCCCAGGTCTGCAAAGGTGGTCGACTGCAGCCCCGGTGGGACGTATACTGACACAAAGACAACCACTTTGCCCTCCATTCTCCCCACCAAGACAGTGTAACGTCCCCTATCATCGTGGAGCACCTCATCAATTTCCAACGGGAGCGAGTTCTTTACCATGATGCCCACACCCCTTGAGCCTGACGTAAAGCCCGAGTGGGCCACGAGGCGGTAGCCACGCCGATTCATGGCACAGAAGGAATTGCCAATAAGGTGTGTCTCCTGCAGAAAGACTACATCGGGCGAGAGTCGCTTCAAAAACTGCAGGACCACACCTCGTTTGATCCTGTCCCCCAGTCCATTAACGTTCCAAGACAACAAAGTTAATTCCCTACCCCCCATCATACACAGAAGCCATCATTCGTCCCCCCGAGAGCACCTTAGAACCAACACAAAAATAAGTTTGCCTTGTGATAAAAACGAACAACACCCCATCCCTGCCCACCCACCCCAACAGAACTCCCCCCTCCCTGCACCCCTGCATGAGCCCAAACAGCCCCCCCAACGTGCAGTGTGCCTGTCGCCCCATAGATAGTTAAACTAACTAGACCCCCAGAGGAGGAGGGAGCACCCCCAAGAGACCCCACACAACCTCCATAGGAGGGGAACTTACACGAGCAGACGCATGGTCAAAAGTGGCATCATTTTTGTCCCGAGCGAGGCCTAATATTAGTCCCTCAGTCCTGATCCGGCGAGCCCTCTCCCCCCACCGCTCCCCCCCCGCCCCCCCGATCCCGATCCCCCGACAGAGTATCCAGCCAGTCCCCGGCCGCTTCGGGACGATCAAAAAAGTGCGTGCGACCATCCACCTCCACTCGCAGCTTAGCTGGGAAGAGCATGGCGTATTTAAGGTTTAGGTCCCGAAGACGGCGTTTGACACCGAGGAAGCTCAGTCTCTGCTTCTGGACCGCTGGGGTGAAATCAGGATAAAAATTAACGTCCATATTTTCAAGTCTAATCGGTCCCTGCAGTCTGGAGGATTGCAGGATAGCGTCCCTGTCCCGAAAATTGAAAATCCGGGCAATGAGAGGTCTCGGAGGGGCTCCGACCTTAGGCCTTCCCCAGGGAACCCTGTGGGCCCTCTCCACAGCAAAGAATTTACTCAGCCCCCGTGGCTGGAGATGGGTAACAATCAGGTCTTCCACGAAGAGGTCCGCTGCCGCCTCCTCACGTCCCTCAGGCACCCCGATGATGCGGATGTTGTTCCTCCGGGCCCGACTCTCGGAGTCCTCCAGGCGGCGATCCATCAGCGCACTCGCCTGACTAAGCCGGCGCACCTCCGTTTGTAGGGCCGCCACATCTGTCGTAAGGCCCGATGCGGTGTGGGCCAAAGAATCGACTCGGTCGTTGGTCTTGGAAAGATCGGCCCTTACCAGGCCAACATCCACGAGGACCGAGTCGATCTTCTGCGCCAGTGTATCGAAACGCTGGCCCACCGAGGCCTTCATCTCGGCGATGGCGCCCATGACATCCCGCAGAGTCAGATCCGTGGGCAGATCGGGGGCATCAGTAGGGCCCTCAGGGGACCTGCGTGGCACCTCGGGAGATCCCTTCTGGAGGGTATAGCGGTCCATGCTGTTGGACTGAGGGACTGCGCCACGCCGGGTCGATTTTATCTTTGCCCGGTCACCATCTTGTTTCGTGGCCATGGTCCCAGTCTCCCGGTCGCACCAGCCACGTCGTGAAGGGCAGGCAAGCAGGTCCACGGGCTCCGGGGGGGGGCCACCTCAGATCTGCGGGGTGGATCACAGCCAGCGGGCAGGCAGGGTCTCCCAGCGAGGCCACACCAACACACAAAGCCCCGCGACCCAACCTCGCAGAGACAGCAAGGGGGGTGCGAAAGCGAAAGTGAAAGTGCGGGGTACGCAAGCCGCCAAGCCCTGCCCGCCGCTGTTGTTCACTTTGTCACCGGATCGCCCCACAGCTCAAATCCGGGGTTCGGCGAGGAGAAGGCCGCAAACCTCGATCGGTGCTCAAGCCGGTGTCCGAGGTCCGATTTGGAAGCGGAAAACGGGTGCCACCTCAGCTCAGGCTCACCAACACAGTCCCCTCATCTGGGACAGGATAAGTTCAGGATAGTCGTAGGAGGTCGCGGAGGTCCTCGGGAGCCTCGCACCTACGCGGCCATCTTGGTTGCGCGCTAGGCTCCTCCTCCTATAGTGTTAATCTTAGTGTGTTGTTTGACATTATCCTAGGTCTTGAAGCCCATTTTGCAGCGGCATACAAAGGGTATCAAACCATCCTAATGTTAAATTAGGGCTAACTAAGTTGGAAAACGAATCCCTCATGTTTGATTGTATCAGCATAGGGAGCGATAGGCACCTAGGAACAAGGGGGATGTTGGACTTGGCCCTTTTTACATGGTTATGTCCAACTTTCTTCCTCCTATTTTTCTGACCCTCTTTTTGTTGGCTTTATGACGCTGGGCACTTTATCTATGCTAATCAGTGCTAAAGTGCATGGTATTATTGGGTTACACCTGTTAGGCATATTTAATCTAGTCCCTTGTATAGTGGTATACCATATACCCAGGGCCCGTACATCAAATGGTACTAGTGGGCCTGCAGCACTGCTTGTGCCACACACTGACGTAACCTTTCAAACCTGTCTCAGGCCTGCCACTGCAGAGCATATGTGCCCAGCTGACTGCCATATTGACTTTGCATTTAAACTACTTGCCAAGCCTTAAACTCCACTTTTACTACATATAGGTCATCCCTAAGGGAGGTCCTCAGTATCCCTATGGGCAGGGTGTTGTGTAATTGAAAGGTAGGAATTGCCTTTATTGTGTGGCATATCCTGGTAGTGACAAACAGCCTATTTGTTTGCTCACTACTGTGAGGCCTACTCCTCATAGGCCAGCATTGGGAATTCCCTTATATATGCTTAAGTGGTAATTCCTGATCTGAAAAGAGTAGCATCGCCATGCTTGCAATAGTGGTGATAAATCCTGCTTACTAGTGTAGATGGATTTTACAGTACTATTTTAGAAATGCTCCATGTTTTCAGAGCACTTTTGGATCTGGAACCAAACCTATGTTAGAACGACTGCTGTGCTGTTTAAAGGGCTCATCAAGATGACTCTTCTGCTGTAGCCCTGCTGCCTGCTACTTGCTGGTTGGCATAAAGGACTCACTGGATTGCTTTTCCGTTTGTTGCCCTGTTGCCAGCTGCTCCCTGTTCTACCAAGGCACTGTGGTGTTGTCAGGAGGGACCACTATTGGAACCTGTTAGGCTGCTGGAGAGATTGCCACCCTGCAATAAAAACTCTTGTGCTAGCCTGCCTGCCTGCTTGCCCACCAAGTGTTCTCCTGGGACTAGAGGCTGGCCCACAAGTGGCTGCAAGACTCTAAGTACAGTCCTGACAGACCCTACCATTAGCAGTTGGTGAGTGCTATTTATTGCTCTCTTTTTCCTCTCAGGGCAGAGTGTGGTGAGCGCCTTTTGTCTTGTATGAGGAGGGTGGAAACGGTATGCCGAGATCAATCTCAAAAGCTTGTTAAAGCAGACCGAGCATGATGCTCTATGAGCTGCACCCTGCACTGGTCGCAATCACCACTCTGTGAGAGTACCAGCACCGCGGTGCTGAGGAAAGCCTTTGTGTGAAGCTTAACCTTGATAGCCGTGGTTCCCTTTCATTAGTCAGCCAAAGCCGCGCTCTGGGCTGCTGGAAGCGAGGCCACTGCATTAGACCCTTCGCTTTGACTTGCTAGCCCGGCCCGACTGTTGTCCGATCTCCCTTCCCCAGCGTTGGAGGGGATTGGGAGATTGGGCACCTGGTGTTCGAGGCCCCCACCGGCAAACATCCATAAGGAGCTGCCCTGCCACAGGATGAATTGCACCGCAGCCGCCAGAGCCTGCGTGGTTCTCAAGGCCGCATGGCACCCCCTCTAGCAGCCAGCTTGTAAGTACTCGGTTGCCGAGGGTCTGGGAGAGGACTCTCATACTGGCAGCCCTGAGTATCAAGCAATACTCCCCCTTTACCACAGTACAACTTAGACCCCCAAGCGCTTTTTGGAGCCCTGCTTTGATGCTCTTTGGCTGGAATAGTCCCGTCTGATCCCCTTGATGGAGACTGTTATTTTCAGCATTACAAATGCACATGTTTAAAACGCTCATAACTTGTGAACTGTTTATATGATTTATGCTATTTTGATTTTACTTTGCAAAGGATAACAAACACTATCTAAGTAATTACCCCTGAGCTGTGGGGTCCCGCAGGGCTCATCGTTAAGCCCTGCGCTTTTTAACATCTATATGCGACCACTGGCTGAGGTTGTCCGTCCGTTCGGCATTAAGATCGTCTCCTATGCGGACGACACTCAGCTAGTGGTTTCCCTGGCACAGGAGGACAGCCGCTCCGCGCAAATGGGACTAAGGCAATGTTTGGAGGACGTGAAAAGCTGGATGACGAGATCTTCCCTCAAACTTAACGGGGATAAAACTGAGCTGATGTGTTAGACCTGGCACCTTGGCGTGAGTTTCCCTTCCACTTTTTGATGGTGTGCCTCGATTGTTTTGCTGGTGTTGTCCGCTCAGGGCACTGCGCCACGGCTAATCCGTGCCGCAGTGCAAGTGCTCCCTAGGTAAAGTGTACCTGTAATTGATGTCCATGATTGGTTTATTGGATTCACTGTCAGTCCCCAGTAGAGTGCACCAGGGGTGCCAGGGCTTGTGAATGCCAATGCTGCTGGTGGGCTTGCAGCGCTGGTTGCGCCACCCACAGAAAGCGGCTTTGTAAAATGTGTCTAGGGTCTGCCACCGCAGACCCTGCGTGCAGTCTGGGACTGTCGCGCTGACTGCGCAAGTGCCCCCACTTGCCAGTCCCTAAAACCTTCCCTTACCTACATATTAGCCACCCCTCTGGTAGGCCCAAGGGCAGGGTGCATTGTAGGCATAAGGTAGGACATGCCCTGATGTGTGTGACATGTCTTAGTAGTGAATTACAGCCCTTTCCGTTTTTCACTATTGAAGGCTACCTGCTCTCCATAGGCCAGAATGGGCTGCTGGGATCACGCCAACGCTGTGACCCCAGTGGACTCAGAGAGCATGGTAGAGTGTCAAGTTTAGTATGCCTGAGCTCAGAATAATAAAATACTTCTTGTAGTCAAGTTTATTTTAATATCCTGGGTTTGTAAATACTACTTTTAGAAAGTTAGTATTTACTGACCTGACCATCTCAGTCCGCCTCTGCTGTGTGTGTGTGTTCTGCCTAGCAACAGTAAGGAGCAGGGTTGGGGAATCCCCAGAGACAGGTTGGCTGCCAGGTGGTGGGTAGAGAGATGACACCTGGATGGGTGGGAGGAGTACACCTTGACTCTTGAATAGACCTGTGCTCTGCCACCACAAAGCCGGCGCCGCCCCCTGTGGAGCGGCTGATGTCTCTGCCCTGCTGCTGAAAGGAAAGAGCAGAGTCACCATAACAAAGTGCTCCAGAACTGAACTGAGCCAGGCCCAGGCCCCCTGGCGCTAAAGAACAAAAGAATCATGGTATAAAAGTAGGAGCCTGGCTCCTAAGAAATCAGAATCCTGTTTACCACAAAGAACCTCTGCCCGACTAGAAGGAGAAGAAGACGCTGGAGGAGCTGGCCTGCTGCTTGCCTTGCTGAGAAAGGAGAGGAAGAGACTTACTGAAAAGACTTTGCTACTTTGTGCTTGAACATTCTCCAAGGGCTTGATCTGAACTTGCCCCCTGAACTGAACCCCAGGACCAGTGGGTTCTCTGTGCTTTTGCTCGTCCTCCAATTCGAGCCGTGTGTGCATCCCGCTGGAAAGAGACTGCGCCCCTCATCGCCCCTCCTAGGGCCGTGACACTCAGAAGCTTGCCTGCCTCCAACCCGTGAGAGCCCCGCTCCGTCCAGAGCCGCTCTCTGTCCCCGGGCCAGGCCACCTGCATCCCTGTCACCGCCTGCTACTGGAGCGCGCTGACCGCGCTATCACCCCTCCCGCCGGAAGCCGTCCGACGACTGTGATCTACGCCGGGTCATCCAGCTGCACTGACCGTGCCCTGCGACCCCGCTTCGCTATCCCCGGACATCTCAGGCCACGCCGCCCCCGCTGTGGAGACCCTCCGGCACCGCCGTGCTAAAAGGGTCGCTGGCCGTGCCTGCCTACGTGCCCACACCTGCTGATTGAGGACCCAAGAACACTTCCCAAGCTGAGAGTCGCACCGACCTGGGCCGACTCTCCACGTCACGAAAGAAGTTCCAGTTTCGGGCTCGGGGCCCGCAACGCCTTATTTCCCCGTTCGCAGGAGCCGATCTCTGTGAGTACTGGAACCACAAGTAACATTTGCGAGAGACTACAAAGTATCCATTTGAAACTACGCACAAAGAACATTTGCCTGCTTTATAACCTGGTGGCCTAGCGAAAACGTTATTGGTCTTGTGATAAGTCTGCTGAGATATATATCCTTATTTTTACATAAAGAAGCGTATTTTTATATATACCCAAGTCTGGTGTCCGTTTCTGGGGGGATTGATGTATTTACTGTGTGTATGATTGTAAGTGCTTAACCAACAATGCCTGAGGAATCGCCTTGGCTGCTCACGCCACGCACCTAGAGGGTGAGCAAGGGTCATTCGCGAGGGGTTATCCTGCGCCCTGACGTGGAGGAGAGGGTTCCTGCTTGACACAAGGGCAACCTTGCGGCAACCAGAGATCCCCGACTCTAACATTGTTGGCAGCGGCTGGGATTTCGGATTTGCACTTGTAATTTGCATACAGTGAATTATTAATCACCAGATAGTGAGAGAAGACCAAGTAACGCAGCCACAGGTTTTCATTTTTGGAACTTTGTTGAGACATCTGCCATTACTGCAACCATGCCTGGCTCACTCTCCGCTGGAAGAGCACTCTCTGTGATTTCCGGAATAGATGAGGTGGATTGGGAGAGACTGGAAGGCTACTCGATGGAGCAATTGAAAGGCTACAGTGTAAAATTCCGAGTTCCCCATGCTGGATTCAAGAGGAGGACCCAGTACGCCAAGGCGCTGAGAGCCTGGAAGGAGTCAAGAGACCCACGGAATGCGGGGGACATCGTTCCACCCGCCAACCTTGAGGAGCCCAGCAGAGTCCGGTCGCCAGAGGAGCTGGCAGACAGGGCAGCAGACAGGGCGCATGCAATGGAGATGGCAAAGTTGGCAGGACAAATGGAAATGGAAAAGCAGAAGTTGGCCCTGGAGGCACAACAACGCCAAATGGATCATGATATAAGATTGAAGGAGTTGGAGCTGAAGGCGAAAAGTTTGGACACCGCTCCTTCTGGTGGCAGCACTCCACCGGTGCAGGTAGAGTCCAAGGTGTACATCCCCAAAGATGTAGTGAAGGAGTATTTTAGAAAGGATGACATAGGGCAGTGGTTTAGAGCCTACGAGGTGGCCATGTCCTCACACCGGGTCCCTGAGAAAGACTGGGGAGCGGGGTTGTGGGGAAGGTTCCTTGCTGAAGGGCGGGACACACTGTTAGATTTGCCCTTAGAAGTCCAGACCTCATACCCCCATATGAAGGAAGCTTTAATGACCAGGTATGGGTTAACTCCTGAGCTATATACACAGAGGTTCAGGGAGACTAAGAAGATCCCTGAGAGTACGTATGTGGAGTATGTAACCTTTTTCTGCAGAGCACTGGAGGGTTGGGTGAAGGGTAGCAAAGTGAATGGTTATCAAGGGCTGCTTGATTTAATTGCATGGGAACACTTGTCCAGTCAATGTTTTCCTGAGCTACGCCAGCACCTGATTGATAGCAAGCTGTCCAACCCGAGGAAGCTTGCTGAGGAGGCGGACCGCTGGCTCAGCACCAGGGTCCACAAGGGTCCAGTGGGAGACTCCACCAAAGGTGGGCAGGGTCCCCAGCAGAAGAGTGGGGGGGACAGGGGTAGACAGAAAGGGTTCCAAAAAGGCCCTCAAAGTAATCCCCAAGGGAACCAGCAGAAGGGTTCTCAGCCTCCCCCACCCCCGCAGCAGAACGGGGCCCCGACAGGTAGACCTGTTCCAAAGGGGCCCTTCAATTGTTATAGGTGTGGTGACCCGGGTCACATTGCCTCTGATCCTAAGTGTCGCCTGTTTGGTAAGACCGCACCCACTGGTGCTCCACCCCGGCAAGTAGCTAGTGTTAACTTTGGGGAGGAGGTAGCAGTCCAGGAGGGTGGGGGTCCCGGGCAGATGACCCTAGTCTCGCTAGGAGACAGTGAGATGGTCCCCGAAACTTACTTGCCCTCTAACACTAAGAAATATGGGCAAGTAGTGACCATCAATGGAAAGAAGGTTGAGGCTCTTAGAGATACAGGAGCCAGCGTGACCTCGGTGAGGCAACACCTGGTGTCTCAAGAGCAGATTGTACCCAATGCCTACTGTAGGGTTGTCAATGCTGACAACATAGAGAGTCGTTGTCCAATGGCTCAAGTTCCCTTTGAGTGGGGGGAGGTCTCTGGTACTCTACAAGTCGCTGTGAGAACTGACATGCCTGTAGACTGTCTGCTAGGGAACGACCTGGAGAGCTCCCCTTGGGAAAAGGTGGAGAAGACCACGCATCTGAGGATGGTGGGTCTACCCGACTGGGCGTGCGTGACCACCCGGTCCATGGCAGCCAGTAGGGGTGTTGAGAGGGTCCTGGAGCCTGAGGGAGAGGTCCAGGAACCGGCCTTAGGGAGAAGGCGCAGGAGGCGCGGGAAACCGGCCCCCGAAGTTCCCACGGCCCAGGAGGAAGTAGACCCTGAGGGGGATGCTCTGGAGCCTACCGGGGAACAGATTGCCGAACTGGGAGACCTGCCTGAGCTGACCCATTGGCAGCAAGAAGGAGGTCCCTCCAGGGAGGAATTCTGCAGGGAGCAGAAAGAATGCCCTTCTCTCGTGGGTATGCGGCAGCAGGCTGCAGACCAGGCCAATGGTGTTCAGGCCAAAACACACTACGTGTACTGGGAGAGTGACCTCCTGTATTCCGAGCCTAAGGCTGCTGAACCTGGGTCAGCCCGTGTGCTGGTGGTACCCCAGAAGTTCAGAACCTTCCTACTGGGGCTGGCTCACGATGTGCCGTTAGCAGGACATTTGGGGATGGACAAGACCTATGACAGGCTTGTCACCCACTTTTACTGGCCCCAAATGCACAAGAATTCAGATTCCTACTGCCGAACCTGTCAGACTTGCCAGGCAAGTGGTAAGAGCGGAGGGAAGCATAAGGCTCCTCTGCAACCTTTCCCTGTGGTCGGTACGCCATTCCAACGAGTGGGTATTGATATTGTGGGGCCTCTGGACCCCAAGACAGCCCTGGGCAACAGGTTCATCCTGGTCTTGGTGGACCATGCCACCCGGTACCCTGAAGCCATCCCTCTGAGGACAGTGACGGCCCCCGTGGTGGGACGGGCACTGATGGGAATTTTCTCCCGAGTGGGATTCCCTCTAGAGGTGGTGAGCGACAGGGGGACCAATTTCATATCCACGTATATGAAATTCCTGTGGAAGGAGTGTGGGGTAACTTACAAGTTCACCACTCCTTACCACCCCCAAGGAAATGGGTTGGTTGAGAGATTCAACCGAACCCTCAAAGGCATGATCATGGGCCTGGACGGTCCAATGAGGCGTAAGTGGGACGTCCTCTTGCCATGCCTGCTCTTCGCTTACCGAGAGGTGCCACAGAAGTCTCTAGGGTTCAGCCCCTTTGAGCTTCTGTATGGTCACCCGGTAAGAGGACCTCTGAGTTTGGTAAAGGAAGGCTGGGAGCAATCTCCCAGGAAACCTCCCCAGAATGTATATAGTTACATGCTGGCCTTCCGAAACCAGACTAGGCGTTTCAGGCAACTTGCTGAGGCAAATCTGGAAGCCAGCCAGGAGGAGATGAAGCGGTGGTACGACCGGAATGCCACTCTGGTAGAGCTTCAACCTGGACAAAAGGTGTGGGTCTTGGCCCCAGTGGAGCCTTGTGCACTTCAGGATAAGTGGACAGGTCCATTTGAGGTTGTGGAGCGCAAAAGTCCTATCACCTACTTGGTGGACATGCGGTCTACCAGGAACCCTTTGAGGGTCCTACATGTTAACCGCCTTAAGCCCCACTTAGAGAGGACCGAAGTGGGCATGCTGCTGGCCACTGATGATGGAATGGAAGAGGAGACCGAGCCTCTTCCTGACCTCTTAGTGGCCTCTGAGAAAGATGGGTCAGTGGATGGAGTTAACCTCTCACCCACCCTGACGCCCGAACAACAGGAAGATTGCCGCCACTTGCTGGGGCAGTTTCCCGATAGGTTCTCCCTGGTTCCTGGTGTCACAGATTGGTGCGTCCATGATGTGGACACAGGAGACAGCTTACCTGTGAAGCACAAGGCTTACAGGGTAACTGACAGGGTCAGAGCTTGCATTAAGGAGGAGGTCTCCAAAATGCTTGCGCTAGGGGTGGTTGAGTCCTCCAGCAGTCCTTGGTCCAGCCCCGTGGTCTTGGTCCCCAAAGCTGCTGCTCCGGGAGCCACACCTGAACTCCGGTTCTGTGTGGACTACAGAGGACTCAATTCAGTAACGAAGACTGACGCGCACCCCATCCCCAGAGCTGATGAGCTCATTGATCGGCTGGGGGCTGCCCGGTTCCTCAGCACGTTTGATTTAACGTCTGGGTACTGGCAGATCACCTTGACCGATGGGGCCAAAGAGAGGTCAGCATTCTCTACTCCAGATGGGCACTTCCAGTTCCGAGTCATGCCATTTGGAATGAAGAATGCCCCTGCCACCTTTCAGAGGTTGGTCAACCAGGTACTGGTTGGGCTGGATGCGTTCAGTGCCGCCTACCTGGATGACATCGCAGTGTTCAGTGCCACCTGGCCCGAACACCTGCGCCACCTCTGGGAAGTGTTGATGGCTCTGCGCCGAGCAGGCCTCACGATCAAGGCAAGCAAGTGCCAGATCGGGCAGGGTTCCGTGGTGTACTTGGGACACCAAGTGGGGAGTGGCCAGGTGGCACCCTTGCAACCCAAAATTGAGACCATCCTGGCTTGGGAACCCCCCAAGACGCAGACCGCAGTGAGGGCCTTCCTGGGGCTCACTGGGTACTACAGGAGGTTTGTCAAGGGCTATGGAACGATTGTTGCCCCCTTGACAGAGCTGACTTCCAAGAAGCAGCCCAGGAACGTGATTTGGACTGACACCTGTCAGAAAGCTTTCGACACCCTGAAGACTGCCATGTGCACGGCGCCCGTGCTCTTGGCCCCTGACTTCTCCAAGGAATTCCTAGTGCAGACAGACGCTTCAGAGCATGGTGTAGGGGCTGTTCTCTCACAGATGACTGAGGAGGGCTGGGACCAACCCGTAGCCTTCATCAGTAGGAGGTTACTTCCACGGGAAAGTAGGTGGAGTGCAATTGAGCGAGAAGCATTTGCTGTGGTCTGGGCGCTGAAGAAGCTAAGACCCTACTTGTTTGGGTCTCACTTCCGGGTTCAGACGGACCACAGGCCCCTCAGATGGTTGATGCAAATGAGGGGTGAGAACCCGAAGCTGTTGAGGTGGTCCATCTCCCTACAGGGTATGGACTTTACGGTGGAACACCGTCCTGGTACAGATCACGCCAACGCTGACGGTCTGTCCAGGTATTTCCGCCTTAGTGACGAGGAACCCCCTGGGCAAGGGTAGTTCTCCCCACATTTCAGCTGGAGGGGACACGTGTTAGACCTGGCACCTTGGCGTGAGTTTCCCTTCCACTTTTTGATGGTGTGCCTCGATTGTTTTGCTGGTGTTGTCCGCTCAGGGCACTGCGCCACGGCTAATCCGTGCCGCAGTGCAAGTGCTCCCTAGGTAAAGTGTACCTGTAATTGATGTCCATGATTGGTTTATTGGATTCACTGTCAGTCCCCAGTAGAGTGCACCAGGGGTGCCAGGGCTTGTGAATGCCAATGCTGCTGGTGGGCTTGCAGCGCTGGTTGCGCCACCCACAGAAAGCGGCCTTGTAAAATGTGTCTAGGGTCTGCCACCGCAGACCCTGCGTGCAGTCTGGGACTGTCGCGCTGACTGCGCAAGTGCCCCCACTTGCCAGTCCCTAAAACCTTCCCTTACCTACATATTAGCCACCCCTCTGGTAGGCCCAAGGGCAGGGTGCATTGTAGGCATAAGGTAGGACATGCCCTGATGTGTGTGGCATGTCTTAGTAGTGAATTACAGCCCTTTCCGTTTTTCACTATTGAAGGCTACCTGCTCTCCATAGGCCAGAATGGGCTGCTGGGATCACGCCAACGCTGTGACCCCAGTGGACTCAGAGAGCATGGTAGAGTGTCAAGTTTAGTATGCCTGAGCTCAGAATAATAAAATACTTCTTGTAGTCAAGTTTATTTTAATATCCTGGGTTTGTAAATACTACTTTTAGAAAGTTAGTATTTACTGACCATACCATCTCAGTCCGCCTCTGCTGTGTGTGTGTGTTCTGCCTAGCAACAGTAAGGAGCAGGGTTGGGGAATCCCCAGAGACAGGTTGGCTGCCAGGTGGTGGGTAGAGAGATGACACCTGGATGGGTGGGAGGAGTACACCTTGACTCTTGAATAGACCTGTGCTCTGCCACCACAAAGCCGGCGCCGCCCCCTGTGGAGCGGCTGATGTCTCTGCCCTGCTGCTGAAAGGAAAGAGCAGAGTCACCATAACAAAGTGCTCCAGAACTGGACTGAGCCAGGCCCAGGCCCCCTGGCGCTAAAGAACAAAAGAATCATGGTATAAAAGTAGGAGCCTGGCTCCTAAGAAATCAGAATCCTGTTTACCACAAAGAACCTCTGCCCGACTAGAAGGAGAAGAAGACGCTGGAGGAGCTGGCCTGCTGCTTGCCTTGCTGAGAAAGGAGAGGAAGAGACTTACTGAAAAGACTTTGCTACTTTGTGCTTGAACATTCTCCAAGGGCTTGATCTGAGCTTGCCCCCTGAACTGAACCCCAGGACCAGTGGGTTCTCTGTGCTTTTGCTCGTCCTCCAATTCGAGCCGTGTGTGCATCCCGCTGGAAAGAGACTGCGCCCCTCATCGCCCCTCCTAGGGCCGTGACACTCAGAAGCTTGCCTGCCTCCAACCCGTGAGAGCCCCGCTCCGTCCAGAGCCGCTCTCTGTTCCCGGGCCAGGCCGCCTGCATCCCTGTCACCGCCTGCTACTGGAGCGCGCTGACCGCGCTATCACCCCTCCCGCCGGAAGCCGTCCGACGACTGTGATCTACGCCGGGTCATCCAGCTGCACTGACCGTGCCCTGCGACCCCGCTTCGCTATCCCCGGACATCTCAGGCCGCGCCGCCCCCGCTGTGGAGACCCTCCGGCACCGCCGTGCTAAAAGGGTCGCTGGCCGCGCCTGCCTACGTGCCCACACCTGCTGATTGAGGACCCAAGAACACTTCCCAAGCTGAGAGTCGCACCGACCTGGGCCGACTCTCCACGTCACGAAAGAAGTTCCAGTATCGGGCTCGGGGCCCGCAACGCCTTATTTCCCCGTTCGCAGGAGCCGATCTCTGTGAGTACTGGAACCACAAGTAACATTTGCGAGAGACTACAAAGTATCCATTTGAAACTACGCACAAAGAACATTTGCCTGCTTTATAACCTGGTGGCCTAGCAAAAACGTTATTGGTCTTGTGATAAGTCTGCTGAGATATATATCCTTATTTTTACATAAAGAAGCGTATTTTTATATATACCCAAGTCTGGTGTCCGTTTCTGGGGGGATTGATGTATTTACTGTGTGTATGATTGTAAGTGCTTAACCAACAACGCCTGAGGAATCGCCTTGGCTGCTCACGCCACGCACCTAGAGGGTGAGCAAGGGTCATTCGCGAGGGGTTATCCTGCGCCCTGACGTGGAGGAGAGGGTTCCTGCTTGACACAAGGGCAACCTTGCGGCAACCAGAGATCCCCGACTCTAACATGATGCTCCTGGGCCCTGCCGCTCCAACGTTTTTTGTTCCCCTCTGGCCCCCTTGCCTAGGCACTCCACCTGCACCTAAGGACAATATAAAAAGCCTGGGGGTATGGCTGGACAAAGCCTTAACTTTTGACACCCAGGCTACCAGGCTGTCTGCGACTTGTTTTGGCCTCCTTAGGATGCTCAGGAAAGTGCTCCCACTTTTACCTTTGGAAGCCAAGCAAGTTGCTGTTCAAGGCCTGATCCAGTCCCGACTAGACTTTGGCAACTCTCTGTACCTCGGTGCCCCTGACTATACACTTCGTAAGCTGCAGATCGTTCAAAACTGCGCCGCTCGCACATTACTACAGCTGCCACGGAGATTATCAGCCAAACCTGGACTGAGGAGCCTGCACTGGCTGCCGGTCCGGCAAAGAATCACCTTTAAGGCAATGTGTATTGCCCATCAGGCCTTCTGGGACAAAGGACCGGCTATCTGCCGTAATTTTACCATTCAATACCACCCTAGGAAACAACTTCGCTCCGGTCAGGCTTTCCTAGCAATAGTCCCTAGAATAAGGAGATCGAGAGCTGGCGGCAGGATGTTCCCGTACAATGCTGCCAAGCTGTGGAACCTCCTGCCCCTTCAGCTCAGATCCAATCCCAACTTACCTTCCTTTCGAAAACAACTAAAGACCTTTCTTTTCACCCCCTAAAACTAACCCTTCGGACTAATTCGGATACTCCTACCTCACGCTTCAGGCAGCGCTTGGACGCCTCAGGGCAGCAATTCGCGCTTTATAAATCCACATTTCATTTCATTTCATTTCACATGCATAGTACCTATGATTCACTTGCTTTCCCCGAAACTGATGCATCTGATGCCCTGATGTTACATTGTATGTCGTTTTGATGCTTGCATTGTCAGGATAACAAGTACTATTTCAGGATTTGCATTGTAAGAACAGTATTTATGATTCATGTTGTTTTTGGTCTATGTTATACCATATATTTTTATATAATTCGGTGTGGAGTCTCTTTGTGGTGTATTCATTGTGTTACTGTGTGAGTGTGCTGCACAATTGCTTTACACATTGCCTCTGATGATAAACATGCCTGCTCTGCACCAAGCTACCAGAGGGTGAACACAGGTTATCTTTGTCTTTGTAGCCGACAAAGCAAAGATGATCTGTGTGTTATCTGCATAGGAGAACATTGTCAAACCATGGCTCTCCACCAGCTCTGCAAGGGGACATACATAGGTGTTAAAAAGGCCTGGGGAGCACCCTGCACAAGTGCATTTACCTTGGATTAAATACTGCTGGAAATGGCCTGAAATGAACGGTCTTCAAGAAATGAGGATAGCTATGCTAGTACCGTACCATGCAGTCCCAAAGCCTTTCCAGGAGAATGGAATGGGACACAATGTCAAATGCCGCACTGAGATCCAGCAAAATCAGTGCAGCCATCCCGCCCTCATCCAGGAGCCGTATAAGGTACTCTGTGACCCCTAGGAGAGCGGATTCTGTACTGTGTCCAGCCCGGAAACCTGACTGCAAAAGATGCAGACCATTGTGATCTTCCACGCAGGCAGTTAACTGTAAATTGACATTCCTCTCCAGAATCTTCCCAAGGATGGGCAGCATGGAAATTGGACTAAACTGTACCAAAAGAGTAGAATCAAGACTAGGCTTTTTTAAAAGAGGAAGAACCATTGCATGTTTACAGGCCTCAGGGATGCACCCCTCTTTTAATTAGGAGTTAGGAACTTTGCCCAGCTTTTGAAGAATCTTAGAGTTTAAGAAGCTCAGCTTAGACGAGTGAAATGGGTCTTAATTTCCATTTAATTGTATCTAAATACACGAAAGCTGTAGGGGGCTCGATCTTTCTGGGTTTCATGGACCTGTCCACGGCCTTTGATCTAGTTAACAGGTCATGGCTGTGGTCCATGCTCTTGGAACTAGGACTCGACCGGCCCCTTGTGTATTTTCTGGCCAACCTACATAAAGACCTGAGAGCCTCAATAAGGATGTCGCAGGAGGGGAAATGTACCGCAAGCTTTAAGTCAGGTAGAGGGGTGCGCCAAGGCTGTATACTTGCTCCCATGTTATTTACTTTGTATATAAACTCTTTGGAAGATAACCTGTTAACAGCTACACTTGATATTCTGCGTATGGGAGGAACATCCATTCCTGTACTCCTCTACGCGGGCGATGCAGTTTTATTGGCTCGGACTCCTCTCGGTTTACAAAGATTACTAGATTCCTTGTGGTCAATAAGGGTAAATCGCATATTATGTCTTTAGGTAAGGGTAAAAACAATGTTAAAACCTTTTATTGTGGCGGGGAAGTAATAACCAGAGTGAAAGTGTTTACCTATCTGGGAGTTGTTTTTGATGAAAAAGGAACTTGGGTACTGCAACTCTCTACAAAGGTAAATGCTGTGAGAAACTCCTCAGCTGCAATATCAGGTTTTGCAAAAAGACTGGGAGGAAAGCCTTGTGAGGCTATCTTAGCTATATATAAAGCCAAAACTATTTCAATTGCTAGGTATGGGGCTGCAATATGGGGGTACACTAAATCTGATCCCATACAAAGAGAAGAAAATAAATTTCTACGTGCCCTTCTCGGCCTTCCACAATCTACAGCGACCGATTCGGTCCACCCTGAGTTGGGGATAGGCTACATTTCTGATATAATAAAAATAGCCCCAATCCTGTTATGGATTAGAATTTGGTTAAATTTGAATCTCACGTTAAACCACAAAATCCTGAAGGATTGCATTAAACTAGATAATATGAAGGAAATCCAGTGGCTGTCCTACATTAAAATGTCAACCAAGAAATTGGGGCGCCCAGAGATTTTCTCCAATCCTGAAGGTTTATGTAAAGCTGATCTAAAGTGGGTCAAAATAAACTATATTAAGCTCAGCGAGGCTGAGCGAGAAGCAGAAGAGCTAAGTAAACCAACAGTTAGGGCTCACTTCTTGCTTATTTTGTCCTTAGCCACGCGACCATATCTGTCTATTGTTACGAATTCCTTTCACAGATGGCTATTGACAAAATTTTGTTTCAACCAGATCCACTTAGTATTAAGTGACTCACAGGGATGGATTAGGCCGGAAGACGCGGCTCCTTGTAAATGCGATGACTTCTCCCCCCAAGATACCATGCATTTTATGTTTTTTTGCCCTCTGTATTATGAAGCGAGAAAAAGGTTTCTTTTCCCAATATTGAAAGAGAAAGCTTTTATACAGACTAAACCTGCATTATTGTTTTTACAATTAATGGAATCCCCTGTAATCATGTTTGGTGTTGCCAGTTTTCTTGTTGCGTCTATTAGGAGTAGGAGGAATAGACAGGCAGCCCTTCAGGAGGGAATAAACTAGTCATCATACGTTTATTGACAGTGATTAACTGTTTTTAATAATGAAAATGCTTTTTTATGTTTTTTAACTGTTTTTCTATTGTATAGTATACTTTTATGATTTTAAATAATCGAATAAAGTGGTTTGACTTGACTCTAAAGGACATTCTGATTTGATTGACTTCAATATGGTCAAGAATTGGGAGATATCCAGCAATGCCCATTCCTCCATTTTCTGAGCTTTCGGCCACATATGTGTCAGGCCTTTAGTCCGTTCTGGCATAGCTTCCTTAGTCCCTAAGCTTGAGGTATATTCAAAGGCCAGCACATCCACCTGCTGCCGGAGGTAGATTCACAGGCCAGCACATCCGCTGATGGAACCTCTACGAGAGAGGACAGAATATTGGCCATTTATGGGGTCACTTGGACATGTTACATATCAATCTAAAACCTTCATTATGGGCTGCCGTTTTAGGCAAACCAAGATGTGAGGTATTTCAGTACAAAGTCACCCCGTTGTCCTCACCCTGGACTTTTCATATCTGGGTGTTGTCTTTGACTCAAGGGGCAATTGGGGCCCTTGTACTGTCAAAGTCTGCCATATATTTGTTAGCTTGTCAGACATTTTTAATCTTGCCAAGTGCATTGGCAAAAAACCTGTGGCCCCGCTGATCGAGGGTTATAGAAAAAAGTGTCTACCAATCTTGATGTATGGGACAGGTATTTGGGGGTAAATCAAGACAAACCCTTTTCAGGGTGAACAAAACAGGGTGCTTAGGAGTCTATTGGGTGTCTCACCTGCGTGCTCCACCTTTATTTTGCACGAAGAGCTGGTGGTAGATTTCATGGAAGACACTATTGAACTAGCACCCCTGCTCCTGTGTTGCTCGATTTGGACCAACCCATTTGCCTCCTTCAACAGGGAAATTGTCAAGGGCTGCAGGAGGGCAGAGGATGTAGCCGAACGGCTAGAGCGGTTGACCTCGAAGCTGGGGAACCGGTTATGAGTCTCGGCTAAGGACGCTCACATCTTGTAATTCTGGGCAAATCACTTAATGTTCCCGTGCCTAACAAAATGAATGTGCCCGTCTGCAATGCAACTGGTGCTCATGTAAAGCGCTCTGATACCTTTTGGGTCAAGTTTATGCAATATAAAACTTCTAAAAAAAATCTCATGTGAGGAAGGTTTGAACATCCTCTGGCTCAATTATATAAAGATGGAGTTGACGAGCTGCATCTCTTTTCCGAGCATGATACAATGACCAGAGCTGATATGTTTTGGGTGAAAATTACATTCAAATTAAAGAAGTGCTGCATTAGAGAGAGCTATAAACGTATCAAAACCTCTGTAGGGGAGTATGCTGTGCTCTGTAGCACTATTGCCTTGGAGCCGTATCTGAAATGGATCGATAATATGTGGGATTTCCTCTTGTCCAGTTAAACCAATCAAAAGTATTATTATGCCCCTGTGAAAAAACTTCGCCCTAGAGTCTTTTGCACTTTTGTTTATTTTGCCAATTTTATTCAGATTTTACTAAAAGGTTTTTAGTGCCAATAAAGAACTTCACAAGCAAATGTTTTTAGAAATCAGCTGGATCAAGCCAACAACTGACTCAAAAAACTTTTTGATCTCATTGAAGATCAATCAAACTGCGCACTTATTCATCTCCTGCTGGATCTAATCCGTTACCAAACTGCGAGGAATTTGCCTCCTTTCTCCAGAAGATAGAGTGCTTGAGAATGATCTGCAGATTACTGTGGAACATCGTCCTCTCCCACTTCAAACCATACTCTTTGCCTCCCAGACTTCTGTTCCTTTGTGGCCCATGGGGCCCTTCCCCAAAAACAACTCCTCATAAAACTCTTTAAAAACTTTTGAGGAAAGTGCCATCCACAATATTCTAACAACGCTCAAACCCTCAAACCGCTTCAATGGAGATTATACCTGCAATACTCCCACTTTGGACCAAGATTGTTAATGCCGCCCGCCTTCCTTCAAAGCGCTATCCCTGACAGCCTAAAGTTCGGTCAGGTTTCTTCCATCCTAAAAAAAAATCAAAAGCAGACCAAACTGACTTAACTTTTGAACTATCTCTAATATTCCTACCCTGGCGAAGCTCATTGAAAAATGTGTTCACATCCAACTCTGTAACCACATCAATCAATTCTGATTTCTACACCAATTTCAATCTGGTTTCTGTCCAGGGCACAGCACCAAAAATGCGATGACATACATACTCAATGATGCCCTAAACATGCTGGATCAGAACCAATCCTGCCTTTTACTCCTCCTTGACCCATCGTCTGAATTTGATACGGTAAAGCATGACAACCTACTAGACCTTTTGAAACATTGTATGGGGTTATCAGTATCAGTCCTTAACTGGGTAACTTCCTAGCTCCAAAACAGGACTCAAAGAGTCAAGGTTAATCACTCACTTTTGCAGACCACGTTGGTCACATTAGGGTTCCCGCAGGGTTCCTCACTTTCGCCCAGTCTCTTCAACCTGTTCATGGAGCCTCTTAAGGAAATTTAGAGTTAATCCAACATCCACTATCACATATACACTGACAATACCCAACTGTACTTAAAAGTCTCCAAACCAAAAGACATCAGTTCCCTCAACACAACTCTACAGAAAACTCAAAATTGGCTAGCATCCAATCACCTAAAATCAAATACTCAAAAAACTGAATTCCTTCTAATCGCCCCACCTAACCAGTCACCTGTCATTGAAGAAGGGTTGAAACATATAACAGCCTTCAACTGCATCCCACAAGTCATTTACTCTATGAGATCACTGAGATTATTTCTTGACAAGAACCTCAACATGCAGAAACACATCAGTATCCCTACCAAAGGAGCGAATCACCAAATGAACATTCTAAGAAAGTTAAAACCCTGCCTCCCCCACAATGACTTCAAGCATGCAGTCCAAGCCCGAGTGATTCCCAGGTTGGACTATGGAAGTACAACCCTCTCTGGACTGCCCAGATCCAATCTGGCCCCTCTGAGAGCCTCACTTAACTCTGCTGCTAGGCTCATCACCGGCTCAAAAAGAAACCACCACATCATCCTCAATTTGAATTCCCTCAACTGACTCCCTTACGAAGTAAGAACCCAGCACAAATTTGTCTGTATGACACACAAAGCCCTCCATTTCAAAACCCCTAGATATCTTGCTCAGAAGCTATAACTTTCTGGTGGCTCCAGTTCATCCAGAAACTCCAACACCTTACTTCTGAAACCTCAAAGATTTCACAAGAAGAAAACTTACAACCAATCTTTTCTAGGATTGCTCCGAGAATTCGGAACACCTTGCCACCTGAAGTCAGAATGAATCCCTCAACTATCCTTCAAGAAAGAAGTCAAAGTACTCCTTATGAACAAATTTCTTCCCTAGATTCTAAGATACCCATCCCGATTCATCAATTTTCCTCATGACTACGGCCTACTGATTACTTTGTGTTTTCGACTTCAGTCCTGTCATTATACTTCCTTTTCTTGACACTGCATGACCTGCAATATTTTTTTACTATGATACTTTTGTTTTTATTGGCTTATCTCCTCTCCTATCTAAACATTGTAACGCATACCCTTCATTTACGGGTACTACCTATCCTGTATTTTTCTCGAATATGATATTATTGTGATTATTGCTCTGCTCTCTATATATTTGTAAAGCGCTCTTAAACCCACAAGGGCTGCTTTGGTCTATTTGCAACAGCTTGACTCCTCATCCAATTGTATAAATATTTGTTTATTTTTAAAATGTGCTATTAATAGAAGGAAATTAATGCTCTTTTAAAAATAATAGTGCCACATATTTAATATATGTGTTTTTGTATGTTTCTTGGTAACCATTTTTCTGAATAATGTAATCTTTTTAACTTGCAATTGCACTTTATTTGACTTCACAAATGCTGGAGAGTAGGTAGCTTTATAGGCGGCTTGATATATCTCTAAAATACAGTCCTAATCAGTTTCGCCTTCTTGAGGCTTTTATTTCTGTATATTGTTTGTCTTGAGCCTTATGTTAATAATGAGTTTTGATGAACTTTTTTTTTAAATGATCTTTATTAAAGTTTTATCAGATGCAATTGACAATGGTAGTAGGCAATAATGTTGTTTTACAGTTAGTGTGAATAAATCATAATAAGATCATGTAAACTATCCCCAACACTTCCCCCACCCCCTGTTCTCGTACACATCCTCCCAGATAATTAAGTACAATGTAGCTGATCTAAAACAGGTTAGCCTATGGCATCTAAGTCAGTTGATCAAAGAACCCAATGCCCAACCTCATGCTCAACAAGCTGGTTCCCTAGAGGCCATATCGGTAGGATATTCTTTCAAAGCAGATAGCATGGCCGCCCAAACTCTCAAATCATCTTCCAGTTTGTCATAGTTACAGACTTGTTTCATCGGGATTTCCTCAGATGTTGCCCACAGACGTCTCTAAGCCAATCTTCGTACTCAGGGGACACCACCCCCAGCCATTTTATAGTTATCCAGCATTTTGCTAACAGCAGGCCGAGTAGGGCAAACTTCATGCTTAGCTTCTAATTGGAGGGGGGAGGGAATCTGACCTAGAAGTTCCTGTCTCATTTCCAGTTGTATGTTCCTACAGGTAGCTCTGTTCAGATTGTCTAACACAGACTGCGAATAGGGAGGCAAAATCATACATGACCATACCATATGGATAAAGTCGGCTGCCAGGCTCCCGTATTGGGGCAAGCATCTGTCGGGCAGGATATATAGCATGCAATGTCTTTGGGGAGAGATATGGTTGGTGGACATACTTATATCAGATCCACTTGAATCTAGCATTAGAGCGGACTACCCATACTCCCTTGTGTATTCAAGCCAAGTCTTTCTATGACACTGGTTCACCTAGTAATCCCTCTCATTTAGCCTGGATGGGGAGTAGCATCTCCAGAAGATCGCTGCACAGTGCCCTATAAATATGTGAAATTAGCCAGCGGCCCCCCTGCAATTTCCAACAGTGTGACTAGAGAGTTGGAGTACAACGGTGCATCCGGAAAGGTGAGCCAAAGCTCCTGTGCTGTGGCAGATATTTTAGCATATTACAGATATTGTCACACAAAAAAACTCTTTCCAGTTGTTGTTTGACTCCATATGATGTCTTCAGACATGCCCTTCGAAGAACCGTCTTCATCGCCTCCCAGTCTGTAGCTCTATTCTCCGAGGTACAGCAGTTCTTGTGGAAATCGCTAACTGGGGCCTCAAATGGAGGGTCAGTCAGCGCCTCCACCTTCAGGAGCCAGAGTGGTATCGCAGGGTGCCTGTGTTCCCTCCCAAAACTCAGAAGAATAAGGGAATGGTCTGATAAACAGTGAGCTAAGTATGAGATCCCCGACACTATTTGTGCTATATTGCTGGAGACCAAACAATAGTCCAAGCAACTATAGTTCCTCATTGCAGGGGTATAACAGGAGAAGGTTCTGTGCTGCGGATGTCAGTCTCTACATTTGTCGAGGAGGCGTAGTTCTCACATCAGGTCATGCAATGCTTTTGTCAGCTGAGGCTTAGTATGAAATTTGAGTGGGTCTTGGTCTATGGTGCCATTTAAGACACAATTACCATCGCCTGCCATGATTATGTCACCTGCAAGATAGGGCAAGGCAGCTGCAGTGACCTTGGTATAAAAGTCGGGCAAGTGCGTATTAGGTGCATAAGCGTTCACCAAGCGACTCCTTTGCCATTTAGGGTGCCATGCAGTAAGACGTATCTACCCTCTGGATCTAGATCTATGAGGAAAGGGTGTCACGGGAGCTATCCATATTAGCACACCTCGGGCATAGCTGGATTATAGGGTGGCATAAAACTAAGTCTGGGCGGTGAACTCCGCTCCGCTTGCGGAGTTTGCAGAGTTTTGCTCACTCTGCGTTATGCGGAGCTCGCGGAGTTCCGAAAAACTCCTCTTCCGATAGCGGAGAGGAGTTTTTTTCCTCACTTGTGTTCTTCAACGTCAAGTTGGCGGGCTCGAGTGTGGAAAATCAAACTACCAGCGAGATTTCTCAACGCGGGAGGTCAGATTTTTCATTGCGAGTGGTCGCGTATGTTTGCAATTGCTCATGTTGAGAAACTGTCTGTTCGTGTTGAGAAAGCAGCTGCTCAAGTAAAAATCTACTTGAGCGACAGAATGGAAGCAGTGCCCGCTTGTGCTGTGCATGGTGCCGGTCGCGATGATTGCACAGCGCGGACAAGCATCTGGCACTGAAAATCATCGCGAACAGCATTTATCTTATGCACTCCGCCGCTTGCGGAGCTTTGCGTAGCACAGCGGATTTTTTTGCACTTCCCGGAGTTCCGCATAGCGGAACTCCGCAAACTCCGCCCAGGCTTACATAAAACTGCCCACTCCATCGTTTCCTGAATCAAGGTACGCAGTCACTCCACATGGGTTTCTTGCAAAAATGCAATAAATACTTTACAGCATTTCAGGTAGGCATGTGCTCTCCTACACTTCTCAAATTGAGCTATGCCCCAGACATTCCAAGTCATCAGTTTAGTTATGCGGCCTGTCATCTAGAGGTAATAAGTTCTTCCACCTTGTAGGTAGGAATGTTCCTGTCATCAGTTCATCTACATGGAGGTAAACCGGGCTCAAAAGCAGGGACCATAGTGCACAAAAGCAGCATGTACTTCCCCAACCTTCTAAGCCTATAAAAACAAAACTTTCACCCAACTCCCACCTCCATATAGGCAGCTAAGCTAAAACTACCTGTCCAGCAACAAGCCAGTCAGGAACCAGCATCTGCTGCCCCATTTCCTAAGAATGAGATCTAAAGGAAAATGAAACTGTGAAACTGTATCCTCTGCTAGAGGTAGGGACGCAGGAGAGGGAGCGAGGCCACAGGCGCTCAAGCCCTTTTCCCTTGGTTACCTGCCTTTCTTCTAATCCCTACCGCCGGCATATTAAGAATACAGAATGGTTAACCATAATATACCAAAAATCAATAGGAGAGTGGATCACTGGTCCTGGGAGAACCAGGGTATTGCACGGTCAGTACTGAGTACTGTTTTAAGAAACCCTCATTCACGTTTGGTAAAGGATCGATTTTAGCGGTATATCTTAATTCTCCGCTAGATTGTCATTAACGTGATCGCATAATCATTGGGTTAATCCAATGCTTCCTCCACCCGGAGGCTTTTACCACTGGTGGTCTCAGTAGTGATCGTGAATAGAAAAAGGGGTGAAGTGACTTGTGGTGAAAAGGGTGTTATTTTAAAAAACTCGTAAAGCCAGTAGATACATTTATTGGTACTGGATTCGGGATAGTTTGTAAAAATATTGTAAATGTGCACACGTCAGACTTATTATGGTCTAGTGCACTTTTATAATTAGTGTCCAAATAAAGGTCGACATGTTTCAGCCCTCATCAGCCCCGAGGGGTCAAGCGGGCTTTCTTCAGGACCTAGTGCAGAGTTGAGTGACCTAATATTTAAGGTACCCTTGTGGAAGTGCGGGAAGATAGTTATTCCTCTCTTGTTCGCACATTCAGCTTAAAACTGTTGTTTCAGTGTTTGTGGGGGGAGGGGGGAAAAAAAGGGATAAAACAACACAGAGATCATTATAAATCAGTTGAACTGGTTGTGTATATGCAATTACAAAATGACAATACTCTTCAAGAGTGGATCTCACTGTTGTTTGAGAAACGCTCGGTATGGCAAAATTCGTCAATCCTTTATGTAAGAAAAAGACCATTCTACAATCCATTTTGTCATATTCACACTCACGTTAAGAACAGGTCTAGATACACCTCCTCATTGCCATAAATACTAGACACGTGTTTAGCACGCCTTAGTGAACGGTTCATAAGGGCATAATGTTTTGTATTCCAAATCGTGTACAGCTCCCGGTGACCATCGGAAGCATGCAGCGCCAAACTTGGTGCAGTGTCGAACTCGGCAACCCGCTTTTTGTGGCATGTATGGTTTTTGTAGGGGGAGAGCCGTGTACAGGGCTCACATAATCGTGGGTTTTTAGAGACTATTAGTATAAATACATTATTTCACAGTCATTCATATACAAGTACTAAAATCCATGAATTACATGATATGGCGTATCTACGCTGATGAATAGTTAATGGGCGGGGTAATCATGAATAAATACAGCAGGTTTGTTGCGTGATAAGTGATGTTATTTCTACAACGTAACCAGTGATTAAACGCGGCTTGCTTAAAAAGAGGAACGCTAGGTTTGTTTATCAAGCGAGTAGAAATGAGTCTCCACATATAGAAAGTGATGCATGCTTAATCTATTCTAGTGATGTTAGTTGGTAACTGGCTAAAGTGGTGATCTTCATCTAATGTTAGCGCGAATGCCTATCTGTGGAGAGAGGGAAGTTTCCGTGCTTAATAGTATGGGAAGTTTTGCGCGCTAAGAAATACCCGTAAGAGTCAAAGGCATTACCTGGTCTCCTTATTTGCAGGTCACCATGAGTACTCTAGGGGGGTCGCTTCACGCTCTAGCAGTGATCAAAGAGAGAAAGAGTAGGGCTCAAAATTTATTTTTATTATTATCTGAGAGATACGTTACGGTTTTCCGGCGGTCCGTTCCTCCTTCTGTTACCTATTCGGCGTTGGTCAAAGACCTGTGCTGACTCTACCTCCTAGGACCCGGTGAAGACACAGGTTGCTATGTGGCTGGTTCTTTTAAGAGCATGGAGGTCATAGACATAGAGGAGAGCCTCCCAATGTGTAGCGTTATCTTGAAAGATTCTTCCGATGTCTTGGTTTGGAGATGGTAAAGAAAAAGTGTGTTGTGGGTAAATGGCTGTTTGTTTGCCATGTATTCAAAAAGCAGAGTGTGCTCTTAGTTGTTGTCAATAAAGTTATTGTTCCAATGTTGATTATTTAAGGCCGAGAGAAATATGCTGTCGTAATCATGTTTCTCAGTTCGTAATAATCTTAATTTCCTCTCGGTGTGTGTTGCTGCAACCTCATATGGTCTTAACGGTTTTAAATTTCGTTGCTGCATTATTCTGAATAGTCTTGGTATTCCAGGACTGGAAAAGGTGTGTTTCGAGGTTATATTTCGGGCATGATGCTTTGTAATTGTGTAGCTAGGTGATTCATTATTCTGTTTGTTAATGGGGTCCTTCCAGTATATGGGTCATTTTTAGGAGAGATTAGTCCTAATTGTCAGAGTGGAAATAGCGTTCATGGTGCTCGTAGTACTTGTTGCGGAGTGAGTAGTTGTCAGGCTCATGTGTTCTTAAAACTGAGCCACGGGATATTATCATTCAGACCTCGCTTATGTGTTTGGAGACGATATACCCATCTTTGTTCCTTTAAAAATAGTACTTTTTCGGCATTGAAGTTTTTAGAAAGTAAAGTCTCTAAAATGACCCATTGGAGATCGTCAACAGTATGTCCTTTCTCAAGAAAATGACAACTCATTTTTGTGGTCACTTTTTTGCACTTAATGTTGCTTCTGTGTTCACATAGTCTCAGTTTGGCTTTTCGACTCGTCATGCCAATGTATCGTAAATTGCAGGGGCATGTGATCATGTAGATTACATGAGTGGTGTTGCAGTTGGTGTGTGATCTGATTGTCCATTTTAGATCAGGCAGTAGTTGTAATGTCTTAGTCGCTGTTGTTAGGTGACAAACTGAACAGGTGCCACATGGGAAGTGTCCTGTTATAGGTGAGTTGTTCCATGGTCCTCGTGGGACTTTGTCAATGGGTTTCTCTGGAGGTCTTGTATGAACGAGTAGGTCTTTCAGGCTCCTGGTCCTTCTATTTGAGAACCTTCGTTTTGGCCATTTCAGGGATCCGGAGGTGAGGATCTTCCAATTTTTGTTTATGATTTTCTTGATGTCATTGGACATCGTGCTGTAGGTACTCACACAGGTAACTAGGTTTGGTATTGGTTCTTTTGTGGAAGTTTCAAGAAGGGCTTCTCTTTGTTGGTTCCTAGCCCTCTTTTGGCATTTTCTGATGGTCATGGTAGGGTAGTCTCTTGTGCGGAGTTTTTCACTGAGTTCCTTTGCCTGACTTCTGTAGTCTTGAATGTCACTACAGTTACGTCTTAACCTCAGAAATTGTCCATAGGGAAGATTTTCCCTCAGTGGGCGAGGGTGGAAGCTCTTATATGACAAGAGACGGTTCTTAGCGGTGGATTTAAAGAACGTCTTCGTGTGCATTTCGTCATCTGTGATGAAAATTGTGACATCAAGAAAATCCAGGCTGTTCGGGCTTGCTGTGTAAGTGAATTTTAACCACTCGTCCCTCGTGTTCAACCATTGGTGAAATTCGGTCAAGGTTTCTTTATCCCCTTCCCATATTAGGAGGACATCGTCGATGTAACGTTTCCAAAAGGAGATTTTGCTTCGAAAAGGGTTAGAGATGTTAAATACATGGCTAGTCTCGAAATCACTGACATAGAGTCCTGCCACGCTAGGCGCGAAGGTACTACCCATAGATGTACCGTGGCACTGCTTATACATCGTTTTGTTGTATTCAAAGTGATTTTCAGTCAATGCTAGTCTGCAGCATTCACGGACAAAGTGTCTCAGTGTTTTATGCTCCCACTGTTGATTGAATATTAATGTCTCTAAGGTTTCTAGAGTTTTTTGTTGGGGCAAACTCGTATATAGGCTTTCAACATCAAGACCTACTAGTAGCATCCTCTCTTCTGAAAATTGTAGATTCTTGAGGAGGTTCAGAAGATCTTTAGTGTCCTTCAGGTAGGTGTCGGTCTGTTGTACTAGTGGTCTCAGATAATAGTCAGCAAATTGTGACAGTGGTTCTAGGATGGATCCTATTCCTGAAACGATGGGCCGTCCTGGTGGTGGTCGCTTTTCCTAATGGATTTTGGGCAAGGAATAGAAGTACGGCATCCTAGGTGACTTTGTCAACAGGAAGTCAGCTTCTGATTTCGAGATCCAATTGTTGGTTTCTACTTCGTCGACCATTGATGCAATGATATTTCGTAAGCGTGGGGTTGGGTCTGTAGTGATCACTTGATAGAATTTGGTGTCACTAAGTAGGTCGGTGCACTGTTTGTTATACCCTTCTCTACTTAAAAGTACGATTCCCCCACCTTTATCAGCTGGTTTGATTATTAGTTCCTCGTTTTGCCGTAAAGTCTCCAATGCTTTTTGTTCAGAGTTTGAAAAGTTAATGAAGGGTTTTTTAGTCGAATCTTTTAGGTTTTCCACTTCCTTCATTATTGCCTGTTCAAAGGCTAGTATTTCTACTGGGACCTGATGGTTCAGAGGACAGAAGTTCGACTTGCGACGAAGTGTGGTGTCGCAGTTTCTTGATGGCTCTTCTTGATTGTTAAAGAATGCTTTTAACTTAATTGTTCTACAGAAGTCGGCCATTTCGCATTGAAGTTTGAATAGATCAAGTGGGGGTGTGGGAACATAGCTGAGACCTTTATTCAGAACATTCTCTTGTTCATCTGTGAGTGAGATGTCGGTTAGGTTGAAGACAAAGTTGTTGCGCTGGTCCCTGGTTTTGTGCTCGTCATACTCCTTGTGTGTACCTGACGTTGTTGGTCTGACCAGGTCACTCCTTTCCGTCTTGTTCTGTTGTTCGGCTGGCCTCTCCCTAAAAAAGGCGGCCTTTGTGTGTAGCTCTGTCCCATGTCTGGTAATGATGGATTCCCCATAGGGGTGGGTGCCCCCGGGTAAAAAGGGTTTGCCCAACCTTGAAGGTTCGGGTTATAGGCGTGGAATGGTGTTGGATGTGGTTGTGTGCCGAAGTAGGGGTTAAACCAATTATTTGATCTTCTCCTATTTTGGCGTCTGTATTGACCTGTATTCCTTCTTGGGGTATAGGATTCATCACCACTCCAATCTGAACCATTGGTGGAGGAGCCCATACTCGAGTTGCTTAAGTTGTCAGTTGTGTCCTCTGGGACTTTATAATCATCCGCACTGTACGGGTGCATTCGCTCCATTGAGAATTTTTTGAGGTCTTTTCCTAGTTTTTGAATTTTGTTCTGTGTAATGTAGTCTTTAGTTTCATTGATTTCTTTGTTAATCTCTTCCAACCGCTTTTTGTATACTGTCAGATGTACCATGTTTTTGAGTTTGGTTTCGATCACTTGGATTTTGATTGTGAGTTCCTCAGTGAGTCTTGTCGCCGTCTTGATTATCAAAACTAGGTCAGTCTCTCGTGCACTTCCAAGAGATGGAAGACCAGTCTTTACGAAAGACCAGGTCTTGTAGGAAGATGCGCGGGGCATTGTTCACCCAAAGTCCTCTGGGTGCCGCATTAGCGCGTAGATATTCTTTCATTATGACGCCATGAATAGCTGTTCGTACTTGTTCTTTTTTAATCTCCGAAAGTTCTTCCCAATCGGTGGTCTGGGCAAAGGTTTGTGTCAGGTCTTTATCTTGCAAGAGTGAAGGAAGGGACAGAATCGCGTTGATTTCTTCCGTGTAGTAACTCAGGCTTAGAATTTCGGCCATGGTTATTTTTGACCAGAAGAAAGATAAGTGTATTTATTTTAAGGGAGACTCCCACAGCTGCACGCTGCTTTAGTACTCAAAAATCAAAGGGAGGGAGAAAGAAGAGGCTTAGGTCCACTCAGCTTCCTTATCTCAATATATCAAAAATCAATAGGAGAGTGGATCACTGGTCCTGGGAGAACCAGGGTATTGCACGGTCAGTACTAAGTACTGTTTTAAGAAACCCTCATTCACGCATTGATAAACAAACCTAGCGTTCCTCTTTTTAAGCAAGCTGCGTTTAATCACTGGTTACGTTGTAGAAATAACATCACTTATCACGCAACAAACCTGCTGTATTTATTCATGATTACCCCGCCCATTAACTATTCATCAGCGTAGATACGCCATATCAGGTAATTCATGGATTTTGGTACTTGTATATGAATGACTGTGAAATAATGTATTTATACTAATAGTCTCTAAAACCTACGATTATGTGAGCCCTGTACACGGCTCTTCCCCTACAAAAACCATACATGCCACAAAAAGCGGGTTGCCGAGTTCGACACTGCACCAAGTTTGGCGCTGCATGCTTCCGATGGTCACCGGGAGCTGTACACGATTTGGAATACAAAACATTATCCCCTTATGAACCGTTCACTAAGGCGTGCTAAACACGTGTCTAGTATTTATGGCAATGATGAGGTGTATCTAGACCTGTTCTTAACGTGAGTGTGAATATGACAAAATGGATTGTAGAATGGTCTTTTTCTTACATAAAGGAGGGACGAATTTTGCCATACCGAGCGTTTCTCAAACAACAGTGAGATCCACTCTTGAAGAGTATTGTCATTTTGTAATTGCATATACACAACCAGTTCAACTGATTTATAATGATCTCTGTGTTGTTTTATCCCTTTTTTCCCCCCCTCCCCCCACAAACACTGAAACAACAGTTTTAAGCTGAATGTGCGAACAAGAGAGGAATAACTATCTTCCCGCACTTCCACAAGGGTACCTTAAATATTAGGTCACTCAACTCTGCACTAGGTCCTGAAGAAAGCCCGCTTGACCCCTCAGGGCTGATGAGGGCTGAAACATGTCGACCTTTATTTGGACACTAATTTTAAAAGTGCACTAGACCATAATAAGTCTGACGTGTGCACATTTACAATATTTTTACAAACTATCCCGAATCCAGTACCAATAAATTTATCTACTGGCTTTACGAGTTTTTTAAAATAACACCCTTTTCACCACAAGTCACTTCACCCCTTTTTCTATTCACGATCACTACTGAAACCACCAGTGGTAAAAGCCTCCGGGTGGAGGAAGCATTGGATTAACCCAATGATTATGCGATCACGTTAATGACAATCTAGCGGATAATCAAGATATACCGCTAAAATCGATCCTTTACCAAACGTGAATGAGGGTTTCTTAAAACAGTACTTAGTACTGACCGTGCAATACCCTGGTTCTCCCAGGACCAGTGATCCACTCTCCTATTGATTTTTGATATATTGAGATAAGGAAGCTGAGTGGACCTAAGCCTCTTCTTTCTCCCTCCCTTTGATTGTTCAGTACTAAAGCAGCGTGCAGCTGTGGGGGTCTCCCCTAAAATAAATACACTTATCTTTCTTCTGGTCAAAAATAACCATGGCCGAAAACCTAGGCCTGAGTTACTCCACGGAAGAAATCAACGCTATTCTGTCCCTTCCTTCACTCTTGCAAGATAAAGACCTGACACAAACCTTTGCCCAGACCACCGATTGGGAAGAACTTTCAGAGATTAAAAAAGAACAAGTACGAACAGCTAGTCATGGCGTCATAATGACAGAATATCTATGCACTAATGCGGCACCCAGAGGATTTTGGGTGAACAATGCCCCGCGCATCTTCCTACAAGACCTGGTCTTTCGTAAAGACTGGTCTTCTATCTCTTGGAAGTGCACGAGAGACTACCTAGTTTTGATAATCAAGACGGCGACAAGACTCACTGAGGAACTCACAATCAAAATCCAAGTGATCGAAACCAAACTCAAAAACATGGTACATCTGACAGTATACAAAAAGCGGTTGGAAGAGATTAACAAAGAAATCAATGAAACTAAAGACTACATTACACAGAACAAAATTCAAAAACTAGGAAAAGACCTCAAAAAATTCTCAATGGAGCGAATGCACCCGTACAGTGCGGATGATTATAAAGTCCCAGAGGACACAACTGACAACTTAAGCAACTCGAGTATGGGCTCCTCCACCAATGGATCAGATTGGAGTGGTGATGAATCCTATACCCCAAGAAGGAATACAGGTCAATACAGACGCCAAAATAGGAGAAGATCAAATAATTGGTTTAACCCCTACTTCGGCACACAACCACATCCAACACCATTCCAAGCCTATAACCCGAACCTTCAAGGTTGGGCAAACCCTTTTTACCCGGGGCCACCCACCCCTATGGGGAATCCATCATTACTAGACATGGGACAGAGCTACACACATAGGCCGCCTTTTTTAGGGAGAGGCCAGCCGAACAACAGAACAAGACGGAAAGGAGTGACCTGGTCAGACCAACAACGTCAGGTACACACAAGGAGTATGACGAGCACAAAACCAGGGACCAGCGCAACAACCTTGTCTTCAACCTAACCGACATCTCACTCACAGTTGAACAAGAGAATGTTCTGAATAAAGGTCTCAGCTATGTTCCCACACCCCCACTTGATCTATTCAAACTTCAATGCGAAATGGCCGACTTCTGTAGAACGATTAAGTTAAAAGCATTCTTTAACAATCAAGAAGAGCCATCAAGAAACTGCGACACCACACTTCGTCGCAAGTCGAACTTCTGTCCTCTGAACCATCAGGTCCCAGTAGAAATACTAGCCTTTGAACAGGCAATAATGAAGGAAGTGGAAAACCTAAAAGATTCGACTAAAAAACCCTTCATTAACTTTTCAAACTCTGAACAAAAAGCATTGGAGACTTTACGGCAAAACGAGGAACTAATAATCAAACCAGCTGATAAAGGTGGGGGAATCGTACTTTTAAGTAGAGAAGGGTATAACAAACAGTGCACCGACCTACTTAGTGACACCAAATTCTATCAAGTGATCACTACAGACCCAACCCCACGCTTATGAAATATCATTGCATCAATGGTCGACGAAGCAGAAACCAACAATTGGATCTCGAAATCAGAAGCTGACTTCCTGTTGACAAAGTCACCTAGGATGCCGTACTTCTATTCCTTGCCCAAAATCCATAAGGAAAAGCGGCCACCACCAGGACGGCCCATCGTTTCAGGAATAGGATCCATCCTAGAACCACTGTCACAATTTGCTGACTATTATCTGAGACCACTAGTACAACAGACCGACACCTACCTGAAGGACACTAAAGATCTCCTGAACCTCCTCAAGAATCTACAATTTTCAGAAGAGAGGATGCTACTAGTAGGTCTTGATGTTGAAAGCCTATATACGAGTTTGCCCCAACAAAAAACTCTAGAAACCTTAGAGACATTATTATTCAATCAACAGTGGGAGCATAAAACACTGAGACACTTTGTCCTTGAATGCTGCAGACTAGCATTGACTGAAAATCACTTTGAATACAACAAAACGATGTATAAGCAGTGCCACGGTACATCTATGGGTAGTACCTTCGCGCCTAGCGTGGCAGGACTCTATGTCAGTGATTTCGAGACTAGCCATGTATTTAACATCTCTAACCCTTTTCGAAGCAAAATCTCCTTTTGGAAACGTTACATCGACGATGTCCTCCTAATCTGAGAAGGGGATAAAGAAACCTTGACCGAATTTCACCAATGGTTGAACACGAGGGACGAGTGGTTAAAATTCACTTACACAGCAAGCCCGAACAGCCTGGATTTTCTTGATGTCACAATTTTCATCAAAGATGACGAAATACACACGAAGACGTTCTTTAAATCCACCGCTAAGAACAGTCTCTTGTCATATAAGAGCTTCCACCCTCGCCCACTGAGGGAAAATCTTCCCTATGGACAATCTCTGAGGTTAAGACGTAACTGTAGTGACATTCAAGATTACAGAAGTCAGGCAAAGGAACTCAGTGAAAAACTCCGCACAAGAGACTACCCTACCATGACCATCAGAAAATGCCAAAAGAGGGCTAGGAACCAACAAAGAGAAGCCCTTCTTGAAACTTCCACAAAAGAACCAATACCAAACCTAGTTACCTGTGTGAGTACCTACAGCACGATGTCCAATGACATCAAGAAAATCATAAACAAAAATTGGAAGATCCTCACCTCCGGATCCCTGAAATGGCCAAAACCAAGGTTCTCAAATAGAAGGACCAGGAACCTGAAAGACCTACTCGTTCATACAAGACCTCCAGAGAAACCCATTGACAAAGTCCCACGAGGACCATGGAACAACTCACCTATAACAGGACACTTCCCATGTGGCACCTGTTCAGTTTGTCACCTAACAACAGCGACTAAGACATTACAACTACTGCCTGATCTAAAATGGACAATCAGATCACACACCAACTGCAACACCACTCATGTAATCTACATGATCACATGCCCCTGCAATTTACAATACATTGGCATGACGAGTCGAAAAGCCAAACTGAGACTATGTGAACACAGAAGCAACATTAAGTGAAAAAAAGTGACCACAAAAATTAGTTGTCATTTTCTTGAGAAAGGACATACTGTTGACGATCTCCAATGGGTCATTTTAGAGACTTTACTTTCTAAAAACTTCAATGCCGAATAAGTACTATTTGAAAAGGAACAAAGATGGGTATATCGTCTCCAAACACATAAGCGAGGTCTGAATGATACTATCCCGTGGCTCAGTTTTAAGAACACATGAGCCTGACAACTACTCACTCCGCAACAAGTACTACGAGCACCATGAACGCTATTTCCACTCTGACAATTAGGACTAATCTCTCCTAAAAATGACCCATATACTGGAAGGACCCCATTAACAAACAGAATAATGAATCACCTAGGTACACAATTACAAAGCATCATGCTCGAAATATAACCTCGAAACACACCTATTCCAGTCCTGGAATACCAAGACTATTCAGAAGAATGCAGCAACGAAATTTAAAACCGTTAAGACCATATGAGGTTGCAGCAACACACACCGAGAGGAAATTAAGATTATTACGAACTGAGAAACATGATTACGACAGCATATTTCTCTCGGCCTTAAATAATCAACATTCGAACAATAACTTTATTGACAACAACTAAGAGCACACTCTGCTTTTTGAATACATGGCAAACAAACAGCCATTTACCCACAACACACTTCTTCTTTACCATCTCCAAACCAAGACATCGGAAGAATCTTTCAAGATAACGCTACACATTGGGAGGCTCTCCTCTATGTCTATGACCTCCATGCTCCTAAAAGAACCAGCCACATAGCAACCCGTGTCTTCACCGGGTCCTAGGAGGTAGAGTCAGCACAGGTCTTTGACCAACGCCGAATAGGTAACAGAAGGAGGAACGGACCGCCGGAAAACCATAACGTATCTCTCAGATAATAATAAATTTTTTTGAGCCCTACTCTTTCTCTCTTTGATCACTGCTAGAGCGTGAAGCGACCCCCCTAGAGTACTCATGGTGACCTGCAAATAAGGAGACCAGGTAATGCCTTTGACTCTTACGGGTATTTCTTAGCGCGCAAAACTTCCCATACTATTAAGCACGGAAACTTCCCTCTCTCCACAGATAGGCATTCGCTCTAACATTAGATGAAGATCACCACTTTAGCCAGTTACCAACTAACATCACTAGAATAGATTAAGCGCGCATCACTTTCTATATGTGGAGACTCATTTCTACTCGCTTGATAAACAAACCTAGCGTTCCTCTTTTTAAGCAAGCCGCGTTTAATCACTGGTTACGTTGTAGAAATAACATCACTTATCACGCAACAAACCTGCTGTATTTATTCATGATTTCCCCGCCCATTAACTATTCATCAGCGTAGATACGCCATATCAGGTAATTCATGGATTTTCGTACTTGTATATGAATGACTGTGAAATAATTTATTTATACTAATAGTCTCTAAAACCTACGATTATGTGAGCCCTGTACACGGCTCTTCCCCTACAAAAACCATACATGCCACAAAAAGCGGGTTGCCGAGTTCGACACTGCACCAAGTTTGGTGCTGCATGCTTCCGATGGTCACCGGGAGCTGTACACGATTTGGAATACAAAACATTATCCCCTTATGAACCGTTCACTAAGGCGTGCTAAACACGTGTCTAGTATTTATGGCAATGAGGAGGTGTATGTAGACCTGTTCTTAACGTGAGTGTGAATATGACAAAATGGATTGTAGAATGGTCTTTTTCTTACATAAAGGAGTGACGAATTTTGCCATACCGAGCGTTTCTCAAACAACAGTGAGATCCACTCTTGAAGAGTATTGTCATTTTGTAATTGCATATACACAACCAGTTTAACTGATTTATAATGATCTCTGTGTTGTTTTATCCCTTTTTTTCCCCCCTCCCCCCACAAACACTGAAACAACAGTTTTAAGCTGAATGTGCGAACAAGAGAGGAATAACTATCTTCCCGCACTTCCACAAGGGTACCTTAAATATTAGGTCACTCAACTCTGCACTAGGTCCTGAAGAAAGCCCGCTTGACCCCTCGGGGCTGATGAGAGCTGAAACATGTCGACCTTTATTTGGACACTAATTTTAAAAGTGCACTAGACCATAATAAGTCTGACGTGTGCACATTTACAATATTTTTACAAACTATCCCGAATCCAGTACCAATAAATTTATCTACTGGCTTTACGAGTTTTTTAAAATAACACCCTTTTCACCACAAGTCACTTCACCCCTTTTTCTATTCACGATCACTACTGAGACCACCAGTGGTAAAAGCCTCCGGGTGGAGGAAGCATTGGATTAACCCAATGATTATGCGATCACGTTAATGACAATCTAGCGGAGAATCAAGATATACTGCTAAAATCGATCCTTTACCAAACGTGAATGAGGGTTTCTTAAAACAGTACTTAGTACTGACCGTGCAATACCCTGGTTCTCCCAGGACCAGTGATCCACTCTCCTATTGATTTTTGATATATTGAGATAAGGAAGCTGAGTGGACCTAAGCCTCTTCTTTCTCCCTCCTTTTGATTTTTGAGTACTAAAGCAGCATGCAGCTGTGGGAGTCTCCCCTAAAATAAATACACTTATCTTTCTTCTGGTCAAAAATAACCATGGCCGAAAACCTAGGCCTGAGTTACTCCACGGAAGAAATCAACGCGATTCTGTCCCTTCCTTCACTCTTGCAAGATAAAGACCTGACACAAACCTTGGCCCAGACCACCGATTAGGAAGAACTTTCGGAGATTAAAAAAGAACAAGTACGAACAGCTATTCATGGCGTCATAATGACAGAATATCTATGCGCTAATGCGGCACCCAGAGGACTTTGGGTGAACAATGCCCCGCGCATCTTCCTAAAAGACCTGGTCTTTCGTAAAGACTGGTCTTCCATCTCTTGGAAGTGCACGAGAGACTACCTAGTTTTGATAATCAAGACGGCGACAAGACTCACTGAGGAACTTACAATCAAAATCCAAGTGATCGAAACCAAACTCAAAAACATGGTACATCTGACAGTATACAAAAAGCGGTTGGAAGAGATTAACAAAGAAATCAATGAAACTAAAGACTACATTACACAGAACAAAATTCAAAAACTAGGAAAAGACCTCAAAAAATTCTCAATGCAGCGAATGCACCCGTACAGTGCGGATGATTATAAAGTCCCAGAGGACACAACTGACAACTTAAGCAACTCGAGTATGGGCTCCTCCGCCAATGGATCAGATTGAAGTGGTGATGAATCCTATACCCCAAGAAGGAATAGAGGTCAGTACAGACGCCAAAATAGAAGAAGATCAAATAATTGGTTTAACCCCTACTTCGGCACACAACCACATCCAACACCATTCCACGCCTATAACCCGAACCTTCAAGGTTGGGCAAACCCTTTTTACACGGGGCCACCCACCCCTATGGGGAATCCATCATTATCTGACATGGGACAGAGCTACACACATAGGCCGCCTTTTTTAGGGAGAGGCCAGCCGAACAACAGAACAAGACGGAAAGGAGTGACCTGGTCAGACCAACAACGTCAGGTACACACAAGGAGTATGACGAGCACAAAACCAGGGACCAGCGCAACAACCTTGTCTTCAACCTAACCGACATCTCACTCACAGATGAACAAGAGAATGTTCTGAATAAAGGTCTCAGCTATGTTCCCACACCCCCACTTGATCTATTCAAACTTCAATGCGAAATGGACGACTTCTGTAGAACGATTAAGTTAAAAGCATTCTTTAACAATCAAGAAGAGCCATCAAGACACTGCGACACCACACTTCGTCGCAAGTCGAACTTCTGTCCTCTGAACCATCAGGTCCCAGTAGAAATACTAGCCTTTGAACAGGCAATAATGAAGGAAGTGGAAAACCTAAAAGATTCGACTAAAAAACCCTTCATTAACTTTTCAAACTCTGAACAAAAAGCATTGGAGACTTTACGGCAAAACGAGGAACTAATAATCAAACCAGCTGATAAAGGTGGGGGAATCGTACTTTTAAGTAGAGAAGGGTATAACAAACAGTGCACCGACCTACTTAGTGACACCAAATTCTATCAAGTGATCACTACAGACCCAACCCCACGCTTACGAAATATCATTGCATCAATGGTCGACGAAGCAGAAACCAACAATTGGATCTCGAAATCAAAAGCTGACTTCCTGTTGACAAAGTCACCTAGGATGCCGTACTTCTATTCCCTGTCCAAAATCCATAAGGAAAAGCGACCACCACCAGGACGGCCCATCGTTTCAGGAATAGGATCCATCCTAGAACCACTGTCACAATTTGCTGACTATTATCTGAGACCACTAGTACAACAGACCGACACCTACCTGAAGGACACTAAAGATCTCCTGAACCTCCTCAAGAATCTACAATTTTCAGAAGAGAGGATGCTACTAGTAGGTCTTGATGTTGAAAGCCTATATACGAGTTTGCCCCAACAAAAAACTTTAGAAACCTTAGAGACATTATTATTCAATCAACAGTGGGAGCATAAAACACCGAGACACTTTGTCCTTGAATGCTGCAGACTAGCATTGACTGAAAATCACTTTGAATACAACAAAACGATGTATAAGCAGTGCCACGGTACATCTATGGGTACTACCTTCGCGCCTAGCATGGCGGGACTCTGTCAGTGATTTCGAGACTAGCCATGTATTTAACATCTCTAACCCTTTTCGAAGCAAAATCTCCTTTTGGAAACGTTACATCGACGATGTCCTCCTAATATGGGAAGGGGATAAAGAAACCTTGACCGAATTTCACCAATGGTTGAACACGAGGGACGAGTGGTTAAAATTCACTTACACAGCAAGCCCGAACAGCCTGGATTTTCTTGATGTAACAATTTTCATCAAAGATGACGAAATACACACGAAGACGTTCTTTAAATCCACCGCTAAGAACAGTCTCTTGTCATATAAGAGCTTCCACCCTCGCCCACTGAGGGAAAATCTTCCCTATGGACAATTTCTGAGGTTAAGACGTAACTGTAGTGACATTCAAGACTACAGAAGTCAGGCAAAGGAACTCAGTGAAAAACTCCGCACAAGAGACTACCCTACCATGACCATCAGAAAATGCCAAAAGAGGGCTAGGAACCAACAGAGAGAAGCCCTTCTTGAAACTTCCACAAAAGAACCAATACCAAACCTAGTTACCTGTGTGAGTACCTACAGCACGATGTCCAATGACATCAAGAAAATCATAAACAAAAATTGGAAGATCCTCACCTCCGGATCCCTGAAATGGCCAAAACCAAGGTTCTCAAATAGAAGGACCAGGAACCTGAAAGACCTACTCGTTCATACAAGACCTCCAGAGAAACCCATTGACAAAGTCCCACGAGGACCATGGAACAACTCACCTATAACAGGACACTTCCCATGTGGCACCTGTTCAGTTTGTCACCTAACAACAGCGACTAAGACATTACAACTACTGCCTGATCTAAAATGGACAATCAGATCACACACCAACTGCAACACCACTCATGTAATCTACATGATCACATGCCCCTGCAATTTACGATACATTGGCATGACGAGTCGAAAAGCCAAACTGAGACTATGTGAACACAGAAGCAACATTAAGTGCAAAAAAGTGACCACAAAAATGAGTTGTCATTTTCTTGAGAAAGGACATACTGTTGACGATCTCCAATGGGTCATTTTAGAGACTTTACTTTCTAAAAACTTCAATGCCGAAAAAGTACTATTTGAAAAGGAACAAAGATGGGTATATCGTCTCCAAACACATAAACGAGGTCTGAATGATAATATCCCGTGGCTCAGTTTTAAGAACACATGAGCCCGACAACTACTGACTCCGCAACAAGTACTACGAGCACCATGAACGCTATTTCCACTCTGACAATTAGGACTAATCTCTCCTAAAAATGACCCATATACTGGAAGGACCCCATTAACAAACAGAATAATGAATCACCTAGGTACACAATTACAAAGCATCATGCTCGAAATATAACCTCGAAACACACCTATTCCAGCCCTGGAATACCAAGACTATTCAGAAGAATGCAGCAACGAAATTTAAAACCGTTAAGACCATGTGAGGTTGCAGCAACACACACCGAGAGGAAATTAAGATTATTACGAACTGAGAAACATGATTACGACAGCATATTTCTCTCGGCCTTAAATAATCAACATTGGAACAATAACTTTATTGACAACAACTAAGAGCACACTCTGCTTTTTGAATACATGGCAAACAAACAGCCATTTACCCACAACACACTTCTTCTTTACCATCTCCAAACCAAGACATCGGAAGAATCTTTCAAGATAACGCTACACATTGGGAGGCTCACCTCTATGTCTATGACCTCCATGCTCTTAAAAGAACCAGCCACATAGCAACCCGTGTCTTCACCGGGTCCTAGGAGGTAGAGTCAGCACAGGTCTTTGACCAACGCCGAATAGGTAACAGAAGGAGGAACGGACCGCCGGAAAACCGTAACGTATCTCTCAGATAATAATAAAAAAATTTGAGCCCTACTCTTTCTCTCTTTGATCGCTGCTAGAGCGTGAAGCGACCCCCCTAGAGTACTCATGGTGACCTGCAAATAAGGAGACCAGGTAATGCCTTTGACTCTTACGGGTATTTCTTAGCGCGCAAAACTTCCCATACTATTAAGCACGGAAACTTCCCTCTCTCCACAGATGGGCATTCGCGCTAACATTAGATGAAGATCACCACTTTAGCCAGTTACCAACTAACATCACTAGAACAGATTAAGCGCGCATCACTTTCTATATGTGGAGACTCATTTCTACTCGCTTGATAAACAAACCTAGCGTTCCTCTTTTTAAGCAAGCCGCGTTTAATCACTGGTTACGTTGTAGAAATAACATCACTTATCACGCAACAAACCTGCTGTATTTATTCATAATTACCCCGCCCATTAACTATTCATCAGCGTAGATACGCCATATCAGGTAATTCATGGATTTTGGTACTTGTATATGAATGACTGTGAAATAATGTATTTATACTAATAGTCTCTAAAACCTACGATTATGTGAGCCCTGTACACGGCTCTTCCCCTACAAAAACCATACATGCCACAAAAAGCGGGTTGCCGAGTTCGACACTGCACCAAGTTTGGCGCTGCATGCTTCCGATGGTCACCGGGAGCTGTACACGATTTGTAATACAAAACATTATCCCCTTATGAACCGTTCACTAAGGCGTGCTAAACACGTGTCTAGTATTTATGGCAATGAGGAGGTGTATGTAGACCTGTTCTTAACGTGAGTGTGAATATGACAAAATGGATTGTAGAATGGTCTTTTTCTTACATAAAGGAGGGACGAATTTTGCCATACCGAGCGTTTCTCAAACAACAGTGAGATCCACTCTTGAAGAGTATTGTCATTTTGTAATTGCATATACACAACCAGTTCAACTGATTTATAATGATCTCTGTGTTGTTTATTTTTTTTGTAAACAAATTGTATTCGTCAAAGACACATCCAGAGAAGCTCTGTGACCCAGAGACTTCAACCATATCAAAAGACAACATACCAGTTTTGACATTTTTCTCATGAAGTATCATATATCTATGTGTTATTTTATCCCTTTTTTTCCCCCTCCCCCCACAAACACTGAAACAACAGTTTTAAGCTGAATGTGCGAACAAGAGAGGAATAACTATCTTCCCGCACTTCCACAAGGGTACCTTAAATATTAGGTCACTCAACTCTGCACTAGGTCCTGAAGAAAGCCCGCTTGACCCCTCGGGGCTGATGAGGGCTGAAACATGTCGACCTTTATTTGGACACTAATTTTAAAAGTGCACTAGACCATAATAAGTCTGACGTGTGCACATTTACAATATTTTTACAAACTATCCCGAATCCAGTACCAATAAATTTATCTACTGGCTTTACGAGTTTTTTAAAATAACTCCCTTTTCACCACAAGTCACTTCACCCCTTTTTCTATTCACGATCACTACTGAGACCACCAATGGTAAAAGCCTCCGGGTGGAGGAAGCATTGGATTAACCCAATGATTATGCGATCACGTTAATGACAATCTAGCGGAGAATCAAGATATACCGCTAAAATCGATCCTTTACCAAACGTGAATGAGGGTTTCTTAAAACAGTACTTAGTACTGACCGTGCAATACCCTGGTTCTCCCAGGACCAGTGATCCACTCTCCTATTGATTTTCGATATATTGAGATAAGGAAGCTGAGTGGACCTAAGCCTCTTCTTTCTCCCTCCCTTTGATTTTTGAGTACCCATAATATACAACATAATATAACAAGATCATACAAGCTCCCTCCCCGCCTGGTAACAATTCAATAACATTATCCATTCCTAACCAATAGTACCATATGGATAACGTCAGTGCCAACCTTCTGCTCCAGGGGATGCAACAGTTCCTCCCTTGGTGCTCTTCTGCAGAGACTCACAGTACTTACAGTCAAGAGCAGATCGTGGAAATCACTCCAAGCCAATGCTATCACTAGTTGTTCCAGGGTCACTGCGGCATCTCTGGAATGAGTCGGTCAAGTCTGGTACCACGTCCGTGGTATCGAGCATATGTACCGGCATACTACAATCTTATCTGATAGCCTGTTATCATCAAGACTCCTCCGCCATCCCTTCTATCTCCTTAGGCAGGCAGACTGTCTCTGTGTACTCAGGATAAGACGATCCTTCCATCCCGTGCTCTGGCTAGTGGTCTGCATCAGGGTGTCTATCAGTCACTGGCTTCTCCAGAACTGAAAAAGAATAACACTTCCCCTCATGTTGTATGCGTAGTTTGGCTGGGAATATCAGGCTGTATTTTTAAGTTCACGTACCACAGGCGCTTTTTGACAGCAATAAAAATATTGTGTCGTTCGTGCATCCATTGCGTGTAGTCAGGAAAATAGAAATTGGTTTCCCCTGGAACAGTGGAGGGCCTCACACTCTGACACATCAAAGAATAGTGTCACAGTCGCAAAAGTTAAATAAGCGGGCAATGGTTTTGGTGGGGGAGCAAGTGCTGTGTGAGCTTTTTTGATCGTGAAGAATTTGGATAGTATTTATGCTATTTTTAATATTTTGGAAGTAGGGCCGTAGTGATCCATTCCTCCAGGAACAATTCAATGATTGTTCCTCCGCCTTTTCGGGAAAGCCAGTGAATCATAGATTGTTCCTATGAGCTCACCCCTCAGAATCCTCTATGCATTTGCCCAATCGGGCTGGCAGCTTCTGGAGGTCGGAGACTGATGCACATGTTAGGGATCAGTTGTTGTAATGTGACAATAAGGTGTTCACTGGGTATCCCAACTTCCGAAGGTCTGCTCGGATGAGATTAAGATCTATGGCAACTGAATCGATTTTGTGAACCATCCCATCTTGTGAGCTCTATATTGCTGCCAGCAAATCTGTGAGAGAGGGAGTCAAGTCTGCCGCCTCTCTAGCTCTGTTCTCTCGGCCCCTCATCCCCTCCACCCTGCCAGGGGTGTCAGGCTGCAGGAAAAAAAGTGTGTATGTAACTATTTTGTTAGACTGTGCGGGCTTGGATCCCTTGTCTTTGACCATGGTGGTGGGAGCCGCCTTTAGAGTTCAGGAGCTGGATGAAGAGTGCCGTCGCCTTTTGAGGCTCACCGTACACACTGCAAGGGATTGATATCAGCTGGGAAGTCAATGGTAACCCCTCACCATACAGGGTCGTGTGTGAGGGGAACAGACTACAGAGGGCAGGTGTAGAGTTGCTCCCACAGCCGGTGCCAGGGGTTCTATGTGGTTCGCTGTGGTCAGAGGCAATGTCCAAGCAAGCAGCCATACCCGGGGGTCTCCTCCCGTGGTCCCCCATGAGCACGGTATCTCACTAGCTGAGCGTCCAGTTTTAGCGTCTCTCTCTTACTTCACATTCAACCTTCCGAGGAGATGGGTAAGACCCCCCACTTCACAGTCAGCACCCACGGGAGGTCTGCACCCCTGAGGCGGAGTATTGCACAGCACTGTTGCAGGGCAGACCCACTAGCCCCACATTCTCAATTTGGTTCAATAGTCATCGTACAACAGCAGGGAGGCCCCTGCACACCCCCAGCACGCTCGTAGATGTTCCCCCACAGACTGCGGTGAGTCAGCACAAGAGTCGCTCCCACGAGGTCTGTATCCACAATTGCCCTGGTCCAAAAGCAAGTTAATCACCCCCACTCTCCTCTCAACAGTCACATGGCCAAAGGGGTCCTCCAAAGTCACAACGCTTTAAGGCCTGTGAACCTGTAACCTACATTGTGAACATCGGTTAAACATTTGACCTATGTCCCACATTTTATAGCCATTCTGTAATTTCTGTAATTTCTTGCTCCTACATGCCATTTGCTCAAATGCCCTTCCCTTTGCTGATCACAAAAAACATGAGTCTGCGCTCAAGGTCTTTAACCACACATGCTGTTTTTCCAGCTACAAATAGCCTTGTGCAAGTCTATAAGTAAACCAGATAATTAGTAATTTGCTCATGATTATGTACTCAAACTGGAGCACGAAAACCCACTACATTATTTACACTGCAGCCTTAAACATCCTGCCTATGTAAAAACATAGAGTTTATACTATTTGGTGGATGCATGTGTTGTCAACAATGAAATAGCTGAACATGTCCCACTGAATCAACAACAGCCTACCACCAGTACTGGCTTTTACACTTCTAACGTCTGGTGCAACACTCTACGTCCCTTCCCTCTATGCTTCTATACTCTACAATGCATCACTGCACTCTTTGTCACTGCACTATTCACCAGTCCAGTCTAGGCCACTCCACTCTACACCACTCCACTCTATGTCACCCTACTCTGCAACACTGCACTCTATGCCACTGCACTCTATCCTGCACCACTCCACTCTACTCTACACCATCCACTCTACGCCACTTCACTCTACTCTGAGCAATCTACTCTACGCCACTGCACTCTACGCCAGTCTACTCCACTCTGAGCCACTCCACTTTATGCCACTACACTCTACTCTGCACCACTCTATGCCTCTGTGCTCTACGCCACTGCTCTATGCTACTGCACTCTACCCTGCACCACTCCACTCTACCTTGTGATACTCCATGCAACTTCAATCTACTCTACGTCACTGCACTCTACACCACTGCAGTCTATTCTACACAATTCTACTCTACGCCACTCTACTATAAGCCATTGCACTGTATGCCAATGCATTTAATACCACTTTACTCAAAAACAATGCACTCTATGCCAACTACTCTGCACCACTGCACTCTACCCCACTATAATCTACTCTGTAACACTCTACGCCAGTGCATGCTATGCCACTCTATTCTACTCTGTGCTTCTCTATGTCGTGCCACTCTACTCTACACCACTCTACTCTGGGCCACTCTGCTCTGCGACACTCTACTGTACACCATGGCACTCTACGCCACTTTACTCGCAAAGACTGCACTCTAGGCCCAGCAGGCCACCATCCCTGTGTTTTTAGTGGTTCCTAATGGGTTGCACATTGCGACCTACCTCATGCATATTAATGAGGTAGGTCAATTTGAGACCCAATGGGAATCGCAAACCGTGTAACAAAGCTGTATGCAATTTCCTATTAGAGATTCACAAAAATTTGCAATTAGGTAATCTCAAACCTTAGTCTATGTACATCTGGCAGAGAATCTGATACTCATAAGATGTATGAATTTACATTTTGCCAAAACCCTAGTCACATGAGCCTAGTCAGATTGTCTTATAGATATTCATAAGTGTGGGACGTGGTCCTTGCTCTCATTTAGAGTTCATTGTTGAGTGACCATGAGACAGTGATGCTAGCCCTGAAGAGAACATCCCAAGACCTGGGATGAAAGGTCACAGTGACTACAACTGCAACATTTGTAGCCAAGGTACAGTATACATCACCCCAAAAGTGCTTACCTGAAAAATGGGCGAAGTAGGCAGTTGAGCTGGTATCTCTCCCCCACCAAAAGAAAACAAGGGGAGAGCAAAGAAAGTTTGGTAGAGGACGAAGGGAGACAGTGAGAGGAAGAATGGAAGTTGGAGCTGACCCCTTACCCCTAGAACAGCAACATGTTCCAAAGGCATAACTTGGACAGGGCAGTGGGGCAGGGGAATTTATGAAAATAACACCCCATCGGAACAAATGATAAATTAGTTCAACATTTAAAAATGTATATATATATTTATAGTTCAGTATGGTAATAATATCTTAGTCTGCTTTTTTTTTTTTTAAACTCAGAAATTCACTGAAAAAAACAAAGATGAAAGTAACGTTATAATTAAGTGAACATGTTAGTTTAAATGTACCCTTTTAAACTAAATTAAACACTTAAAATCAACAGTTCTAGTTATTTCAAGTAACTATGACTCACGCTCCCACCATGCACAGTGTTGTCGTCAGTTTAGTTGTCATCAGTAATGTTATCAATGATATCAGAGAACATGCCATGGGTGTTGTAATATATGAGGTCATAAGCAGAGCATGGCGAGGGCACGAGGTACAGTTATCTGTAATAACAGTTTAATTTCAGTTTTTTGTGTTTAAATGTTACATTTAAACTGACATTTTCACTTGACCAAAACATCACTTTAACTGTTTTTTTCCAATGATTATCTGAGGGTTTTTTTCTAATGCAAATATCATTACCATAACTATAACATCACTTTAATGTTTGTTTGTTTTCTAGTGAATTGTGGGGTTTTATTTAACATAAGGAATATTTTATTACCATACCCCGTCATGCCTGGCCTTTGTCCGTTTGAGGCATGGGGTTGTGGCCAAGCCCTGCATCTAACCCCGCCGTGTGCATCCAACCCCATACCACACATTGCCTTCGGCTGTTCATGCAACCCAATGCAGACACTCAGGTCCTGTCCCAGAAGATTCTAGCAGGAAGAAGTGTGGCCCCTGTGCTCCTGTGGGACTCACCCTGTAGTCCACGGGCTGCACTGGCTCCAGGGGGACACCTGCCATAGCGCAGAAACAAACAAAAGATTTTTTTAAATTTGGCCAGTGGCGGGGTCTGCCCCGGGAGTCAGGGTACCACTACCCTGCTCCCTTATACCATATATTTTTTCCAATTTTCAGGACACAGGAACTGAGTTCTTGTTTTCATATTGCGGCCAGCCAATCAGAGCATTAACTCCCACAGGGAAAAAATTCCCCTCAACCAATCAAATCACTCTATTATTTGAAATTGTGTGACCGCCTGACTCTCACAAAGCCAACAATTCAGATGTACAACGTTTTTGAACCTTTATTTTTCAAAAACTACTGAATGGATATACACCAAATCACAAAAAGAATGCTTTCTGGACCAAGATCTAGCTTTCTTCCAAAGTTGCTGTAATTCTGTTTTCACGGTATCACTGATCAATAGAAAGAATTTTGGGACCCATCCTTTTTTCTCAGCTGCCTCTTGACCAATCACCACATGTAATATGTGAGGTCATAAGCAGTGCATTGCGGGGACGTAAGTTATAGTTCGCTCAGGTAAATACAACTGCTGAATTTCTATGGTTTTGTACGAGTGAAATCAGAGGCTAACTTTAACGTCCCTGTAACCTTTGTTTTTTTTAGTGCATTTCTACGTTTTTTTAAATTCTGTTACCTAACTATAACGTCCCTGTAACCTTTCGTTTTTTCAGTGAATGTCTATGTTTTTTTAAATTCTATTTCCTAACTATAACATCCCTGTAACATTTGGTTTAGGTGCATGTTTAAGGTTTAAAAAAAAAATGTATTCCTAACTGTAAACTGTTACCTTTCAGAGTGAGTGTGTGCATGAGTGTCTGAATGGGTCTGTGAGTGAGTGAGAGAATTTCTGAGTGGATTTGCGAGTGCCTCCATGTGTATATGAGTCAGTCTGTGAGTGAGTGCATGAGTGTCTCAGTGGGTCTATGAGTGGGTGTGTAAGTCTCAGAGCAGGTCTGTGAGTGGGAGTGAGAGTGTGAGTGGGTCTTTAAGTGGGTGCCTGAGTATCTCAGTGGATTTGTAAGTAGGTAAACATGTCTGATTGGATCTGTGAGTGGGTGCATGAGTGTCTGAATGGGTCTGTGAGTGGATGTGAGTGTCCCAGTGGTTCTGGGAGTGGGAGCATGAGTGCCTGAGTGGGTTTGTGAGTGGGTGTGAGTGTCTGAGTACATCTGTGAGTGGGTGCATGAGTATTCAAATAGATCTATGAGTGAGTGTGAGAATGTCCGAGTAGGTCTGTGAGTGGGTGTATGAGTGGGTCTGTTAGTGTCTGAATGGATATGTGAGTGGGTGTATCAGTGTCTAACTGGGTCTGTCAGTGGATGTGTGCCAGCCTGAGTATGTGAGTGAGCAACTAAGTTTCTGTGTGGGTGTGTCAGTGACTGGGACAAGCAACTGCACCTGCAGCTTTATCCAAAAATAGTCCACAGTTTTGTACAAAATATCTACCCAACTGGAGTACTTTCTACTGGTTAATTACTAGATGCTACCTCCTTGGGTAAATATCGAGTGCATATTCTGCACTACAGCTGCGTAATTGAGCACGAGAAAATGTCACCAGTGACCAGCTGTGAGTTTTGGCAATGTGATTGTTCTTCGTGTTTCTTTATCCAGAATTTAGTGATAACATGAATTTTCCTATAGAGAAGACGACAAGAGTACAAAGAGGTAAATCTCCACCTAAAAAGGGTAATTCCTCTTAACTATATGAAGTAAGTGCTTCTTTGTTTGGTGGAAATTGTCCTCACATTCCTCTGCATCAAGAACTCCGCACCAGAAATGGTGGGAAACACGCTGGGGTGCTGCTTGTGAAGCTGTCCGTGCCTGGCAAAAGGGAGGAAGACCTCTGCATACTACTAAGGTGGGCGATGCCAAACGGGTGGGCTTCCAAGTGATTTGCTCATTTGTATACTCAAAGTAATTTAAAGGGTGAACCATGGACTCTGCTCTCACCAGGAGAGGACTAAAAAGAACCCACTTGTCACAGTCACATACAGATAGTGCTCTGATAGATCAACGATGCATTTACCTCCACAAAAGTTTTCAGATCATCTTTCAATTTGGAATTTGAGAAAAAACACTTGTTGTGCCTTTGCCAAGCCCAGGAGTCAGAATTATTTGGCCTTTACAGAAGTGGAGCTTCAACGTGGGCACCTGATATGTTTTAGGGTTTCTTCTACGCTCCCTGTGTTCCAGGACGCTGTGCTGCTTTTGGGGGCCTCGGATCTTCCAACCCACGGGACTGCGAGGACCACGGAGCATTGCGCTCCGCTAACTGTGCTCACCTGTTCCTCTTCCCGCTGGTCTCTCCTCCAACGCAAACGCCGCGCCTCGCGGCCCCCGCTGCGCGGGAGCCGCTCGTAGGCTCCAGCATTTAAAATCTTGCTCGGTGCATTCCAGGCTGGGTTTCTTCTACGCTCCCTGTGTTCCAGGACGCTGTGCTGCTTTTGGGGGCCTCGGATCTTCCAACCCACGGGACTGCGAGGACCACGGAGCATTGCGCTCCGCTAACTGTGCTCACCTGTTCCTCTTCCCGCTGGTCTCTCCTCCAACGCAAACGCCACGCCTCGCGGCCCCCGCTGCGCGGGGGCCGCTCGTAGGCTCCAGCATTTAAAATCTTGCTCGGTGCATTCCAGGCTGGGTTTCTTCTACGCTCCCTGTGTTCCAGGACGCTGTGCTGCTTTTGGGGGCCTCGGATCTTCCAACCCACGGGACTGCGAGGACCACGGAGCATTGCGCTCCGCTAACTGTGCTCACCTGTTCCTCTTCCTATCGCCCCACCCCCTTTCCCTATTTATTCCCGTCCACGCATTTCCGCAGCGCGGATCGCAGCGCGGGCGAAGCCCGGGCCAAGGGCGGGCCCGTTGTAGCCCGTTTGAGACCGAGAGAGACCGGATCGGGCCACCCCTCTTTCACCCACGGACTAAGGCGTATGTGTTTATTTTAAGCTATTCTGATTACACTTGTTTTTAATTACCTTTTACACTGACTTGTGGAGGGTACATTGTTGCTATATTATTATAACTTGCCCACTGTGTAACATCTTAACTGAGTATGGCATCCAAAGAGGGTAGGAATCATGCGACCAAAGGCAACCTCACTGGCACATTAGATCAATTCATAGTAAGAGCTAATTCGGTGATTGATCAGGGTATTGTTCTCATGGAGCGCAGAGTTTCGCAGGATCTGGCCCTAGCAAGAAGATCTTCTTTGGGCCTCCTTGCATCTGCACGCACCCCAAATGGTACTGGTGCGAGCAATACTATCCTCCCTCTGACTCAATTTGTTGATGACACCTCAACTAGTGAACTTTCGAGTGATAATGACCCCACGATCAACACAAGAATTATATCCCCCCCAGTGACTAGGTTAGGACCGATCCTGCGGAAAAAAAGGGTTACCAAGGAAGGGCTGACATCAAAAACGAAGCAAAAAGCATCAAGGAAAGTCAGTTCCAAGCCAGGGGGAGCTAAATCTGCACAACGAGGTGCCGGTGCAGCCCCAGTGGCCGACCCAGTGGTTAGAGAAGGACAGGGCAGTCGCACCCTCCCTCCAGCTTCGAGTTCCTCTAAGTCCCTTGGGGATTACCCTGCTCAGGTACCCGCTTCTCCCTCACTTATGCCACAGCCTCCCGAGGACGCAATACCTCCGCAGCAATTAGATCTATTGCTGCGCACCTTATTGGGACCCCTGGAATCTAGGTTGGAGGGAATGGTGACCCTTCTTACTAAGCTCGAACAACAAATTAAGGGTCTAACTGAGGGTGCTAACAATAAAGTACTCCCCCCATGCCTCTGTAATTGTCGCTGTACCACTATGGCCGGGGTTTTACCAGTCCCCACGGCCCAATGTACAGCCTCGCGGCCACCAACCTTCCCAACAGCTACATCGTTGGCAGCTCCAGCCACCTTTAACATTCCCTCACTAGCACATCATGAAGCTAGGCCCCCCACTGACCATCATATAGATAGCAACATCTTGGGAGAGGCCCCCTTGGTTAATAACAGTGACAATGCGAGGACAGCGAGAAAGCGAACCCAGGGTGAGGCTTCCAGGCCTATTTCTAGATTAGACCTGCCCCCGGAAGCTAGTCCCTACCTGGTTGTTCTTACAGGGGTCCCCGAAATTAATGACCATAGCACTGAGGAGTTCTCCAACCTGAAAAATAAGGCAATCCATTGGCTCTCAAATCATAGGCCCTTGCCACCGCAGGTTAGTTGTGAGATCATTATGGTTAGAAGGGTGGGGTGGGTGGGGCACACCCCTAAAAATATAACCGGCGATTGTGTCATAGTTAATTTTCGGGACGCCAGGACAGCAGATTATATCTGCAACTGGGAACAACCCCGCCTAGACACTAAAATTGGGGTGCGTCCCCTCTCCTACTTTTACCCAAATGATCAATTGAGGACAGAAGAGAGTGCTGGACCCATATTTCGCACTCGTTAAGGGGAGGTGGTGGGAAATCAAGACAAGTCCCATCTGACCCAAAATGGGCCTATCCTGTCTGCTCAAACAGGTTTAGTTGTCTTGACCAGGTTGATTGACTGGCTAGGTTCAACCATGTAGCTCAGGGCTTTTTGGGGGGCAGTATTTTAGGCTCAGAGCCCACTGAGCTGCCTAAGGAAAGGAATTTGTCCCCTGGTATCAAAGGGTGCACCTCTACTACAGTGGGGACTAGTATTAGTAATAGCATCAGCAACCCCCAAGTGTACTCTATACAGTCTTCTGTTCCCCTTCCAACGCCAGTCACCTTCCATAGTGCTAGTTCCATCTCAAATGGGGAAACCGATCCCCACCAGCAGAGTAGCACCTTTTCTCTACCAGATCCCTCATCCCATCACCCGTGTCTTCCCCAATGCATGAACTTACTATCATGGAATGTGGCAGGCCTAAATAATAAGCTAGCTTGTCCTGCTTGGGGCTCTTTTGTGGACACTGCTGATGTGCTTTTACTGCAGGAGACCTGGGCCAGGGAGGAGGTCCATAGAGCCGGGTTCGTGACCTTTAACATCGCAGCTCGGTGGGGAGGCAAGGGCCGCCCCTCTGGTGGTCTGACAACATGGATAGGTGTACACCTGGGTTGCAGGGTGGATTTGATTCAGACTCATTCGGATGATATTCTATGTGTCCAACTGTCCTGGCCTAATTTATACAAACTGGCAGTTGTGAATGTATATTCACGTCCTACTACTATGGCTAAGGAATCTAACACCGTAGGGGAACTATCATCCTTTCTTGAATCCTTGGACCATGATATTCACTGTGTGATTGCAGGAGACCTCAATTGCCATTACGAGCCCCTCCAAGGGGTGAGTGAGGGGGCACTGCAGGATGAAGATGAGTTCTGGGGCATCCCGCAGTGTAGGTCCACCTATGCAAAGGCATGGACCCCATTGGCCATGCAGATTATGACTCTAACCTTGCAACATTCAGTTAGGGCGGTTAATGGTCGGATGCCCTCAGACATTCCCTCCAAATGTACCTATAACAAAAAAGATCAAGAATCCCACTTAGACTACTTCATGGTTCAGACCAGGATGTGGTCCAAAATTGTGGATCTGGAGGTTGTGAACAGAACGGACAGCGATCATAACGCCCTGCTGTTGAAAATGGAATTGCCCATATCTGCTAAAGCCCACACGGAACCAACCGCCGATCTAGGCCTGGTTCTTACTAACAACAGGAGGAGGGTAAAGTGGGAAACCCTGCGTGAAAGGAGGGATGCACTGCCAAGCCTATACTCATCTATTCTTCCCCTGCTCAAAATGGCAAGTGATATCTGGGCTCAAGGGCGGTCCAAGGTCAATTCTGCACGTCTGCTCACTGTTCATCGGGAACTAATCGATACCCTTGCAGGCATTTTAAACCCTATCGCTCCCCCCAGGCAACCCAGGACTATCTCCTCATCATGGTATAATGCCACATGTAGGAGAGCTAAATCTGATCTGATTAATGCCATCAAAACCGGCAGTGACAAGATAACAATCTGCTCACTCAGGACTGCCCACAAACAAGTTTTAAAACAGGCAAAAATAGATTGGGATTGGGAGAGATGGGAAAATTTATCATCTGCTCTTGCTAACAAGGAACCGAGTAGATTCTGGGCCATTGTGAATTCAGGGTGTGCGGAACCCCGCAATGCAATTGAAGTTAATCTTGATCCGGTGGTGTGGGAATCCCACTTTAAAACTCTATACGCTGCCACCTCTGATTTAGATCTTCTGCCCTTTCACTTACCCTCTGCGGGGGACGCCGAAGCTTTGGAATTCTCCGTAGAGGATGTCACCATTGCCATAGGAAAACTAGCAACGGGCAAAGCACCTGGTATAGACAAGGTACCCGGGGATATGTTTAAAGATCAGCCTAAGATATGGGCACCGTACTTATGTGCCCTCTTCAACTAAATTTTGCACGGTGCAGAGGTCCCGGGCTCTTGGTTGGGAGCGGAAATTATACCTATATATAAAAAGGGTTCTCCCCTGCTCCCTGTCAATTACAGGCCCATTAGTCTCATTGACGTCCCACAAAAAATAATGGCAAGACTCATTTTAGATCGCTTGCAGGACTGGATCAACGAGAATGATATCCTCTCTCCCTATCAGGCTGGCTTTAGAAGCAAAACATCTACCATGGACCAGATCTTCCGTTTAGTAATGCTGTACTGGAAGACTGTGGTACTGGAGGGTGGCAGCCTCCACATGGTATTTGTTGACTTACGCTCTGCGTTTGATACTGTTCCTAGGGGTAAACTTTGGGCTGTTTTACGTGATTTGGGTGTACCCAATTCCCTATTGGGAATATTGGTGAGGTTGCATACTCGCAACTTTGCTCAGGTCAGGTGTGCAAGAGGAGGTGTACTGTCCGCTAGGTTCGCTGTAAACAAGGGAGTTAGGCAAGGGTGTGTCCTGGCCCCTACCCTGTTCTGTATATATGTTAATGGACTGATAGCCAGTCTGGATGCAGTTCCTAATAACGATGCACCCAGGCTGGCAGGCAGGAAAGTAGCAGCTATAATGTTTGCTGATGACACCCTGCTCCTATCCAAGACACCAATGGGTATCCAACGTATATTGGAAGGATTTAATAACTTCTGTAGAGAGCATGGTCTACAGATTAATGTAGATAAGACCAAATACATGATTTTTAATCCTCCGTTATACACCAGGCCACCACCCACCCTAGATTCGGTTGCACTCGAGAGAGTTCACACCTTCCAATATCTTGGTGTCACACTGAGCTATACAGATCTCGATGTTCTAATGCATGGCTCCATGACTCAAAGAATGGTACCATGGTAAAATCATTCATAGAGATCAAATCTGTATACTCATTCGAAGATTTCTTGGATGTAATTTTCCCTGTTATGGCTAGGAAGCTATATATACAATGGAGGTTTGGTGCACTCCCCCTAGCGTGTTTAACCAGCAAATGGACCCCGACCAGGTCCTCACACTGTCTTGGCTGTGGTATGAATAAAGAGGACGAATGCCACATTCTTTTTTTCTGTCCTCTCTACAGTAGAGCAAGGCAGAATTGGATTGTACCGATTTGTAGGAATCTAGGATTTAGGAAGTGCTCAGATGCACTAAGGGTTTTTAAGACTGAAACTGCAGGACATATTGTATTTGCTCTAGCTAAGTATCTGCATGCCTTCTGGATTAAAAGGAGTTTTATATTATCAAATAGTGCCTAGTAGCCTGGCTAATATTTGCTTATGTAATTCCAGTTATTGCTACAATGATGTATTTTAACAGTGACTTCCATTCCTGCTTTGCATTTGCTTATGTTATCTTAGATGCTGTTCCAATATTGTAATTTTAATGTGTATAGCATTTTATGTGCTCTTTTATGGCTGAAATATTGCCGAAATAAAGATTGAAAAGAAAGATATGTTTATATTTGTAAATGCCTCCTCTTGAGGTTTAATTCCTGGTAATGAGCATTAGGACCAAAACAGAACTTAATGGGAGAGTCCCCCTCCCTGGGATCATTTCGGCCCAGGGGACCCCATCCCCCAGGGCCCAGGCATAGTTCAATGGGGTGGGGGCTATGCAGCCCTCCTCCCCGGGCTGATTCTAACCTCAGGGATCCCATCCCCCCTGCCTCTGCCATGTCTCTCTGGGTCCCCTGGTCTCACCCAATGTGCTATGGGATCACAGGGACAGCCTCATGGGCCCCGCGTCCCAGCCGGCTCCCCGCTTCCTGCAGGAGCCAGCTTTGCTCTTGCATGCAGGGAGCTGCTGGAAATGCAGCTCCCTGCGTGCAAGAGCAATAGTTAAATCTCTTTTCCTGCTTGCATGTGGGAGCACTTTGACAGCTCCCGCTTGCTGGAAGCAGAGTGTTTGCTTTTGCTTGGCGGGAGCTGTCAGATCCTGCCAAGCAAAAGCAAACTGTTATGTCCCGGGGATGGAAACACCAGGACATTGCGAGATGGCCTTGGGGGGTGGCAGTCCCCAGGGTAAAATAATGGCTTCAGGAGGGGGGCTTTGCAGCCTCCCTCCTTTGTTCAGCAGGTGGTAGTCCCTGGGGCTTTTGAAGCTTCATAAGAGGGGTCTGTGAGGCCCCACTCCTTTTTTTAAAGAAAAGACCCATGGAGGTGGTGGACCCTGGGGCCTGGGGGGGTCTGCGAGCACCCCAGCTTATATTAACTAGAGCCCTGGGGATGTGGTGGTCCATGGGGCATAAACTAGCCCTTGGAGGGGGGGGCTGTGCTCCCCACCTCCATTTTTCAATACACATTGGCATGCCCTGGGACCTGGCAAGCTTTGTTTGAAAATAAGCACGCAACATTTTAAAAATAGAAATTATTTTTTATCCTGCCGGCGTTCCCTCTAGGACTACAGGACCAAGGCTAGGGGGTTAGGATATAAGGGTATTTGTTCCCTGCCTCTTCCTTTTTTACGTGTTTGTTTTGGGACTCAGCTGAGTCCCAAGATGTCTGCCAACACTTCCTAGGTGAAGTGTTGGTAGTCAATCAGGGTTCTGCAGATCTCTGCCTGAGCTTGTCATTATTTGTGAAGGTTTGTGATATACAAATTTGGATTTCCTTTAATATCTTGCAAACTGCTGAATGGATTGACACCAAATAACAAAAAGCATGATCTGTGGAACAAAATCTAACTTTTGGCCAAATTTGGTGTAATTCCTTTCAGCAGATCGGGCTGCAGGAGTGTCTGAAGAGTCTATGTGAGTTAACATGGGAAACACACTTTTTTAACCCCCTTTTTATCGATGACCACTTGAAGGATCAAGAAGAGAAATTGCGCCACAGCATAACACAGAGCCAGCATCCATATAAAGCAGAAACGCTAAAGGCAACTACAGCCAGATATGAAAAAACTCTAAAGACAGCTACAGCCAGGCGCAAGAAAGCGCTAAAGACAGACGACCAGATGCAAAGAAATGCTAAAGGCAACGAAAACTAGGTACAGTGCATGTTGAGACTAGTGACAAACATGTACAAGACTCAAAACCATTACTCACCGTCAAAAAAGAAAATGGCACCACACGACATCAGCCTGGGCGCGATTACCCATATGCAAGCACACAGCTGATGCGTCCGAGTGAGCAGCAACCATTATCAGGACAGCCTATGCTCTCAACATCATTAAGTTACAACACAAGTTATGATGCTGCTGTGTTCCTGAAAGCACTACCACCATTCAACATAGCAAAAAAACAGAATAATTGACCCAGATGGACTGCAAGGATTGAAGCATTTGTTGACTTCATAGATGCTCTAGAAGAAGTAGATGACAAAAAGATCTTCAAATACTTTAATAGCCTTGCAGGTAATGGAGTGAAAAAAGTGATAAAGGGAATATCACAAGCTGATGAAGTATACCGTCAAATCAAATAAATGTTGTAATCCAAGTTCAATCCAAAGTCGAATGCTGACGATGAAAGATACATTTTCAACCAGGCAAGACAGTGAGCTGGTGAAATGATGCATGAGTTTGTCGAAAGACATGATACCCTCATCAAGCACTGTAAGTTCAATGAGTTTAATGGCGAAGTCGCCACACATCTCAGTCACCGATGGCTGCCTATCTGATCCTTTCAGACGGCAAATATTGAGAGAGACACTCGGTCTAGAGAAGGTACTCATGGCTGCGAGTGCTGAGTGACGCTCAGATTGACAGGCTGCTGATATGGAAGCTGGAAGAGCCCAGAATGAATTAGCATTGATCATGAGAAGTAAGCACAAACACAAAGTGGAGGCTCAGAAGACGATGCCTCCAAAGGAAAAGAAATTGTGTTTCTGATGTGGATTCTTTTTTCCACATGAAGGTAAATGTCCCGCCACTGGACAGCTATGCGAAGGTTGTGGGAAAGAAAACCACTTCATAACGGTCTGCAAAGCGAAAGAGAAGAGAAAATGGGCGCCAGAAAGTTCCAGAAGCATTTTAGCTATGCCCACAAGGTCAAACTGCAACATCAATTGAGGCAAGTAGAGACTAAGCGAAGTCGATCGTCATAAAATTCATCTTCCAAAGGCTCTTCAATGTCATCATTGAGTGACAGTGAAGAAGATAGATAGATGCGCAATGGAGATGTTGACCACAGAACGACTTGCACATGTAGGATTCGCTGCTTACAAACAAAAACACATGTCAAAGAGAGATTGCCACGTGACGCGACAAAAGTCATTTGGCAGGTGCCCCAAGATCACGCTAAAGATGAATAGCTGCCCTATAACTTTTATTATAGACAGTGGTGCATCGATCAATATCATGCCGGGAGAAAAATATAACAAACTGTCTCTGATACCAGGTCTATTACCATCTAAAATATAGGTGTACAAATGGGCTGCTTCTACGCCATTGCAAAGTCAAGGGTCGTTTGTAGCGATCATGAGGCAAAAGAAAACAACAGTACAAGCTCCAATTAAGGTCCTCGAAGGTACTTTGTTGAATGCATGTCTACTAAGTTTCTACACTGCTGCTGACATGAGACTGATATCTATCAACTACAACCTCAATGCACATTCTAAAATTGTAAGTCAATTCCCATCACTTGTTTAATGGATTAGGGAAACTAAAGACAGTAAAGGTGCAACGTCACATTAATGTGGACATTTGTCCTGTTGCTCAGTGACACCATCAGATTGCTTTTCATTTATAGGAGGCCGTTGAGAAAGAACTAGCAACATTATTAAAGCATAACATCATCGAGGGCTCTACTGGTCCTACGCCATGGGTTTCATCTATTTTGGTAGTGCCAAAAAAGGACAGTGGAGGTGCAGTGCACATTTGTGTAGATAAGTGCCAGGACTAGAAGGCAATCGAGAGATAAAGACATCCAGGTCCACACATAGCGGACATGATTACACATCTGAATGGCACCAAAGTCTTCTCTTGTCTTGATTTGAACAAAGGATACCAGCAATTGGAGCTGGAAGAGAATTGTAGGTACATTACTAATTTGGTGTGTCATCGGCTGCAGAAATCTTTCATGATATCATTCACTGAGTAATTCACCCTATGACATATGCTTTTAAATACAGTGATGATATACTAGTGTTTGGTGCCACACAAAAGAAGCATGACAAAGCTCTCACACAAGTATGCTGATTGCTCTCTGACGTCTCACTTTAAATACTGAAAAGTGTGAGTTTCACAAAACAAAACTCAAATTCATTGGGCATATTTTCTCTGAAAGGGGAATGACTCCTGATCCTGAAAAAGTACAAGCATTGTCATCCCCTTGCAAGATGTAACCATGATGTGATCCTTCTTAGGCATGGCTAGCTACTGCTCCAGATACATTTGTGACTTTGCCACGGTGAGTGCCCCACTTGACAAAGAAGAATATTCCCTTCCAGATCTTCTCTGAATGTGACCGAAGTTTCGAGAAAATCAAATATGCAACTGAAAATGCAACTGAAATGGCTTACTTTGATCCAAAGTTGCATACTAAGATTGTAGTAGAGGAAAGCCTGGTGTGGTTGGGCGCGGTCCTTGCTGAACACAATGGACATCCAAATGATCAGAGACACATTGCGGCCTATGCCAGCAGAAGTCTATCTAAGACTGATACTCTATCCATTGAGCAGATCATTGTGGCTACCAACACAGACAGAGATGCTCACACTCAAGGACATAATTGCAACACAATAATGGAAAAAACATACTCGACTTCTCACAGATGATGTTGAATATCAAAAATGTGCAGGAGGAACTTTCTGTCACTCAAGAAGGTATACTAAGAGGTTTGAGAATCGTCATACCTGCAAGCTTAAAACAACAAGTTATGGAACTGGCACACAAAGGACATTGTGGCATTGTAGCCACCAAGACAGTCCTCAGAGACCGAGTGTGGTTTCCTTTCCTTGACCAAAGAGTCGAGAAGGAACTGAGAGCATTTCACCTGTGTAACTGCTTATCTCCCAAGAAAACACGGCAGCTGCTAAATATCTGTGACCTTCCTAAGCAAGCAGGAGTGAAAATTGCAGTTGATTTCTTTGGACTCGTAAACAATGGCCATCCTCTCATGGTAGTTATTGGTGAATACTCATGTTTTCCCTTAGTGGTAGATATATCTTCAACCATCCATGAAAAAATCATGGAGATGCCATAGGATATTTTCGCAGCGTGGAGTGTTCCCTCCATTCTCAAATCTGACAATGGTCAACCCTTCAATAGCAGAGAGTTTAAAGACTTTCTTAATCGCTTGAATGTCAAGCATCAGAAACGCACAACTCTCTGGTCACAGGCAAATAGTGTTATTGAATGATTTATGGGAATCTTGAAGAAAGTTGTTCAGCACACTTTGCTTGAAGGAATCAATCTCAGGTCAGCCTTATGTCCAGCCCTTCGTGCCTATTGATCAACTCCCCATTCCACAACAGGTGAAAGCCCACCCACCTTGCTGTTTGGGAGAACCAATGGGTTAAAGCTACCACAATGGACTCCGAGCCGAGTAATAGCCACTGATGACATTCGTGTCACGAACACTTCTCACAAAAGCAAGATGAAGACCTATGCAGATAAGCACAGATGCGCTAGGGACATGGTTTTTGAAGAAGAAAACCGGGTCCTGGTCAAACAAAAACAGAAATGCAAGACTGATGCTCCATTTGATGCTGATCCATTGAGAGTCGTGACTAGTAAAGGACAAATGGTAACAGCTCAACATCTCGGCAAGTCCATTAGAAGAGATTCATCACATTTTAAGCATCTGCCTTGATGTTTATTGGCGCCAGGCCTCACGATTGAGACAAGTCCTACTGAGTGCCCAAGTCAAGCATCTGAGTCTACATCTATGATGCCAGATGACAGTAAAAGAGTGAAAAGCTATGGGATAAAACATCTTTTGATGCACCAGTGTGGAAAGTCAAATATAGCTCTATCCGTGATGACATCATGGGAGCAAGATGTGTCATGCAACTTCCATTTTAATAGTCATTTTGGTTCAATGACAGCTGTGTTAAACTCAGCCGCAACAATGACGCCTAAGCTTCCCAAGTGGCTGGTTGATTACAAATCAACCTCTTCTTTATTGTTGAAGCTAACCACATGTGACAGAGTGGGTTCACTGATAAAGTACTGCTACGCACTACTATTGTCATGTTCTCCCTTAATACTCTATATTTTTGTCTGTGCCCTAGCTGTGTGGTGCCTGATATTCTCTGAAAGCAAAAAACAACTAGTCCATATGGGACAAGAGGAAGAAATGTACAGGAAAACATATTTCCTTTTTTCAGCATTCCGTCTACATACAAATTCACTAGCATAATAATACAGGTGGAGTAAATGGTTCAAGCTCCTTAATAAAATAGCATGGGTTCGCAGTGCTAGAGATGTGGGCTACAAGTGACTAAGGGGGGGGGGGGGGGTCACTTTGACTTTAGTGGATGATGGACATCTGCCAAAACGTGGTGACTGCCTCGTCCACCAAACTTTGTTTTCGTTTGCCGCATTTAGGGTGGATGAAGCACCAGGTTTCTGGCGATGTCTCAGCTTCTGCTACAGGGCCATTGATCAGTGTATATCAGAAGGTCATCACTGTTTAGGGCTGTCCTTCCAATGTAATTTTTTTCTGTTCAGGATCACAAAGAAAATCCGGGCGGTCCTGAAGAGGAACAAACACAAATGACTCTCAAGGCATTTAGAAAAACTCAAAGCACATCAAGGCAATTTTTTTGTGGTTTTTCATAAGCGAACCCCTGCTTTAGGAGTTAGCTAGTGAAATACAACAGCAAAAAATTGCTGAGTGGGCAAAAAACAAAAACTCTGAATCCTCCACAAAGTACTCTCACTTCAAAGCAACTGCTGCACCGGTGTCTTCATTGAAAGCTTTAGAGATTAGTCTCTAAAACTATGGAGGATGCCTTCCTCTAGGAGCATGCAGGTCCCAGTCTCCACTGACATAATGGGCTGGCTAGCAGCCCGCTGTTCTTTAAATGGCATGTAAAACTCCAATAAAACTTTATAGTCAAACATACTTTTGCTCTTTGTCTATCTTTCAAACAACTCACCCAGCATTGCCCATATTTTGCATGATTAAAAGCATTGAGTGCAAGCATGTTTTTCAAACCGACATTCAGTTGCATCAGTAATAACTTTTGATTCTTTCTTACCTGTTCTTGAAGTGGACTGTCCGAAAGTTCCAGAGCAGATCCATTCTTTGTTGTTCTTTTAGCTGCAGTGACAGATAATTTATATTTACCTCAATTACTCACTACAGTAGTTACTATATTTTGTGATATTACTAGAGTTTATGCAAAGAACCCACTGATATGCCTCAGTTTGTAAAACATTTGTAGAGTTCATCATAGGCACAGAGAGCCTCTACCCAGGCCAGATTCTTCATGATAGCCACTGAGTATGTAAATGAGTTAAGTTGATAGTCTTTTTATGTAAATGTGTCTTACATGGATGCTTTGAAATTCTGTCATGAATCCGGTCTTTCTGTGTATATGTGGGCCAACTCAATAAAATTAATCAAAACCTGTCTACATTTTAGAGAGAAGTATCTACATTAAAACATACATTTTCCCTAAAGGAGCTATTTTCTAGACACTTCTCTTATGTCCTGGACTAGCACTTCGTCAACTAACAGCAACCACCACCCCACTGTTAAAACCCCTTGGGCTGGGTGTCGATTTAGAACAGTGAAAGGTTGGATATTGACTAAGGATCATGACTAGTGCATGGACTTTTTCTTCCTTGTTCCAGTTTTCTTTCACCTTCTGCCTATTTTGTGTCTCGTGACAAATCACATTTTGGAATGAGAAACAAATGCAATGTTCACTGGACATTTACAGCTTACCACAACAAGAACATTTTCCAGATCTGGCTAAAATTTGATGACGGGGCTTTGAAATCAGGTGCAGGTGTCTTCGGAGAAGAATATTCACGACTTTTTCCTTCAGCTCTGGAGTTAAGGTGTTGTTGGCAATCTGAACATTGGCAGCAGTTTCTTAAGAGGCACAAACAAATAATAACTATGTTACTTTGTAATCAAGAATTCACCCTCTTCTTAAGGCACACAAATAATTGTAAGGTTACATTGTAATCAAGACTTCCTCAATAAAGTGGAAATCAAATGATGACCTACAAACGGCTGCATAAAAGAATAACACCCATATATTTTCAGTAGTAAATAATTATGCTCTTTGGCTTTTGCTCTGTTTTCTCTCACACACACTTAGGCTCTTTCATCTCTCTTTCTTATTCTCTTTCATTCCCTTTTAGAGTTGGTAAAACACTTCAGTATGAAAATACACTGCTCCTGTCTCAATCATAACATAAAGTGACATAACAATTAAAATGGCTGATTTCCTCACCAATGATATAATCAACGGCATCACTCCGATGTCATATATGATATTATCAGTGACAGCTCCAATATTATCGCATCACACTTTCTTCTTTTGTACTTTACTGTTCACCTATAGCTTGGGTACTCAATGGCACCCCTCTCGGGTCAAATCCAGGCAGGTATTTATTTTTACCATTATTACTATACTTGAGATAAATTTGCATACAGTGTCTGAATGAGGAGGAAAATAGATATTGTCTGGATATACTATACGCATTACTTGAGGAAATGAGAAATCTCAGTGAGTTTAAATGTTCAATTGTAACACTAATGTACTCAATAGTTGGTAACCTCACCCACAAGCCCTGGTTTTTCCAATTGTATTCACTGTTCCAGGAGTATGACAAAGACAAAGAAACTGCATTTAAGGAATATATATATATATATATATATATATATATATATATATATATATATATATATATATATATATATACCATACCATTCCACCATATATATACATATATATATATATATATATATATATATATATATATATATATATTACCTACTGGCGGTTGCCAGTAGGTAGTTATAGTTAGGACCTATTTTCCATAGGAAATCCACAACATTCTATTCAAAATAACTTTGGCGCCCGTTGACGAATCTTCGCGAAATGTTCAAAACTTCTGCCCAGCTCCGGTCCGCTCCTATCCTGAAAGTCTTGGGATGAATCGTGTAGCGGGGGCTGAGAAAAAAGGGGGGTCCAAAAACGTGTTTTCCCGATGCAATTTCCCATAGGACCTTTAGCCGCAGCTACAGCCCGAACTGCTGAACGGAATTACACCAAATTTGTCAGAAAGGTAGACCTTGGTTCAGAGTCGTGCCTTTTGCTTAAATGGTATAAATCCGTTCAGTAGTTCCTGAGAAAATCAAAATCAAAATCACATATATATCTGGGCTGAGCCTAATCACACATCTCATCGTGAGATCTGATTGGCTGTCAGTACTTCATCCAAGAAGTGTTGGGAGCCATCTTGGGATCAATATACATGATAGCACCTCATTAAAAAGCATTGCAGTTAATAGAAGGTTTTAAGACTTTAGTTACATTATAAATCATTTGTTGATGGTACCATACTCATTTTAGGAATTGTGGTGTGTTCTAAGGTGATTTTACCATGTGAAAAAGCCTTCTGCTGTAATATCATGAATCATGTTTGAGAGAAAACTATTTTCTCATGCTTTTCCCACAGAGGTTTGGAAGGTGATCTATAAGCTAAACTGAGAACATATTTTCTGTAAATTCACATTATCTTGCTCAGTCATGTGAGAATGAAGTCTGACATTCTCAGTAAAACATGTACATCCAACAAGGGCAGAGACTGTCAGTTGATTCCTTTGTGTTCTACTGCAGCTTCCCAGAGTGTTCTAAAGAACAACTAGAGCGCTAACAGTCCTACTTATGACAAACGTATTGCACACCTGAAGCCATCTTGATTGGAATATTTAAAAAGGAACAAAATGAGGGGGTTCATTTTGCCATAGAAAGTATGATTAGTGCTGAAGAAAGAACAATTAGGGCATTTATTTCATTAAAAAATTCTGACATGCAGACTAAAACATGCACTTTGAATACCAGCAGCAGACTTCCCTGGTGAGCAGTAGTTTTACTACAGTGATCTAATGAGCAACTAGAGAGCTAACATTCAGAATTTATGGCAAATGTGTGACACATCTAAATGCCTTCTTGATGGAACCAAAGTAAACAAGCATTGAAAATGCAATAGGTCTCGCCCTCGTTTAAGTTAAAGCAATTCTGTTTGTAATTAGGTGGCTTTGCTTTTATTAGTGTTTTTCAAACTTTCATGTACATAACATGCATATGTATGCATATATGTATATGTATGCATGCATTTTTATTTGTATTTATATAGATATGCAGTTTATATATATGTTTATATGTATGTATATATATACACATACATATATATAAAAGCATATGCATATATATGCATATATATATGTGCATATGTGTACGTGTAGAGAGAGGTAGAGAGGTAGAGGTGTAGAGGTAGAGAGGTAGAGGTAGAGAGGTAGAGAGAAGAGGATGAGTAATAGAGAGTAGAGAGTGAGTAGTAGAGAGTAGTACAGAGTAGTAGAGAGAGTAGCAGAGAGTGAGTAGTAGAGAGTAGTAGAGTGAGTAGTAGAGAGTAGTAGAGAGTGAGAAGTAGAGAGTAGTAGAGAGTGGGTAATAGAGCGTGAGTAGTAGAGAGTAGTAGAGAGTGAGTAGTAGAGTGAGTAATAGGGAGTAGTAGAGAGTGAGTAGTAGAGTGAGTAGTAGAGTGTAGTAGAGAGCGAGTAGTAGAGAGCAAGTAGTAGAGAGTGTGTAGTAGAGAGTGAGTAGTAGAGAGTAGTAGAGAGTGAGTAGTAGAGAGTAGTAGAGTGAGTATAAGAGGGTAGTAGAGAGTGAGTAGTAGAGTGAGTAGTAGAGAGTAGTAGCGAGCGAGTAGTAGAGAGCAAGTAGTAAAGAGTGTTTAGTTGAGAGTGAGTAGTAGAGAGTAGTAGAGAGTGAGTAACATAGAGAGTAGTAGAGAGTGAGAAGTAGAGCAAGTAGTAGAGAGTGAGTAGTAGAGAGTAGTAGAGAGTGGGTAATAAAGCGTGAGTAGTAGAGAGTAGTAGAGAGTAGTAGAGAGTGAGTAGTCGAGTGAGTAATAGGGAGTAGTAGAGAGGGAGTAGTAGAGAGTGAGTAGTAGAGCGAGTAGTAGAGAGTAGTAGAGAGCGTTTAGTAGAGAGCAAGTAGTAGAGAGTGTGTAGTAGAGAGTGAGTAGTAGAGAGTAGTAGAGAATGAGTAGTAGAGTGAGTAGTAGAGAGAGGTAGAGAGCGAGTAGTAGAGAGTGAGTAGTAGAGAGTAGTAGAGTGAGTAGTAGAGAGTGAGTAGTAGATAGAGAGTAGTAGAGAATGAGTAGTAGAGTAGTAGAGAGTGAGTGGTAGAGAGTAGTAGAGGGTGAGTAGTAGAGAGAGTAGTAGAGAGTAGTAGAGAGTAGTAGAGAGTGAGTAGTAGAGAGTGAGTAGAGAGAGAGTAGTAGAGAGTAGTAGAGAGTGAGTAGTAGAGTGAGTAGTAGAAAGTAGTAGAGAGAGAGTAGTAGAGAGTGAGTAGTAGAGAGTGAGTAGTAGAGAGTAATAGAGAGTGAGAAGTAGAGAGTAGTAGAGAGTGAGTAGTAGAGAGTAGTAGAGTGAGTATTAGAGAGTAGTAGAGAGTGAGTAGTAGAGAACAAGTAGTAGAGAGTTTTTAGTAGAGAGTGAGTAGTAGAGAGTAACAGAGAGGGTAGTAGAGAGTGAGAAGTTGTAACGCCCTGAACGTCTCAGGATCGTTTAACAGACACGACAATGAGGACGCAACCACTTGTGAAGGGTTAGTTCTTTTAATGAAGGCAAATAAAATACAAAGAACAAACAAAAGTTATAGTCACTGGAATCCTCCAGGCTAAGTACGTTACCAGCCCACAGCACGGATGGTCCTAACCGTCCTCTGCATATACGCCGATCCCGGCGTATGCCAACAGAGGGCAGAAATGAAATGGCCGACAATGCCAATCGGTAGGCTGTGAGGGGCACGAAGAGTGTTGGGGAGAATCGAGGAGTCAGGGAAACACCCAGCCGGGGTCTCTACCTGAAGGGAGCAGCCGCTCAACCTCTTCCTCAGACTGCACCGGGACGCGGAGTCACCTCCTGGTGATGCGTCACCGATACCCCAATCACAAGCAAGAAGACTGAACCGAGAGCAGCCGCTCGATCGATCCTGTGGACTTCCGAGTCTGTAACGCGGCAAACACCTCCTGGTGTGCGTTACAGCTGGCAGTCCCTGTGTCTCTGGTCGGGCTGGGAGTTACGACTCCAACCAGCAAAAGCGCCACTGCGCTTGGACTCAGCCGAGTCAAAAAGCGAAGCTCAATGGTTGACCGGTAGAGCTTCCGGGTCCTTCACAGGTGACGATGGGGCAAGACACGGCCCAGGGAGTAACGACTCGACCTACCTCCGTTCTTGCCTTACTGGAGCACCACTCCGGAACACTGCTCTTCACGAAGCAGGTACGTCGGTGTAAACACAATATCCGACAGCCTTGTACCTCCCGGTTCCTCCCTTTATAGGGCGTGTTTTCCTTGAGTTATGTAACAGCTCTCCTGTTTACATAAGGGCGTGTTTCCCTTGAGTTATGTAACAGCTCTCCTGTTTACATAAGGGCGTGTTTCCCTTGAGTTATGTAACAGCTCTCCTGTTTACATAAGGGCGTGTTTCCCTTGTATGACAGGAATTCTTGACAGTACATCCTCCCTCTCAGCGGCTCCCCACGGGTCCAGCGCTGGCAGGAAAACGCCGATGGAACAAGGAGACCAAGCGCGGAGCATGAACCCCTTCAGCCGGTTCCCATGAATGCTCCTCCGGGCCATAGCCTTTCCACGCAACCAGGTACCACAGCTTCCCCCTGCGCCATTTGGACGCCCGTATGCCCGACACTTCATACTCCACCTCCGACTCCACGCATACCGGCCTAGGTGTCCCAGACGGCTTGGAGGGTGCTGGTTTGAGCAATGATACATGAAAGACAGGGTGTATCCGCAATGACTGGGGCAAGCACACCTTCACGTTCACGGGACCCATACACTTGGTAATTCGATAGGGGCCCATGTACTTGGGATGGAACACACTGTTCTTTCGAAACCTCATGTTTCTTGTGGATATCCAGACGTAGTCTCCAGTGCGGTACAGTGGCCCGGGCCTTCTCTTCCTATCTGCCGCAGCCTTGTATCTTCTCTTGGCCTCTATTAGGACAGCCCTTGAGCGCATCAACGTGTCTTTTATGTGTGCCACCCTGTCCGCTGTGGCGGGAATCCTGTCCTCTCTGAACGGATGTAGAAATGGCAAGAACCTGGGATGTTGGCCATAGTTGCTATAGAACGGAGATGACTGTGTGGAGCTGTGAGTGGCGTTGTTATAGGCTATCTCTGCAACCCATAGCAAGTCGACCCATTCTTCCCTGCCCTGGTCCACAAAACATCGCAGATACTGTTTGAGCGTTTGGTTCAGGCGCTCGGTTTGGCCGTCCGTTTGAGGGTGGTAGCTGGTGGACAGGGCGGTCTTAACATGCAGCGCAGTGCACCAAGTCTTCCAGAATTGCGCAGTAAACTGCGACCCCCGGTCCGACACGATCACCCCAGGTAATCCATGCAGTCGTACCACATTCTTTAGGAGTAGTGACGCCAATTCCCCGGCCGTAGGGACTCTCTTGCAGGGGATGAAGTGCCCCATTTTCGTCAAGTAATCCACCACCACCAGTATTGCCGTCATCCCCTGGTCTACCGGTAGGCCCACCACGAAGTCCAGTGATATGCTATCCCATGGTCTATCCGGGGTCGGAAGTGGATGTAAGAGCCCTTGGGTTCGGCCATGGTCGGCCTTCATGGTAGCACACGTAGGACACTCCTGTCCCCACCTCCTGACATCCACTCTCATGGTTGGCCACCAGAAATGCCGTCCCATGCTAGCCACCGTTTTTTCAAAGCCCAAATGACCTGCGCATGGAGAGTCATGGCACCAGATGAATGCTTGTTTCCTTAGCCTAGGCGTGGGTATCAATAGGCACCTGCCCTTCAGGGGTATCCCGTCCTTCAGCTGCCATTCTCTGTGACTGAGGAGCCACCTCCGCCATGCGAATGACCTGATCCCTCTCTTTATTCCCCTCAGGAAAGTATCCGGTTGGATAACCCCCAATACCATCCTCGGGGAAATGATGGAACGCTCGGTTGCAGGCAATGGTTCCTTAACTGCAGATTGACGGGACAGGGCGTCCGCCTTCCGGTTTTCCGTCCCCGGCCGATATGTGATGCGGAAGTTGAACCCCGCAAAGAAGATCATCCACCGCAGCTGCCTGGGAGAAAGGTGTCTAGTGGCCGTCATGAACTGTAGGTTCCGATGGTCCGTGTACACCGATACCACATGTCTTGCCCCCATCAACCAATGCCTCCATTCGGTGAAGGCGTCTTTGATTGCGAGAAGCTCCTTCTCCGCAATATGGTAGTTGCGTTCGGCGTCGTTGAGTTTGCGGGACATGTACGCAACGGGATGAAGCACCCCTGTGTCGTGGTTGCGTTGGGACAAGATAGCCCCCAGCGCCACATCCGACGCGTCCGCTTCCACCACGTAGGGGAGATCCGGATCGGGGTGAGCCAACACCGGCGCCTTACCAAAGGCGCTTTTCAGGGCCTCAAAGGCTTTGTTCGCTTCAGGGGACCAGACAAACTCCTTGGACTTCCTCAGTAGCTGTGTGATTGGGGCCACCACTCCTGAAAATCCATCTATAAACCGCCTGTAAAAGTTGGCGAAGCCAATGAAACTTTGGACGTCCTTCACGCTTTGGGGCACCGGACATTCTTTCACCGCCTTGATCTTTCGTTCTGCCATCTCCTGTCCCTCTGGACTCAGCATCACTCCGAGGAATTCCACGGATGTGACGTGGAAGTCACACTTGCTGAGTTTACAAAACAGCATGTTTTCCCTCAGCTTTTGGAGCACAGCTTTGACGTGGTGTACGTGCTCCTCCACACTGGACGAATAGATGAGGATGTCGTCGATATATACGACCACGTAGATATCCAACTCCTCTCTGAATACCTCATTCAAAAAGTACTGAAAGGCTGCCGGGGCGTTGCACAGACCGAACGGCATGACGAGGTACTCAAAAAGGCCGAACCTGGTCTTAAAGGCGGTCTTCCACTCGTCTCCGTCCCTCATGCGCACCAGATGGTATGCCCCTTTCAAATCCAACTTGGTGTAGATACGAGCTTTCTTGACCTGTTCCAGAAGTACACTGATGAGAGGCAAGGGGTACCGATTTTTTATGGTTATCGCATTCAATGCCCTAAAGTCCACACAGGCTCTCAGCTCCCCATTAGCCTTCGGGATGAAGAAGAGTGGCGAGGCGGCCGGAGACTTGGACGGGCGGATGAATCCTAGCTTGAGGAGTTTATCCAGGTACCCCCGGAGATGCACGTTTTCAGGCTCCGTCAGGGCATACAGCCTGCCGCTGGGAACGCTGGCCCCTGGCACCAGGTCGATCTGGCAGTCAAACTGTCTATGTGGTGGTAGCACTTCCGCCTTCACCTCATCAAATACATCCTCAAAACTGTGATAAGCCTGGGGGAGAGCCACATCTTTTTCTGCCGCTGTAGCCACCGTCTGACTCCCGCTCTCATCTGCGTCAAGGGATTCCGTTCTTATTCCACAATGCAGGATGCAATACGGTGACGTCATTTCGATGCGATGTGTTGGCCAATCCACAAAGGGGTTGTGTTTCTGTAGCCACGGCAATCCCAATATGACGCCATATTGGGGCGCTCGGATGATGTTAAAATCGATTTGTTCCAAATGGTTCCTCCCATATCTCATCGGAAGGACCCCCGTGTGCTGTCCGATGGGCCCCGTCACCAATCGCCTTCCGTCTACCGCATAGACGTCTTCGGGTACTGCTTTGGGAAGAAGCACTAGCCCTAGCCTGCATGCCTCGTTGTGGTCCATAAACATGCCAGTGGCCCCTGAATCCACCATGGCCACAACGGGTATCCACTGGTCATGCACTCCCACGTGCACCGTGATAAACAGGTGTCGTTGTCCCTTAGTGACCGAGTTGGAAAGTGAAGGGATGGATGAGTGACTCCGAGATGCCCCTTCTCTGGTCTTGGAGTCCTCTAGTTTTCCGCCGGTATGTCCACCACGGCTGTTACCGACCGGTTGGCCCGATAACGTGACGTCTTCGGTTTGGCAGGGCATTCACGTACGTAGTGGCCTTTTTTGCCACAATATAGGCACAATCCTTGTTTACGGCGTGACTCTTTCTCCGTGGCTGTGAGGCTCGCTCGTATTGCGCTGATGTCCATGGGTTCTCCCTTGGATGCGGTGGAAGTTTCAGGACTTCCCACCGTCACATAGGATGGAAGGGATTTTCCTTTTCTCCCATGATCCCCCATTCTTTCACTTAGCCTATGTTCCAGCCGTAATACCAGGTTGATAAGGCCCTCACATGTCTTGGGTTGAGGGTCAATATGAGCCACGGCGTCCTTGAGCTCATCGCACAGCCCTTGATGGAGGAGCGCCGTCTGTTTAGCAACAGGCCACTTGGTTTCCGCAACCAGCCTTCGGAACGCGTTGAGATACTGCACCAGGTCGTTGGATCCCTGTCTCAACTCAAGCATTTCACGGTCCGCCGTGTACGAGTCAGCCCTTCTGTCGAATACCTTCAGGAATTCCTCGCGAAAAGCACCCCAATCACATAAGAGGGGGTCGTCCCTGCTCACCAGAGGTACGGCCCATTGTGCCGCGTTTCCAGCCAAATAGGATATAAGGAAAGCCACACGAGCCTGACTCGTGGGGAACGCCTTTGGTTTGCACGATAAATGTAGCGCCACTTGTGTGAGGAATACCTTCACTGTGTTAGGATCCCCACTGTACCTCTCTGGTGTTGCCAAGGGGATGGCTACCGGCATTTCCACTACTACCGCAGGGGTCTGGTTCGTGAGGGAGGTGCTGGGCGTGAGCGGGTCCATTTGGATAGCATCCAGTCTGGCTTTTACATCGGCTGTTTCTTGCCTAGAGGCAGCCACTTCAACTTGCATGGCCGCTAAAGCAGCCAGCACATCATCAAGTGTTGCCATGTCTGTTATCGACCGGGAGACAGTTAGTGTTATTAAGGTCGGATATTTTGTAACGCCCTGAACGTCTCAGGATCGTTTAACAGACACGACAATGAGGACGCAACCACTTGTGAAGGGTTAGTTCTTTTAATGAAGGCAAATAAAATACAAAGAACAAACAAAAGTTATAGTCACTGGAATCCTCCAGGCTAAGTACGTTACCAGCCCACAGCACGGATGGTCCTAACCGTCCTCTGCATATACGCCGATCCCGGCGTATGCCAACAGAGGGCAGAAATGAAATGGCCGACAATGCCAATCGGTAGGCTGTGAGGGGCACGAAGAGTGTTGGGGAGAATCGAGGAGTCAGGGAAACACCCAGCCGGGGTCTCTACCTGAAGGGAGCAGCCGCTCAACCTCTTCCTCAGACTGCACCGGGACGCGGAGTCACCTCCTGGTGATGCGTCACCGATACCCCAATCACAAGCAAGAAGACTGAACCGAGAGCAGCCGCTCGATCGATCCTGTGGACTTCCGAGTCTGTAACGCGGCAAACACCTCCTGGTGTGCGTTACAGCTGGCAGTCCCTGTGTCTCTGGACGGGCTGGGAGTTACGACTCCAACCAGCAAAAGCGCCACTGCGCTTGGACTCAGCCGAGTCAAAAAGCGAAGCTCAATGGTTGACCGGTAGAGCTTCCGGGTCCTTCACAGGTGACGATGGGGCAAGACACGGCCCAGGGAGTAACGACTCGACCTACCTCCGTTCTTGCCTTACTGGAGCACCACTCCGGAACACTGCTCTTCACGAAGCAGGTACGTCGGTGTAAACACAATATCCGACAGCCTTGTACCTCCCGGTTCCTCCCTTTATAGGGCGTGTTTTCCTTGAGTTATGTAACAGCTCTCCTGTTTACATAAGGGCGTGTTTCCCTTGAGTTATGTAACAGCTCTCCTGTTTACATAAGGGCGTGTTTCCCTTGAGTTATGTAACAGCTCTCCTGTTTACATAAGGGCGTGTTTCCCTTGTATGACAGGAATTCTTGACAGAAGTAGAGCGAGTAGTAGAGAGTGAGTAGTAGAGTGAGTAGTTGAGAGCGAGTAGTAGAGAGTGAGTAGTGGAGAGTGAGCAGTAGAGAGTAGTAGAGAGCGAGTAGTAGAGAGTGAGTAGTAGAGAGTGAGTAGTAGAGAGAGAGTGTTAGACCTGTCAGCCCTAGGGTGGTCTTACCCCGTTTTTTTGTTGCCCTTTTCGCCTCATTTTTGCCACCATCTTTTTGTTGGACCTAGGCCTCTGGGCGCCTTACCACTGCCAAACAGTGCTGAGGTGCAGTGCTAATAACATGGCTGCCACAGGCCCCTGCTACTGCGGAGTGGCCATTGCATACACGCACTAGTAGTTAGGAGCAGGCTGGGACATCTTGATACTGTATCCTTGCTGTCCCGCCTTTTTGTCCCATAGACAGGTATGTGGAAGCTCCTGGAACCTTCCAGCCCAGGGAGGAATTATGCTTTGCCACCTTTACAGGAGGGTCACCTGGCCTAGGGGTATAAGAGGAAAGGAGGGAAACCTAACCAGTTAGTTGGGGCACCACTGGACCTGGGGGAACCTCTGCCGGAGTATAGGCGGTTGGGCCTAGTGGAGGAACCTACTCTACTGGGACTGACTGAGCTTAGGCCCTGCTGTACCCAAGTTAGATGAGGGACTCTGCCAGCCTGCTGATCTTGCCCAGTGAGGGGGGACCCAGGGGACCAACTACAGTGTGCTGCAGGGAGCCATCCTGCCCTTTCATGCCTGCCAACTCAACCCCTACTCTCCCCCCAAGAACCTGCAACTGAGACCTGCCATCCACTCCCCCCAAGATACGCGCTGGGCCAACAAGGCGCTGAGGGTAGAAGCGCTGACCGCCTACTACCTATGTCTCACCAACTGGCACTGGGGACCCCTTGAGTGTTACCCCTGCTGACGACATCCCCAGGTAAAGCGCTGTGTCCCTCGACGCGCTAGACTGCAGAAGCTTGCTCCCACTTGCCAGCGCAGTGCTATCCTAGTGCTGTATTAAGAGAACCTGCCCCCCTGAGAAGCGCTGTGACCCCCCTCAGGCTGAAGGTAATGCAGGCAGAGTCTTAAGCAGGTTGGGCAGCCCCCTCCCTCGACAGTGGTCGCTTGTAACAGTTGTAAAGGGGCCTGGTTACAGCCCCAGCTTCCCCCGCACTCACCAGTCAATCTTACAGGCCTGTAGGCAGTCCCGTAGCGCGGTGCCCGGTGCGCTCGTGCTGTGTCCTCTGCATTGGGACGCGGTGTGGAGAAGGCCCGGGCTCACCGCCGCTGCGCCGGGCACCTGGGGCTGCACTCACTGCCGCGGCCCTAGCGCCGCTTGAGGAGGGTATCACCGATCCCGGCACCCCTGGGAACGAGGACGAGCTCACCCGTCACCGCTGCGGCCCCCGAAGCCTGGGGAGGGCCACGCGGTACTGCAGAAGGTCGCACTAGTCCCGGGCTGCGCGGGCGCACGTTGCCGGGCAACCAGGACGCAGGCCGCGTCATCGGCCGCCCCCAGTAAGCTGCAACCTGATTGGCTCCTGGGCAGAGAAGGAAGCCCGGAGCCCTCCGGGAAACGGCGCGGCGGAGCCGGTGTCCCGAGGAGGACTCCGCCGGCCTGAGAAGTGCTCTGCCCCCCCCTAGGTGAGGCCCCGAGTGAGGAGAAGAGCGGGCCACCTGGGGTTAGGGGTGCAAGGTGCTCGCTAGCGATGGTGCACTACGGAACTGCCTACAGGCCTGTAAGATTGACTGGTGAGTGCGGGGGAAGCTGGGGCTGTAACCACGCCCCTTTACAACTGTTACAAGCGACCACTGTCGAGGGAGGGGGCTGCCCAACCTGCTTAAGACTCTGCCTGCATTACCTTCAGCCTGAGGGGGGTTTAGGGTGCTTGACAACTGCCCATAGTATGATCCCCCCTGCGCAAGGACTGCTGCAAAAGCTGATCCCCTCAGCCCAAAGTGTTACCCTTATTGAAGGTGCGCCACAGTGATATCGCCTGCATTGATGTCATGTAAGGACTATTGCATTGATTAGCCCCTACCAAGGAAATGTTTTGATCTGGTATTCATGCCCTGATGCCCTTGGTTTAATTTACGCTTGTTTTACCTGAATGAATTTAATGTTGCCCTGAGATTACCTGCTCTATTTACTCGATTGATTTTATTGTTGCCCTGAGATTAACTGCTCTATTTACGGGAATGAATTCAATGTTGCCATGAGATTATCTGTGCTGTTGACCTGGTTCTCTCCCTCTAAAGCAGCTCTGCTGACCTGGTTTCTCTGGCTCTACAGCAGGTCTGCTGACCTGGTTCTCTGGCTCTAGAGCAGCTCGGCTGACCTAGTTCTTAGTGTAACGTCCTGGCTTTCTCGGGGTTGGGACAAACAGACGACGGACCAGAGAAATGGAGGTTAAGGATGATTTAATAAACAGATAAACAACTACAGACAACAAAGAATACCGGTACTGGAATCACCAGTTAAAGTACGATACCCATTCACAGCTCTTCTAACCGTCCTCCGCATGCACACCGGACCCGGTATGCTCCAACGGAGGGCACAGTGCTAAGCAGTGGCCGACAATGCCACTCGACCGCTGTGAAGGGTAGTTCCAAGGTTGTGGAATCTACGGGGGGCACGTGGGAGTCACCCGGCCGGGCTCTCTACCACCTGGGAACAGCCGCTCTACCAGTATCCCCCAGAGTACTGCCACAACACAAAGACGCTGGAAACACTTCCTAGTGTGTGTCTCTTGTAGCCGGGTTTAAGTGATGATACCCAAGGTGGTGCAGAGAATGGATGGGAGCAGCCGCTCTACCTATCCCAGTTCTCCTACGAGTGTCGATGGCTAAGACGCGGAAACACCTCCTGGATAGCGTCTTAGCTCTAGGCGTGTGTTTACCCAAGTAACGAGGGTGGGGAGCTTCGGCTCGCACCCACCTCGTTTTCTCCAATTGTCAGGCCGTTGGGAGCTTCGGCTCTACCAACGGTACTTGTGCCCAATGACATTGAATACGGCTCTCAGAACGGGACAGGACACGGGCAGGAAGCACACGCAGCACCTCTCCTCCGCTCCTTAGAATGTTCCTTCCGCCGCTCAACTCTCCAACGGGTCCGTGTACCTCAACCAGGTACTCCGGCAAAGATCAGAATATCCGACGCCGAGTCCCAGTGATCTTCTCCTTAAGTAGTACTCTCGGCGTTGTATAACCATGACTCTTGAGTTGCATAACACGAAAACTAGGCGTTACCCTTGGTGTTAGGTAACCAGAACTCTTGAGTTGCATAAGGCACTGTTGCCGGAGGGCATTCTGGGAGTTGTAGTCCGCTCTCCTCCAAGCGCACCAGGTTCACGGAAGTGGCATTGTGGAAGGGAATCCATGTGCGGGAGGGGATTCCTGACACTTAGGCTACAGAGCAGCTCTGCTCATCTGGTTCTCTGGCTCTACAACAGCTCTGCTGACCTGGTTCTCTGGCTCTAAAGCAGCTCTGCTGACCCGGTTCTATGGCTCTAAAGCAGTTCTGCTGACATGGTTCTCTGGCTCTAGAGCAGCTCTGCTGACCTGGTTCTCTCCCTCTAGAGCAGCTCTGCTGACCTGGTTTCTCTGGCTCGACAGCAGCTCTGCTGAACTGGTTCGTTGGCTCTAGAACAGCTCTGTTGACCTGGTTCTTAGGCTCTAGAGCAGCTCTGCTGACCTGGTTCTCTGGCTCTAAAGCAGCTCTGCTGACCTGGTTCTCTGGCTCTACAAAAGCTCTGTTGACCTGGTTCTGTGGCTCTAGAGCAGCTCTGCTGACCTGGTCGCTTGGCTCTAAAGCAGCTCTGCTGACCTGGTTCTCTCCCTCTAAAGCAGCTCTGCTGACCTGGTTCTCTGGCTCTAAAGCAGCTCTGCTGACCTGGTTCTCTCCCTCTAAATCAGCTCTGCTGACCTGGTTTTCTGCCTCTAGAGCAGCTCTGCTGACCTGGTTCTAAGGCTCTAAAGTGGCTCTGCTGCCCCTCGCTCCTGGACACGCCCACTGACGCTCGGCCACGCCCCCTCCCACTTACCTTAAGTGATGTGCTGCCAACGACCGCGCAGCGGGCGCGCCGCTGGCGCGCCAAAGGCAAGCCCGTCTGCGCCCATCCGCGACCATACGGGACCCGGGGCCATAAACCCTGGTCTCCATACCACCCAGCTAAGGACCTATAGTCCAGCAAACATCCACAGCATTAGAACCGCAGCTGTGGCACGCTGCACCCACAGATTCCCACCAGATAAACTTCCTCCCCGCTGCCCGGCCTGTAAACATCCCCTCAACACCAAAATCCCGGCAGACACAATCCAGAAATATTGTATGTACCTGTTGAATTGTAGGTCCCTTCCGAAACACAGCACGGAAATTGCCCTGCTGTCAGAATAACGGAAACCGGACGCCATCTTCCTGACGGAGACATGGCTCACCCCCCACTCTGAGCCGTACCTAGTCACAGCTTTACCCCCTGGCTATCAAATCCATAGGCCAGACCGGTCGGAAGGGAGAGGAGGAGGCCTGGCTATCATACTAAAGGGTCAATATCGTTGTCGTACTACCTCTGAAGCAATCCCCGAGTGTGGTCCCACGGTCCTGAAAAAGTGTTGCTCGATTTTGAGCACTTACGACACGAAACATGTTGACCTCTGTCAACTATAGGCTACCCTGATACCTAGAATCACATGAGTAGCCTCCCTGGTTTTATCTAGTCCCAGCCCTACATAACCTAATTAAAATCATTTAGGGGCCAGGGTCTATTTTAGCTCTTTCGAGTCCCCACATAATTTAGGAGTCACTGCCCTCCACAATTTCACACATGGTCTTCACATAATGGCGTTCTCAGATCAGAAGATCTCCGCTAAAGATGCCACCAGGCCCGTTGGACATTGCAGCGCCGGTCCGACGAGGAGCGCCCAATGATGAAGCATGACACCCTAACAGGTGTGTGAGGGCAACAAGATCTGAAATTTAAATTTCCCTCCCAGATTAGATTTAACAGATGGCCAATAACAATCCCTACTAACTTGGCTATCAAGAGGAACTGTTCTCACCTGTTTTTCCTTCTCTGGCTCTACAGCAGCTCTGCTGACCTGGTTCTATGCACTCATGATGCATGCACCCGACTTCGTGAAAATATATTTAAAAATAATATACGTTTATTATAAGTACAAATATATTATTTTTATAAATATCTTCGATAATCTCTTGCCCTAATATGTATATTAAAGACACATACATATCATTTTGGAACATACATTTTCTTTGCGAGATTCGCGCACCCAGCATGCCCCAGCACGTATATGACATCACACGGGACCCGCCACTGCGCAAGCATCTCGTACCGTAATGCGCATGTGTTGCGAATGCGTGGGAGCAGGAGTCGCGGACTGGTCGCATACCAATCACGCACATCACGTAATATTAAATGTACATGATGTAACTGAAAAACACGCAGCCGTGGCACACCGTACGCGGATCCTTCACAACTTTTCTAAAATGGCGGCTAGAATCCGCACACCCACCGTGATGTGTTCGCTTTGAGTGCGCGACTCCGAATTATTCTTATTTTCTTAAAGAAAATAATATAAATATATTAAAATAAAAAATGAAAACAAAAAAATTAATCAATATTTCAGTTAGAATCTTTTTAAAAAAAGTTTTTGCCCACTTTCAGAAAATTATATAATGTTATTTAATGAATAAAATATTTATAAATAAACAGTTAAAAAACTGTAGAAAATCAGTACAAAAAAATAGGTATAACTACTATCACACTTAGAAATTAGCATTTAAAAAACCTTTGAAATTCACTGAAAAACAACCATAGGTTTCAGAGACGTTATAGTTAGAAATTAGCATTTAAAAAAGCTTTGAAATTCACTGAAAAAACCATAGGTTTCAGAGACGTTATAGTTAGAAATTAGCATTTAAAAACACCTTAGAAGAGGAGGAGCCTAGCGCGCAACTAAGATGGCCGCGTAGGTGCGAGGCTCCCGAGGACCTCCGCGACCTCCTACGAATATCCTGACATTATCCTGCCCTGGATGAGGGGACTAGGTTGGTGAACCTGAGCTGAGGTGGCACCCGTTTCCCGCTTCCGAATCGGACCTCGGACACCGGAGTGAGCACCGATTGAAGTATGCGGCCTTCCCCTCACCGGACCCCGGATTTGCGCAGTGGGGTGATCCAGGGACAAAGTGAACAACAGCGGCAGGCAGGGCCTGGCGACTCGCGTGCCCCGCACTTTCACTTTCACTTTCGCACCACCTTATTGTCTCTGCCAGGTTGGGTCGCGGAGCCCTTGGTGTTGGTGTGGTGTGGCCTTGCTGGGAGACCCTGCCTGCCTGCCGGCTGTGTCCACCCCGCTGCCCCGAGGGGGCCCCCCCCGGAGCCTGTGTCTGCTTTCCTGCCCTACACGGCGTGGCTGGTGCGACTGGGAGACTGGCGGCCATGGCCACGAAACAAGATGGAGACCGGGTTAAGACCAAATCGACCCGGCGCGGTGCCGTCCATCAGGCCAACAGTATGGACCGCTACACCCTCCAGAAGGGATCGCCCGATGGACCTCGCAAGCCCCCTGAGAGTCCTCCTGATGCCCCAGACCTGCCCGTAGATTTGACTCTGCGAGATGTTATGGGCGCCATTGCCGAGATGAAGGCCTCGGTGGGCCAGCGGTTTGATACACTGGCGCAGAAGATTGACTCGGTCCTTGTGGATGTTGGCCTGGTGAGGGCCGATCTTTCCAAAACCAATGACCGAGTAGATTCTTTGGCCCACACCGCATCGGGCCTAACGACAGATGTGGCGGCCTTGCAAACGGAGGTGCGCCGGCTTAGTCGGGCGACGGCGCTAATGGATCGGCGCCTGGAGGACTCCGAGAGTCGGGCACGGAGGAACAACATCCGCATTATCGGGGTGCCCGAGGGACGCGAGGAGGCGGCGGCGGATCTTTTTGTGAAGGACCTGATTGCTACCCATCTCCAGCCACGGGGGCTGAGCAAGTTCTTCGCTGTGGAGAGGGCTCACAGGGTTCCCGGGGGTTGGCCTAATGTCGGAGCCCCTCCGAGACCTCTCATCGCCCGGATTTTCAATTTTCGGGATAGAGACGCTATCCTGCAAACCTCAAGACTGCATGGACCGGTCAAGCTAGACAATATGGAGGTTAATTTATATCCTGATTTCACTCCAGCGGTCCAGAAGCAGAGACTGAGCTTCCTAGGTGTCAAACGCCGTCTTCGGGACCTAAACCTCAAGTATGCCATGCTTTTCCCGGCCAAGTTGCGTGTGGAGGTGGATGGTCGCACGCATTTCTTTGATCGTCCCGAGGCAGCCGGGGACTGGCTGGATACTCTGCCCGGAGATCGTGATCGGGGGGGCGGGGGGGGTCGGCGGGGGGCGACGGCACGCTGGATCAGGACTGAGGGTCTCATAATGGGCCTCACTCTGGACGAAAATGATGCCACTTTTAATTCTGCGTCAGTTTTTTGTAAGTTCCCCTCCTATGGAGGTTGTGTTGGGTCTCTTGGGGGTTCTCCCTCCTCCTCTAGGGGGCTTAGTTAGTCTAACTATATATGGGGCGACAGGTACACTGCACGTTGGGGGGGCTGTTTGGGCTCATGCAGGGGTGCAGGGAGGAGGGAGTTCTGTTGGGGTGGGTGGGTTGGGATGGGGTGTTGTTCGCTCTTACCACAAGGCAAACGTATTATTGTGTTGGTTTTAAAGTGCTCTCCGGGGTACGAATGATGGCTCTTGTATATGATGGGGGGTAGGGAACTAACTTTGTTATCCTGGAATGTGAATGGACTGGGGGACAGGATCAAACGGGGTGTGGTCCTGCAATTTTTGAAGCGAATCTCGCCTGATGTAGTCTTTCTGCAGGAGACACACCTCATTGGTAACTCCTTCTGCGCCATGAATCGGCGTGGATATCGCCTAGTGGCTCACTCGGGCTTTACGTCCGGCTCACGGGGTGTGGGCATCATGGTGAAGAACTCGCTCCCGTTGGAGATTGATGAGGTGCTCCATGATGATAGGGGACGCTATACGGTCTTGGTGGGAAGACTGGAGGGCAAAGTGGTTGTCTTTGTGTCAATATACATCCCGCCGGGGCTGCAGTCGACCACCTTTGCGGACCTTGGGCGCCTTCTCCTTGGCCTTCCGGGGGGGCTTTTGGTTGTGGGGGGGGATTTCAATGCGGTGGTATCTGGATCTTTGGATCGTCACCCCCCTAGGGACCTCCCCCGGGCACAGGCGTGGCTCCCCGGCCTCTTAGATACATTTGGATTAGTGGACTGCTGGCGTTTAAAACACCCCGCGCAGTTACAGTATACTTTCCACTCGGGAGCCCATGGTAGTCTCTTGCGACTAGACTATGTCCTTGTCCCGGCGGCCTATGTTGGGAGTGTGGGAGAGGTACGCCATTTGCCACGGGGTATTTCGGACCACTCCCCGCTCCTACTGCACTTTGATGTCTTTCCGAGAGGTGAGGGTAGGGTGGTCCCAATCAATCCTTGGTACCTGCGCGACCCCTCCATTCGAGCTGCATTGATTAAATCCCTTCAGCGATATTTTGATGAAAATGTGGGGTCTGTGCCTTCGGCCATACCGCTATGGGAGGCCTTCAAGACAGTACTCCGAGGAGAGGCCCTATCCCTCATTTCCCATGCCCGGAGGCGCGAGCGGGAGGAGGTGACCCGGATGGAGGCTGAAATAGCCGAGTTGGAGGGGAATCTAGAAGGTGGGGTGACGGATGCTGCATTACATGTCCTCCAACTCAAGCAGGCGGCCTACAGGGCCCTCGTCACGGAGGCGGCCAGGGGCCTCAGTAGAGAGCAACAGGGGCGTTTGTATGATGTGGGTGATAAGGCTGGTAAGCTTATAGCGTGGTTGGACAAAAAAGAGAGAGCGAATCGTGTGGTCCCGCAGATTGAGAAAACGGATGGTGTGTGCGTGACCGAACCAGAAGAAATTGTCTCCTGCTTTGCGGATTATTTCCATGGGGTGTATTCCCCGGTGTCTTCCTGCTCGGAAGAGGATTCCCTCGCCCTGCTCAGTGATATCGCGCTGCCCTCCCTTTCTGGGGAGGACAGGGTGTCGTTGGACGCCGCTCCCACCTCCGACGAGATCGCCCTCGCCATACGCTCGGTCGCTTCCGGCAAGGCCATGGGTCCGAATGGTCTCCCTATCGAGTTGTACAAGTTACGACCGGATACGCTGGCACCCCACCTCCGGGCTATGTTCCTGGCGGCACACTCGGTGGGCTCCCTCCCGCCGGACCAGCGTCTGGCTACAATCGTGGTCATCCACAAGGAGGGGAGACCTCGGAACCGGGTTACATCCTATCGGCCCATCTCGCTGCTGAATGCGGAGCCCAAGATTCTCGCTAAGGTACTGGCCAATCGGCTGGTCGGCGTGGTGGGCGATTTGGTTCATCAGGACCAGTCTGGCTTTATTCCTCATCGCAACACGGCCCTTAATCTGCGGCGTTTGCACGGTGTGCTCGCACGTGCCCCGTTTATACGGGAGCCGGCCATTTTGGCATCCTTAGACGCCACCATGGCGTTTGACACGCTTGAATGGCCATATATCTGGGCGATGCTTGCGAAGTTTGGATTTGGCCCAGGGTTCATCAGTTGGGTCAAATTGCTGTATTCGGGCCCATTGGCGCAGGTGGTGGTGAACGGAAGAGTATCGGCTCCGTTTGAGCTGGGCCGAGGCACTCGACAGGGCTGCCCCTTATCGCCGCTCCTTTTTGCACTTGCCTTGGAGCCCCTGGTGGAGTGGCTGCGGTGGGAGCCTTCCATCCGTGGTCTCCGCTGGACCCCCGAGTATGAGGACCGTGTATCCTTATACGCTGATGACATCCTCTTGTACCTAGCTTCCCCACGTAAATCACTCATAGTACTAGTTGATGTTCTGCATTCATTCGGTCGTAACTCCGGTCTGGTCATCAACTGGGCTAAATTGTGTGTGTACGTTCTCTCTGGGGAGGCTCCTATCCTCCCGCGGGGCTGTCCGATCCAGGTCGCCCCGCAGGGATTTAGGTACCTGGGTGTCTTCATTACTCTGGACCCGGAGGCTCGGTATGATCGGAACTTGCTTCCCCCCCTCCAGCGTCTGAAAGAGGATGTCGCGCGCTGGCGGCGTTTGCCGCTCTCGCCGCTCGGCATTGTTTAAAATGATGTCGTTGCCGCGTTTCCTATACGCGTTACAGAACACGATGGACCTTGTCCCGGCGCGCTACTTCCGAGAAGTGGAGAGTTTGCAGCGCCGCCTGTTCTGGGACGGGAGGCCACGTATTGCCCTGGCTAAGCTGACGCTCCCCTGGTATGATGGGGGGATTGCCCTCCCGGATATTAAACGGTATTATTGGGCCTCCCAGCTAGCCGCAATTAATCAGGGCCTATATGGGCCAGCCTTAAACCCTGCGTTTGAAATGGATAGGATGCTACTTCCAGGTGGTGACTATAATCGAGTGCTCTACTCTAGCGCGCCCGACGCTCGCCTGACGGGCCCCACGCGTGTCATGGTGCAAGTGTGGCACACGGCTAATGCTGCAATGGGGTGGAAGGACCGTTTGACCCGGGCGTCACCACTATACGCATCTGAGCGGTTGGGCTCCTTGTGGACCTCGAAGGGCTTTGAGAAATGGGATTTAATAGGCATCAGCAGAGTGGGGGATCTCTGGACGAGGGGAGGATTTAAAACGTTCGAGATGCTGCAGACGGAATTTCAGTTGCAGGGCAGCGAGTACTTTCGGTACTTGCAGGTCCGGCATGCGCTGGGCTCCGTCTTTCCGGACGTCGCCTCCATCCCGGAGTGCTCCCCCCTGGAGGATAGAGTGCTGGACGGACACGTCCCTGACAGCACGATATCACTGATCTATAAAAAACTAATCAACGATCGCTCAGACTTGCTGACTGCCCTTCGTGAGGCTTGGGTAGCCGATGGGCTGGAGCTGGACGACGAGGACTGGATCTCCGCGGTGGCCTCCCCGAAAGAGGTGGCCATACCGGCTCGCCTTCGTTTCGTCCAGCTCAAGATACTCCACAGGGTCTATATGACGGGGCCAAAGCTCCTGCGTATGGGCTATGCTGAGGACGGTTTGTGTAAGCGTGGGTGTGGTGCGCTGGGGACCTTTTTGCATATCCTTTGGGAGTGCCCGCAGGTGGAGGGATTCTGGCGAGGTGTGCATGAGGTGCTACGAGTGGTCACGCATGTGGCGCTGTTGCCCGAAGCGAGGAGATGCCTGTTGAATGTGTGGGAGCCTACCGACTACTCGGTGCCGCAGACGTGGTGGGTGACTCTGGGATATATGGTTGCCAAGCGTGATATTGCCCAGCTGTGGGGATCCCAGAGCACCCCGACAGTCTCGGCCTGGAAGGAGCATATGGACTGGTGCATGTTTCGGGAAAAGGTGGTGTATGTGGCGAGAGGTAAGCCTGCGACATGGGTGAAAGTGTGGGGCCCCTGGAACGCCTACCGCGGGGGAATCTGTGCTCCACCCCTACTGCCTGATCCATCTTGAGACTCCTATAGATGGCTAGATTCCCCCTCTAGGGGAGCACGTGTTGCTATTTCGATTGTGGATTGCCTTGTGGGTTTGTTTGTGTTTGCTGTGCTTTAAATTTAAAATGGAACCGTATGATGGGGTCTGCATAATGTGACACGCAACGATGTTATCTCCTGTAAAAGCTCGGCAGCGGCACCATGTGTTTTACAAATGTATACCGTATGCTCCTTATATTGCTAGCGGCCGGCCGGAAGGTTGTAGGCCCATACTTGTACAATTTTTTTGAGTCCTGTAATAAACGGTTTCAAAAAAAAAAAAAAAAAACACCTTAGAAATTCACAGAAAAAACCATAGGTTTCAGGGGTGTTATAGTTAGCTGGCCATTTCACTCATACAAAAACCATAGAAATTCCTCCATTATAGTTAGTTCTGCAAACTATAACTCGCGTGCCCGCAATGCACTGCTGATGATGTCACATATTGCATCATTCATGACATGGTCAGTGACATCACTAATGACATCACTGATGACAGATAGTGCTCCTGAGGCGGAAGCCGGGAGCGGGTGATATTTTTAACAATTTTAAAGTTGTTTTAATCTTGTTTGTGATAACGTGTACCTGAAAACTTGAGACTTGCATTCTGCGGTGTTGGCGCCATTCCAGGGAAGCCCCTCGCTCCTGGACACGCCCACTGACGCTCGGCCACGCCCCCTCCCACACTATATAAATCACGCCGTTGCACAGCGCGTATTGGTGACAGATAGTGCTCCTGAGGCGGAAGCCGGGAGCGGGTGATATTTTTAACAATTTTAAAGTTGTTTTAATCTTGTTTGTGATAACGTGTACCTGAAAACTTGAGACTTGCATTCTGCGGTGTTGGCGCCATTCCAGGGAAGCCCCTCGCTCCTGGACACGCCCACTGACGCTCGGCCACGCCCCCTCCCACACTATATAAATCGCGCCGTTGCACAGCGCGTATTGGTGACAGATAGTGCTCCTGAGGCGGAAGCCGGGAGCGGGTGATATTTTTAACAATTTTAAAGTTGTTTTAATCTTGTTTGTGATAACGTGTACCTGAAAACTTGAGACTTGCATTCTGCGGTGTTGGCGCCATTCCAGGGAAGCCCCTCGCTCCTGGACACGCCCACTGACGCTCGGCCACACCCCTCCCACACTATATAAATCGCGCCGTTGCACAGCGCGTATTGGTGACAGATAGTGCTCCTGAGGCGGAAGCCGGGAGCGGGTGATATTTTTAACAATTTTAAAGTTGTTTTAATCTTGTTTGTGATAACGTGTACCTGAAAACTTGAGACTTGCATTCTGCGGTGTTGGCGCCATTCCAGGGAAGCCCCTTGCTCCTGGACACGCCCACTGATGCTTGGCCACGCCCCCTCCCACTTACCTTAAGTGATGTGCTGCCAACGACCGCGCAGCGGACGCGCGCAGCGGACGCGCCGCTGGCGCGCCAAAGGCGCGCCAAAGGCAAGCCCGTCTGCGCCCGTCCGCGCCCATACGGGACCCGGGGCCATAAACCCTGGTCTCCATACCACCCAGCTAAGGACCTATAGTCCAGCAAACATCCACAGCATTAGAACCGCAGCTGTGGCACGCTGCACCCACAGATTCCCACCAGATAAACTTCCTCCCCGCTGCCCGGCCTGTAAACATCCCCTCAACACCAAAATCCCGGCAGACACAATCCAGAAATATTGTATGTACCTGTTGAATTGTAGGTCCCTTCCGAAACACAGCACGGAAATTGCCCTGCTGTCAGAAGAACGGAAACCGGACGCCATCTTCCTGACGGAGACATGGCTCACCCCCCACTCTGAGCCGTACCTAGTCACAGCTTTACCCCCTGGCTATCAAATCCATATGCTAGACCGGTCGGAAGGGAGAGGAGGAGGCCTGGCTATCATACTAAAGGGTCAATATCGTTGTCGTACTACCTCTGAAGCAATCCCCGAGTGTGAAAGTCTAGCATTCACTATCGACTTCTCCTCAAATATTTCTTTCTCAGGCACCCTGATATATCGCCCCCCAGAGCCGGCATTATAAACATTATAGCCGAACGCATCATGTCAACAGCCAACCATACTCTTCTGGGAGATCTTAATTTTCACTTTGACAGCCCCACAGACCACGCTGCTTCGGAACTAACAGATGACCTAGCAGCATTGCAATTAATTCAGCATGTCTCAGCCCCCACTCATGAAAAGGGCCATCTACTAGACCCGATTTTTAGCAACTGCACGGAGCTGCTGGTCAGTCAACCCATTACCCTTCCCTGGACTGATCACTACTTAATACCTTTCACCTGATTTACCGATAAAGCCCCCCGGTCCACCCACCAACCCAAATTCACAAGGAACTGGGCGAAATTACCCACTAAGGTTTGGATAAGCAACTTAGAATCCACGTGCCCACCCCACTCTACTGACCCTAACATAGCAAACCGGGAATATGAGGGTTGGATTGCAAAATCTTTGGACGCCACCTTACCTTTTCAGAAATCCATATCGAAAAGACTGCACAAATCAGCCCCTTGGTTTTCAGATATCTTAAGAGCAAAAAAACGTTTATGTAGGAAACATGAGAGAGCATGGCGCCTTGACTTTCTACCTGAGAAAAAGTCCCAATACAAGGAGGCAATCAAGGCTTATAAAGACGAGATTAGGACGGCGCAAACCGCCTATTTTTCGACTAAAATTATGGAAGCCAAATCCAAACCAAAGGAAATTTTCCACTTGGTAAAAAGCCTAACAAAGGTGAATAACTCAGCTCCATCCTTAGCTAAAACACAAGCACAATGTAATGAGCTAGCGGACTTCTTCCATAAAAAGGTTTCCAAGATCTACTCCTCCTTTCCAACAGTAGATGTAACCCCAATAACAACTGTCCAGGCACCACTGAAACACAGAACTCTCCCAGACCAACCTACCCTAGAACATTTTCTCCCCTTAGATCTGGATACCCTTAACCTCCTGGCCCGGCAAATCAAATCTGGCTCCCCACTCGACCCAGCACCACCAGATGTTATGATGCAGGCTAGCCAGGTCACCCTACCCGTGGTACTGGAGCTGTTAAACTCCTCCATTTCATCATGTACTGTGCCCACAGGATGGAAGAGAGCCATGGTACGGGCTTTGCGAAAAAAGACCAATTTAGACCCGGAAGACCACGCCTATTACCGCCCAATCTCTCTGCTCCCCTGGGCAAGCAAAATTCTTGAGAAACACATAAACATCCAGTTAATAAAATTTCTTGAAAACCACTCGTTACTGGATGTTTCTCAGACAGGGTTTAGACCTAGGCACGGAACCGAAACCGCACTGTTAGCGGTCACCGAAGAGTCACGGAGGATACTGGATCAAGGTGGTTCAGTGGCAGTGATCCTCCTCGACCTAAGTGCGGCCTTCGACACGTCAGCTATTCCACTCTGCTGAACCGTTTATCGAAGATCGGAATAACAGGAAATGCACTTAGGTGGCTCAATTCCTTCCTGAGCAACAGAACATTCCAAATCTTTGATGGTGACACAGTGTCAACCAGCAAATCACTGAGCTGCGGGGTGCCACAAGGGTCCTCTCTGAGCCCTGCGTTGTTCAACATATGTATGAAACCACTGGCTGGGGTCGTCCAACCGTTCGGTATCAAGATCATATCTTACGCAGATGATACCCAGCTAGTGGTGTCTCTGGCACAGGAGGGTAACAGGCACATAACAACAGGCCTTATGAAATGCCTACAGAATGTTAAGGAATGGATGACCGCCTCCTCCTTAAAGCTCAACGGAGACAAAACGGAGCTTATGCTCTTGGGCCCACCTTCACCAGTGCCTTTCATCTCCCTCTGGCCGTCCTGTCTAGGTCCTCCTCCAACCCCGAAGGAAAGTGTAAAAAGCTTGGGAGTCTGGTTAGACAAAAATCTCTCGTTCACCACCCAAGCCACCAAGCTGTCTGCCACGTGCTTTGGCTTACTTAGAACAGTGAGGAAAGTCCTGCCCCTCCTGCCGATGGAAGCGAAACAAGTAGCAATACAGGGTCTGATTCAATCCCGGTTAGACTTCAATAACGCCCTTTACCTGGGCTCCCCCGAATCTACCTTGCGGAAGCTTCAACTGGTACAGAACTGTGCAGCTAGAACCCTGCTTCAGACCCCACGCAGACAGTCAATCGGGCTTGGATTAAAAAAACTACATTGGCTCCCGGTGAAACAGAGAGTTGTATTTAAGGCATTATGTATCTCCCACCAAGCCTTCTGGAACAAGAGCCCAGCAATTAGCGACAGCCTAGTTACCCATTACCACCCTAGCAGGAATCTCCGATCTACAGAGGCCTTCTTGGCCTCAATGCCCAAAGTTAAAAGAGCCAGAACCGGAGGTAGGATGTTCTCCCTAAATGCCTCCAAGCTATGGAATTCTCTCCCTCTACAACTTCGCTCCGACCCTGACCTGCTATCATTTCGTAAACAACTGAAGACCTTATTGTTCACACAGTCTCCCTGATCCCGACCACCTCCTCTACAATCACTTCTGTACACCTAGCGCTTGGACGCCCCTGGGGCAGCAATCGCGCTTTACAAATCCACATTCAATTCAATTCAATTCAATGACATCTCAAATGACATCACTGATGACATCATCCAGTGAATGTGGTTTCGTTTGAAATTTATATATGTATTATATATATACCAATCTTTATTGAAGATTGAGTGGATATAGAACTGTCTGGATGGAGTATTTAGTAGCTGTCTGACTGACTGTTTAAGTGAGTAATTAAAAGTGTCTCACTTAATACATGGATTAGTAACTAAACTATGCGGCGCGTGAGTTATAGTTAGCAGAACTTCTATTTCTATGGTTTTGTACGGGGTGAAATGGCCAGTTTACTATAACACCCCTGAAACCTATGTTTTTTTCTGTGAATATATATATATATATTATTTCTTCTATGTTTAGTATCACTAGCATCACAAGACCATATAGTGCTTAGTACATAAGGACAATGTGAACGGCAGTTACTTTGTGTGATCAAGGCCATCTTGTGGCCGAAACGCGTAATGGCGTGCTGTGTGGGTGCAAACGCTCATTAAAATCCTATGAAGCACGAGCTGGTGTCCGTGTGCTTTCTTCCTCGCCGTTTGGAAGTGGGAGACAGCGTTTGGATCTAATATATATATATATATATATATATATATATATATATATATATATTCACTGAAAAAACCATAGGTTTCACACATGTTATAGTTAGCGGAAATTTTACTGATAAAAAACCAGTGAAATTCCCCCGTTATAGTTAGTGCAGGCAACTATAACTCAAGCGACCGCAATCCTCTGCTGATGCTAATACTGTATTTAGACACTTATTTGCCCATGTCTTCTTCCATACATTTTTAGCTATACATATATTACAAATATTTTTTTTTCATAAAGACACATATGTCATCAGCAGAAGATTGCGGTCGCGTGAGTTATAGTTGCCTGCACTAACTATAACGGGGGAATTTCACTGGTTTTTTATCAGTAAAATTTCCGCTAACTATAACATGTGTGAAACCTATGGTTTTTTCAGTGAATTTGCAAGGTTTTTTAAATGCTAATTCCTAACTATAACGTGTGTGAAACCTATGGTTTTTTCAGTGAATTTGTACGGTTTTTTAAATGCTAAGTTACTTTACGCCATTCGTGGCGTGCGCGCCCACTTAACGCAGTTCGTTCCGTGCGCGCACGGTGCGCTTCGCGCACCGTGCGCGCACAGTAAGCATGCGGTGCGCTTCGCGCACCGCGCGCCCACTTTACGCATTTAGTGCCGTGCACGCACGATGGGTAGCGCACCGCGTGCCCACGTTACGCTAGATGGGCCATGTACGCACGATGCGCTTCGCGCACCGTGCGCACATGGAGGACATATGATGCACTTCGTTTTGAAAGGTAATATTTTAATTTTTCGTAATTTTTATACGCCATGCACAAATGGTGCCCTTCGGGCACCATTTGCACACGGGGTGGAGAGAGTGTGGATAATTTTTTCTTTTATTATTTTTGTTTAAAATATTCTAGTTTATCACACCTGTGATAAGCCATGCACAATTGGTGGCCTGCGGCAACCAATTGCACACGGGGTGGGGAGAGTGTGGATAGTGTTTTTTTTTTTATATTTTTTTTCCGTACGCGTACGGTAATCGTAATCGGCGAAATTAGCGAAAATATAAAAATTGCATTTTTGGACTTGGGGGGTCTTTGGGGACTCCCTCAACATGGCTATGTGTGTGGGAGCTGTCTAAACAGCCCCTTTACATGTTTTTTGGCTTTATTTTACAACCTAACTCTCAGTGCGAGAGAGAAAATGGCGGCCGCCGCTTCCTGGTTTCGGCCGATTCGAATGTTTACTAAGATCTAAGAGCCAATCAGAATCGCGCTCGCGCACGCCACCGTACGCGTACGGTAAGCGTACCGTAAGCGCACCGTAAGCTGGCTCAGATATATATATTGATTTAAAGGCTATTTTCTCAGAATCTACTGAACAGATTTACACCAAACCTACAAAGGGCACTTCCTTGACCTGAGGACTACCTCTCTGCCAAATTTCTAGTAATTCTGTTCAGCCGTTCGGGCTGTAGCCCTGTCTAAAGGTCCTATGGAAAAATGCATGGGAAAAACGCGTTTTGGGACCCCCCTTTTATCTCAGCCCCCGCTTGACGAATCCCCCCGAGACTTTCAGGGTAGGAGCGGAGCGTAGCGCCCCACCTATTTTGAAAAATTCGCGAGGATTCGTCAACCGGCGCCAAAGTTATTCAAAATAGAATGTTGAGGATTTCCTATGGAAACGTGGTCCTAACTATAACTACCTACTGGCGACCGCCAGTAGGTAATATATATATATATATATATATATATATATATATATATATATATATATATATATATATATATATATATATATATATATATATATATATATATATATATATATATATATATATATTACCTACTGGTGGTCGCCAGTAGGTAGTTATAGTTAGGACCTAGTTTCCGTAGGAAATCCGCAACATTCTATTTGGAATAACGTTGGCGCCGATTGACGAATCTTCGCAAAATTTTCCAAACTTTTGGCCAGCTCTGGTCCGCTCCTATCCTGAAAATTTCACGTGATTCGTCAAGTGGGGGCCGAGAAAAAAGGGGGGTCCCAAAACGCGTTTTCCCCATGCATTTTCCCATTAGACCTGTTGACACAGCTACAGCCCGAACTGCTGAACGGAATTACCCCAAATTTGGCAAAGAGGTAGTCCTCAGTTCAGACTCGTGCCTTTTGCTTAAATGGTGTAAATCCGTTCAGTAGTTCCTGAGAAAATTAGGGTAAAAAAGTTAGTGATATCTGGGCGGAGCCTAATCACACATCTCATCGTGAGATCTGATTGGCTGTCAGTACTTCATCCAAGAAGTGTTGGCAGCCATCTTGGGACCAATACACACAATAGCACCTCATTAAAAAGCATTGCAGTTAATAGAAGGTTTTAAGACTTTAGTTACATTATAAATCATTTGTTGATGGTACCATACTCATTTTAGGAACTGTGGTGTGTTCTAAGGTGATTTTACCATGTGAAAAAGCCTTCTACTGTGATATCATGAATCATGTTTGAGAGAAAACTATTTTCTCATGCTTTTCCCACAGAGGTTTGGAAGGTGATCTATAAGCTAAATTGAGAGCATATTTTCTGTAAATTCACATTATCTTTCTCAGTCATGTGAGAATGAAGTCTGACATTCTCAGTAAAACATGTACATCCAACAAGGGCAGAGACTGTCAGTTGATTCCTTTGTGTTCTACTGCAGCTTCCCAGAGTGTTCTAAAGAACAACTAGAGCGCTAACAGTCCTACTTATGACAAACGTATTGCACACCTGAAGCCATCTTGATTGGAATAAAGTGGTAACTCTTAAAACATTTAATTTAAAAAGGAACAAAATGAGGGGGTTCATTTTGCCATAGAAAGTATTATTAGTGCTGCAGAAAGAAAAATTAGGGCACATTTTGAGTGACTTCTGAAATCCTCTTCTATTTCTTAAAAAAATTCTGACATGCAGACTGAAACATGCACTTTCAATACCAGCAGCAGACTTCCCTGGTGAGCAGTAGCTTTACTACAGTGATCTAATAAGCAACTAGAATGCTAACATTCTGAATTTATGGCAAATGTGTGACACATCTGAATGCCTTCTTGATGGAATCAAAGTAAGTATTTCCTACTGAGGAGACTGTAGTAAATGAGGAAATTAGGAAACTTCATAACAAGTAAGTCTCCCAAAATGGCCACCAGAGACAAAAGAACCTAAATGTAGCCCAAATATCACCCAGATGTAGCCCAAGTATAGCCCAATGACAGAATGTCCCAGAGTGTTCTAACGAACAACTAGAGCGGTAACTGTCTTACTTATGACAAAAGTATGGCACACCTGAAGCCACCTTGATTGGAATAAAGAGGTAACACTAAAACATTTAATTTACAAAGGAACAAAATGAGGGGGTTCATTTTGCCATGGAACTTATGATTAGTGCTCCAGAAAGAAAAATTAGGGCACGTTTTGACTTCTTAAATCCTCTTCTATTTCATAAAAAAATTCTGACATGCAGACTGAAACATACACTTTGAAAACCAGCAGCAGACTTCCCTGGTGAGCAGTAGCTTTACTACAGTGATCTAATGAGCAACTAGAGTGCTAACATTCAGAATTTATGGCAAATGTGTGACACATCTGAATGCCTTCTTGATGGAATCAAAGTAAAAAACTGAAAGTATTTCCTACTGAGGAGACTGCAGTAAATGAGGAAATTAGTAAACTTCATAACAAATAAATCTCCCAAGATGGCCACCAGAGATAAAAGAGCCCAAATGTAGCCCAAATATCACCCAGATGTAGCCCAAGTATAGCCCAATGACAGAATGTCCCAGAGTGTTCTAACGAACAACTAGAGCGCTAACAGTCTTACTTATGACAAAAGTATGGCACACCTGAAGCCATCTTGATTGGAATAAAGTGGTAACACTTAAAACATTTAATTTACAAAGGAACAAAATTAGGGGGTTCATTTTGCCGTAGAAATTATGATTAGTGCTGCAGAAAGAAAAATTAGGGCACATTTTGACTTCTCAAATCCTCTTCTATTTCATAAAAATATTCTGACATGCAGACTGAAACATGCACTTTGAATACCAGCAGCAGACTTCCCTGGTGAGCAGTAGCTTTACTACAGTGATCTAATGAGCAACTAGAGTACTAACATTCAGAATTTATGGCAAATGTGTGACATATCTGAATACCTTCTTGATGGAATCAAAGTAAAAAACTGAAAGCATTTCCTACTGAGGAGACTGCAGTAAATGAGGAAAATAGGAAACTTCATAACAAATAAATCTCCCAAGATGGCCACCAGAGACAAAAGAGCCCAAATGCAGCACAAATATCACCCAGATGTAGCCCAGATGTAGCCCAATGACAGAAGTGTGCAAAACACTTATTTTTTGTGTATTTGCAGTTTTATATAGTGCAGACTTGTCAGGTATTGGAGTGCTTTACATGAGCATTGGTTACATCACACAAGATCAAATTCATTTTGGTTGTAGACATGGGGAGATTAAGTGATTTGACCAGAATCACAGAATGTTGAGCTGAAGCAGAAACTCCAACCTGGTTCCCCAGTTGCAAAGTCTGCAGCTCTGGAAGTAACACAACATCCTCTCCCCTAAGTGCAGCATTTAATCAAGTGGTCAACTGCATAAAAAAACAAAGATAATTTAAAAGTGCTTTGTCGCTATTTGAAAACTCAGAAAATATGTCCTCATTTTAGTTTTTTAGAGCAGTAACCATAATTTTGATGCAAGTAAGACCCTCTCATATATGTAATTTCTAAAGGAAATGCTCTAGGTATTACAGTTTTGATTACATCAAGATGACGTCAGGCGTTCCACACTTTGTAATAAATATTGAATGTTAGCAATCTAGTTGTTCATTAGGATACTGTTGAGAGGCAGAGGCCAGGGGCACGGACTCTGAACATTTAAGGCAGGTAGGAGGGTGCAGAGGCAACAATTTGACCACACTGGGCAGGCAGGAAGGGCAGTGGCAGCACAACAGACTATGGAGGGCAGTGGTAAGGGGGGCAGGGGCAACAAACCAACAATACAGGACTGGCAAGAGAGGCTGTGGCAATATAATAGACCATTGTGGGCAGAAGGAAGAGGCAGTGGTAGTACAACCATGCATGCCAACAGACCCGTTTCAGCCAGGAAACGTCCAATGTTTTTAAGCTCAAATGGGCTTTATTTGTTCTGTATCCTGTCTACAATCTCTTATTTTTCAATGTAACTCAAAGGGGAAAATCAATGCCCCAGTTTTTTTTCAAAATCTCCTTCTTACCAAGTTCAAAATGTTCGCAAGTATGGTACATTGGATCATGGAAGGCAGGAGGAATTGGGGTAGGGACTTGGACTCGGATAACAGAAGACAGGAGGGACATGGAGAGGTGCACCAAACTGACCCTACAGGGCAGGCATCAGGGTTTGCAGCAGCACAATACACCACACAGGGCATGCGGGACAGGAGTGCAGCACAACAATCCATAGAAAGCAATAGGGAGGGGAAAGGACCATGCACATGGACAACAGAGAACAGAGGGGAAAGAGGCAGTGGTAGCTAGCTGACCATAATGGACAGACAGGAGAGAAAGCTGCAGCATAACAGATCATAAAGGGCAGGAGGGACGGATCAAGGGCATTACAATGGAACGGACAAGCCAGGAGGGAGGGAATAGGGGTCTGCACATGGAAACAGATGGCTGGGGGCAAGGGGGCAGGGCAGGAGCAGCAAGATGACCATGGAGGTCAGGCAGGATGGGCACTAGAAACAAGACACACCATGGAGAGCAACAGTGAGACTATGATGGCATACACACAGACCATTGAGGGAACGTGGGAGGGGGTCAGGGGCAGCTAGCTGACCACACAGGGAAGGTGGGAGGGGCCATGGCAGCACAGAAGACCATGCATGGCAAGCGGGAGGGTTAGTGGCAGCACAATGGCTATGATGGGCAAGAAGGAGGCTGCAGGGGCATGCACAAAGGACCGGGGAGGATAGAAGGGAGGGTCAGGACCTGGACACAGACAAGAGAGTTCAGGGGAAGGGGCCTCACAACAGACCGCATGGGGCAGGCAGGAGGAGCAGTTGCAGCACAACAGACCAGGGAGGGCAGAAGGGTGTGGCAGTAAAATGGACCATGGAGGACAGGAGGAAGGGGATAGGGGCATGGCATGTGGACAGGCAGGGTGGAGGTGGCAGGCACAGGTTACAGTCATCTGACAATGCTATGCAGGTGGGAGGGGAGTGGCAGCTCAACAGAACACTCAGAGTAGATAGGAGTGGCAGGTCCATGGAACATGGTGGGCAAAAAGGATGGAGCAGGGGCATGCACAAAGACATCGAAGGGCAGGGGGAAGGAGAATAGGGGCAGCAAGCTAAGCACAGAGGCTAGGCAGGAGGTCAATGGTGGGCCATAGAATTGGGCAATGGAGGGCAGGAGGAGTGGACTGGTACATCATGCTAAATGGAGGGCAGTGGCAGCACATCAGACCATGCATGGCAGGAGGGAGGAGGCTAGTCCATGGATTCAGACAACAGAGGATAGGGAGGAGGTGGATGGGGCAGTAAGTTAACTGTTCAGAGAAGGTGGGTATTAGGAACTTTATTGTTTTTCAAATGTTTGTCTGTGCGAACTACTTAAAATATGAACAAGTATGCAGCATAACCTCACTTTTATTCAGGAAGAAGAGGACGTTTGTGACTGTGACTCCGGGCTCACTTGGCAGAAACACCCCCTGACCCTCCACCCCCCCATCGCAAAATGTAATGCCCGTGAAAAGGGTAGGTGGACGCAGTGTTATATAGAACATAGTCCTGAGAGCACGATTGAAAATGAAAACTAGATATAGTATATGGTATAAACTATGCACCAAAAAGTGTGATATAAGATGAACCGGGCGTGAAATATAATATGCAATACATTGTGCGCAATGACAGATTCATTGGAGAGCGTGAGATAGCACAGGCACTAGCGCGTGCTATGCGATATGCGCCTTGGTGTGTAATATGCACAGGGCAGTGTTGTGTAACCTAACTAGTCTCTAAAGTTGTAATATAAAATATGTGCTGGGGAGTGTAACGTTGCATATGCACTGTGACAAAGATATGGATCCCAGATTGTAATATGTATGGCATAGCGCTGTGCGTTATAACATAGGCATCGAGGAAGGCACGTTAGATGGGGTAATATAACCCGTGCGAAGGCAAGTGTGGCATGACATATTCACGGGGTGGTGTTACAGTGCACATGGGCTAGAAAGTGTCATAGCATACGCACTAGCTGGTGGAATACAACACAGAGGTGTGTGGCACTCGGCGGGCACTGGTGGGTGTAACACAGCATTGGCCTCAGCCAGGAGCACGCTGTGACTCTCAAGTGCGGTTTATCTCCTTTCCAGAGAGTAAAATAAAAATTATTACACATCCGGCGGTGGATGTGTCTTTTATTAACCGTGAGGGGGGTTTCTTGCATAGTTTGGTCGAATTTTTGTCGAATCCCCTTTGAATGGCTTGGTGTGCATGTGTATTAAATGTGCCTGTCAATAGCTACCCATGTTTGTATAAATAAACAACAAGGGTGTCTACTTGGAGAGTTCCCACCGGCAGGGGCGCCGGGATTAGGCACGGTAGGGCGTCAGACACGTCAGAGCTTCACTAGCGGTGTAAATACATTCCACGTGGATTCATTGTATGCATAGTCGCCTTTTAATGAATATCACGCAAATCGTCATGGTGATAGGTACATACGGCATGTCCTAGGTGTTTCTATAAATATATATTTTTTTTAAATAATAAAAAACAATGGCCGGCCCCGGGGGATGGGGTCCCCGGGGTGCATAAGTGGCCTGAGGGGGGCAACGCAGCCCCCCTCCTAAAGATTTTTTTTTTTTAAAAAGGCCACAGGGCGTATCTACACAGTGGGGAAGGGAGTGGACGGGGCCTGAGGTTACGTGTGCAAACACGCCGTGTGGCACGTTTTAGGAGGTAGTTTTAATCCCCTGCCCTATTATATACTAGGGGCTTACAGAGGAGGTCATGCTAATCACAGGGGGACCCCAACGCATAGTGTTCCCTAGTGTATATAGGTGTTTTCATTGTATTCTGAGTGTCTTTTAACATAGCACTGGCTCTAGGACTGGTTAGTCAGACTCAGTTACCACCAGTATCCGTCTGAAAAAGTTGAGGGTACAGGATGATTTTGCAACAAGGCTTCTTTCTGCTCTTCTGTTTGTTCTTTCTGCACGTTATCCTTCTTCCTGCACTTTTCTTCATCTTGGAGGACTTTTGTTGCTTCTTTCTGCATTTCTTCTTTTTCTTTCTGTGCTTTTTTTCTTCTTTCTTCACATGTCCTATCTCTGTAGGCATAGTTAGAAATTAGCATTTAAAAAACCTTTGAAATTCACTGAAAAAGCCATAGGTTTCAGGCCCGTTATAGTTAGGAATTAGCATTTAAAAAACCTTAGAAATTCACTGAAAAAACCATAGGTTTCAGGGGCGTTATAGTTAGCTGGACTTTTCACTCATACAAAACCATTGAAATTCCCCCGTTATAGTTAGTTCAGCTAACTATAACTCGTGTGCCCGCAATGCACTGCTGATGACGTCACATATTACATCACTCATGATATGGTCAGTGACATCACTCATGACATCACTGATGACATCTCAAATGACATATGTTTGGCTCAGCAGCAGCGGTTGCGTTCAAAGCCTGTGAGCAAGGGCATGATGGCCCGAAACGTTTGTAAATGCGCTGTTTGCCCCGACCTGCAATAAAGTAAGGAACTTACCTTCAACTGTGTTGGCATTCCTAATCAAAGGGCAACCTTGTGTGTGGACATTAAAGTGCGGCGATGCCTTCGTCGTGGGAAAGCCCCGCCGCGTAATCTGCGGACTGCGGCTCTCGTACTTTGGGAGCCATGTGGAGTTGAAGGACCGCTGTTGCAGGGGTGTTATTAGAGGGACACTGCCGCTTTCCTCCGTGTAACCCACTTGGGGAAAGAAATGAGTGCACACAACATGACTGCAGCAACTATTTTAGTAAATGCACGAACTACCTCTCCCAAGAGACATTTCGAAGTCCCATCAGGGCGGGGCATGAGGTTTAAGTTTGGCTCAGCAGCAGCGGTTGCGTTAAAAGCCAGTGAGCAAGGGCATGATGGCCCGAAACGTTTGGCGCTATATGGAGGAGTAAATGCGCTGTTTGCCCCGACCTGCAATAAAGTAAGGAACTTACCTTCAACTGGGTTGGCATTCCTAATCAAAGGGCAACCTTGGGTGTGGACATACATATATATATATATACACACACACACACACACACATATATATATATATATATATATATATATATATATATATATATATATATATATTCTTCCAACAATGTCCCGAAAGCTTTTAGAAGCGCACTCGACAGCCGATGGAACCCAGAGGTTCATTAACAAAGTAGGAAACTTGCATCTGCATTCCTTGGTAACATTTTATTTGACCTGACGCGTTTCGAGTATTCTCTTTATCAAAGGTCATCTGTAGGTATGAATGCAGCGCAGGGAGTTCCTTGAATCACTTTAAGTACCACCCATAGTGGGCCGAGCTTCGTGCTTGTGACGACTCCTGGGATCTGTAGTCTTTCCCCCATGCAAACTCCTATCCTTGAGTAAGCCGTGCGTTGCAATTCATACAGTTAAAGTCATTTAAAAAAAATATATATATATATGGGCGTCCCAAAGGTGCCCTTGCAATAGAGACGCACTCCTCCATATATATTTTCAATCTCTTGCTTGCAATTTCTGATCCAGACTAGAAAAACGAGCGAGGACCCGATTTATTGCCAGCAAGTTAGTCCGCCAGACGTGTTTCGGCCGGTCCACCGCCTTGATCACATGACCTATATATACACGGCGTAATAATTGTTAGATAAGCATATTATTGAGATAGCCGATATACGGCATTGAATTGTGAAATGTCTAATCATATGCTGTCTAGCACAAACAGCCCGTTGGCATGACACTAGTAATGAGCGAGTGGTTACCAATCCATGGTGATTTAATGCAATATGGACACCGACTAAGCCGATATACGGCGATATAGTTTCATGAGTCTCTCTTGTAATAAGGGAACAAATATACGTGATAAGTTTTTGGACGATGTAAGTAGTTTATCAGAAATCATTGTGAATCTGCATTTGAGCGTTTCAAAACTACATTCCAATATGGCGCCATATTTTGCAAGGAGATTGTCCTTTGTTAATTTTCATGCTTCACTGTGTCTTGTGATTCACGTAATGCACTTTTAAATATACCGCTTTTTGGCGCGCTCAATGAGAACATTCGACGAAGGCATAGCTGAAACGCGTCATGTTTTTCATGCTTGCAACGGAATAAAGGATTTAAAGATTGCAGGAGTTTCCCGTAGAGTGCTTTCTGAGTCTTGAAAAGATTGTGAGTGAGCGCGTATATGTAAACGCGGATGCACCTTCGCGTTAAAAGCACCCGTCCAGAGAGTGCGCTGACTCAAGGTGCAGATGGAGCAGTGATATATATATATATATATATATATATATTACCTACTGGCGGTTGCCAGTAGGTAGTTATAGTTAGGAACTATTATCCATAGGAAATCGTAACATTCTTTTTCCAATAACGTTGGCGTCGGTTGATGAATCTTCGCAAACTTTTCTAAACTTGTGGGGCGCTCCGGTCAGCTCCTATCTTAAAAGTTTCGAGGTTATTCGGCAAGCGGGGGCCGAGAAAAAAGGGGGGTCCGAAAACGTGTTTTCTCCATGTTAATTCCCATAGGAAACTTTAGACACAGCTACAGCCCTAACTGCTGAATGGAATTACACCAAATATGGCGAAAAGGTAGCCCTTGGTTCAGAAAGATCCCTTTTTGTTAAATGGTGTAAATCCGTTCCGTAGTTCATGAGAAATTAGAAAAAGAAAAAGTTTCAATATCTGGGCGGAACCTAACGACACATCTCATCGTGAGATCTGATTGGCTGTCAGCCATCTTTGGACCAATATACATGATAGTACTCCATTGAAATGCATTGTAGTGAATCGAAGATGTTCAGGGTTGCCCAAAAGGATAACTATAAAGGGTGATAACAGACTTTAGTTACATTAGAATTCATTTGTTGATGGTACCATACTAATTTCAGGAATTGTGGTGTGTTCTAAGGTTATTTTACCCTGTGAAAAACCTTCTGCTGGGATATCATGAATCACGTTTGAGAGAAAACTGAAGCTAAAATGAGTGCATATTTTCTGTAAATTCACATTATCTTTCTCAGTCATGAGAGATTGAAATCTGTCATTCTCAGTAAATCATGTACTTATATTTCAACAGGAGCAGCCTGTCAGTTGATGCCTTTGTGTTCTACTGCAGCTTCCCAGAGTGTTCTACAGAACAACTAGAGCGCTAAAAGTCTTACTTATGACAAAATTATGGCACACCTGAAGCCATCTTGATTGGAATAAACTGGTAACTCTTAAAACATTTAATTTAAAAAGGAACAAAATGATGGGGTTCATTTTGTCATAGACATTATGGTTACTGCTGTAGAAAGAAAAATTAGGACATGTTTTAAGTGAGATCTCAAATATCTTCCTGTTATATTTCAACAGGAGCAGCCTGTCAGTTGATGCCTTTGTGTTCTACTGCAGCTTCCCAGAGTGTTCTAAAGAACAACTAGAGCGCTAACAGCCTTGTCAATATGTCATGTCATGTCATGTCAATAAGAATTTATAAAGCGCGCGTACACCGGGGAGGTTTCATGGCGCTGGTGGAGCCGAAAAAACTGTTAAAAAAGAAGAGTTAGAAAGCTAATCGGAAAAGCCAGGTTTTTAGAAGACGTCTGAAAATAAGAAGAGTGGGGGAAAGACGGATTTCAGAGGGGAGGGAGTTCCAAAACTGGGGGGCCAGGACAGAGAATCTGGCTCCACCGGTACGTTTGAGTTTGAAAGTGGGGGTCGAGAGAAGATTCTTGTGAGCAGATCGCAGGTGACGCGTGGGGGTGAATTTTGTAATCATGTTGTTAACAAATTTCGGGCTGAGTCAATTGAGTGATTTGAAGATGAGGCAGCCGATTTTAAAAGCGCTGCGCTGAGCAACAGGCAGCCAGTGCAGATGCTTCAAGACGGGGGTAATATGGTAATGCCTAGGTTGATGAGTAATGAGTCGTGCTGCCTGATTTTGTATAAGCTGGAGCTTTTGAGATAGATGAAAGGGAATGCCAAAGTACAATGAATTGGCATAGTCGATATGTGACATAACCATAGCAATAATGACTTGAATGCGGGCATCATAAGTAAGGTATTTACAGATTTTCTTGATTTTTCGAAGTTGGAAAAAGCAGGTGGATACTACTGAACTAATCTGGGGTTTCAAGGTTAGGTCTTGACTGATATGCACTCCCAGGCTTTTAGCTGTACTAGAGGGGATGGGAGGCTGACCCAGTTCACCGGGCCAGAATTGGGGTCCCCAGGGATTTTTAGTGATGCCGCCAGTGAGGACGACTTCCGTCTTGTCCGGGTTAAGTTTTAAATGATTATTGTTCATCCAAGTGCTAATAAACAGCATAGTAGTTTGGAAAGCGTGAACTGATTCAGGGGTGGCGCTGATAGGAAAAATTAGTTGGAAATCGTCGGCATAATTGAAGGTGCAGACTTTCCGATCCTGCAAGGAGCGGACAAGAGGACGGTAGAGATTGAATAGTAGAGGTGAAAGAGAGGAGCCTTGGGGCACACCACAAGAGGTGTGCACACTAGGAGCAGTGAACTGGGCTGTCCGAACTGCCTGGGAACGATTTTCCAAAAAGGAGTGGATCCAGCTTAGGGCCAGGCCCGAGACACCTGCCTCCCTGACACGGTCGACCAAAATAAAATGGTCGACCGTGTCAAAGGAAGCTGATAGGTCAAGTAAGACCAAGGCCTGTGGGGAGCCTTTGTCAACCTCACCGCGGAGGGTGTCCAAAACGGTCAGGATGACCGTCTCGGTGGAGTGCGCAGGGCGGAAGCCAGCCTGCTGGGGGACAAGAAATTCAGATTTCTCCAAAAAATCGACAAGGCAGCTGGTAACATGGGCTTCCAAGAGCTTGGCCAAAAAGGGGAGAAGAGAAATGGGCCGATAGTTGGCGAGAGTGGCAGGATCTGAACCAGTCTTCTTCAGAAGAGGAATAACAATGGCCTTTTTAAAGGAGATCGGGACGGTACCTTGAAGTTGGGATTTGTTAAGAAGATTGAGAGCAGGATGTGGGAGTGTAGTGAAAATTTCTTTCAGAACGCAGGGGGGGCAGCAATCAGTAGGCGAACCAGATTTGACTTTGGAGAGAAGTTTAGCAAGAGTAAGATCTGTTAGTAAGGGATAGTGAGATAGTAAACTAGAGTTGATGCTAGAAGGGGGAGAAGGGGACGAATCAGGGTTAGCAGAGATACTGGACTGAATTTTCTTAATTTTATCAATGAAAAAAGTGTTAAGAGAATTACAAAAGATTTGAGATGGTGGGGAGCTGCACAGGGTTCTTTCAGCATTAGAAAGCTCGTTAACAATGCGAAAAATCTCCTTGGAGCGATTGGTAGCAGACAAAATTTTGGATGAGAAATAGGTGGATTTTGCCGTTGCGATGGATTTTTTGTAAGAGTTCCGAAAGTTACAATATAGCAATTTATCTTCTGGTTTATAATCGCAGCGCCATTTCCTTTCTAATTGCCTGAGGGTAAGTTTGAGGAATTTAAGTTCATTTTTGCGCGTCATGAGGACGGAGGGTGGAAGGCTTTTTAAGGGGAGCAAATTTATCAGAGGCAGTCAGAAGCCAGCTAGTGAGCTGATCGTTGGCTGAGTCAAGGATGGGATTGTCCAGAGGGACGGTATTCATCAAAAAATCAATGAAAGGTGCTTTCTCCAATTTGTTCCAGTTTCTGCGGGCGTATATGGCTAGGTTGGGATTTTTAGTCATAACCTCAATAGAGAGGGAGAGATGAATGAAGTGGTGATCGGACCAGGGACAAGGATCAACAGAAACCATGGGAACCAGAATGTTCGTGGTCCAGACCTGGTCCAGAATGTGGCCTTTGATGTGGGTGGGTATGAGTATGTGTTGAGTGAAGTTGAGCTCGGTAAGTAGCTCGGTGAGTTCAGCCGATTTAGGGCCACCAAGAGTGTCATTGGCCCAGTAGTTGAGGTCGCCAATGAGTAAGACCCTCCCATGGTTAGTAGCCAAATGGGCTATCTGTTCAGCCAGGGAATGAGGGAAATGGGGCACACCTTGAGGGGGCCTGTAGAGCAGGACACACACAAATGAGGGAGCCCCAGGATCAAGCTCTATGTTTATAACCAGGTTGTCAACCAGGGGAAGGTCGAGTGAGGGAAGAGTTTTATAACTAAAATTGTGGCGAGAGATGATGGCTACGCCACCACCGGCTTTCCCCTGGGGGCGATTAGCCTGAGTGATGCAGTAATCCGAGGGTAGTGCTGCCAGAATGTCAGGAGAGGAGTCTTGGGACAGCCATGTTTCAGTGAGCAAGAGTAAGTCGGGCTGTTCACATTTGAGTAAGAGAAAAATGTCAGATTGATGTTTCACCATGGAGCGAGTATTAAGATAAATGACTGAAAGTGTGCGACCCTTGTGGTCCTGTTTTAGCGGCAGGCTGGGTGTTTTAATTATGTGAACCTTATGTATTTCATGGAAGGAAGTCCTGTAAACCAGGATTCCCTGTTTGAAAATGCTGGAGCGCATGTAGGGACTGAGAGTGGAATTAGCAGGAGTAAGGTGAAAATCCAGTAACTCGGTAACTGTGTAGGAGATTCGCCGGGCAGAACAACAGGCCCCAGGGCCCGGAAGGGCGCGGACGGGCGCAGACGGGCTTGCCTTTGGCGTGCCTTCGGCGCGCCCGATGCGCACGTCCGCTGCGCCTCCGTGCTGCTGTTGGCATGAAATAGCCGGTGGTAGCCTTGGCTCCGCCCCCCTGCGCGCTGATAGGCTGGAGGAAAAAAAAGAGTCAGCCAGCAGCTGCGGACCGGGGGAGAGCGAGCGAAAAGAGCGAGGCAAGTCAAATTTCACAAAAGGAATATCACAGTCACAATATTAACACAGTTTTTAAAAGATTAAAAGATTTCCTTTTCGTAGCAGCTACTAACAGAACTTTGTGCAAGCAGAGTTTCAGCAATAATGCTTTCCCGCGCTACGATCAGCTGAAATAGCTGGTGGTAGCCTTGGCTCCGCCCCCTGCGCGCTTATAGGCTGGAGAAAAAAAAGAGTCAGCCAGCAGCTGCGGACCGGGGGAGAGCGAGCGAAAAGAGCGAGGCAAGTCAAATTTCACAAAAGGAATATCACAGTCACAATATTAACACAGTTTTTAAAAGATTAAAAGATTTCCTTTTCGTAGCAGCTACTAACAGAACTTTGTGCAAGCAGAGTTTCGGCAATAATGCTTTCCCGCGCTACGATCGGCTGAAAGAGCCGGTGGTAGCCTTGGCTCCGCCCCCCTGTGCGCTGATAGGCTGGAGAAAAAAAAGAGTCAGCCAGCAGCTGCGGACCGGGGGAGAGCGAGCGAAAAGAGCGAGGCAAGTCAAATTTCACAAAAGGAATATCACAGTCACAATATTAACACAGTTTTTAAAAGATTAAAAGATTTCCTTTTCGTAGCAGCTACTAACAGAACTTTGTGCAAGCAGAGTTTCGGCAATAATGCTTTCCCGCGCTACAATCGGCTGAAATAGCCAGTGGTAGCCTTGGCTCCGCCCCCCTGCGCGCTGATAGGCTGGAGAAAAAAGAGAGTCAGCCAGCAGCTGTGGACCGGGGGAGAGCGAGCGAAAAGAGCGAGGCAAGTCAAATTTCACAAAAGGAATATCACAGTCACAATATTAGCACAGTTTTTAAAAGATTAAAAGATTTCCTTTTCGTAGCAGCTACTAACAGAACTTTGTGCAAAAGTATGGCACACCTGAAGCCATCTTGATTGGAATAGACTGGTAACACTTAAAACATTTAATTTAAAAAGGAACAAAATGAGGGGGCTCATTTTGCCATAGAAATGATGGTTAGTGCTGTAGAAAGAAAATTTAGGACATGTTTTAAGTGAGATCTCAAATATCTTCCTGTTATATTTCAACAGGAGCAGCCTGTCAGTTGATGCCTTTGTGTTATACTGCAGCTTCCCAGAGTGTTCTAAAGAACAGCTAGAGAGCTAACAGTCTTACTTATGACAAAATTATGGCACACCTGAAGCCATCTTGATTGGAATAGACTGGTAACACTTAAAACATTTAATTTAAAAAGGAAAAAAATGAGGGGGTTGATTTTGCCATAGAAATTATGGTTAGTACTGCAGAAAGAACATTTAGGGCATGTTTTAAGTGAGATCTCAAATCCTCTTCTATTTCATTAGAAAATTCTGACATGCAGACTGAAACAATCACTTTCAATACCAGCAGTAGACTTCCAGTTAACTCCCTGGTGAGCAGTAGCTTTACTACAGTGATCTAATGAACAACTAAGTGCTAACATTCTGAATTTATGGCAAATGTGTGACACATCTGAATATAATCACAAAAGGACTCCACTAAATCTGTGGAGGAGGGAACAAGAGGCGTGGGGTTCTAGGAGCTAGCAGCCTCCAATATTAAATGTTTACCACAAAAGAGCTGCTCCTAGTGTGATAACCCAAACGAGTTACAAGAACGTCATGAGTGTGGGCATCTCACAAAAAGTCCTCGCCCTCTAAAACCTTCGTTTGATAGAGGGCGGGCATACACCTGGAGACAGGGATGCACTTCTAAACTAAGGAGTGTGGGCCCGTGAAATGGAAAGTGAAGTTAAAAATCATTATAGTTACCAGAAAGTAAGTTTTAATGTGGCCAATAACTATATGATACTAAAAACAAAGGACGGTGAGTGGGGTGTTTAGTGTCCCCTAACCGTCTCGTGAATGGTCGACATGTTTCTGCCAAAGCGGTCCAGTTGGGTCCATGGCATTCATCAGGACCTAATAAATAAAAAGGGGGGCTCCGTTCCTACCAATCGTTGGTAAGATGTTACCACTGTGTGGGTGAGGCGTAGGCCACACTTCACTTTCTAAATTGCTTCCAATGGTGAAGCCTAAAGCAGAAAAACATATGAGAAATGATGATTAATAGAACTCGTCGGGTCAACCGTACCTGTAAAAGAAAAAGAAGAAGAACAATGCATGCATTGGTTTCTAAGGGTGAACAAAGTGTGCGTGGCTTTGTGGCACTCTATTTGTGTACACGTTCGTGAAACTTCGAGGGTGGTGGCAGACAGCACTGCCACCCATCTTACCCTAATTTAATGGACAACTTGTCCCATGGGGGAAGGGGCAGAGGGAATCCACAGTTATGTCACCTCTGTAAAAGAAAACACAGAAAACCATAGCCTTCATAAAACGTATTGGTTGAGAAACAACTCCCAAACCACATAATGAGCAGTAAACTATCCAAAACTCAGTGGGTGAAGGAGGAGAGAAAAGAAAACAAAGAAAACACACATTGGTCTCTCAGTTCATTCAGACTCTTACTGTCACACGTGATGGATTGTTCCGATTCCTATGTGTCCGCTCCCGGTCCTCCCGAATGTAGGAATGGCAGGGAGCGGGCGTCGTCTTTTAAAGTGCATTGCGGACGCTTAATCAATGTAATAAGCGAAAAACGCTTGCAGATGTGTGTTTGCCGGTGTCCCAGAGCTACACAGCCTGGATGTAAAATGTCGGAGGTAGGCGTGTGTATGCCAAGACTGTATGGAACAGGGAGCCTAATTCGTGGAAAAACGGGTAGGCGTCCCATGCGGTAATGTGAATGGTAGAGTAGCTGGAGGGGCGGGGACCCGATCGATGTAAGGGGCGTGTCTTCCGGTATGGGATAGCCAATATGAGCGTAATTGTGCCAGGAGATGGAAATACAAGGTGCCTCATTGGTTGAGGGGGTGGTGGTGTTCCAACGTGGTACGTCGTTGGTTACAGTGCTGCAGGGGGCGGTGGCCCAAGGAATGTGGACAGGGGGCTGTCATTGCATACTTGAGCGTATGTTTCCTATACGTTGGCATGGTAACGCTACAACAGTACGGGGACAGTGGTGTGTACGAGTAAAGGTGTACAAATAAATAAAAGAAGATCTTTTATCGCAACAGCCGCATCATTCCTCTGTGAGGTTTTTATTTTCCAACTAAGGTTCGTTTGTAAAAAACAAAAGATTAGAGAGGGGTGGTCGTTTGTGTGGTAAATGTAGCTAATGGAGCGCTTAGTCGCCACACTTCACTTTCTAAATAGGTTTCGGTGCTACAGGGGGCGGTGGCCCATGTGATAGAAACAAAGGGCAGTCAATGCACGCAGGAGCGTCTGTAACCTATACATTGACGTGGAAACACTGCAAAATTGGGGGCAGAGAGAGGCACGGGTAGAATATTGCCCATAAATGCAGCTCGTGTTGTGGTTATGGCAATGTATCCATGTACTGGTTTGAAGGAGGGAGGTGACAAGTTACAAGATGAGAGCACCCACCTAATGATGTGGATGTATGCAAAGTACTGCTTTATTGGTTATATTGGTAGGGTATGCTCTAAAAGAAGTTCTAAAAGAAGGTTACTGGGAGACCATGTAAGATGGATGACTATGATGTCGGAGTATGTTGATGGGCCTCCAGTTAAGCAGTATGTTGAAGGCGTGTCAGCTGTAACAAGGGGTCAGAAGTGTGTTTCCACTATCTCAGTGTGTACCGACCATGTTCTGCATGTGAATGTGGGCGGTAAATAGATCATGGTCTGAGAATGGCTAGTGCCATATTCATGGCCCTTTTTCATCGTATTAGCTGTAGCCACGGAATATCATCATTAAGGCCCTTCTCATGGGAACCTAGGCGATAAACCCATCGTTGCTCTCTAACATGCAGAGCTCTAGTGAGGTCAGATCTGCTTTTTTTCATGACCTCAAGTATAGTCCAGCTTAGATCCGTTTCTGTGTGATTATTTTCAGAGAAATGTCGAGTCAGTTTTGTGTTAGTTTTTTTACACCTGATCGTGCTACGGTGTTCATTGATGCGGGTTCTTATCTTTCTGGTCGTCATTCCCACGTATTGGAGGGTGCAGGGACATGTTAGCAGATACACAACATTTTCTGTATTGCAATTACTAAATGTTCGAAGCTGCCAAGGTTTTCCTGTGCCTATGTCCACTTCTTTGGTGTTTCTCGTGAGGTTGCATGAGATGCACCCGCCACAGGAAAAATGGCCCACTACACGTGGTTGGTCCCAGAGCCTAAATTGTTCTGTGTTCTCCCTCGTGGTCATCTGGGCATGTACCAGTTCATCCCGTAGGTTTTTGTTGCGTTTGAATGCAAAAAGAGGTGTTTCCCATTGTTTTCCGCCACTGTTTAGTATATGCCATCTCTTTCTGATGATTTTTTTAATTGAATTGGAAGCTGGTGTAAATGTAGTAACACACACTGGTCTATTTGTTTTCGCTTTCTTAACGTCCTCCAACAGTGCTTCTCTTGAGTTGTTTCTTGCTCTCTTGTTTGCCTTTCTTACCATTTTCCTTGGATAATGGCGTTCGATGAGTTTCCTTTCAAGGTATTCTGCCTGTTCCGTGTAGGTATCTTTCTCAGAGCAATTTCTCCTTATCCGGAGGAACTGACCAACCGGTAGATTCTGTTTGAGGGCTTTTGGGTGGTAATTCTCGTACAGGAGTAGGCTGTTCCTGTCTGTGGGTTTATTGTGGACTTTAGTTGTTATCCCCTCATTGGTAAGTGTAATGTCCAAGTCCAGAAAGATAGCATGATTCTTACTGATGGTATGTGTGAACCTGAGGTGTCTGTCTTGTAAATTAACCCAGTGAACAAAGGCCATTGCGTCCTCTTCTGTTCCATTCCATACAATGAGTACGTCGTCTATGTACCGCTTCCAGATTCTCAGATGACTCAGAAACGGGTTCACCGGATTGTTGATGAAGTCCTCCTCAAATTGCTGGACGTACAGACATGCCATACTGGGGGCGAAGGTGCTCCCCATTGAGGTACCTGTTACCTGATGGTAGATGACCTGTTCATACTGAAAGAAATTTTCCGTAAAGTTGTCCATTAAATTAGGGTAAGATTGGTGGCAGCGCTGTCTGCCACCACCCTCGAAGTTTTACGAACGTGTACACAAATAGAGTGCCACAAAGTCACGCACACTTTGTTCACCCTTAGAAACCAATGCATGCATTGTTCTTCTTCTTTTTCTTTTACAGGTACGGTTGACCCGACGAGTTCTATTAATCATCATTTCTCATATGTTTTCTGCTTTAGGCTTCACCATTGGAAGCAATTTAGAAAGTGAAGTATGGCCTATGCCACACCCACACAGTGGTAACATCTTACCAACGATTGGTAAGAACGGAGCCCCCCTTTTTATTTATTAGGTCCTGATGAATGCCATGGACCCAACTGGAGCTACTATAGTCCAATCATATCACAGTCCATCATATATAATATTGTGACGTCCCTTCCGCTTCCTCTCTTCCTCTCTGCTCATCAGTTAAGTGCATTCCTTACATTCTTGGCTTAATCTGACATTGTTGCTGTTTGTATAGCGGTATCTTGTGCACGTTATTAGCATTATTGCCTTGGTATTGTTTCATATTCCCTGCGCAGCAGGCTCTTGCCCGAGAGTGTTCTCCCCCTCGCAGTTTCTCCTGCTGTGCGCGGTGAGATCCTGTCAGGCGCGTGTGGTCCGAGCGAGGCAGCTCCATCGAGCGTTCCGCTGGTCTTTACGCGTGTTTGGGAATCCGGTCACTCCTTTAGTGTCCGCTTGATTCCCGACCAACCCTCGCCTGATTTTGACAGCGCTACGCGGTGATTTCCCCACACGGCCACGTAATTGGTATTGCGCCTCAGTCTATTCTTATAACAGCTTCGGGGAAAGCCCAGCTGTTGGAGCACCGGCGAGGGGGCTGCCTTAAAGATTTTAAGGGCATTTGTTCTGAGCTCATACCCTCTACTATCATGTCTTCTCCCGAAGACCATTTTTACTCCTCCTACCAGGAAGTGGAGGAGGAATGGCCCCTCAACTTCTCCCTCCAGCAGTGGACCAAGCCCTCTCTCTGGCTATTTCTAGGGCGCTGGCTCCTCTTAAGGATCAGGTTGATAAGCTGGTGAAAAGCATCCCTGGGGTATTCAGTGACCCAGATCTGGTGGTGGCGGGTCCCAGTAGCTCCCATATAGGGAACAAAAGGGGCGTTAAGCATAACGCGGGGCACTTGGAAGGATTTGATAAACTTACGGAGACCTTCCTCAAGAGTGCGCGAACGCTAAAACATGCACCCTGTGGGGAGGAGGAGGAGTCCGTAGAAAATTGCGACGCTGTCACCACTATTGTAGACCCCGACGGCGGGTTTCCCTTAGAGGAAGAGGGTGTATCGGAGGACGATTTCTCCTCCGATGAGGATAAGGACACAGGGCGTCCCTGGCATCCAGAGTCCCACTCCTCTCAGTCCCGGGTTGGGGACGGGGTCCACTCGGACATGTTTGAGCCTACCCAAATTTACCATCCTAGGTCGGCGGAGTGGACCCCTGACACCAAAGTGGCAGAGTATGTGGTGGGGAAAATCCATCAATCCCTTGTAAGGGAGGTCAGGAATAGGATGAGGGGAGAATGCCCCAGGCCCTCACTGAAGGGTAAGGTGGCACACACGCCTGAAATTGATGATAAACTATGTGCCTTTTTCTCCAAGTATATGAGGGATCCCAAGAAAGGAATTGATAGGTCTTGGACGTGGTAGGGCCCTTGACCCAAATTATTCAATTGGCGGAGCGTTCAAAAGAGTCAGGATCCCCTTTGTCAATGGATATTGTGGCTGGTTGAGCGCACTACCCTAAACCCTAAAACAATACCCCCTCCACTACTCACACATCACTGCACTACCCTAAAACCTAAAACACTACCCCAGCACGACACCCTAAACTACCCAAACATAACTGCACAACCCTAAACCCTAAAACACTACCCCAGCACAACCACCTACACTACACAAACACCACTACACTACCCTAAACCCTAAAACACTACCCCCAGCACGACCCCTTTCACTACCTAAACACAACTGCACTACCCTAAACCCTAAAACACTACCCCAGCACGACCCTTCACTACACAAACACCACTGCACTACCCTAAACCCTAAAACACTAGAACCCAGCGCAACCCCCTACAGTACACAAACACCACTGCACTACCCTAAACCCTAGAACACTACCCCTTACACTACACAAACACCACTGCACTACCCTAAACCCTAAAACACTACCCCAGCACTACCCCCTACACTACCCAAACACCACTGCACTACCCTAAACCCTAAAACACTACCCCAGCATGACCCCTACACTACCCATACACCACTGCCCTACCGTAAACAATAAAACACTACCCCCAGCACGACCCCCTACACTGCCCAAACACCACTGCACTACCCTAAACCCAAGAAGAAAAAAAAAACACCCCATGCCCAATCCCCCTTACCTCTCACTCCTCGTGGTTCCTAAAACACTACCCACAGCACAACCCCCTACACTACACAAACACCTCTGATCTACCCTAAACCCTAAAACACTACCCCAGCACTACCCCCTACACTACCCAAACACCACTGCACTACCCTAAACCCTAAAACACTACCCCAGCATGACCCCTACACTACCCATACACCACTGCCCTACCGTAAACAATAAAACACTACCCCCAGCACGACCCCCTACACTGCCCAAACACCACTGCACTACCCTAAACCCAAGAAGAAAAAAAAACACCCCATGCCCAATCCCCCTTACCTCTCACTCCTCGTGGTTCCTCTCTCCTCGTGGTTCCTGCTTCATGTTGCCTCTGAGGGGCGGTGCACGTCGCTGTGAGGAAACGGAACAGCCTCTGTTTCCTTACAACAATGTGGATCGTCCACATGTTTTTTAGAACGCATGGTCATTTACCATACATACCTTTACAACAAAATTTGTTGTAAAGGCATGCGTGGTAAATGACCATGCGTTCTAAAAAAATGTGTAGTAATGACTTAGCGATGTCCAACGCATGTGTGGTAATGCATGCATTGTAATGGCATCGCAAAGTAAAAAAGTCGTAACGGCTGTTAACCGATCGAAGCTGGCCCCTGTTCTTCAGTGAGACATTTATTTCATTCATTAGGAGGAAGGAATGTGTTTTTTTTTACCGAAAAGTGCATTCCCAGGTGTTGTATTGTGAAAGTATCCGCGTGGCCTGGTTTCACTTCCGGTGAGAAAGTGGAAGAGTCTGTTTGGATCTAAAGAAGTTCTGTTGTTGGACGGGGCCGGCGCGACACGTCATAAGAAAACATAGCTAATGGAAAGCGTCCTCCCTGAAGTGTGGAGCAGTGCCATGAGAGGTCAACGAGTGTGCGTCCCACCTCAGTAGGACTGTACCGCGTGACCCATGTGCCGCCTCCAGGGACCGGGAGGCAGAAGTGGCTTCGCAGGTCCTCTTGAAGACCGTTGTAGCACTAATTCTACATTTTGGTACTAGGGAATGTTAACTTAGTTGTTCCTGCTAGATACAAAGAGAAGATCCTGTGATATTCAGTGCCCTCGTTACCTTTTTTGTGGGTTGTGGTGCTTGTAACTTCGCTGCCCCGCCGGTGCACACCACTCGGCACCCCACCTCGTGTGCCATCTGCAGGGCCTCTGCCCTCTAATCACTGGTTTCGGTTTCTGGAGTGGCAACATAAACAGTTGCTCCCAAAGGACTAGCCTGAACACTTAGGTGAATATCCCCTGCACCAGCATTCCACGGAAATTCTTTCCTAGCTCTCCCACGTTGATGAGGACATCAAAACAGCATGGCTCCGCTCGTGACACCGTTTGACGTCATCGGAGCCATAAGAGGACCTCGTCGGCGTGCTGGCGTCTGTTTCACCCATTTTTTCTGTGCCACCAAGGCAAACAGGCGGACCGAGACATTTTCACATGTATACATAGTATAATAAATATATATATATTCACTGAAAAAACCATAGGTTTCAGGCACGTTATAGTTAGAAATTAGCATTTAAAAAACCTTAGAAATTCACTGAAAAAACCATAGGTTTCAGGGGCGTTATAGTTAGTTGGACGTTTCACTCGTACAAAACCATAGAAATCCCCCGTTATAGTTAGTTCAGCTAACTATAACTCGCGTGCCCGCAATGCACTGCTGATGACGTCACATATTACATCACTCCTCATGACATGGTCAGTGACCTCACTGATGACATCTCAAATGACATCACTGATGACATCATCCAGTGAATATGTGTTTTTCTGAAAATGAAATATGTTTTATATATGTATATCTCAAGGTCGATGGAAGAATAAATGGGTAAATAAGTGTATAAATGGATGATTTCTTTTTTGCAAAATTGATTGTATAACTGACTGATTAAGTGTATCTTAGTGAATACATGGGTTAGTGAGTAATGTTTAAATATGTAAATATCTGTATCAGTCTCTCACTTTGTGTATAAGTGGCTGCATTGGTTGGTGAGTAGCTACATGAGTGTCTATATGGTTTATTAGTTGTTTTTTTGAGTATTAGTATGAGTGTCTGTATGGTTCGGTGGGGGGTATTACTTAGTGCATAGATGCATGGATGAGTGTCTCACTGTTTGTATGTGTTGAAGACAGCATGTGTGCAGGACTGTATAGGTGGATGAGTGTGTGTATGGGTGTGTGACTGTCTCAATAGTGTCTTTATGAGTAACACTTAAAAGCTTGGGAACCTAAACTTTAGCTTTGAGGGACCCCACAGTTCATAGGTGCAGTAGAGGAGGAGAAGTTTGCAATTTTCAACGGGTGGCTGCAATTACAGACGCATGTGGAGAACAAATTCAAGAACTGATCAAGATCACCCAATCTGAATTCAAGCAGTTTGAGCCACCTGTGATGATCAAAAGTGTGAGCTGATGCTGAAACATCAGGCAATATCAGAAGGTAAAGGTAGCCTCCATCCACTATATGACAGATGTCAATGAGGACTAGAAAAGTGAACATTTCTTCAATAAACCTCGATCAGCAACCTGATTGGACATTACCTCGATTTTCTTCAGTTGACCATCTGATATCATCTATTCACCAGACAAACTGTGACGTTTCTTTAAGAACTCCAGTAATCACCAATCTCCTCAATCCCTTCCTATTCCAACCCTCTGATATGCCCTATCGACCCTTTAGAATCTCAAAGTAAATGCGCATGACCTTAATCTGGTTTCTCCTCACTTAAAGTTTATGATGTACCACTTCTACCTATTTCTCTTTACCACACAATATTTTGCTCATACCACCTTTAATAGCTGGTGCTGTAACAGCCCTGTGCTGAAAATGTGACAAGCCCATATAGTCATAGTTTTTTGTTTGAATAGATAATGGATCATAGATCTCTTTTATGGTCAAGGCAGAAGGTGAATGTCATATTTTCATGTTAAGAACACTAATATGTTAGGAAAATATACCAGGAAGTAGACAACGTGGATCAAATATAGTAGATAAGGCTCGATCATAAATCAACACATGGTCAATGTGAAACATAGAATCACAGCTAATGAATGACGTTCCAATACTTTATCAATATACTTATAAGCTTCATCCCTGGTGTGTTTCATCAAGGCCATTTGGCCTATTAGCTTTCACAAGCTTTAGGTCCAGAATGACAAAAATATAATAGGGTTTATATAGAAAAAATAAGTGCAGTATTCCATCAACGACACCGACGAGTTAGTGAAAAAACACTCAACAAGTGCCTGAATGGGAGTCTAAAAATCCAAAGTTTGAGAAAATTAGAGAGCAGCAGCAAACTCAGTAAAGTATACTGCTATGTTACATCAAATTAGGGTTTAGTAGATTCACCAGAGTTAGAAACGACGTCAGAATTATGAGATATGAACTCGCAGCACTTAATAATACATTAACAGTGGTGGCACATATATCTGCACCGCGCCATGCTACTATAAATACCTTCTAGGTTTTATAATGTAGTCTTGTGTGTGAATATGGAAAAAATTTAAAGTAATGGGGAACAAAAGCATCCGAACTTTCAGACTGAATATCACAGTGACTGTGAAAAGACCAAAACACATCTATAGTCTAGTAATATCCTTACAAAGCAGGGAATGTTGGAATATAGCAGTTTGTAAAGGAGGTGAGTATGCTTTTCCGTGTCCAGTAAAAATAGTTGCTTCGTCCATGTTTGATGTTGCCATGAAAGATACATGGCAAGGTATGAAGCATGATGTGGCCCAGTAGCAATATTGGTAGCATTGAAGTTATGTCTGTATAGTGAATTAATTAAATTTACCAATGGCCAGAGTTATGGACACGAAGTCACAGTCGGGTAGATAAACTCTATTGAATAGTGGATTTGGGAAAGTGGGGAGAATTATGTGAAAGTAGGGGAGGACTGTAAATGTTGCCAGGACAGGTTGACATGTTTAAACTCTAACCAAAGTAACATATAAGAAGGGCAGGCCATTGTGTACTGAGGAAACTATAGACGTGGGAAGGACATGTTGCTTACACTCAAAGGGCCAGATGTACAAAAATTAGGGATTACGATTTCCAAAGTGTGATTCTTAACGAATTGCAATTAGAAAATTACAATTCCTTATGTACAACTTCTAATTATAAATTCCTAGCGGGTTGCAAATTGATCTACCTCATGAATATTAATGAGTTAGGGTGTAATCTGCGACCCATTGGGAACCACAGCCATTCACGGAGATGGTGGCCTGCTGAAGTCAGCAGACCACCATGTCTGTGATTGCTTTTCATTAAGCAATCTTTTTTTCCCTTCAAAGTAGCTCATTTTCCTTAAGGGAAAATGGGATGCATTTAAAATTAAAAAAAGGAAACCTTGAAGTTTCATTTTTTAAGAGCAGGCAGTGGTTGTTGAGACAACTGCCTGCTCCTAAAAAATAATATTACTTACATTCTCAAAGGGGAAGGGGTCCATTGCGGATCCCTTCCCCTCTGTGGATGGGTTACCACCACTTTTAGAATTGGTAAAGTATTACTGTTTGCAACCTGAACTCACAGTAATACATACCATACCAATTTGGTATTTCACAGGGATGCCCAAAGCATGCCCCTTCCAAATACCGAATCGCAAATGCAAACTGTGATTCGGTAACAAGTTACTGAAAGGTATTTTGCATTTTGTACATTAGAAAAAGCATTTTTATGGTCTCAAATGGCCCGATTCGCAGAATCTGGTGGTTTGCAGCAGGAAAAGGCTTTGTATATCTGGCCATAAGTAACAAATCAGCAAGGCAGGTGATTGTGTAAGGAGACTGTGGATGTGACAAGGGCGTGTTTTTAAACTTTAACCAAGGAGGCAGAGAAGGCTATGTGGTAAAGTTATTGTTAGAATATAAAAGGAAGTTGTTGGAGCAGCTAGGAAGATCTTGTGACTTGAGCAAAGAAATCATCACAGGTGGAGTTGTGCAGATGAAGAGCTCTACTGACAGACACAGGATGATGGTCTTTTTGCTGCTGTTGGTGTGCGTTTGTCGCCTGTAAATCGAAACTAAGTAAAACGCCTTTGTTGAACATTCATGGTATTATGCATATATTTTCTTAATCAAAGGACAGGCCAAATTTTAATTCAATTCAATATAATTTACTTTAATTTAACAACAAATTTTAGTGTCAGAAGAGGGATTTTCCACCTTATTCTTGAATGGGAAAAAGGAGAATATTTTGTTTAGGAAACAACGAGGGGAACACACATCCACTACCCAACACCAGGGTAGGCTTATGTTCATAATAATACATAGCAGAGGAATTAGCAAGATATGCAAAGGCCCCTGTGCAAGGAGACATAAGGGAACATTCAGAGAAGGGATTTGCTCAATTAAATTTAGAAGGATACGATAAGGGAGCGCACAAAGTGGCTGGATAATGTTGCAGGTACTCTATGCCCATGATAAAGTTATCAAACCAATACAAAATAATGAGGCAAAATCACAAAACCCAGGCTATCCGACAGACCCTCTAACAACCCATCAAGATATAGAGTGATTGACTAAAGAACTTCAATGTCTTCAAGAAAAATAAGTTGGGTGAAGATCAAGCTCCTGGCATAGTACTGTCTAGGGAGGGAAGACAAAAGAAAGGGGCGTGTACGACCTCTAGATATATTAGGGGAAGACGGATGTATGATGATACAACGCGTACCATCACAACGATGTATGTTACATCGCGGTCTTGACAACGCAAGTCGTTACATCGACTTGCGTTGGAGGGCGCTGGATTTAGGAATAGTGTGAATTACTATTCCAACTCCAGTCTACGTACAGTAGGGAAGGTGTTGGAATAGTAATTCACACTATTCCTTAGTCTAGAGCGCCCTCCAGTGCAAGTCGGTGTAACGACTTGCGTTGTCAAAACCACGATGTAACCATACCGCGTTGTAATGGTTGCGTGGTAAAGGATGTTTCCCGTATTAAATAGTCTCCAGAAAATCTCCGAGACAGTCACAACACCCGGACGGCTTCACAATATGACCATACTAGAACAACAGTATAAGGAAATACAGGATTATACTCAAACAGAGTTAACTGCTTATAAACAAAAGGTGGGAGAAAATATTATAGCATGGATGGTGAGGTGCTGGGACAAAAGGGCTGATAGTTTCTTTTTTGCGCCTCATGTGGTAGAAGCATTAGGAGCTCTGACCAGTTACCCTGACACGGCACATGCGGAAGGTGCAGGAATTCAAGTGTAATGAACAGTTGCCCACGATTGATATGGGAAGGTATATCTAGTACGTATTCACACTCTGCTGACTTTACTGAGGGTATAACAAGGTTGAGAACCATGGCAGTAGAACGAGGGCTGAGAGAACCAGTAGGTGGGGCAGATATGACTTCCTTTTCACCCGCCATGAAATCTAAACCAATAGAATCTGCTCCTCTGGTATTTGAGGAACCGCTATTGTCCACTTGGCGGACATGAATACATCTGACAAAGTGCCTGAGGCAGCAGAGTTATAGGCACACCTTGGGAATATAGTAAAAAAAAAGTTAATCAGGGTGTAATGCCATTACAGGAGGTTGGGAGGGAGGATAAAATGAGGATTACTAGAAGACGGAAGTAGACAGACCTGCTAAAGGTGGGGCTGGCTGAGTAGGGCATAGATGGATTACCCACAGGGGCATTGCTGAGAAAATAAAGAGAAGAGTTGGCTAAGGTAGCAAAAGAAGGAAGTGAAACATTTAGCCAGAGTGAGGGAGGGAGTTGCCAAAGTTTATAAGAAATATAGTGAAAAAGGATTTGAGTGTGGAACACCAAGAGGTAGATGACTTGCAAAAGGATGGTCATACTAGATTACATCCAGCTCTAACCCTCTGGAAGGAGGGATGGGGAAGGAGGTCCTCGTCTCCATTATGACATGAAGGTGGGTCTTCTGTAGGCATAAAAGTGCTCATATTGTCAGCAGGGGACGGGAACCCTTATGTACAAATCACTGTTTGGTGGAAAAAAGGGGAAGAGACTACGGCATTTGTAGACACAGAGAAGAAGTTTACATTTTTAATTTGACAGCTGGTAAAAGAACCCCATGGACCCAGATTATACAAACTGAGGGACTGGGATGCGAGGTTACTGAAGTGGTCAAAGCCACTGAACGACTGTCCATAAATAAAGAGCTAGTCTTTACCTGTTCTGTGGTGGTGTCCCTGCTCCCAGAAAAATGTAAGGGATTGATGTAATGCTGGGTCACAGTATTCAGAGCCTATTGGGAGTCCTCACATTCCGATTCCCTCACAAACCTTTTTATGCAAGAGTAGTGAAGTTTTGGGTTCTGTATCAGTATAACCCCAAACGGGGAGAACCTACTGGATTCTGCTCTAAGCAGTTCACAGGAGCAAAGCAATTATACATCATGCCCACAAAGACACTGCTGATGGAGATGATGGTAGTCCCACACAAAGAAAGACAGACCAGAACAAGTCAAATAACTGTTAAGACTAATCTACTTATTACTGGGTGGGTAAAGGATGAAGGGTCATCATCCAGGTCTGCAGTATCCCAACGTGAGCCAGTGATGAAATGGAAATGGTACCAACAAGAGCACAGATGAGTAACTGCAGGGAATACTCGAGAAATGATAAAAACAATGGCAGGAATGGTACACTTTAAAATGGACACACACATCTTGTGGTACTAAAGCCTTGGCTGGCACAAGGAGCAGAGCAGTATGAAGATCTCACCAGCGAACAGCAAGATAATACCTGGTACACTGATGGGCCAACAACCATAACCTATGATGGTCGAAAATGGAAAGCAGCAGCATATAATCCTGCTACTATGGTGGTGGTCTTAGAACATGGAACTGGGGGGCTCAGCTCTGTTGGCTGATCTTAAGGCAATATACAATGTTATCCAAGGTGTAGGTTGCTTATATTCCATATATTTGTACACAGACAGTTGTGCATGCCAAAAGGCACTAGTAGCATGGTTGGCCAATTGGAGGTGAGGACAATGGCAAATTCATAGCTGCCCAATCTGGGGAGGAGAGAAGATATGGAATTAAAAATTGGAAGCAGCATAAAAAGGAAAAATCTATCTGGGGTATGTGGATGCACAAAGTAATGTCCCTGGAAATGATGCCGTAGACTTAATAGCCCAGATAGATGCATGTGCTAGCACAACAACAAAGGAGACAGTAGATCAGATTTTGTAGAGGATGACAAACTGAGCCCGCAAGAAAAGTGGACATTGAAAGGGGAAGGGCACATATTAGTCAGATCAACAAAAGAAACTGCCTATTACATATCTGATGGTAATGACTAAAAAACACGGATATGATCAATTATTCAAATCCATAACTAGCCAATTGAGAAATGCATTACGGGTAAGTTTCGAAGGGGAGAACGAGCTGCAATCATCTGGCGGATTAATTTAATTCAGTTACATAAAATCCAGGGTGGATTGCAATACTGCATGGTGGCAGTAGATACGTATTCCAGAACTGTTCAAGCTATTCAGTCTCAACCAGTGGTGGCTCCTCCGCTAAGGAGGAGGAGCGTCACCCCACTGCTGCTGTGCAGCAGTAAAAGAAAGGAAAAATAAAATGATAAAAATGCGATATTATTATAATTTTATTCTTCCCTGCTGCTGCAGCATGAGGGCAAGGCTGCTCTGCTGACAGAGCAGGGGAGGAGTGGTGGGCACACTAAAGTGCGCATGATGCTTTTACCAGCCCTCTCGGGCCGACCAAACAGTCATGCACACTTTAGTATGTTCTCCATGCAGGCTGCATTACAGCCTGCATGGAGAACATGCCCAGGCCCCCAGGCCCCCAGTCCCCGTGTGAGTGCCAAACTACGGTGCTTAGACCAATCATGGCACTGCATTGCAGGATTGTGATTGGTTTAGGGAAGCCAATCAGAACGCTGCATTTCAGTGTTGTGATTGGCTCAGGGGAGTCTGGCTGCTTCCTGTTCGGTGGAGGAGAGACGACATGGGACAGAGCGGCGAGGAGGTAAGTGAATTTTTCTTTTTTTAACAATTATACCTCCTTACCCCCTCGCCCCTCCACCTCACCACCACAGGTCCGTGCTGGCCGCCACTGGTCTCAACAAGCAAACTAGGTTATCACCATGAAGGTGTTTCAATATTTAGTGAATGCATATGCGGTACAGTATGAAATCCAAAGCAACAATGGCATCCATTTCACTGAAGATGAAGTGCCATCCTGGGTGAGAGGAACAGGAATAAAATGAACATTACATATTCCTTTTCACTAACAGGGTGCAGGACTTGTGGAACAAATTAATGGGCTATTGAAAATCAAATAATGAAACTGACGCTTGGGGAGGATTCCAGGGATGGGACAACAATTGGTACAGGCTCTACTACTACTGCTAAACAACCGGCCACTAGCACGCATCACACCAATTGATCGAATGACAGGAAAGAATCAGGATCAGAATGTACGTACACAATCGATACTGAAGTTGATTTGTGATGGTTCATACTCAGAGAAAGGGGTCTCCTTCGGTCGAATTCAACTAACAGTATATCAGCAGGGCGATACCATATTAGTAGGTGGGAAATGTTAAAGTAGGGATTTGGGGTATGATCCCAGAAGGACTGAAAGCCAATATCAGTTTAAATAAAAATCTTTAACAGCAGGGTTGAACGATACAACCTGGGGATCATGGGACTAATGTGTGGAAACACAAACAGGGGCATGGTCCATACTCATACTAAATCTAACATGACAGGATGCAAAATTAGATAGTGGAACACTGGTAGGTGAGGTACACTTTAGCCAGGTACAACCGGTTATTGCATCACAGGCCACAAAAATACTATCGAGAATCTAGGATAGAAGCTGTATGTTCTGCCCTGGAGGAGTGAGCAGGACCATCAACAGGGGAAAATTCCAGCGCAAGGACAATATGGGACACTAGCCTATTGTTGCTTCATGGCAAATCTGATCTTTTGTATTTTCCTCTTTATAGACTTGTGCCTGCCAAATAGAAGCATCATGGGCTGGTAATACTTCTCTATGCATGTCACACGAGAATGAACAGCAGTAACATATTGCTGGGTGTGTAGCTATATTACTACGTGTGAAGGAGAAGGATTACCACCTATAAGAATACCATAGCATGACAAGAAGAAGCTATTGCTTGGGTAAAAACAAATTTGTAGTCCAACATCAATATTACTGAGTTGCATCAACTTTAATGTATTCACGACCAATAGGAATATTTTGTATTCAAGCGATAATAGGAACTGGGCCATTTGTAGGGATAGACAACTGTGACAATATCAAAGGTTTAATATTGACTTTCAACGGGGAACAACCTTTACAACGAAACTTTGACAACGCGTGCAGTTACATCACGGATTTTACAACGAACGCGATGCCATTACAACGCAAGTCTTTATATCGACTTGCGCTAGATGGCGTGCTAACATTACAAATAGTGTAGTTTACTATCCCAACACCTTCCCTACTGTTAAGTGGACTGGAGTTGGAATAGTAAATTACGCTTTTCTAATGTTAGCACGCCATCTAGCGCAAGTCGATGTAAAGACTTGCGTTGTAATGGCATCGCTTGGTTACATCGGTTCGTTGTAAAAAACCGCGATGTAACTGCACGCGTTGTAAACACACGCGTTGTTACGTCATACATCCGACTTTCAACCGTACTACAAATGGGAGGGTCATCCAGGGCGAAAAAACAGAAGAGGAAGATGCAGCCATGTTTAATGGTGGCTTTCATCTCACTGTTCAAAATCGACTTCACCAATTAGTGGAAACATGAAGTTTATTACCTAGGGGAAATATATTATTTGTGCAGCAATCAGGCACATTGATGGTTACCTTCAAAGTGGAGAGTAACCTGGCTTTTGGACAGTGTGATTCCTGGAGTTCAACAAGTAGAAACCCTGCCCGAAGGGAAAATACGTAATGTGCGGGGGTTGAGTGGATGGGGGAAAATATCTTGAACTAATTATTCCTCCTTTCAGGGTTTATAGGGCTTTACAACCTATAGAGTAGTTAGCTTTTGGCTGCAGCTTTGAATAGCACTACAGCTGCTATAGAGATATTAACACAAGAACAAATCTAAATCCATATGGTAGCTTTACAAAATCGCTCAATGATAGATTATATACTAGCCACACAAGTCAGAATTTGTGCAGTAATAGGGAAATAATATTGAATGTATATCAAAGATAAAAAACTACAATAAGATGATGGACAGATTTTTTTGCTCTTATATTGGTGCGTGTTTGCTGCCGGTAAATTGAAGCTAAGTAAAACTTCTTTGTTGAACATTCATGGTATTTTGCGTATATTTTCTTAATTAAAGGGCAGGCCTAAATTAAATTTAATTTAATTTAACAACACAATGTCACTTGTAGTTAAGTATGAGTAGAAAAATAGATCATGAAAATTGTCTTGCATAGTCATGAGTCCTATTATGTTAAGTCCCAGCCACTGTATAGTTTCAAGGTGTATTGTCGGCTACATGATGTAGTCGATATGCTGATACAGAAACTGTAGCCATGTTGGGAGAAGTACACCTTAAAGAGAAAAATAGATCAAGATGTCCGAATAAGCTTTGGTCATGCCTGGATAGTCAAAAGAGTACATGTCATTCTGTCAATCTTTGTTTAGAATGGTGTCCCATGTGTAAAGAAAGAATACCAGAAAGAAAAATAAATGGGGCAAATAAATGTCATGGTGTTTAAATTTCAGCCATGCCGTTGATGGGGGATATAAATCAAAAAGACTAAGACAGATGGATTACACTGCTGCTTTCTAATGCTGGGAGTGTACAGCTAATCATGAAGCACTTATTAAAATATTTATACTTAATCATATATCGGTATACTTAAGCTCCTCTAACTCTTTGTTAATATACCGCTCCCTCCCACTAAGGCCTTCTTTAAGTCCCTACAAACACTACTGATGAAACTAAGCTCGGGGTGTAAACAGCTCAGAGTAGCAGTGACATGCTGATGCTTTCCTATGAGATTTGTGGGCTGGTGGTGCAAGATATGGAACTATACTACTATATTGATAAACCACACTTTGCTTACTAGTGCCACAATCTGGAATTCCGATCATCTCATTTAGTAGTCATGAAGGAAGGAACATCTCTTGGTCCATTAAATACAGTCTTAGTATAGTCAATGCCATGTCAAGACAAAATACCACACTAATACACTAGCATGCACCAACTGGTCGTCCCTGTATATCTACTTATATAGGGGTGACCCTCCTGTAATCACCTGCCTTAGTGAACAATCCTTGTATGCCGTTATTCTTAGAGTCGAAGACTCATCTGCAGTTGGAGTGACTAGGACTTATGCAGATGAGCGATGTATACCTTAATAGACAATTATTGACCCCGCCTCAATTTAAAGGCCTGTGATCACACCCTACAGGCATATAATGCATTAAACCTAGTGGAGCTTTAGAGTATGGTGCTCTCAAATGTCTGAGCTCAACTCTCAAAAACCATCAAATAACTTCCCACCACCAGAATCTATTAATAAACTCAATAGCCCTAATCACAGAAATAGCCAAAAGCAAAGGGAACGGGACCTCAGCTCCCATTTGATAAGATGTTGCTATTCCCAAACCCTAGACATTTCATGAACAACAGGCATCAATTACTGCATTTCAAGTGTTTTCATAGGGTTTAGTACACCCTAGCATGGTTTCAAAGCATTAGACTCAATGTGGAACCTAGCAGTTGTAGATGTCATCCAGCTAATGCCGATGTTCTTCACCTATCGTGGGTTTTGCCCTATGATCTTGTCCTACAGACAAGGATCGTTGAGATACTGTCAGAAAAGTTAGCGATGCAACTGACTCCCTTTTCACTGAAGGCCATATTGGGGTTTGTAAAAGAACTACTATGTTTAGCATGATGATTCTTCAAGAATGGTCCTCTTACTGACGAAAACGGTGATGCTGATGTACTTTAAAAACTGCACAAAGCCTTGAAGTAAAGATGTAAGACCCAACTCCATTTTAAGTAGGCCACAACTCTATTTTTCTGTCTGTTTGCAGAATCATCAACATGTCTGCCTTTGATGCAGATGTTGTCTGTCCTTATGTTTACAAGAACTGTTAAAGTGTCAATTGATTTAACTGTAGACATTAACAAAACACCTTATGTGGCATGAGTCTGGAACAAGTGCCTTGTTATCTCAATTTCAAGGTCAAACACAGGACAATAGTCGAAATAGTGTAGTCTGAATTGTTGCACTTTTACCGTATAAATTTAAAGGAAAGCATCTTAGACTAGCATCTTGATGCTTATTTGTTAAATCAAACATTCCTAGGGTGATATTGCAAATTTCATCTCAGATAAGATACAGTATATATGGACTGCCACTTGAGCACCTGTCAGGAGAGGTTCTTTAGATTATTGTGAGCAAGATACTGCCAAGCCAGAAGGTAATCCTGCCTGCCCTGCCAGAGATGCTGCCGCCCCATTGAGCTTTCTATTGAATGCTGATACTGAGCCCGGGTGGAGCTGATGCTGAATGCGTCTTTCCCCTTCGAAACTAGCTGCAAGTTATTTTACTTTCCATGCACTCCTAGCATAGCGCAGAGAAGTAGCTTTCATAGTGCTAGATTTTTAGATGACATTTTAACCATGTTTGATATTTTTATATAATCCTTGTTGTTCGCAGTGTGCATTTGGGCTGTTTTAATCGTATTCTGTGTGGTTATTTTAGATGTGTTGAGCAACAGGGTGCACCTGTTGAAATAAACATGATTTTTAGCTAAAGTGTCTTTAATGTAGCACATTTTGTGTTTGTGTGATAGAAGAGAACTAAAGAGGTTTGTTTCTGATCACCATGGAGTCCCTGGATCCCTGCTTAGAGACTGTTAGCATCCCAAAAGCATTGACATAATTTCAACTATGTATTGGATGGAGTTCTATAGGGCTATAAAAAGCTGTCTTTCACATTCAATCGTTGTGCATTGAAATAAGTTCGCTTGTGTCACCTGTGGGTGAGAAAGCAAACCTTGTAGAGCTGAGCCAGAGACTCAGTTTGCACAACAGACTATGGCTAAAAGATGGCCCTTGGACTTAGCAAAATCCAATAAGGTGTATAAAACATGTGCATTATTCATGTTTCAGAACTCTTGCCTCAAAGACATATGGGACGCCTTATGTAAATACCTGTTAAATAAAAGGAATACATAGACGCAATCTGAGGGGTGAACAATATAAAATGTCCCTGTTCAGAGGAGTTGAGCAGGAACATTCGATGAATACAGCAATCCCACTTTTGACCTGCCTGGGCTGGTAATGTCACAGTAGCCTCTCACTCGGACCGACAGACAGTAGAGATGGTATAGTTAAAGAGACAAAGATTTAGATTCAAAATTAAAAACTGCAGACAGCTACAGGCATGGTTAGGTTTGCAGAGGGGGCCTCTGATTTTTACTGATATATTTGTTTGATTCAAAGGTACTGGTTGACTAATTCAACTGTTCAACCTTGGGTAACATTGCAGCTGTTCCTATGTCCTTTGGTTCTGCTCTCTCCTCAGTCGTCTTTATTTCTTTCTAGTCAGATACAATGACTTGTTTAATAAGTAAAATGCTAATAAAAAAATGCAGTCATGCTGTCAAAGATAGCCTAGATCATATTTATATAGGTCAAAACAGTGCATCCCTTTCGGTTATTAAATCTTGAACATGTTATAGATGTTGCCAAGTAGATGAAGTACATATAACCCAGCCATCTTGGTAGTAGAAATGGACATAATGCAGTCAAGGTTAGCATTAACCAGGAGCAAGGAGTGTTGCTCTGGCAAACCAAAATGGATATACATTAGATGTGTTTTGAGGGATATGGAAAATAACACCAAAAGAAAGATGCATCAAAAATGTCCTGGGGTATAAATTGCAACCATGTTGTAACGGGAAATACACATCACAGAGATCATGCTGTCGCAGGCAACATAGGCCATGTTTAAGAAGGTCGAAAGGGAGTATGAGAAATTAACTCATTTCTGATATCTATCCCTCGCTGTCCCTCCATTGTTGCCATGAAAATGTTTCTTAGGCAAAAATGTCTAAAACTCCTCTGAAAACCAGGAATTGTCAGTATGAGCTGGTTCCATCTACAATAAGAAAAGGGAAAATAGTAGAAATAAGCGTACTCATACTAAAATCAAGTCTAGAATCACCTGCTAACAAATAACTGGTTAGCATGGACATACATATATATTTTTCTTTTTTTATGAACAAGGACGCAACAATTCATTGTTTATCTAAAAAGTCACACTTGTGGGTTATTTGTGGGTCTGTTCGCTGGGGAAAAAGGCTTAGTACATTACTAAGGTCCTGATTTAGATATAGGTGGACGGCCCATGGGTCCGACATGGGGATGGAGTAAGTTACTAAGTCCTCAGGCCGCCCACCTAATATATAAATGACCGCCAAGCAGATGGTGATTTATAAAGGCATTGGCAGGAAACAACCATCATGGCAGTTCCTGTCAGTGAATTTTACTGTTGGCTGCAGGATTTCTCAAGAGGATGCAGCCATGTAGCAAACAGTATTCTGCTTTTCTTTAAAAAAAAATAATGAAATGGGATTTTCTTTTTGAAAAGAAAAAAACTGCTCCCCTTGCCATGGGAGGCTTCTCCCATGCCGGGGGAGTATTAGAAAGTTTTAATGTTCCTTACCACTAGAACAGTAAAAAAAGACTATATGTCTGCCCATCTAAATTTGGTGGGCAAAGATGTAGCCATTTCTCCAACGGCCCTTACTCCGAAGGGATGTTGGAGTGCTTTGTCCACGACGGAGACAGCGCAGTCTCTACCATGGCCAAACTTAAAGTCCGCCCACATAAAATTTGGCAGAAGGACCACTATATTGGCGTGGAGGGAACTCTGACACTGTTGTGATGGAGTACCCTCTCCAACAATATATAAATTAGTCCCTAAAGTCTGTTCAAATAAATAAAGCGATAACAGTTTGATGAAAAGTCATCCTAAAAATAGATCTGCATTCATTTCACTTACTGGAAATATATCTATGAACAAGTTCCCTGGCATTTACTGATGTAAACAGAAGTATTGTGTAGAACTGAAAATTTATGAATACATGTACATACCTATTATTTGTCTAAAAGTGTTTGCTTCCAGATCAAATAAAACTGTTCCTTTCTCCAGGCAAGTTCTTAGTTCAAACAGGCTGTGGAGCGAAAGCGTTGTGACATGAGGCTTGCTCCATCTCTCTCCACCATCTTCTACTTTCTCTTCAAACTTAATCCACCTGGAGAAAAAAAGCCATCATTTACATATTAATAATGGATGACTTTGATATTTATTTCACTGCATTCTTTGCACTATGCAAGGGGAAAAATCCCGATACTTTTGTGCGGTTTACAAAAATTGCTCATGGTATGCGGTAGGGGATCACTGGGCCTGGTGTCTCCAAGTCATATCATTTCAGTACACAGCGTTCTCTATGTTAGCTTTCATTTGGATGAGGATCTGTGCGATCAAGTACTAGAATACATACATTATTGTAAATGAACAATGACGCTGAAGTCTGAGTTCCTTTATCAGGTTATGGAACTCTGGACACAGCTATACATAGACATTTGGGACTGTCTTTATGAAGATGTTAACAATGCAGAATTTTTAGAAAAATATTTACTTCTGAAAAAAACACATTGGGCCAGATTTATTAAAGTATTGTCATGTCATTACTTCACGCAATATGACACATGGGTAATGCAAGCCTTAAATGAGATTTATTTTGCCACGCAGAGCCACCTTTTGTGGCTGTGTGGTATAGTAAATCTGGAGTAACTCAACGCATCACAAGTAAGTTGCCTTGCATTACACTGCCCTGGGAAGGTGTTCCATGGATGGAGCATTGGTGTTCCCACGCATTCACCGATGGATTTTTGCACATTTCCGGATTTCCTACCAGTAGTAAACCTGGGAATGAGTCAATTAGTACGCCATCCCAGGGGAAGCGCAGAGGAGATATAACTTTATTTCTCCTAGTTCCTTGCTCCATCTATGTGTGCTGTGTTCTCCAGTATACATAGAAAGAGGAAAAAGTCTCTAAGGATTGGTTTTGTGCAGGAAAGTATCCCCTACTGCACAAGAACAATCCTGCGTGCATCGTAGGTCACCTTGGACCATGATGTGAGGGATCCTGCATTGGTGCTAGGCTGCCCTGTGTGCGCCAGCACTGGGAGAGAGCAGGAATGCACCATCTCTGAGTAGATATTGCTCATTCCTGCACTCTCCATGTGACGCAGCACAGCAAGTTGTCTTGCTGCACTGTGCTGCATCACATCTTCATAAACCGGGCCCTTTGTTTCTGTAGGATAAAGAGGTTGTTGAAGCTGCGCTCTGCAACGTGCAGTTGACAATGGGTACTGATTGGATTCAAAGTATTCAGGATGTGTATACCTATTAGTCTGATTTGGTGCTAATGTTATATTGTTGAAACTTATATATCATGGGCACCCTTGAAATATAGTCCATGCATGAATGAGGTATTTATATAGAGTGAACCAAGCCTTAAGTCAGGAGAGCACTATTCAGAGCCAGTCAAGTATACAGTCAATGGCTGATTCAAGGGGAAGATGGGTTCTGAGAGTGGAGCTGGTCTGGGACTTCATTGTGACATAGTATTCTTTACTCAGTTGTGTCTTCAGTAGTTTCATACATTGAATCAGAGTTTGGATGATCTTGATGGATACAGGGATGTTGTTACAGAGCCTTGGTGCATAAATGCGGCCTGTTGCTCAGTTTATTCCATATTAAACAGACCTCCATGCATAATTTTCCGTGTAATAAAGTCCTATATGGCCTTCGAAGGGTTCAGGTGACATCATAAATCAAGAGGCCAAGTGGTAGTTAGATGTCACCAAAAGCCTTAGGTGGCAAGATAGCATCATATTACACATTACCAATTACCTATTCTTCTTTATAGTAATGTTCACTTTGAGATAGTTAGCTTCTTCAAAGTGCAGCTATCAATGGGAACTGAATGGAATTAGAATGTGAAATTGTGAGGGCCATTGATGAATCAGCACAGGAAGGTGCTAGGATGATTAATTCTCTGAATTGGCAAATTTCAGTTGATTTAGGTTTTGGATCATCACTATAATGAGTCAGAAACAATTTTTCTCTTTAACATAGTTTTTCCATGCAACAGTTGTGATTTTGTTATGTAGATAGTATTTGCAAACCTAGCCAAAAGGTAGGGATGGTGTTCTACATGGTGAAAGGCAAAGACTCAGTCTACATGTGATTGGGACTGTAGTTGGGTTCTGAGAGAGGAAGTAGACATTTACCCAGCCGTGATATAGAGGCATGTCTTTAACTCTTTGCTCAATTGGAGCAGAGTTGGAGCAGTCCTGATGGATGCAAGGCCTGAGTGCACAGATTGAGAGTGCTGTTTGACCGTTTTCTTCTTCTCATTTTTGCACAGCTTCTTCAGTCTGATTAAGCCTTGACTGTGGGTGTGCCCAAAGCCAATGGAGGTGCTGAGTTTTTCAGCCATATAAAAGTGGGTCCTAGTCATGATGGTTGTGTAGATAATGTGATGAGTTTTGAAGATGATGCAGGTGGTAATAGGAAACTCCTGTTGATCCATTAGGGATGGGTGATGTGGATGCTCTTAAAGTGAGTCAATATGAAACCTTGGAGGGCAGTTGGCCTGCCTTCCTCATCATCTGGATGGCAAATATAGGGAACTGAGCAGAATCTAAAGTCAGAGAAATGTTTTCACTTTCTAGAGCGGAGTGAGCTGATGCCATGCTATCATAGATTTCTTGGTGATGTGTTCCTTGAGGGTGAGGTTGGTGTCCAGGGGGAATCAGAGTGACTTAGCGTTGGGATTGAAACCCATCCAGATTTAAGGTTTGCATTCGTTGTTGCTTATTCCCATTTATTAGTAGGAATTTTGTTTAAATGGGGTTGAGCTTCATGTGGATGCCAGTCATTCATGTCTGAATGAGGTGTAGGTGCTGTTTGAGGCACTGTATTCCTGAAGCAGAGAAAACTTTCAAGTAGAGTACAGTGTCATTGTTTATGGGTACATTTTGATGCTGTCAGTCAGTAGAACCACAAATGGCTCCACACAGAAGTTGATGGGGACTCCACAGGTAACAGTTCTCTTCTGGGTCATGGAGGTACCCATGTGAATAAACTGGTGTTGCATAGATGGATAGGAAGCCAACTAGTGCAGAATGTTGCCAATTAATTCAAGATTTATGAGAGTGGGATGGTCAATAGTGTTAAAGATAGCTGGTAAAGATGGCTGGAATGTCGAGCAATATCATGAGAAATGGATATTTAAAAAAAAAATCTTCGATCAGTAAGATGTCTTCTCTGATTTGTAAGGTAGTTGTCTCTGTGCTGCAGTTGTCTCTGTGCTACAGTGTGATTTGAAGCTAGATAAGTAGTTATGCAGGAGATGATTGATATGGTCCTGAGGTTGTGCATAGAATGCTTTTTCAATTATCTTGTCGATAAAGGATGATGGCCCAATAGTTGAGCAAGGAAGGCATTGACAATGGTGGGCAGGTGTAAGAGAGCCTCTCTGAAAATGGATCTCATGATGAATGAGGGTAAGACATCACGTTAGGAGGGGGGTAGAGAGAGCTGCGAATGTTGCTGAGGTCTGCAAGAAACAAGGGTTCGAAGGATATCCATTGCGGGATGCAGTGCAAAATGGTGAGTGTCGGAGAAGAAGTAGGATGCCTTTTGGACTCACTTCACCTGCTGGTATTTTGCAGCAGGTAATTGGTGATGTTCATGAAGGGATTGGAAGGGTTCTTGGTTTTCCAAATCAACATTCTAGTTTACAGAATGCTGTTCTTCTTAACCTCAAAGCAAAAGGGTTGAGGTGAAGGAAAGGCAAGTGTGAGTTTGAAGCGCTCAAAGTGGAATATCCTGTCCATGTTGCGTCTGGGTATGGTGTTGTTTCACGCCCAAGGTTACTTCCTGTACCAATAGACCATGAGAAACTTCAAGGTTTTTTAGGGATGCGTGAGTTCTATGTTAACTTTATTCTGAACTTCTCTACCGAGGTGGAAATTCTTGCTTCATTGAAGAAAAACTCAAAGCGTTTATTGGGTCAAGTGCAGAATGAAGCTTTTCTCAGCATCCAAAGAGAACTGTCTAATGCCCCTTCACTCTCTCCATGTCTACCAGGGAAGTTGTTACCCCTTACTTCTGATGCCAGTGGTGTGGGGTTTGGAGTGGCTCTGTCTCAGGGCAAGGGTTGCTTTGAACTTATTATTACCTATGTTTCACTTACCCTTAGGCCACAATAATGCCTTTACCCAAGTGTGAAATGCAAGCTTCCACCTGGGCAGTTGAAAGGTTTAAAGCTTATATGTGGGGAACTAAGTTCCTTTTGTGCACTAGCCATAAACCCTTGTTACCTATTATAAGTGGTCCCATGTTCATTACAAAAAAAGCAACAGGCAGGTTGTTAAGGTTGTTGATTGTAAAATGTATTGAATATCATTTTAACGTGAAATATATTCCTGGTGGGAAGAATAGGAAGGCAGATTGTCTTTCTCATCTTCTATGGTCGGGTGATGAAATCGAGATGATGGATGATCAACAGAATGTGGACTGCTTGGTTGCACGTGTTGTATTGGGTAACACTTAAAGTGTCAGTGAAAAATAGGGGAGGAATGCTCTAGCTCAAGATGCTTCTTTGAAAAAAGTATGCAGCACATGAGTAAAGGTTGGCATAGAGAAGGTAATATATCTGTGGGTTTGCAGTCTTTTGGCAAAGTACAAACAAAGCTTTCTGTTGAGACAGGGTTGCTATTTAAAGCAGACAAATAGATTCCACCAAGCACCACCAGATGCAAATTGTTGCAACTAAACCATGGAGGTAATTTAGGAAGGACTCTCAACAGAAATCTACTGATGGTCACATAAGGGCCCTTGGGTGCATTCAGGGGGGTACATAGTGTGCTCCCCTGTGTCCATGCACCCCATTCACTACACATCACGTACTTAACAGTCCATGCCGCGCAGCAAAGGGTTTTGGCGTTCCCACTACGGTGGATTTTTCAAAGGACCGCCCGACAGACCCGGAAAAAACTCCTTATCTGGCGGGCGGGCTGCGGTCGAGTTTGGCAGGGTGGTGGCGTGCCACACCACCAAACTCGTAATCAGGACCTATGACTGTTATCACTTTTCTACCTGATTTATTTTCATGAAAGGGTTTTCCAACAAAAATCTTATCTGATAATGGTGTGCAATTAGTCTCTGCTGAGATCAAGGAGTTGTTGCGTGGTGCAGGGATTCAACACAAGAGATACAGTTTGTATAATACCCAAAGCAATGTCTAGGTTGAGAGAGCAAATAGACAGCATTAGAAGTGTGGTGATTAAAGGAGAAGATTTGACGGATGCTATTTGGACCATGTTCCAGTCTTACAAGAACACTCCTCATTGTGTGACTGGAGTATTACCGTTTCAGGAGCTAAGAGACGGGTCTTCTCAGGACTTTCTCATGCCTGCTTGGTTAAACAAACTAGCCAGAGTAAGTGTTGTCACTGATGTTGATCAGAATCTTAGTAAAATGCGCTAGAACATCCAGCAAAGTCAGATAAATAGCAAAATTAGATATGATGTGAACAAAAGAACAGGGTATTGGGTTCATTCCAAATTGCCGGATGTTAAGGTTGTGAAAGGTACCAACTAAAGTCTGATAAATAGCTAAATTAGATATGATGTGAACAAAAGAACATAGGGTATTGGGTTCATGTCAAAATTGCCGGATGTTAATGTTGTAAAAGGTAGGGTAATATTTGGTTCACCTTGCTAGGTTATCAAAGTCATCAAAATGGCTGTGCTGTGAGACTGAAGAATAGGCAATGGAGGGATAGTGCCTGTGAGATGAAAGTGAAAAGAATTACAAAGGATAATGTTGTGCATTCTAGGGTCAATAGCGATGTGCTGGATCACTCATTTGTAAAATTTTCACAACGAAAACTTCCTGTGAGATTTTGTGGTGGAGTAATTATTGCACATTTCCATGTAAGTGTTCTTAGATTTATTCTGATGGATTTGTTTTTGTTGTTGTTTTGTTTTTGTTTGTATGCTTTGTAAGTTCTTTGAAAAATGTCATGTATTATTGATGAGGGGGAGGTGTGTTGGGTCGTGCTTTCCTTCTTGCACTTGTATCCCTCGTTCTGGAATGGAACTTTGAGAGAAAAGGTTGGCTTCCGCCCTTGTTTATTGGCAGTTGCCTGCTAACTTCATTGCTTAAACAGAGTAATTATTACTTACCAGTGTCTTCATTGCAACAATCCCCTGTGCAGCATTGTGCCTTATGTGTTTTCCTGGCTTCAATTTCTCACCTTTTTTAATGCCTATTCTTTCTTTCCTTATATCCTCAATCCATGTTTTCCCTTTTGGGCTTTTGACCATGTATTTGTTGAGTTGGCAGCAGTTCCCTTTGCCTCCTTGTTCTTATTAACTGTTCTGACCCTGTTCTGAATTGCTGTGTTATTCCATGTACCAGCATGGCATTACATGTTCCAAAGCCTGTTGGTTACGTGCTTGAATGCCTTGTTATGAATCCTAATACCGGTTTCCCTGTACCAACAGGGAATTTCTTGTCCGAGCGCCTGTTGGGTACAGCCTGCTGATGATTCCAGTATTCATGTCCTTGATTTCTGAAACCTTGCTCATAATTTCTTGTTTTCTCCCTGTCTTATCTGTGCTGTATTCTGGTTATTCTTTCCACTTTGGTTTTCTGCTCCGACTCAAATACTGTCCATTGTCTGCTGCAGGTCACACCCATTTACAGTGTGATTTCTGGCTTGGTCTTCATTCCGATCTTATAAGGGAAAAATATATATACTGGCCACGATGGGACCTTACTGATTTGGATTTACATGGACTGCTTTACGGCCATGTATTGAGTGGGGTACCAAGTTGGCTGAAGAGAGGTAACTGAATACCATTGATCAGATGAGATGATGCACTCCTCTATCAGTTATTCACATAGGCTACCATCACATTGCAGCCAGTATATATATGTCCACATTTTTAATGGTATCTTAATTTTTGTATGCTGAATGACTTTTTCTTTTTGGTCCTGAGGGATGCCCATGGACCCCGGTTGGGGTCTTTAAAGGGCAGAAACATGTTGACCTATATTACAGGTATATTTGTTGATAATCCCTAGTCCTGTTTGCTTTTTAACCCTGGCCCAAGGTACCGCGTAATAAAGACATTTGGTGTCCTTGAGACAGTTTTAAAATTCTTCTATCTCTTTCTGAACACTGCCCCTCACTCACCATTTTTTTCAGTCCCCTCTCTCTAGAACACCTTAGCTCCTCTTCCAGTCCAGAAGAGTTGTATCCCACACCAGGGACCTTGCGGCCCTGGTGTGAGGTGGGAAGCCTATGATGAAGCATGTCACTCTTGGGTGAGTGAGGGTTCTCGTGTTAGAAAGGTCTCTCTCCGTTACCAGTAGGGCACACAACTTCTTGGCCCTCGCATCATTTCCACATCACTTTTAGGATACCCTCCCCCCCGCGGTTTCCACCTCCCTAAACCCTAACATAATAATTGTTGAAAATGTACTTTTAGCGAGCTTAAATTCAGATAGGGAGTAGTACGCTCTCTCTCTAAGGCTTCTCCCTCAGATCTTTTGTGTGTATTAATACAACAGCAGTCTCAATAACAGCAGGCCTAACTGTGACTTTGCTGTATGACTGTTAAGATCAAACTGTTGATGTCAGCCCAAAGGGCATTTCTTAAGGTTATTGGGGCATCTTATCACATACAAGTACAGCCCTTACTTTTATTAAACCTTGTTTTGGTCTGTCTCCTGTCTTTCTCCTTGTCCATGCTTACAAATGTATCCTGTCCTCTGTAGTGTTGTGACCACAGTTATACTTTGAATAGCCTGGTATTTACCTTGCCCAGTCACCTTGCTAAGTATTTCCTCTGGAATCACCCGTCTCTGCATTCGCTCCCTGAAAAGCTTGGCAGGATTCACTGCCTGATCATAAAATAGGCCATTTTTAGATCAATCAACAGTATGCTTTCATCAAATATTGACTACTACAGACTTTTCCCTTTTGATTGCATAGGCGTGTAATTACTGAAAGATTGGAATACCATAGTTAAATGCAATAGGTTTTCCATTTAAACCTGAATTACACAATGTCAAACACCACTTTGTAATGGGTAAATACTTGTTTTTTTGTGTGTTTTATCTGCTAACTATTTTGAATAATTATAGAGCATTAAGGGGCCTGCAAATTTTAAATAATCAGCCTAGAGAATCGTACTGTATCTCACAATTCATATTTGCATAATTTTTCTAAAACAGAAGTGACATATAGAATCAAAAACCATACATTTTAAATATACATTTTATATATGGCAATATGAAAACTGTATCAGCATTAAGAAGGACCGGGAATCACACTAGGGACATGTGTATATATCAAACATAAATAAAATAATACCCTGTACAAGCTGTTTCCACTTTCCCTGAAATGAAATCAATATTGCTTACTGTGAAAATAAAGGAAGCATACTCTCTCGATAATCCACATTAAAGAGTACAAATATATCATTCACACATACCCAAATATCTCACGGTGGATTACAACATGTATAATAATGGTACAATATGTATAGTAATGGTTGTTAAAGTCTCTAAATACTAAAATGTAATCCTGAGCCACAATGGTGAGAGCCTTTAGCAACAGCTATTGCCTGAAGCAGAAGGCCCATAATGCATTTAGAACATTTCCCTCACTGAGGGTAGAATGTTCTAAATTAAAATGGGAGAAACAGAAAGACACACATTGCAGGGCTCGAGCAGATACCCCATGCAGTCATTATTACCTTTACCCAATCCACTGTCTTCACCTGACCTCTTGGCATTCCAATGCATTAATTATATTTTCCTTAGAAAAGAAGGTGAGGGGGTGGTGAACAACTCCTGGGGGTTTAGGCGAAACAAGATAATTGTTGACATACAATTTCAGCAGGATCATGCAATAAGATCTCTGTTTCTCACCCTGAATCATTACTCCCATCGAGAGACGCTACTGGGTTTGCCCATCGTCACCAGATCTATGCCAATGCCAGAACATGCATGAAATTATCTGTGAGAAGATGCCAATAATAGGGTTCGGGGGTTTAATATTTTCTTTCCCACAAGTAAGAGGTCATTGGCTTACCAGCTTCGAAATGCTTTTTATAAGGACAGAGGACAGCTTGCCATTGAACAGCTAAGAGTTTATAGGCCCTTGTCAAACAACTAGAGCAATTGTCGGCTCTCGTTAGTTCAAAGCGATCATCAAGACACAAGGTGTCATTGACTGCCCGTGTGCCCGTGTGCCGGACTGTTGCCCAAGGCTGCGATTGGAGTGAATTTCAACAGTTACGACCAACTGCTAGTGCTTCATTTGTGCATGTGGTTATTATAAGCACTTAATTTAGGGACAAGATAGAAAAGAAGCAAGAATAAGACTAGGCATCCTTGGTAATTGTCAATCCGGACATTCAGTAGTATTGGGCTCCTAAGAACATTTTTAAGATTCTGCGCTTATTTAATTGTTTTTCACAAAATAAAATAGCACTGGCCAAATGTAAGCCCCATCACATGGTGTTTTAGCTATGTGAGTATTATTGGACTGGACAAAACCAGGTCAAGAGGGTCAATGAAGATCGCTTTAAATCCTACCATGCTGTGCTGTCCTCAGAGGCAGCTCATCTTTTGATATAAACCAGTGCAAAGAACAAATCCTACCTCCATTGTTGGGAGAACCAGGGCACCAGTGGGTTTGGCTGCTTTATGGGTAGTCAGGGTGGAGTGGTTTTACTTATTACGCTTCTCTGTTGTGGAATGCTCACTCCTCATGGTTCCCTTGTGCGTGTGCATTCCACAACAGAACTTGGAACTTACTGTTTGAATGCTATGTTATCAGTTGATTGGTGTCCTCTCCTGTGTAGAATGCTGCGCATTCCCTGCTACAAATAAAGTCATCTTCTGCTTCTTACTTCGACTTTGGTGACTTCATTACTACAATTGTGATGGCGACGAGCGGCAGGGTTTTTATGCCTCTTCAAGCACAAAACTACTTTTCAAGAGCTGTTAACAGGAATCATCAGGCACAATTACAATAACCTGACAATAGAAATGATTTTCATAGTGTTACAACACCTCTTGAAGGTCAGCAAGAGAAAATCCCATTATTTTTTGGGAGAGAAAATAAAGAGTCAATTTCAGGTTGGATATAATTTGTAAGTTATTTGAATTTTAAAGTCCTAAATATCGGAGATAAGATTTCTAGAGTATGTGAACTGTTTGGTGGGGTTTCCTGCGGTGGTTAGGGCTCCAGGGCCATCGCTTCAGAGACTGTCAATATTTCTCCTGGAGGTGAGGGACACCTGGAATGGAGAAGGTGGATAAAGAGTACATCGTCTGTGTACAGGGAGGTGCAATACCGGATTTGCCCAGTGGAATTTGAGATATTTCCTGTGTGGATGAAATCCGATCAGACAAATGGAGGTGTTCTTCATATTCAACTGTATGACCCAATCGGAGAAAGAATGAACAGTGAGAGGAACGGGAGATGCCGGACAAGGGTCAGTGCAAGGTGAGGGTCGAGGAGGCGAGGATGTGCCTGCAGATGTATCAAGTGCAATTTCCCAAGCGATAAAACAAGAAAGAAACACCAGTTCCTATATGAGATGTGATTTATGGGTTTTCTACTATTACCAGCCGACGCTGGCCCACCATCTTCTTTCTATCCAATGGCTTTACCCAGATCTCTCTCACAGCCAGTTAGCCAATCATCCACTGCAGGACTGCAAACAAATGCTGAGTTTAGACAAAGTCTTTCACATAGAAGCTACTGCTTTGGTCCTCACCTCCTCAATAAGAAATCTACTGCCATTATGAGGAGTTGTTGTCCCTCATAACCTGTTTTTCACTTTACGCGTTTTTTCCAGACCTTCAGTTAAAATGGCAAGGAAACAGGGCTAGAGAAGTTGCCCCTGCTACAACTCCTGAAAATTTTACTTCTTATCCTGTCTTAGGATATCACCTCCTTCCAAAAATGTCTATGACATAGCAGACATCAGCAGTCTACACTTCCGAAACCCAATTTTGTGCCCATCTTCCTTAGATCGCTTTGACAGACTATTTATTGAAGCTTTCAAATTCAGATTTTAATCGAGTATTCACCTGGAGTTTTACTAATTACTATGTAACGTCCAGATTGTTACTTTTCAGGCTTATTTTCTTGATTTGTGAATTTAAGAGAAAATCAATGCAGTATTTTTTAGGTCTCGCCTACGCAGCGCACATGCGCTGCATAGGAGGGCCTTTAGCCGTCGCTCTGCTCATTTTCAAGCACACACTCGTGCTTGTGGTGGCATCCACCTGGCGGGAGCGCGCAGGGGCGTGCCACAAGCACGAGTGCAGTGCTTGAAAATGAGCAGACTGCTCTCCCAACCACGCGCGCACCACTCGCGGACTCCATTTCCATTAACACGCGTGCGCGCACCACCCTGCATTCTTTATCGCTTAGTCTTTTATCGCCATCTCGCGCCTATTTTTCTTCCCTCCGGCCCTCCTCTCATCTGTCGGTCCCTTCTCACTCTCACTTCTCCTTAATTACCTACTGTAGTAAGGTGGAGGCCATCTTGGAATGGTAGAGTTTAAGAGAGACCAGAACCAAATAAACACAGAAGTTATGCTGTGAAGTAGATTATTGTCCCTGTTTCAATCATTCAGACCACCCCCAAAAAGCAAAAAAATGTGGCTTTGAACGGATGGGAATTGGCCGCTTTCAAAGAACTGCACATTGTTTCCTCCACAGCCCCAATAGATTACTCAAACTGTTGGGAGACAGACGTGTAGCTTCTAAGCTGCACCGAGAGCACGCACAAGAATGACCTTTTGTTTAGAACGACAGACACTGTAGATACAGGCAGCTCAAGCCTTTCGTACTTTCAAAAAATCGATAGCGCTTTACCCTGGCCTATCGATGGCCACCAGTGAGGTCCAGAGTTTGTCATCTCAGGCCATGCTTGCGATTCAGAGTCGCAGTCTGCGAATGCCACATTGATTATCTTAGCAGGACGTCATTTCCATCAACCACATGGCAGCGCTGCAGTTCTGGGAACTGTGTGATGTTCCGCAGCAGCCTTTGCAGCACTCTCATTCAGTCTCGTAACCTCAACACTAAAGGTTAAAGTCCATTTACAGCACTAACTAACCTCCAGTAAGTGAGCGCCAGCAAATTGGTGACACGCACTGCGTCTGACGTCCGACGTTATATCAGGGACGTCACTTCCTGCAATGCAGATCGGTCTGAGAAGTGTAAGAGATGGCGGCGGAGGGAGCTGTTGAGCCGGGCTGGGAGGTAGCGGTGCGTCCGCTACTTTCTGCCTCGTACGCCGCGTTTGATTTGAAGGAACTGGCTCTGCTGCTTAGCTCAGTCATTGAGAGGTGAGAGACATTTCAACGCACGTCTTAAGCTAGCTAGTGACACCCATGACACAGTGGACCACCTCTCCCATAGTGCTTCAGACCGGAAAGTCTGCCTCAGCTGTCAGTGAGAGGCAGCAGATATCGTGACGTCAGAAGAGATGCCAATAGCTTCAAATTCATTACTAAAGATTACAACAATGTCAACTCTAATCACTTCCTACTAGGTTATACAAACTTTCATGATCCTGGTTCAGCCATTGGCTAAATTAAGTAGAGAGAGCCCGCGTACCAGTCACATAAAATGTCAAAACAGCACTTAAAAGAAGAGAGAACGCACCACGGGACAAACAAAAAGTGTTCTAATTGTCTTTTGTATATTTTGGCCACTGTTTGTGTAGTTCTTTTTACCATTAGTGTTGAACCGACTTGCTTTCGTAATCTGGACACTGTCTTCCCATAGTTCGGGAATTTTCATTGCTTATGTCTGGTTTTCATTCTCTACAGTTAATAGAGATTTTAAAGTGTTTAGTAATGGTGTGTGTATTTTTTTTTTACTAAAGAGCACTGGTGGGGGGGGGGTATTCATTGTATAGATGTGTGCCGCAGAACTTTACTATTTATCGCACAGCGTGGTTATTGGTTGTTGTGATCGGGCCTGCCTACATTCTTTTATAGAGAGCATTGCCGAAATGGGTAAATAGCTGTGATGCAGTGTGGTGCCTGTGATGATGCGCTATGTTTAAGCCAACTTAGTCTAAAGGGAGTGATGGAGAGTTGCTTGTTTTGTGGCTGCCAGCTGGCATCAGTGTTAATTCTCTTTAGGCAAAAACATTGGCAAAGCCAATAGCTCTGACTAACCACTTATAAGGTCCCAAAGGCGAGACCTATTGGCTATGCCAATGCTTGTTTTTTAAATGAGGCCTTGTTCTGCACACACACAGATCAATTTGCACCTTTTGTTCCCCTCTATAGATGCTCATGTGTAGGTGTACCACTGAGAAGACATATGTTCTCCATGTGCTGTAGTGGCCTGTCTATGCGATAGTGCATCCTATGAACAATATTTTACCATATGCACACCCCAATGGCTGTACTTCCATGCATTCATTAAGATTGGGCCCTGGGGAAGAAGCACTCATATAGGGCTAATCTCTGACCATTGATGCCTTCTAAGAGCCATGTACAGCAACACTTAAAAGTACGCAGTTGCCTCCCTTTGTCACCCCCCTCCCCCCCACATGAGTCGATCTAAAATATGCACAATTGTAAATAGACTTTTGAAGATTCTTGCCCTGAAATACTCTCCTGTGTATTAGGGATGCATGTATCCTCAGCCCTCCAACCACAAGACTGATGGACGCCCATACGCATACAGAGAATAGAATGCACACCCAATACTTATACAGCAGGGACCGGTGTGCATTGCGGCACTTTTCAGATGAGCAACGGGGCTGGCGAATGTGCATATCTCATCTCTACATATGGGACTTATGCTTTTGTGCAACCAGAATGCACAAATGCGACACACACAATTCACAGTGCAGGTAAACATTATGAGCCGCCCCATAGTTTGGGATGAGGAAGAAATTTAATAACCATTGTTTTTTTCTTCTAAGAAGCCTTTATCTCAACGAACTAGAGCTGTGAGTTTTCCTCCTATTAACTCAATTTGATTTGGGGGTGCTAGAATACTAGTGTACCCATTGAACTGTGGTTCATTCGCTTCCTCTGTGTCTTAATCTTGACATCACATGTTGAGCCTGGCAGGGGTGAGCGGGCTGAAGAATGTCATAGCAATATTCACAGGAAGGAAAGGAAGTGCAGGTAACCCCCTTCAGGAACAACTGGTGTGGCAAAGAAATAATAGCGTCAGACTGTGGAAGCAATGACTCCTGGAAGGTAAATTTGAAGGAAAGGCAGAAAATAAAAACATGTCTGCCACTGTTATTAATTCCTGTAATATATGTATGGGATTATGCATTGGTTGTAAAATATAAAATCTAAAAAAATAAATCTAAGCCTAATCTATTGGTGGCACGAATTTTAGAAGCTAGCTAGCCAATGCAATGAACAAACATTTCCATGGATGTTTTAGTGAAAGAACATGACTTTTTGTCACATATTAGTGTGCCATTAGTGTATAAAGCAACCCCCTTTTGGGGAAGCAAGTAATAAAGTGCCAGAAAATACATCATGCACCTGGTAGTTTTGACTTTAATCTGTAATACACAGCAATGCTGAACATAATTCCCAACTATTAGAAATAATGAAGCTGAGTATGTTGCATTTGTGGGCATTCCAGGAATCAACAGTTCCTAAGCGTATGGGACTGTCCTTAATCAGGAAGCACAGATTCTCCCCATGTAGCTGAATGTGTCAATTCTGCTTCTACATTGAACACTGAGAAATCACATAGGACAGATTTTCAAACCCATGCCTGGAAAACCAGTCTCCTTCAAGAGATCTGACCCAACGGCTCCTATTTACAAAGTTAAATGTACACATGAGTAAATTTATATGTGTAAATTTACTCTTACACTTTGTTGTAAATGTACTACGGTTGGCTAGTCATCATTTCTGAGTATACATTTTATTACAGAGGTTAGAATTACATGTCTCCACCTTTTGAAACAGGTGGTGGAGCCAAATTTACGAGTGCAAAATTATTGCTACTAGTATCTTTTCACAGATGGGTGGAGTTTTGCAACAGTGGGCTGGAAACCTCCCTATCATAAATTACAGGAAGTTTAAAAATTGCATTAACAGTTAAAAAAAAATAGTAAAAATATTTTTAAGTTAAATCATTTTTCTTTTTTTAATGTTTGTGAGTTTTAATACCTCCTATGGTTCATGGTTGGAATTAGTAATACAAGTAATTCCAGGTATTCGAAATAATCTTTGCAAACAGACAATAATCTCTTTAGATATTGTTTCTGACAGTTATAACAAGGCTATAAAAATGCAATCCTATTAAACTATTTTGCTCATTCTACATCTGATGTGCCATCACAGTTAGTTAGCCAAGCTACGCCTACTAGCTCTAGTGCAGTAGTTAAGTTTGAGTGACCTATTTTGTATCTTTTCTAAAAGGTTTTGAATGCTCGCCATGCTACATCGAATTTGTGCAATTTTCATTAATGCTAACAGGGGCGGCTTCTCCATTAGGGCGGAGGAGCGTCGCCCCACTCCTTTCTCGCAGTGCGAGAAGCAAAAAAATGTAATATTTTAAATACTATTTTATGTTTCTGCTTCTTGCACTGCGAAAAAGCAGAACCGTATGCCTGGTTGGGTGGCGGGCATGTGGGCGGGTCCGGGAGGTGTGGCATGCCCAATGCTGTGGGCCCTGACTGTTTGGTCGGCCCTCTGGGGCCGACCAAACCAGTCATGCGCACTCTGCATTTTCTCTATGTAGGCTGCATGCAGCCTACATGGAGCAAATGGCCTCCCCATAGGCGTCCGGCTAGGCGCCGTCCCCACCAATCACAATTGGTGCCATTGCAGCGTTGTGATTGGCTTAGGGGAAGGGAGGGAGGCTGCCTGTGGCTGCTTCCTGTTGGGAAACTGCGGGACCCGGTAAGGTGAGTTGTTTCAAATTTTAATTAAACCCCCCCGCCTCTCCCCCCGCAAACCCGCGCGACCCTCCCACCTGCCCCCCCTCCGCAAGGTATGCAGGCCGCGACTGAATGCTGACAATGTTTCCATGGTGTATATATTCCAAACTTTACTCCACCACATCTGTTGTTTCCAAACCTGTGCTAGAGACATCGTTGGGGCTATCAAAAGGTATGATGTAAGCCTGCTAGTTGGGGATGGGTAATGGGAAAAGGCTGTTTTCCCCATGGTTGCCCCGAATCACCACCAGAAGCTTCAAGGGTAGTTTGATTCCCATTATTTGCCTTATATGTGATAGGATTTCTTTCCAGTTGATTTGGACATGTGTGCCTAACCATCACATGTGGAAGAATATGCCTCATTTCTTCTAGCACAGCTCAGGACCTCCAAACATGGCACACAATCAGATGGGGGAAAAGTACCAGTGTGTCAGTAGTTTGTACAAATTTGCTTTATACTGGACACACATTGATGCTTTAGCTGCCCTCTGCCATATTTCCCCCCAAGTGTTTTCTGAAAGGTCTCCCCTAAAATCTCTCCTCAATTAAGGACATATTTGTGTTATGACTTAGAGGCCAGGTCTATCATTATCGGTTGAAACCATGTTATACCTTAGTAAGTCTGTTTGTTTATAAACAAGTTTTCCAAGATGGAAGTTCCCTACTAGCCAGTTTGAAAACCTTTTGAAAGCTGGCCCTGTGTATTAGTTGTGTTATTCAGAAATGATCAACTTTACCTAAACCTGTGGCAAGTTCCCCATCAGAGAATAGTTCATTCAACAATGGAGTGTGTGGTCGTTCCAGGCTCCGATTCTAGAATCTTGGATTTCCCAGGGGGAAATCCAAGATTTGTGCAATCATGGTTGAGGGGAAAGTGGTGGAGTTCTCTTTATGCATTATCTGTATTCTAATAATATAAGAGAAGAGGTTAGCATGGTAGTAACTCTGGGTCTCACTCTTTGTGGGAGCCATAGCAATAGCTTAAGGGGAAGGTGGAAGAAATGCTGTTCATTTTTATCGCACACTTTATGTCCCATGTCATGATTCCATTCTAGTGCTGGGCGGATCTGGGCTGCTTGGATGTGGGTTTTGATGTTTGAGAGTCTTACCACCTATCAGCTGCACATCGGAACAATATGGACTATGAAACCTGTGGTGCTCGGTTATTCCATGCATAGAAAAGCAGTTTTTCTTCGTGTGATCTATGATGGTGCAGGGAAGCCTTAGCGAGAGAATCTGAAGAAATTTTAAGAGGCAGGATAAGAAATTAATCTTAATGCATGTTACCCTTCCCAACCAAGAGATCTCAAGCTTCTCCCAGCTATAGTCGTTCTTGCAGAAGGCTTATAGCAGAGGTGGGCATTGGCCTAATAAATAAGTCATGATTTGTAGAGTAAGTGAATACCTTGATATCCACTAAGCCCTTGCGTCCAAGCAAAGCCATTATTTTTCAGTGCCTCAAGGGTTTCCTGACGATTTCCTGCACTCTCCATACCACATGATTTTGCGAAGTTTAGCTTGAAACTAGGTGTTGCAGCAAAACTAGAAATCTCTACCTTTAGTGCTGGGATAGAAGTTGCGAGGTCCGTTAGAAACCAGAGGATGACATCTGCATAAAGTGCAAATTTAAATTATTGATTGCCCACTGATTTATGTTAAATGTTAAATGTTTATGTAAATAGTTTATATATATTTATTTCGAATGTAGAACAAAACTAAAAAGTGCTTATTTTAAGAAAGTAGAATATTTCTATATATCTATAACATATTTAAAAAAAAAAAAAAAATTATGTATAGACTTAATTTAAATTCATTTATTTTAAAGAAATAGTTACATTTATTTTTTTAGGTAAAAAAGTGTATCAAAATATGTTATCATAAAAGAATATTTTTTTCATTTATGCATATGTTTAATATTCAGTTAAAAAAATATTTTTTTAAAGTTTAAATAATTTGTTTATTCTAAAATTATTATTCATAGGGTTCTATTTTAAGTCCCTGCCTCTGTTATTTTCTAATGGAGGGAGTTGTAATACCAGTGATTGGCCATGTGTGGTAACGGACTTTCTCCACGCCTGAGCTTTAGTAACTGCAGAAATGCAGTTTTTGAATAGCAATGGGCTTACTCTTTTGTGTGTGGGTGTCTGTTCCGCCTCAACCCTCTCCATAGTCTCCCTAAAATCCAACTTTCTCCTCCCTATATCCCTCCCATCTAGTAGAAGATATTTCTAATTTTCCAGTCACTATCCCCACTATTAAGGGGCCGACTCCGATGTCGGATGGAAGGGCTCCGACTGATGGTCGGAACTCTTCAGCCTGCAACGGAACTTGCCGTTCGGATTCCTTTCACACTGAGCCATTCCGATGGGCTCAGTCGGAGAGGAATCCGACTCGGATTTCCAGATAGCTTACGATGGGCTCGAGAGCCGGTCCACCATCCGGAAACCCTTCAGTAATTTCCCGGCCGCCTCTTTCCGACCGAGGGAGTACAGTGGCAGTTTCCCACTGCCTTTTCGTGCCGATTTTTCCAGCACGAAAAGGCAGTCCGAAACTGTCTTTGGGGGCCAGTAGGGCCCCCATGGGTCGGGGGGCACCTATGGTGCCCCCCTCTTGATACCTGCACCCGGTGGCAGGCACCTTGGGGTGCCTGCCACAGGGTGCAGGGATGAACTGCACCCCTGCATTTCACAATGCGAGCATGCATTACATTCAGAATGCATGCTCCCATTGTGAAGTAAACGAGTGCGACCTAACAGGGTTCGGTCGAATCATATTTGCAGGTAACCGATGACAGTAGGTCGGTCGGTTACGGTTCCTGACCGATGTCGGATGTACTCTGGTCCGTCCGACATCGGAATCGGCCCCTAAGTAGTAAATTTAGATGTGTGAGGATCTCCCTAGAACAAATATAGGAGAGGTGGAGGTGGAGATTTCCATCTCTAGGTTTGTGAATTGCCTTTGTAGTAAGTAAATAGCACTACTGGAGTACTAGTTTACATACAGTTTGTGAATCAAGCCTTGGATTTACACCAAAAAGGCATCATCTTCTTGAGGCTAAATTACCCCTATTGCTCACTCCCAGCTACTTGTAATAAAAGCTCAAGGACATAATGTTCTCTCCTCTCAATGATTTTTTCTTAAATTTAAAACTCACTTATATTGTCAGACAAATCGGTCTGTCCAAGTGATGTGCAAGGCACTGACATGAAGCACAGACTGATCCCTGGAGAGCCCTAAATCCATCACATCAACATTATTCATGAAATCTTAGCTCTGCTGGGGATATATATATATATACAGGTGGGTGGGGACTAGTTTCCTTATTGCCAGAAGATCCTCCATATGCAAGATGGTTCAGTAGAGTTCTAGTCACTGTAAAATCGTTGAAAGATACGGTGATTGTGATAATATGACACCGTTCTTGCGAGAGAGCAGGAATGTCATGACTCGATCAGAAGATTTTGAGACAAGATGCCAAGACCCCCTTATTTATGACCCGTACTCAAACATTGGCTTCCAGATCACAATTCCGAGAGGTTGAAAAGAACATGAGAACAATCTCCATAAGCAATGCCTCTAATGACAAACTGAGCCCATAATAAGACAAAGCCAACTTCTATGAAGTGATCAGTATTGCTCTGTGGCCAAAAAGGCCCAAACAAGTTTTACATGACTACCTTTGACCTATGGAGTTTTCCTAATCCTTTTGTCACAGATATAATGAACCAGGAGCTCCTTGACCCAAACACTGCTAAGACACAGATTTCCCACCAAATCAACAGTCACTGCTTGTTAGAATGCACTAACCTTGCAATCCAGTTCCATATTTCTCCATGCCCACTGCCAGCCACACACCGATAATATGTTAGTCATAAGTAGATCCGGGGAAAGGTGAATTAGATAACTGAGTGAAAGAGAGACATTGGATATTGTCACTGTGCCTGATGCTGCATCTGTGCGTGGGTATCACTGCAAGTGCATTGCTATATAAATACAAGAGGCAAACTTTAGCAATGTTATCTTTCTGACTTCCACATCTAATTGAAAATGGTGCCAAAATGGTGCGCTTTCCAACGGAGGCATAACAATTAAAAATATTTTAAATTCTCCAAGTTACTTCCACTTTCCCTTCGTGCATTCTGCAGCACAACATTGAAAGAAGAATATGCCTCTGAGGAATATTTTAATAATCTCTGTATTTCCAACTCTCCATGGTCTGGTGAAACTCTGTGCCTTCTTAGAGCTGAAACATAATTTAAAGCATTGAAGCATTGTAATATAAACCTCAAGTATCCTAAACTATTATGAGTTTCTTACCATAGATAACTATCTTCTGTAGTATGTGAATTTTCCCATTTCTATTATATGAAATTTCCTGGGGTTTAATTTACTCCCAGTGTGAGAGGTTCATAAACTGCATTAGAAATTCACATTAGCATTATAGAGTTCACCTACCAACAAGCAATCACTTCCCCGCCTACGTTGATACTTTAATACCATATGTGTCTCTTTACGAAGGTTTATCAATGAGGATCCTTTTCATTCCTCTCATGGAAACAATATGTGTACATACAGGAGTTTGTCAATGAATGACTCAGGAAAGTAGTGTTCACAGAGAAGTTTAAATCCTTAAACACATGTATAGTCCTAGAATATTTCTCTGTATCCACTTCAAGCTTTTGTCAACGAATAAAGATAAAGACAGAGACTCTATAAACTTTTCACAACTCTAACCACAAGGTCCCTACTGCAGCAGTTATGTACCAAAATTGACAAGCAAGGAAAGTCTGAACCACAAGGAAACTATTCTCTAAGATTTCAAGATGGCTGCCACCAGAGCAAATCTTGTGAGAGTCCTATGACTCCATAGTACAAGTAGCCCTTCTTGGCTTTACTCAAGTGTCTCACATAGCACATCAATCAGAGACATGAAGCTTCGTTCAAGGCAGTAGCACCCTCTGCGCACACCTCCAGCATCCTCCGCCTTTGGAAGCACATACATTCAGGAAGTACAGAATACCCTGTCTCCATGCAGGACAAGCATGAAGAGGTAAGCGCAGGCAGTGGACCATGACGTTGCTGAGCAACAGTTTAACCTTAGAAAGGGAAAATAAATTAACTTAGTAGTGTTTATAGGTCACTATTTGTTAGACATTCCAGCTGCCTAGGGTGTAATTGTTTGCTTTACTGACATTCAGGATTAGCCAGTGAAGGAGCTTAGTCACAGCCATGTGGCCTCTACCCCACGTAGACCACATGTTGGATTATCCACTACTGGGGACCATTGATGCCAAGGGAAGCGGATTGATCTGGAAAGTACATGTAAAAGAAAATCTAAAATCACAACTCACAAATTTAATACCAATTCAATAGAAAGGTGATAAAACAGAGTCTGAGGACTGGGACACAGGCTTGATAGGCACTGTGCGTTAGCAATTGTTTTTGGGTTCTTTAACCATAGAAGTAGAGACTGATCGGAAACAGGAGTTTTAATCTATGGAGCAGTTAGGAATATCAAATGAAATCCAAATATGGAAATCCGATAAGGTTCCTTTACATTTCCGCCAGTTAATTCCTTTGTAGTGCTATCTCCCTCCACTTACGCTGCCCTGTGCAATAAACATAAATGATACTACAACTTTGGAAGTAGGTTAAAGTCACCTTCACCCTCAGTATCAGCTTTATTATGCTGGTTTTATCCTAAAATAGGCTGTCCCCTCTCGTCTTCTATATACAAAATATTTTGCAGTGTTAGTCAAGATAATCACTTGTAATAAGTCATTACAACTGAGTAGTCTTGTCTGGTGCCATGAACCCCACTGGTGCCACACACCATGTGGCCTTCCGTTCCCAAAAAGGATGCGATAGAAATGATTTGCAATTGTCTAACCACATTGTGAGGTGGAAGAGGAGGAGCATATGTATTTTTTCTCCCGTATGCTCCTCCTCTTCCAGCGGACAGAATATGTGCTGTGCTGTCTGCGCGCCACCTCATTCACAAACGCTAAGGAACAGGGTGGGCCCTTCCACAGCCTTGGCTCCAAGCAGCAGTCAGGAGTAGAGGAGTACCCCCGCCCTGCCTCAGCGTGGTAGGGTCTTCATCCTCTTTCCTGCCAGTCTACAGAAACTGAAACATATAGAGGGGCATAAGGTGAAGGTCCGGCCAGGGATAAGGAGGTAGGCGTATGCATTTTCTGTCCTAAAAGTGCGGGAACTGAGACCACGCAGAGCACTATGGTGCTGCAGCAGAGGGCAGGGGAAGGAGCAGAAAGAACAGCAGGCAGAGGGAGCAAGAGTGGCGGGAAAATAAAGGCAAGGGAGAAGGGGGAAGGAGAGTGTGGCAGAAGGGTGAGCAAGAACGGGGAAATTAGAGGGCTGAAGAGTTTATTAGAGTCGATCAGGAGACGGCTAAAGTAAGTGTGCAGGGCCAGACTGAGAACCCAAAGCAGCCCTGGCAATTTTGTCGGACCGGCCCTTGGGAAGGAGGGGGAATGCAAGCGTGAGGCACTGCTGCTTTTGGTACTGGGGCGATATTGCAGCACCACTGCAAAACCGTCCCACAGTAACAAAACCAGCCCCTGCCTACAAGTCTCCTGGGGAAACGCCTAATGCCAGCTACAGCCAGTCCGGCCCTGAAGTGCAGGATTGCAGGGGAAGGGAAAGGGCAGAAAGGAGAGCAGACAGGGGAGCAAACGCTGGACTGTGAAGGTGTAAGGGAAGGAATAAGAGCAGATGGGGAGAGAGATGCAGTTTGTGCAGGAGGACAAGAGAAGGGTAGGGTAGGAAAGGAGAGCAAAAAAGGCAGAGGGGAGTTGGGAAAGAAGCAAGAGGTCCTGGGCAGAGTGGTGAGTCAGAAGCCATTGTACTAGAAGTCTCTGGAGATGGACGGATAGAGGAGAGGAGTTTGGGTAATATGGAAGAAGGCAAAGAAGAAAGGAGGTGGAATGTGGTGCAGGACGCAATGGTAGGGACTGAGATGGGGCTGAAGGGATGGGGGAGATAAAGGCAGGTGGGCAGGGGTGAGTACTAGATGGTGGGGATGGTACAATAGGGGATAAGGGAGGTGGCCCATGTAAAGGTTGCGAGGGAAAGGGTAGGAACAGATGGGTGGAATAAGTGAAAGAAAGAGTAATGAAAGAGGGAATGGATCAAGTGCAAGGAGCACAGCAGAAGGGCGGAAGAGGCAGCTCCTGCAAGGCTGAAGGCTGAAGGTTGCCAGATTCCTGAGAACTGTTATAGGGGATGGGTTGGGAGAGGAAAGGGTTGGCATCTCCTTCCAGTGGATCTGCATCGCCTGATCTCAGTGCCATCCCTAGGCGCACAGGTATTTGAGCACGGAGACTCACTCATTACTCTGCCAGTGCACCTCTATCCTGTCCCCCAGAACAACCTGCTGTTCAAGACTGGGACCCACACACAGCTCTGCCTGTCTACATCAATCCTCACCTGCTGCACCCTTGCTATTCCTTGCCTGAGAATCACATAAAGCTCCTCCAATGCACATCATTCCTGTCCGGCAGCACTCCCTGCTACTGTTCCACTGTGACACATGCAGCTCTGCCAGTGCACCTCAACCCTGTACTAGAGGAAACCCTGGTATTCCTGCACTGAGGCACAGGCAGCTCTGCTAGTGCAGCACACTCTTTACCTACAGTAAACCCTATACTCTTGCAGTAAGACACCCACGGCTCTGCCAGTGCGTCTCAACCATGCCCTGGAGTTCAGCCTGATAATCCTGCATAGAGAATCACCCACAGCTCTGCCAGGGCTCAATCCAGCCCTACAGTACAACCTGCTGTTCCTGCACTGATACTCACATACAGCCCTAGCAGTATACCCCAGTCATTGCCTGCAATACATCACGCTAGCCTGTATTAGGACCAGCAGCGGCCCGTCCATAAGGGCGGAGTAGCCAAGCCCCTGCACCATTTGGACATAAAGAGGGCCTATCAGGCTGCGCAAAGGCCAGGCTGACAGACACTATTTATCAGTGATAGCCTCGTACCTGTCACATCAGTTTGAAGCCCTGAAGTGCCCTGGGCCGAATATCGATCCCTGACACCATGTCACAAAGTGGGGCAGGGTCAGCAGACTGACTGACCCCATCCCACTCTGTGATGGAGGAGCGACTGCTGCCTCCCTCGTTCAGCCAATGAGCGGAGGTAGCAGTCCAAACCTCCTGGCACCAACAAGGCGTCCCTCCCTGAGAGCTACAACAGGTAAGTGTTGTGTTTTAACTGACTGTTTGGTGTGTGAGTGTATGTGTATTTGTGAGTGAGTGTTGTGAATGGGTCTGTGTGCGCGTTTCTGCATATGATAGCATGGAGGTGAGTGTGCATGTGTGTGTGTCCATCAGCCCCTTCTAAGCTGTAATTTCCAGCCGCCACTGATTAAGACTCTCTGACTGCTCTCCCAGTGAATCTCAATCCTGATAGATCTACCAATACAAAACAATCTTGATTCGCAGGAACTCTTATTTTTTCAGAGCAGAGAGACAGTTCTGCCAGCGACCCTTAATTCCAGATTAGAGCTCGACAAGCTTGCCATTATTATAAGTCTAACATCCATTCACAGCTCTGCGAATGCACTTTAGTTCTACACTTACAGCAGCTCCTATTGTTCCATCACTGGGACTACCCCTTGGCTTGTCAAGTGCATTTTATTCTTGATCTGTCAGCCTACTGCTTTTCCCATAATGACAAGCAAATTCAGCCTTGCAAGTGCACCTCAACTTCAAGTATGACTTGCAAAAACCTTGACCATCCCATACCTGAGTCTACACCCCCATCTTTGCTTTAAGAACTTCTCTCCAGGTCCTACCGCAAAGATCTTAAGACCATGACCTAAATCAGAATTTTTACTGCGGCCAATCACAAAATCCTACAACCAGCTGTACCTACCCACTGACCCACAATAAAGAGCATTACATAGATGGAGCTGCTTAAATGATGACTGTATGTGCCTACAGTAGCTATTCCTAGCATGTGAGAGATGTACATTAAACCTATGTAACAAAAATCAAAAGGAGTGGGAAAGCAGTATCACATCGGAAAGACTCAAAACATGAATTCTTGTGGGACCCTTAACAGTTATGTTCAGTCAGTGACGTTATCTCACTGACGTACCAGTGACTGTTAGCTTCATCATCGGGTCTATCCTCCACCAGAAGGCATCGTCTCTCGCACCAGAGACATTGTGGAATCCGTGACTTCAAAACTGTGTTCAAAATTACCTACTGCCTCTTAGAACTAAGATTTTTTTTACATTAAAAATTGAGTTAGTGGTAAGTTTAAAATAAAGAGAAATGTGGATGGGGAAGAGTTAGATAACCCGCACATCTACATAAAACATATGGTCAACATGTTTCAGCCTACTTGCGCCAACTATGGTTGGTTGCTTTCGTCAGGACCGTGAGGTTATGTATGGATCCCTTTTGGGAAAGCAGACAGACACTCTCCCCTGGTTAATGTTGTGTTCTCTCAAAAAAGAACTTAGAAAATATCATGGCCTCTCCTACAAAATAGAAAGACACTAGACAATAAAACTTATATATTCATCATTGAATGGCAATGCTTTATTAGGCATCCTGACAACATTAACAACACAATCCAAATTATAGAGATTTTCAAACACTTTGCTTATTGCATGTATACAACACATTAGTGCAATTGGACGATGTGGGTGAGGTAAAAAAGAGACTAACCTAGTGGGGCAATTTGGATACAAACATTAGGACTACTTATGTTAAATCTATATTCATCTCGTAACTCGTGCTTATTTAATAAAGCTTTGAACCAAGCTTCCTTGATGTCTAAACGGGAGAGCCTATATAAAATTGGAAAAGCAGGCCTACGGGTTTCCTACTTTTTGATTATAGTTAGGTCTGAGACCAAAATCACAGCCCACCATATGTTCCAAAGAAATGAATCCTCTATTTGTAGACTGCTTATCCAATGGGAATGTGGTAGCTATTTCTACAGATTTAATTGATAGCTGCTTCAATTAGGGAGTGACACTGTTAGAAACCCTTATGCTAACCCTGCGACGCCCATGAGATTCCTCACTGGTGCCTATATTCTTTACAAAGATGTGATCCTCATCTCCCCTCAGTAGGTTCCTCTGATGACCCGCACAAGCACAGTGCCTCGCATGATTATCAAACACCTTGGCCCAGCACTTGTAATTGCACCTTATTTACCATATATTGTATTTGCACGTGTCCTCAGTTGCTTAGTTGGCTCGCAATATGCAATCTGACAGTTTCACGCGTGACTAGTACAGACGGCCCTGTGACTGAAACCCCTCACAGAGATGAGCTCTTTAGTCACGAGTGCCAATATGCGTAAACGTAAACCCAGGGCTTTAACTGCACCGGATCTCACCGGTGATGAGCACCGGCAGTTTTTAAAAGGGGACCTAAAAACAGGTCTCTATCGGGCTCTGTTTTGTGCCCTGGCACAGGCGGTCCGTTTTTTCCGGACCGCAGCAGGCACAACGATGTTCGTGTGCTCACACTGCTCATTTCTCACTAGTGGAGACGTTACGGCATGACGTCATGCCAGGTGAGTGTTGTAGGAGAAGGGAAATCCTTTAAAAAGAGTCCTTTTCTCTCTGGATTTCCCTTATCTTTTTGAAACTTAGGAGCAGCAAAATTGTCGTGCTGTCACCAGGGCTTTAAGTAGAAGCTTTTTCAATAATATATGAAAGCCATAGTTGCTGCTCATTTATCTTATGCAACTAACAACCGTTGACAAAGCCAATTTTTCCTTCTATTGATTATTGCAGTGCACATACTTTACACCAGAATCTTATTGCTTCAATAAATATTGAAATACCAATTCAAGTATTTCTTGTGTCTATCTTTGGGCATGCATGAGTTACCAAACAAAGGGGCTTTAGATCTGTTTCCACGATTTGCTTGTGGAGACAGTGTTGTCATGTTCTGAGCTTGCACATACCACCTGGTACCTTGCTAGGTTAGGGGTACAGATGGTGTACTGTGAGTTAGCCAGGACTAAGACCAACATATCCTGATGGTATGTGTGGAATAAGTCTCTTATTGTCAACTGAGTGATAAAGAACATCAAAATTTAATAACATGCCCCAAACACATCAGATCAGCATCCCTAGTCCCTCATAGAGGACAAGACCCTGTGGCCCAGAACATTATCCAAATGTTCTAGACCAACAATCCAATAGTGATGGACAAACGTAGAGGGATAAGACCAGGTCACAGCCCTACAGATCTCCACCACAGAGGTACCCTGCAACTCGGCAACCGTAGCCGCCACTACGAGTAGAACGCCCCTGAACCCCCATAGGAGGATCCACCCCCTTAAGTTGGTAAGCCATCAAGACCGCGGACCGAATCCAACGACTCAGCGTAGCCGTGGAAGCCTTAACACCCTTTTTAGCAGGACCAAAGTTAACAAACAAAGCGACCACCTTCCGGAAGGACTCCACAACCTGCAGGTACCACAGTAAAGCACGCCGTACATCCAGACAGTGCAAACGAGATTCCTCACCCGAGGAAGGAGCAGGACAGAATTCAGACAAAATCACCTCCTGACAGATGAAACGCCAAATTGACCTTACGGACAAAGGATGGTATCGGCAACAAAACCACCCAATCCAAAAAGATCTTGGAGAAAGGATATTTACAAGACAAAGCCCCCAACTCACCCAAGCGTCACGCCAAGGTGATGGCCACCAAAAATCAAGTTTTAAAAGTCAAGAATCTCAACTCGAGATCAGACAGAGCAGACAGACCCAGCACCCAGGCCTGAGCCCGCAGAAAGATATCGCTATCAATCAAGTTCAAGGACCTGGACCTGGTCCCCCCCTGCTGGTTGATATAGAATTTCGCCACCTGATTGTCTGTTTGAACCAACACCCAATGACCCCGCAGAGAGTCCTGAAAGTGAACCAGGGCCGGTGAAATCGCTTGCAACTGCCCGCCATTCCGAAGGCCTCTGGGAGTCCAGGAGGGACCAGAACCCTGGCACTAGAGTCAGCCGCACCCCAGTATCTTGAGTAACCTGCCAAAAGTCGATCACGTAACCATGAGCCACAGTGCTCAGGACCCAGCCATCTAAAATGTCCAGCTGCCAACGTAGAAGAAAATGCTGGAGACGACCTCCAACCAGCAATGAATCGTCCACACAGTAGTTGTCAGGGACCTTTCTTGGCCGAGCCCTTAGGAGTGAAGGCAGCGTGTTTGGGAGAAAAGCGGGGCTGAAACCGCCACCGTTGAAAAGACTGATGAGACTCCAGCCTCGGGGACAACCGAGGGGCCCTATTCCAAGGTCTATTGGAGGGAGCCGAACCTTCTTTATAGGGCAAAGCATGTTTCCGCTCCTTGAAAGCCTTAGAGAGCATGGCCGGCAACTGATCCCAAAACAGAGCCTGGCCATCAAAGAGCAACTTCAACAAAGCTGCCTTCTCCCCAGGATCCGCCTTCCAGTTCCGGAACCAAAGGGAACGAAGCGCTGGCACCAAGGCCCCAGTGGACATAGCAGACAATTTAATAACGTCAGAGGAAATGACAGCCAACAGCTTAGCCTGCTGCTCCATTGCAGCCAGAAGGTCAGAGCACTTAGAGCCCTCCTGAACAGCCGCCGCCTACTTCTCAAAGTCCTGCACCAAAGATTGCGCAGAATACACAGAGAAAAGGCTAGTCCTGAGCACCAAGTTCCCAGCCGCAAAATACTTCTTAAGGCCAGAGTCCACCTTCTTATCAGTAGCATCAGCCGGGGTACAATCCTCAGGCTGAATAGCGGTCTTGCCAATCTGCGTGGCCAGGATAGAGTTCAACTTTACATTGTGAGGCAAGGTGTCCTCCCCTTCCAAAAGGTGAAGTTTCTGGAGGAAGCGAGGGACCTGCAATTTGTCCACTTCACGCCATTCCCTCAGCACCATTTCCTTCACAGGACCCTGAAAGGGCATGCCCAACCGGGAGGGTGTAGTATACTGAGGAATAAGAGACCCACCGGCATCACCCAGCTGGAAGGAAGGGAACCCCAAATTATCTCGTACATGAGCCAGAATGGGTGTTACCAGTCCCACTGGAGTTCAGAGATACGTAACACATGTTATGGTTAACGTTAATTATTGTGAAAAATTTTAATGTGCAACAAATGTGTGGGGTCCAGCTTCTGGCTGCCGCACATGTATTTGACATACAAAGTTTCATTAAAAATAGTGAACTATACAGTATCCTTGTAGCCGTCTGTTTAAACCAGGAAAGACAATGGATATGGAGGAGGTAAATGGTGCAAGTTAAACATTGATTAAAGGAAAAAATACAAGTATTTTGGAGATTTGTTTAAGGAGATGTGAGCAACCACACACAGGAGCTAAACCGGGGGCATAGATCAAGAATGAGGGGGGTGCCTAGGCATACTGATAGCGTGGACAAGTGGTTGTGAGGTAATATTGATCAATAGATCAACATAATTCTATTTGTGGAAAGTTGGAGGAACTATGAGGTCATGCTGAGAGCTCTCAGAGGTGTGAGAGCATATGAAAGGATGCAGGAAGAGTAATTAGCATTTATGGAGAATTATCTAGAGAACAGCAGTGGTTTGAGGGACTTTCTGACCTGATTTTTAAGGGAAGATTTTCCAGAGTATTCAACAAGTCAGTTTCATGGTTTTGCCTTCAAATCTTGTTAATCTTGATTTTTGGACGATCAGTTTGCGCTTATAGGTGGCACTTTGTTATTGGCCGTCTGTGGGTCTTCGATGTTTCAAACAGGGTTTTCACCTGCTTCACAACTAGTGAAATCCTTGTTTGAAACTCCTGGGAGAAATGAGTAGCTGCTGGGGGAGCTGGGTGAAATATTACAGGTTCCCGGGTGCCTCCCCATTTAGAATTGGACACTCAGGGTCCAGTCCTTAATGAGGTGTTTTTTCAGTTCTGGCCGTAGCATGCATCAGGCGTTTTACCGGGAGGCTGGAAGGGTGGGGGACAGTTTTGCGGCAGTGCTGCAATATCGGCCCCCAGCAACAAAAGCATCAGGGCTTCACACTTGCCCCTCCACCCCCAGTGGGGGGCGGGTTTGACAAAATTGCCAAGGCAGCTTTGGGTTCCCAGTCCGGCCCTGGATTTACCCAACTAATGACTGTTCACTTATAATTGGCACCATAATGGGAAGAGACAAAAGCAGAAATGTATGCCTCAAGAAGCTGCATAGTACGTCCCTCGCATTTTTCTGTAGACAGCATGAGCTGTGCAGAAGGGCCTTGTTGTAGCAGAGGAGCATTGTCCCAGTTAATGCCCCTGAGCCCAGAGATGAAAAATAAAATGATAATTCATCATTACCATTTTATTTTTCATCCTGACATTCTCCCGTCCTGAACGAGTATCAGGACAGGGGCGGGCCGCTACTGAATGACAGCCGCAGGGACTGGGAGGAGGGTAGGTTGTGTGTACACTTTTCAAAATGTGCATGTCTTTTTGGCCGACAATCCTGCGATGGCCAGCCAGACATGCACACTTTGTAACCTCTAACCTAGAGCAACTGCAGGCCCCCATAGCGCTGTGAAGCACCGAGACAGGCTCCTCCCTCTAATCAGGGTGTTGCTCTCATGCTGGTGACAGCAGCGCCCTGATTGGCCAAAGGAGTTTCCAGGTAGCTGGGATGCGGTGCGATGAGGTCCGGAGAAGGTCCTGTTATGTGGTAAGTGTTTCTTTCAAAATATTTTAAGTTTATATTTGCGCACGCCCGTTTATTTTGATATTTTTTTTATTTTATTTGAGCGCGCGCTCCCCTTTACCGTTGATTCCAGCCGCCAACGCCTATGAGTGGCCAGCATTTATTTACAATGGGAGTCTTGGGAGGATCAAGCTGTAGCCCAGAAGTTAAAAGCATGTTTATTTTTTGCGGGAAACAATGATATGACATACAGTAAAACAGCCTTCAGATAGCTTGTCACTCATAAAGTCTTTAATATAGCAGACCAACGTGCATTTGCTCGGTAAGATTAATGGCCAGTCCACTCCGGTAGAGGTGGAATGACATTTCACTCATATCTACAGAGACTGGCCATGAGTGTTAGTCACAAAATAAAGCCAATTTGTAGCTGTATAAGCCACAGCTCCATCACATGCTTGCGAGAGCGCCCACACACACTGACTGTACTGCAGCAATTTTCTATTCAACAACCCCACCCCACAGCATGAGCCTTCTCATCACATTGTCATTACCCCTCACTATGGCCCCGAAGTTAATGTTTTTTTTTCCAATCAGATTTTCTCTCTGCCAATGTTTAATCTTTTGGATTAGAAATGCATATTTCATAGTTATCATGAACTGGAATGTTGCTCCCCAAAGCTGATGAAGTTGGGGAAGGGATACTATTATTCCCCATCTTACTTCAACTCTCAATCTGGCCATTTCTTCTGGATGCTACCCTCTTAGCTGGAAAACAGAAGTTGTCAAGCCTCTGCTTAAGAAAACCAACCTTGATCCATCTGAATTTAAAGACTATCGGCCCATTTCCCCACTACCTGTTCCCGCCAAGATCTTGGAGAAACACCTAAATGCCCAGCTGAGTACTTATTTGGAACAACAGCATCTGCTTGACTCCTCTTAGTATGGATTTAGAAGTTGCCATGGGTCTGAGACTACATTAATATCTGCAGTCAACAACATCCGCATCTTGGCTGATGCAGGGCAGACTGCACTGCTGATTCTGTTGGACCTATCCACGGCCTTTGATACCATCTCTCCGACAACGCTGATTGACTGCCTTCAGGAAATTGTGGTGACAGACTCGGCCTTGAAGCTCTTGTCCTCATTCCTGACAGATGGGTCACAGACAGTAAAGGTGGACCAATTGTACACTGACCCCACACCCACCTTCTGTGAAGTTCCACATGCTCATCTTTGAGCCCCACCCTGTTCAACATATATGTATCACTGTTGGCCAAGCTGATTAGATACTTTGGGCTGCAGGCATTATCCAATGCTGATGATACACAGATAATTGTGTCTATAACAAGCATAGAGAGGCCTCTGCCGCCAACTTCAATACTGCATGCAGGATGTGGCACCTTGGATGGTAGATAACTACCTTTGACTGAATGGGTAAAAAATTGAGGTTCTGGTCTTTGATAGCCAACAATCTATATGGACCCATTCATGGTGGCCAGGAATGCTTGGACAATGTCCTTGTCCTGTTGCTTTGGCAAAGAATCTTGGTGTCCTAGTTGATAACAAGCTGTTTTTTAATCTACATGTCAATAGGACTGTCTCATCCTGTTTCTAGGTTATAAGGACCCATAGGAAGATATTTCTGTTTTTCTCTCTTCCCGTGCGGAAACAGGCAGCTGTGGCCTTGATTTTGTCCAGGATGGATTACTGTAGTACATTCTACCTGGACCTCAATAAGGCATCCATTAATAAGCTGCAGCTAGTCCAGAATGCTGCAGCGAGACTTGTCTTGGATATTCCGGCAGTGTCTTCATGGCAGGGGGCACTTGATACCATGTACCTACAAACTCTATTTACCCACATAATGTTATCTTCACTTGGCTCATGTATTAGGTTAAACAGGCATCGCTATCTTCTCAAAATTTTGCAACTGTTCATGTTTACAAAAATAACAACTCGAGATGTACACAACAAACAAACGTGTTATGTAAGCATATGCACGTGCTATTTTGTAACACTCTGATGATTAGTGTTTCGCCCGTTGACAGACACTTTTCTTGATACTAAACAAATGTACCTCTTCTCGCGTGCTGGTGCATTAAAAAGGGGGGTTGAGGGTGCTTGACATCTCATGCTTGTGTGTTGCTGTCCCCAGAATTTGTTCCTGATTTGAGTTTGCCTTTTCACTGAATTAGTTCCTCATACGCATACATCAAACTCCGCATCTAACCCCTCTTTCAAGCATGAGGTAATCACTCCTTCCATACAAACCTGAAATGCCTATTCCCAAACAATTGAGTAGAATATGATTGCCTAGGACTACCACTCCCAACTGCATAGATTGATTCGGGTTTTTCTTTTTTCTGATATTTCTTTTTTTTTTTCTCTACATGGATACGTGCGGTCTCTCGATAAAACTCAATGCACCACTTACATCTATTTATAGTAAGTTCAAGTTCACGAGTACCCTGTGGAGGGACAGAATGGCACTGCTTACGTTTGTGAATACTTACAAAGTTATGGCTTTGTGATTTTCACCCTTTGGCAATGGCAGGGTTTTTTTGGGGATGGACAGAGAAAGGCCACAGGCCTGGGTGCTTCTTGCAGCACCTCTTCAGCAAAAGACCCAACAAGAGTGCAAGCACCTGGCTCGTTAGCCCCAGATCAAGGTAGCGGGCAAAGGAGAAGCTGCAGCATCCGCCACACAGGCTGGGGTCAGGAGCCCTGCCCATCCCTGACACAAGCCTAAGCCTCGTTGATGCCCCTTTGCACACCGTATGCAAGAGCGAGCCATGGCAGTACCAAATGACTTATTATTTATACTGAAATGGTTTGAGGGGCACTTCAGAATTTATAGAATGCTCTGGGCATAGTTTTTCTCCTATGTTTTACTGTGGTGGCCCCCTACCCATGAGGATTCACCATGCAAAGAGGTTGTACCCACCTCCAAGGTTCCTAAAATAGCCATACATTCCCTTAATTTCTGGCTCCAATAGGGGAACGAATAAACAACAAGATTTATTGACCTCTAAATGTTATCTTCACTATCTTAAGTGTCCTCTCTGTCTACCCATCATTCTCAATCATCAAAATGTGCATTACGATTGCTTCTCCTTTCTTGAAATGTCTTTCTCAGTAATCAAGGAGGCCATTGGTGGTGAATGCTGCACTTTACCCAAGCCGTGTAAGATGGTGAAACAGAATGCACAGCTCAGGGAGTCAGGCAGTTGGTAACTGATGGTGGTTAATGTATTTCAGTCGAATCCTGATCAAGGTTGTGCCCACACACCCGGTCCAGGTTGGTTTCCCTCAGTTTTTAATGTACAACATGAATGAAGCACTGAAGGAAAAGACTTGCTTGTATGAAGAGCCTAATTTGAGCAGGTTGTTGCAGGGGAGGCCCACTGTTACTCATTTTTGTGGTACATCAGGTATTTTTTCTCAAAAAACTTTGATCCAAGGCAATAGAGAGACAGGGAAACAGCGTTTACAATGCTGTCAATACCACGCTGGTAGGTTACAACACGGACGTTACATCGTCCGCGTTGTTACCACGCATGACGCTAGATAGCGCGCAACACCACGGAATGTGTTGGATTTTAAATCCAACCCATTCCCTGCTGTTGCGCTAACTGGAGTAGGAATAGTTATTTATACTATTCCTAAGTCCAGCGCGCCATCTAGTGCAAGTCGTAGAAACGACTTGCGATGTAAAGCCATGCGTGGTAATAACGCGGACGATGTAACGTCCGCGTTGTAACCTACTGCGTGGTAATGTATGGCGTAGTAACGCCATACATTTGTGAGACAAATACAAAAGGATAAAGAAAGAAAAAGACGGATAAAACTGTGGCACAAGGAGAAAGCAGGGATGAAAACGAACCTGCAAGAGTGAGAAGAAGTGACAGGGAGTGTAAGGTGGTAGATGAGAGAGGCACGAGGTGGAATCAAGACTACGTAGCCCTAGTATTCCGCACCCTGACCTTTGATAGCGCCTGCTGCGGGCTTCTGAGTAAAACGTTGGCCCAGGCAATTATTCTTTTAAAAATGAAGCACTGCTTGTATGTAGATACCACCAAAACCCTCAAGAGAGAAGGTTAAAGCACACAAGGGGTTTAAATAACTGTAATAAAGCAGAGAAAAATCAAGGCATGTATAATACCAGATACAGTAATGGGCTCCATTTTCGAATCTACGCAGGACCCTGAAGAGAAACCACTCAACTGACCCATAGCTGCTCTTAATGTAGATGGAAAAATGGTTTAACAAACCCCAGAAGACAGACTGGAGAATCTTCTACACACACCAGTAGCCAAGACTAATAACTACTATTTCTGAAAAACAGAAAAATCCACAGCTGATCCAAGGCATCAATTCAAGGGATTTCCAGCAGTCTCAGCCTACTGTCCCGTTAATTGGAAACCATGATAATGGAAAGAAATTGGGCATACTTTTTGATGAAACTTATTTTTTCTGGTCTGGATCAGTAAAGTGTCAGCTAAAGTCAGGATCTAACCGAAATGGATTAAATAAATATCATGTGTCTGACTTTGCCACAAATTACAGTGAGTATTGAGAAAAATCCCTTAGGTGGTCTTGACTACTGAAATCTATTATCAGCAAACTTGCCAAAAAAATGACATGTAACAGGCGTAATAGGGTGACGTCAAGGTTGTATGCAGTTCAGGACGTTCAATGGTTTCCTGCATATTCTACATAGCTGTGGGTGAATCCTGCAAGCCCAAACTTAGAATCCCGCTCAGTGGAGATCTCCTTGAATAAAATTAGTCCACACCAGTCCAGCAATAAAGGGACCCGGTAAATCCAAAACATGGTATGACTCAACCCTTAAATCATACACTAGTAAACTATTACTGAGTATTGAAATTAAAGTAAAGTTCTCTCGAGGCTGAGTTTAAACAGTTTAACCCTAAAGGTGAGACAAATGTAACTTATCAGAGTTTATAAAGGTATATTTTTGTTGTACATAAAGTATTAGAAACGTAAATAGTTACTAGATATCTTAACCTGGCTAACAACATCATTTATCTGCAAGCATTCTTGACTAATAGATCACTTCATCAGGTTCTGTGCGAATAAGTAAATTTCTTCTTAGGAACAGTGTTTATTTAATTTGTCCTGAGAGGATATCTGGCATCTCAAAAAAGTTCAATATCATTGCACTTTGCTTCCCACTGCACGGTATAGCACAAAACGTTACCTTGCCAAGCATTATTGCAAAAAACTGTAAAGAAGATGTCAGAGCGGTTACTCTACCTCTCGAAGGGGTACTTACACTCAGTCCCTCCACACTTTAAAAAATGTATTCATACCACGTGCACTGCCTTCTACAAGTTCAAGATCCTTAAATAAAAAGAACTCTTCCAAGGAAAATGTCAATGTATTCAAAACTTTGATCAATCTTAACGGCTGCATCTTTAACATCATGTATTCCCAAGCTTTGTGTGATCTGGTATCTAACTTTACTCATGCCAAAATTGACAATATCAAATTCGCCTTTCAAAGGTCAAACATGCATCAACAGAGGATCATACCAAATAGGTAAAGCTCTGACCTGCCCTCGGCCTATCCTTTATAAATTTTCATTATCTCCTGTTCCTCCCTCGCCTAACTTCTTAACCAATGAGGCTCCCTTGCCTCCAATAGACCCCTCCCTCGTCTACATAAAAATAGCTCTCGCCCCCTCCTCATCCTGTTCTTTTTTGTCTCCATATAGACTTACCTTCTGGTGTTTTCCCTTCATGGAGGAGCCTAGGGACTTCAATGGATGGATCCCTGGCAGTTGTGGTGATTCTGCCGATGTTCTCCCAGCTTGGTGGTGTCTTCTGCATTTCCCTCCAGCGTGGCGGGGAAGGATCACTATCAGCAATTGTTAGACAGTGTCCGGCGGTCCTGCAGTGGCTGGGGCTGCGCTTCCGGGTCAACGTCTCTGGCGAGCCAGGACTCATTTAGGGGCACGTTTTTGATTCAGAAGGATGGTAGGAACGGGTTTTTGTTACCTGTTTTTCTGTTTTTCTTTTTGGGTATTGCGGCGTGGGGGAGTGTGTTGGTCTCTGGTCCCTACACTGCTGGCATTCCCACTTTTGTGTTTTGACGAGGTGCTGCTGCAGGAGCCCACAAAGGAACATACATTATATATATGATAATGCAACACAGGGCTCCATTTGGATTGTGTTGTTGTGGCCTGGAGCTTGTTGTCTTGACTCTTGCCATCATGGTTCGGTGTTTCGATGCTGGTGCATGCTCCTTAGCCTGGATGGGTGTTGGCACTTTCATTGTTGAAGGTTGGGCCTCAAGCCCTACCACCCTGAAAGCACCTGATCTCGTCTGATCTCAGTAGTTTAACAGGGTCAGGCCTGGTTGGGACATGGATTTGGGAGAATACCTGGGAATCCCAGATGCTTGCCGATGTTCCATACCTCATGTACATTTATACGTTATGATACGAAGATAATAGGGAAAAAAAAGAAAATTAAATAAAAATGAAAAACAAATTAAAATGGAATGTTAACGGTGCAAGGGTCAATACAAGCACATAATGTTATGGGATCATGTCTGCATCTTCATCCTTGCCAGCAACTATAGATGGAGTAGCCCTTTCTCATCACTATTTTAGTCCTTCTAGGTGTGCTGTGCCCTTTATTGAGGTTCAGGTTATGGTTTTCTTCTTGGGAGAGTAGAAGGTTGCTGATTCTGTTTGGCTCCTTTGATGCTGCAGAGGTTGCCCCTGTTGGGGTAGAGGCCTTTTTCTCTTTCTGTGCGCCTGGGCTCTGTCCTGGCTCCCCCATTTCATGTGCCTCCCTTTGTTCTGGATGTCGGCGATGGTTCAGCTGGCTGGGTCGCTTGCAACCATATCGGAACACCTTATGCACTCTTGACATGGCTCCTGGGGCTTTGGTTGAGGCAGTGAGTTCTCTACGGCTGGGGCTCTGTCCATTTTTGGGTTGTGTGTGATTCCTTGATATGGTTTCCTTTTGGTACTATTTTTCTCATTAGGGTGCCGTTGCCTTGCCTTTTTGAATGTTTTATGAATGGTTGCTTCCCTTGGCCAGTGACTGTGCACTTTGGATAGGTTGGGGCAGAAATCAGCCCTCATGCCATCCATCACTCTCATGGCCCTTTGCTCTGCCTTTGGTGTTGTTGCTTCCTGCTTCACCATTTCCTGAGCGTGCTGTTATAATTCAGTTGGGGGCTTTGCTGTCAGCCTCCTATCCAAGTCTGTCATAGGGGGCTCTGCCTCTGGGTGGCTGGTTCTGACATTTTCTTTTAATTAAGCAGACCGGCCCTGTTTGTTTTATGGGTCCTGGTTGTTGAGGCTGCAGTCTGCGTGCTCGACTGCATGCGGATTCCCCCAGCAAATTATGTTTTTTTGTTTCTGGTTCCTCTCATGGGTCCGGAGGGTTTTGGCCGTTGCTCTGGCTGACTCCCCTAGGCCTCACCCGGTCTGTCCGCATTGGGCCTCCTGAGTGCCTTTCTGCTCCTTCTGGTTGCAGTCCCCCTCGCAGCAGTCCTGCATTTTGCGATGGGATTGATTCTTTTTCAGGTTTAGGGCCTCCCCTTCGGCCTCAACTCTTCACCCAGAGCGTTTCTGTGGTTCTGGCCCTAAGGATGTTTATTCGTCACAGTGAGGGTGTTTCGTTTCTACCTAATTTGGCATCCTGTTGGTGCAGCCTCCTGTAATCCTAGTTGGTGGATCATATGGTTGTGGGGTTGCAATTCCTGCAGGGGCGTGGGTTTCTGATCATTTGGGTGCAGTCTTCCTTGATGCCTTGCCTGGAATTTATGGTCATTGGTTAGAGGTTTCTGACTCACTGCAGTCTGCTTCCTCATTCCTGGTGGAGGTTGGTTTACTTCCAGGTTCCGGTGCGGTCCTTGATGGCTCTGGCAGCACTGCTGCTGTGGTTTGGTTGTGATCGCTGTGTCGCCTGGCTTCAAGTAGGGTTTCTTGTTCTTGTGCAGGTGTCTCCTGGTCCAGCTTGTTGTCTGGTTTCTCTCTCTCTCTTTGGTCACCAGGAGCCCTCTGTCTTCCGGTTTGCCTGCAGGCGTCAACATCGGCCCCATGGGTTCTGTGGTGCTGGCTGTCGCTGGGTCTTCTTATGTGGGTTTCTCGCAGTCTCCTCTGGTTCCGGTGGTGGTCGCACTGGACGCGTGACTCTCCTGGTGGGGACTGGGAACTTGGCTGGAGTCTGGGCAGGTCCTGGGGTTCTGGTCTCTTGATGGTCTTCGGACTTGTAGGAATTGTGGACGGTTGCGCTGGCAATGGTGCTTACTGGCGTTCCTGCTGGGGTGGATGGTGCCAAGACTGACATACTTTCTGGTGGATGTCTCTTCTGTCCTCTTACTGGGCAGTGCCCGGTCCATGGCTCTGAACTTTTTTTTCAACTGGACTTATTTTTCGAGGTGCAGGGATGGGTTCTTTCCCTGTGTGCTATGTGCATTTGGGGGTGTCGAATGTACGGAGGGTTCAATTGAGCCGGGAGCTCCTGCCCTCCTATGTTTCTCCCTGGTCCTGTGCCTGTTTGTTGGGCTTTTCTGTGGTGGCTTCTCAGGAGTCTGCCATGGTACAGGCCTTTTGGTCTGCGGGACAGGGTCCTCTGGCTTGAGCAGTGGGCAGTTTGTTGGGTCGTGGGCTTCTGGTTCTAGTGTTTGTACTTTCCCCATTTTAGTTGCTCGCATTTCTGGTGAGGGTCCCTCCCTTGGAATGGCTGGGGCTCAGTCTGGGGTGGGATACTACTTAGGTTCCATACCCGATTTTCTTTCCGGTTATTCCTTTTAGATCATTGGGGAAGTTGCGTTTGACAGCATGATGGTAGCACGGTGTGACTTGGCTGGTCTGGATGCTCCAGAGCTGTTGCCGGTGTCTTGGCGTACCTTGTGGTTCGGCTGTTCTGCTCTATTGGGCCTGCCTTTTTCTTCTGGGTGTTTGGCGCCCCTGGTTGTTCCTACTGTAGCCAGTCTGTTTATGAATTGTGTAGTGTTTGGGGACTGGTTTCCCTGGGTCTGTCTGTTGCTACTTGGGGATTCCTTGGGTGGCGTGTCTGGCGTTTCATGGCTCTTGGCATATTTAATGGGGCTGGTGCTTGTTTTTGATCTGAAAAAGACATACAATTGATGGACGGAATGCAGAACAAATCAAAACATTCACCCCCAGTCAAGAGATCTGGGTTAAATCCATCATTCTTTTGCTCACCATGCCACCCCAGTATAGACCTGGCCATATGCAAATTAGTCTTGACCCTGTGCCTCATGGGAACAGTCCAGCCTGAACCGCCAAGCCAGGTCCTCCAGGACCAAAAACAAGCAACCTAGGACCCATTTTGGGGTTTCACACCTCATCAGTCAGGCTAGCTTGAATCCAGTGGGACGGTGAGCCCGGGAGCCACGTCTGGGAATACCCGGCACACATAGAGCGAGGAAGCAAAAGACACACAATTGATGGACGGAATGCAGAACAAATCAAAACATTCACCCCCAGTCAAGTGATCTGGGTTGAATCCAACATTCTTTTGCTCACCATGCCACCCCAGTTTAGACCTGGCCATATGCAAATCAGTCTCCACCCTGTGTCTCATGGAAACTGTCCAGCCCGAACTGCCAAACCCGGTCCTCCATGGGCCGGAAACAAGCATCCTAGAACCGGTTTCTGGGTTTCATCCCTCATCAGCCAGGATAGCTTGAATCCAGTGGCACATTACTCCTAGTCCTACTCCCTCACCTTCCTTCTCGGTCCCTCCCGCCCTTCCGGTACGGAGCAACTAAGGGGACGATTCACAGAACTGATCTGAGACAAAATCCTAAACTTACTATATTTGGTATTCACAGAAGGCATTTAGTAGTAATAAAGTTAGTATTTTTACTTAAGTTAGTATTTTGTCTTAAGTTAATATTTTGTCTTAAATAAAATGTTGTCTTAAGTTTTGGCTTTAAGACAAAATCCTAACTTAAGACAAAATACTAATTTAAGACAAAATCCTAATTTAAGACAAAATCCTAAATTAAGACAAAAAACTAATTTAAGACAAAATCCTAATTTAAGACAAAATACTAATTTAAGATAAAATCCTATTTTAAGACAAAATACTAATTTAAGACAAAATACTAACTTTACTACTACTAAATGCCTTCTGTGAATACCAAAAGTAGTAAGTTTAGGATTTTGTCTCAGATTAGTTCTGTGAACCGGTCCCTAAGTGTCTGGGATGGCTTGTTTACGTACAGGATGAAGAAGGGGTGAGGGGTATTTTATGTAGAAGAGGGAGGGGTCTATTGAAAGTAAGGAAGCCTCATTGGTTAAGAAGGAAGGCAAGGGAGTAGGACTAAGAGTAATGCCATTATCGATAAGTAATAGATGCATTACTCACCAAGACACAACAAAGGTGCTACCCTTAAGTAATGAATCAGGCTCTTTTTAGATTGCTGTCTAGCCTCCATGGTTTACCAAGCCATTGGTATCATCTGGCCTCTTCTGTCTCACCTCTCTAATTCTCCAATTTTAATATATATATTACCCCACCAGTCTTTTGGTCTGACTCTAAAGACCTGTGCAGAAGACACCCACATCATTATGTACCTAAATGATACTTTTGGTCGTATTCAGGCCACCTTCCAAAATTGCCTGGCAACGGCACCAGCTGGAGGAGTGAAATGTGCAAAAACATAATACAGATAAGACTTAGTAGTCAGTGGTGATCCCCCTGCTTAGTCCAAACAGTGGTTGCCCAACAACCTGAGTCCTCATTTAGTTCCATTTTCTTCTCTCTGTACCCTAAGGTTTGTGACAGAGCAAGCTCTTTCACTTATTCCTTAAGTTAAGAGTCACTTCTGTTTACTATAACCATTACAGAATGCTGGCAGAGCAGTATGTGGTCCCAGTGCGGCCAACCAGGGTCGCCGTGCAGATGTATTCCAGGACTGTGTGGAGATTCTAGTACAGGACATGCAAGATTTGACAGACTGAGGCTGGGTAACGGTACAACAGCATGGGTGCTGAGGGCCCGAACTGCGGTGCATGTTTAGAACATTGTGTGGGTCTCAGTATTGTCAGAGCACACAGCGCAGTGGGGCAGGTTTGGAATGCATTGGAGGAGCACGTTTCCAGGGCTTGAAAAGTGGGATATGCTGTTGATGAAGATTGACATGCAGGGGGGTAGGCATAGGTCCTAATACTAGAATGAGAGGTTGCAGTATAAATCAGTGTTGTGGTACAGTGGCAGGGCTGTGGCAACTCCAGACATGCGAAGGGAGCCACAGGGCAGGATTGAGTTGCATCGTTAGGGCTCTGCCTGGGCCTCCCTTGCGCCGTGAGGCATGCAGGGACGTACCTCACGTCCCTGGTTGTAGCGTGCAGTTCCCAGGCGCGCAACGCTTGCCGGTCACACACACAGCCGCACCCGAGTACTTCACAGGTCTTTAAAAGACCAATTTACGTGTCAAAGAGGCTTTGTTTTTATTCACCCCTTCTTAGAGCCCCTGCACCTCCTCTCTGCCTATTGCTGGAACCATTATTCCCCCTGCCCCCCCCCCCCGAAATTAACTTTTTCTTAGCTAAATTTGGCTCTAGTTGCGCCTCTGTCTGTACTAGTACTTTGACCTGCGTCGCGTGCCTTTGCGCCTGTGGCACGTGCACATGCCCTGTGCGTGGCTACGCTGCTTCTGGGAGAGGTGAAGTCACCGTTTCTGTTTCCTTGTGTTGCTTGCCTCCTTAAACAACGCAGGTTTCCTGGACTTGATAACAGGTGTAAGGTTCGGATGTCTGCCTTCGCGGCGCGTGCTGTGTAGTTCATCCATGTTTGTCGTGGATGCGTAGTACTTGCGCTCAAGGCAAACGTTTCCAAGATACTATGCAACCACTACAGTAGCCACACTCAGAAACCCCCCTCCCAACGTGACCGATAGATATCATGTAACAAAAGTGTGTAAAAATCCAGACGTCCTTCTGCTGTTGGACGACAATCAGGACCTGTTACTCTAAAACAATTATAAACAATTTGGTTAGTAGGCCAACTTATTCTATAGTACGCTAAACGTAATTTACGAAAATACGCAGTTATACGCAATGCATCTTGCTCATTTATCTTTCAGATGTTTCAACACACGTGCGCGCTTTACAGCCAATGCATTTAGTTCAGGAAACATTCTCAAACCTTAAATAATGACACTGATGCGGGTGGAAGAGAAGGCAGCTGAATCCATGGATCAGATCTGTCTGTTATCAAAATACATTGAAAGGGTGTCATTGTAGCTTCTCAGAGTGTATTCACAAGTCCTACCCCTCAGTGTGCAGTGTCTCATCCATCCATAAATAAAAAAGCGAGCAATCCAGCATGTCCCCGTCAAATGGCGGAAAGCCATAGGGCTGTGCGAGCAAGCGTGCAGATCCATACTCGTGTCAGGTAGAGACACTATGAAGAATCTGGTCGGTGCTGAGTGGTGCGCAACACCAAGGCACTGATTTCCTAATTTTTGTCGCAACACAGCGCAGCAACAAAACTTGCTGCATTGCGCTGCGTCAAATGGAGAGAACAGGAATGCGTCATATTTACTAATATATGACACCTTCTAGCGCCACTGCACCCTTGCACCATGTTGCGAGGATGCCTGTGTTACAGGCAGGATTGTTTTTGTGCAGGAAGGGACACCTTCAGCACAAAAACAATCCTCAGAAGCATTTTCCCCTTTCTACATGTGGTGTAGCATGCAGCACACGTAGAAAGAGCAAATAACGAGGAGAAATAAAGATATTTTTCTCTGTTACGCTTCTGTTGGGAAGGCGAATCGTTGTGGTGCATTCCCAGGTTTACTATTCCCCCTCCCAATACAGAGTAATGCAAGGCAGCGACTTGTGCTACCTTGTATTACTCTGGACTTACTAAGCCAAGCAGAGCCACGCAAGGCGGCTTTGCGTGGCTTTGTAAATCTCACTGAAGCCCTTGCGTTGGCTTGCACCACCTTGCATGACATAATGGCAACTCAAGGGCTTCATAGATCTGGGCTCAAGTTTACAGACCTGCAGTCATGTTTACTAACATTTTACATCGTGTTTGTGCCACTTTTGTGGAAAAGCCACTACATAAAAAATGTGTAGATATTTACACAGCTATGCAAGGGGCGATTTGCACCACATTGTATGGCTTTGTAACGAAATGTAATGCAACACAGCTACTTACGCTGCACTGCATTACATTTCATTCTGCAAAAAGAACAGTTGATGAACAGAATGCAGAACAATGTCATACAATCACCCCAGTACAGAAATCTGGGCCTAAATCCATAACTTTTTGCTCCCCATGCCATTCCGGTTTGAACCCAGCCATATGCAAATCAGTCTTGACCCTGCGCCCAATGGGAACAGTCCAGACCGAACTGCCATGCCAGGTCCTCCCTGGACTGGAAACAAGTATCCTAGGACCATTTCAGGGTTTCACGCCTCATCATAGGCCTGCATGTCAGGATGCTTGTTTCCGGTCCATGGTAGACCTGGTTTGGCAGTTCGGACTGGACTGTTCCCTTAAGGAACAGGGTCAAGACTGATTTGCATAAGGCTGGGTCCAAACTGAGGTGGTGTGGTGAGCAAAATAATGATGCATTAAATCCAGATCCTTGCGACTGGGGGTGAATGTTTGCATTGTCCAGCATTCCGTCCATCAATTGTTTCTTTTTCATTTCATTCTGGCAGGTGTTTCATGGCTGGACCATGGGCATTCCGGTGCATCCACCCACGGATTTCACGCAATGCCAGGTTTACAAAGGTTTGTAAAACTGGGATTGCATGAAATAGCATTGCCTCACAGAGGATGGCATAACAAGGAGACATATCTTTATTTGTCCTTGTTACTTCCACGTTCTATGTATGCTGCATTCTGCATCGAAACCAAGGCCTGGCAGCATTAGCACTGTGCTATAACCCGACGGGACAGTGCATGTTTACACAGAAAGATGAACTTGCCTTTCCACTGGGACCTAAACCCTTGCCTTGGGGGGCTCCTGAACCCAAATGCATAAACACTTGCCTCAAAGCTACAGCTCCTGGGCAGAAAAATGTGCTGCTCATATTGTTCCTACTCAAGATCCCTTTCTAACACCCTTTCTTTTAAAATGTCACCAACTTACACTTTGCAAAGCTGGTAAACTTGAAAGTGGTAAAGTAACAAGTTGTTAACTTCTCAAGTTTATGCACCCCTTCAATACTGCATCTGATCTATGTGTGAGGGAACCTTCAATTGATGCCACCCATACTGTTCCTGCTCAGTGTGGGGGGTTTGCATGAAGTCACGTGTGGAAGCGCATGTTCTGTGTGAGGGAATGTTGCACAGGTTGCGTCTGTGCGGTACCAGTTCAGTGTTTGAGGGAAGATTGCTCTGGTGCTGCCCATGCTGGTCCTGATCAGTGTGTGTGTGTGAAGGGGGGAGTTTGCATGAAGTCACCTATGTGAGGGAAGGTTGCACTGGTGCTGCCCATGCTGTCCCTGCTCAGTGCCTGTATTGGGGGAGGGGGAGTTGCATGAAGTCACCCGAGTGAGCGAAGGTTTCACTGGTGCTGCCCATGCTATCCCTGCTCAGTGCCTGTATTGGGGGAGGGGGAGTTGCATGAAGTCACCCGAGTGAGCGAAGGTTTCACTGGTGCTGCCCATGCTGTCCCTGCTCAGTGCCTGTATTGGGGGAGGGGGAGTTGCATGAAGTTGTCTGTGTGAGGGATGGTTGCACTGGTGCTGCCCATGCTGTCCCTGCTTAGTGTGTGTGGGGGGAGTTGCATGAAGTCACCTGTGTGAGGGAAGGTTGCACTGGTGAGCCCCATGCTGTTCCTGCTCAGTGTATGTGTGGGGGTAAATTGCATGAATTCGTCTATGTGAGGGATGGTTGCACTGGTGCTGCCCATGCTGTTCCTCTTCATGTGCAGTGCATGAAGGGAAGCTGCAGTGAGGGCGCCTGTCCTGTATCTGTTCTATAACATGTTTTGTGAGTCCCGAATTTCCTGAGAGACTCCAGAGCTCCCACCAGTTCAGATCACACAGGTCTGAAGATCACTTCAAGATAAAACCCCCTTGCTTATGAGCTACGGCATAGATAGACGTATTAAACAATTTCTTCTAAATCTTCGAAGCTCACACCAGCATCTTAAAGGAGCTCAAGCGAGACATGTCCGGAGAGGACAATGAGGGAGTCATAAGACAACCCCTTGAGCAAGGGGACACAACAGTCTTCAAGTGGAATATTTGGCCTTAAAAATAAAATTGAAGTGACGTTAACATTATGTAGCTCAAAGAAGAAACACCTCTACAACAAAATAGTAGAATCTAACAAAAGGGCAGTGTGTCAAAAGTGGAGTTAAAGAAACACATCATCTCCAATTCGTAGCCTAGGCTCAGGGGAAAAAATGTGAAGCTAAAACTTGGAACTACGTAAAAAGAACAGAAAACAATACAAACATATCAGAAGAGGTTTTTCAAGTAACAATAGTTCCTATGTATTAGAAGGAATGTGGCCCAAAGAGCACGAGACCCTCATGTTCGATACTCCCATTGATACATTGATACACCCATTGATACTCATATTGGTACTCCCATTGATACAGCCATTGAGGTTCCCATTGGTACTCCCATTGAGACACCCATTGAGGCTCCCATTGGTACTCCCATTGGTACTCCCATTGGTACTCCCATTGATACTCCCATTGGTAGCCCCATTGGTACTCCCATAGGCACTCCCATTAGTATTCCCATTGGTACTCCCATTGATACTCCCATTGGTAGCCCCATTGGTACTCCCATAGGCACTCCCATTAGTATTCCCATTGGTACTCCCATTGATACTCCCATTGATTCAATGAGGACTGCTGAGGTGTCCAAACCCTCCGAGTCCACCTCTGACAATCTGAGGCACATGCCACTGCACCGACTCTCCTTACTCTCCAGAACAGACGTCCCTGTGACACAAACACCTCACAGAGATGAACTCTCTAGCCGCGAGTGCCAATATACGAAAACGTAAACCTCAACATGTTAAAATAAATCTTCTTGCCCTTTCAACAAAACATTCACAAAACACGTAGTATAACACCGCGATTTTTCTTGAAAAAGAACTCCCACCCGTGAGCTCCCAGCAGCAAGATAGCCGCGCAAGGTTCCTCACAGTCGAACACTAAAGATTAACAAAATTAGAAGTACAAGCATTCCAGCAATCTACTTGGGTACCTGGGCGAACACCATTGTATTGGTAAAATGTTATAATATTTACAGCGCGTAGAAGTTAGAGAAGTGATTCGCGAGGCGCTCTGTAAATCTACCCTTTGCGCGTGCCATGTCACACATTCGAACGTAAGTGAAAGGCCTTGCCTCGCAGTCTGCCTCCACTCCAGCTCCTTGTTGACAGGATGGAAGAGTTCGCTCAGCTGGATGAAGAGCAGAGGCCAGTCCAGCAGCGGCTCCTCGTCCCCGTCCATCCCCAGCGTGAACCCGACTCTCTCCGCGGCCGCCGACACCCGGGCGCTGAAGATGCTCCTGTTCGACGCGTGCGAGATGATGAGCGAGTTCCGGCTGCGCAGCCCCTCGGACCGGCCGCAGTTGTGCTCCTCATCCTGGGCGGCCTGGCTCTCACCCGGGGCCGCAAGGCCTTCGTTTCCCTCCAGCCTCATGTTGTGCTTCTGCGCGCCTCGAGTCCAACTCACAACGCTTTGCTTTTCAACCCATGGACCAGTATTTATCACTTCGTGCTGGAACCGGTTGGCACATTGTCCAGCCAGTTGTCTGCAAAATGGCCGCAACTAGCTTGAACTAGAAAGAGTCTATGCGCGCGAGTCTGAGCCGCTCGCCCAAAACATTTCTTACGCAACAACAAACAACTCCAGTCAGACCCTGGCGTCGCCTGTCCGCCCTGGCCAGGGAGGGCTCGGTCTGCAGAGGGCTTGTTGATCTGGGGCCGGTCAGGTGGCTTCTCACAATTCTGAAGAGTCACGGGGCGGCGTTACACACACTTACTATTGTGTTGCTATCACCTAAACAAGTTATAGTGTCAGGTATCACCTAAGCACACACTTAAGGCGGCAGATTCAATTGGAATCTGTCAGCAGTAAACGACACAGAGCAAAATGTTTGCATGTGCTTTTTTAGACCACGTAATGTATTTTTCATTACCGACAGTGGGTATTCAAGAAATCATATTTAGAAAAACAAATTATAACAGCACTGATAGCGTTGGGCGCCAACAAATTCAAACACTGCTGACACAGATCTGATTACACTGTAAAGCTACGGCCATGCCACCCTGAAAGCACTTGATCTCATCTGTTCTCACAAGTTAAGCCTGGTCAGGCCTGGTTAGTACCTGGACCATGGGGTAAGGCTAATACCACCAACAAATTCAAATAGTTCCCACACAAAACTGTTCATGTGAAGCCCCCATGTTTTGTGCACCAAATGACCTATAATCATAAAAAGATTGTCAGCATAAATGTTTCACACAACAAAAATGTTAATATTTACATGCATAAAATAACACATAAAACGCAGATTTATATAATAGGTGTGTAGGAAACACGTTTTAACAAACACAGCCTTGATATATCATTATTTAATATTGGAGGCTTTTCAGAAACAGAATTTCCCCCTAATCACAGCAGTCACATGAACAAATTACTAAAGTGAGAGTACCCTGTGTTATGGGGGTTTCAATGCATGTTGTTTCCATTAGTAGATTAGAGGTGGCTAGAAATGCAGATACAGAGCAACATTTAGAGTACAACGGGATGGAGAAAACGACCCGAATTTCGGGGCTGTTGTGTTCTTTAATTTTACCGTATGTGGCTGGCTAGAAGGAATCACTGGAGAGCAGGATGGGGTAAAAGTGGGTTTTATTGGTGTAGGAGAGTGGCATCGACTGCATAGTTGCCCCCAACTTTTTGCTGATGTTTTGACTGTTTTATGACACTAGCCAGGCTGTGGCCCTGCTATCCAGGACCCCAGCCTATCTGCTTCCTCTCTAAACTGATGTGAGTACCCTAGGTACCTTCCAATTGGATACTGAGAACACCCTGACAGTCCCTTGTAGATGGTACCCTAGGTACCCAGGGCATGGGTCCCTCAGAGGCCTACCAGGGGCTGCAGCACTTATTGTGCCACCCCTGGGACAGCCATACCAAATGATACCACCAGACCACTACTGTAGTCTGGGTAAGGTGGTGCTTGCACTCCTTACAGGGATATAGGTATCCTGTATCCCACTTAATACAACACATATATCCTCATAGGTCACCCCTAAAGCAGGCCTTGCTAATCTTACAAGGCAGGGTGCTGAGATATGTGTGAGGGGGGACCCCTACCTGATTAGGGCCCCTCTGCAACCTTCGTAAAACCATTGCTGGGTTGTTTGTAGTGTAGCCATACCATATACTCTTAACCGCATTATAAGTAAATCGCGATCGCGTGATAACTTGAGAATGGCTACACAGAACCATATTGTGTTTGGTGTCAAACATGTAGGAATCATACCCCCAATCCAGCCATGGGACTGAGGGCATAGTTCCCCCCTGCTAGAGGGGCAATATGGTAAAAGCGGCAGAATTTAGACACCAATTTAAAAGTGCACACGTAGTACAAAATGGATGCTACCCGCCACCCACACGACTCTGGCTGCCTGTTGCTGGGCAGAACTCCAGCCACGGCAGCTGGACAATAGGGATCTTGTTGCAGGGAGGTGCTCCCACCTCTCCAGACAGACTATGTGGATTGGAACTGGGTGGGTGCACCATAGGATGTCTTTCAGACTTGCACGTAGGCTTCTCCAGTGCCTACTTCTGCATACACCGCCTCAAACTGGTTCAGGGCATCCTGTCCCCTGCCCAGGTGGGTAACCACACAAAGGGGAGAGGGTGTAGCCACCCTTTCCCGCCTGAACTCTCATTGGTGGGCTCTGATCTGGACACTCCCCTAATCTTTGGATAAAGGTGAATACAGGGTCCCCAGAGCCTCAGATTATTTTTGAACTTCACAGACTTGAACTTCGAGATGCTGCCGCACAGCTGACTGAAGAAATCTCCCTTGGGGTAAAGGAGATACCCCCCTGCTTGGCAGGCACCTGAAACACTGCAAGTGACCCGGTTGGAACCTCGCTGCTCCTATGGACATCAACGACTCTTTCCTACCTTGAGGTGGGTTTCCAAGCATCCCAGAGGCCAGTGAGTGTGCACAACAAATTTCAGCACCGTGGACCCCGTGGGTGCCGAGATCCCCAATACCCCAGGACACCGGCCACCTCTTGCACAGCACCCGACCCCGACAAGTGGGGAAGTTGTGCTTTGGCCCATTATTGAGCCAACCTCTCAGCATCATCTGTGCCAAAGATTGACGCCCTAGCCCACTCCGGCGACCCGTAGGCGCATCTTTACGTACGCCAAATTGCTGCCTCCCGCGGTCCCTTGTCTCTCAAGTTGTGGGCCCTAGCGGAAATCAATCTTTGATTCCAAGAGTTCCCCTGGTTGCGCCAGGCCTGCTCTTCAGTCTCCTCGCTGGAGACCTTGCTCAGACCTCGTGGGTCTGCACCAGTAGCTGTTTTGTGTTCTTGCGTGGGTTGCGGTTGCCAAGGCTTAGTGGATCCAATCCGGACACTAACACCGCAGCGACCCTCAACCTTTGTGGAACAGTTGCTCTCCAGAAGCTGGCCTTCCTTGACGCCTCCTGGACCCCGTGGCTGACGATCCAAGCTACACCTCTTCTACCTGGAAGCACCCGACATTGAAGGGCTCCTTCTCTTCAGCCCCCTGGTCACTGTGCTGTGACCCAGACTCTGTCCTCTCTGCTTTCAGGTCCTTCTCTTCAAGATCTACATTTTCATTCTTTACGACAACGACGACGCTTCTTGCTAGCAGCAGTTCTTCACGTTTTGCCATTGAAAATCAGCCCGCGACCCGACATTGAAAACGACCTATGCACCCGGCTTCCCTGGGGCAGATAACAGTGGTACCTCGGTACTCTCGTGGGTGTGGGGCCTTCACAAGCTTAACTCTAAAGTATTGAACTTGAACTCCTGCTAGAAGTGTTTTTAATCTTGTAAAATTCAACCGCGACATTCTCCATAGGCTTTAATAGAGATCCCGACAGTAGCTTTAGCCACTGCACACGTCTCCCGTGGGTCCCCTTCCTCACTACCTTGGGTGGTTTCACAAGGGGCCAGCGACCCTAAATGCCCTAGGCATTGTCTGTAGAATTGTCGTGGTTCTTATACCACTTTTTTGATATCTGGTTTGGTCCCCCCCTGGGGCCCTGTGATTCCAGTGCTATTTATTGTAACTATCAATGCTTGTTTAAATTGTATCTTCACCTCTAGCCTCATAAAGAGACTAGTGGGGTTATTCCTAGAATAAATACATATATTTGATATATATACCTGTGTGGACTACTCTTTCATTTTGTTATTCAAGAGGTCATCTATGGTAAAACAATAAGCTTAACACTGCTTCAAGACTTAGCCTGAAGGCTGCTCTCCACAGCTACCACTAGGATAGCTTTCTTTAAAAGTTGTCTTTAACCTATCACCATAAGAGTCGAATTGGACTGGTACAAGGTGTCCCCTATATCTAGAGGACAGCATATGCCAGACCAACTTCTCACAATTGGTCTATGTACACGTTTGCGGATGGGTGCCGGTCTGTAATAAGGTAATGGTGACTCTTTAGATGTCTCTGGAGAGCCCTGGTCTCTTGTCGAGGTCCGTCTGCCCCTTGTCTGGTCCAGTTCGAGGTGGCTCGGTCCGAGGGAGGCGGGATGACGCAGTGTGATAAGGAAACAAAAGAAGAAAAAGGTTCCAGGTATGAGTGCTCTGCTTTCACACTGATAAGCTGAGGGAAGGGAGTGAGGGACCACTCGGTGCACAACACGAAAATGTAGTGAGGTTTGGTGCTCAGGGCGGGGATTACCGGGATACCAAAAGCACACGAAAACCAAGACGGTCCCCTAAGCATCAGTAGAAGGTCTCCCCCTCTTTCCCACCCAGCCCGTAAAACGCTTGCGTACCTGCAAGAGCCACGCTCCTCCAGGAACGTGGCTGGGCGGCACACCGTATCGTTGGCCTTCTGGCTCTCACTGATCTTTGTCTGCTCCTCTTCAGGCCTTCGTCTCCTTCCTTTCACCCTTCGCTCCTCCACCTTTCTCCGCTCCTTCGTCTCTCTCCTCTCCTCTGCCTTTCTCCGCTCCATTGTCTCGTTCCGCTCCTCCGGTGTCCGCGCACACCTGCGTTAGAGTTCTTCCGGGTTTTTCTGGCCAAACCTCCTCGTCGTCATTGCTGGGGGCGTGGCTTTGAGACACTCCTTTCCAATTAAAGCAACGGGGCACTTTTTCCTCGCCCGAGAAGGGGAGCTGTATTCCCGAGTGGGTCCACTCCGCTTGCTGTCGGAAAAGAAGAGGGGAGGGGGAGTCGGTCACCTCTGGGGACATGTCTGACCTACCCTCAGTCCGCTTCCCCTTGTTACACCGTAACAATCTTCCGCTTTGGGAGCTTGTTTCAGTACAACAAGATAAGCACTGACAAAGTCAGTAGGTCTGGCGTTTTGAACCTTTCGACCATGCCAATGCTGTCTGCCGATGCTGCACAGCATTGGCAAAAAAGAAATGAAAAGATGTGAAGATGTGTAGGCGGGCACGTGTCACCACGCATGTTCACACTTACAGCATGACGCAGGAGACATTTTCCTTCTTTTAATTGACGGATCAAAGATGATCAACTCCACCTAGATAGGTAAATTAAAAAAAGAAATTCTAAATGCATGACATTTGGGGTCGTATTACAGAAAGTGCCCCAGGTGCGCAACTGGTGTTTGCGCACCCTTTGCACACCCTGGGGCACTTGGGTATTACAGAAGGGGCCGTAGACACTTGTGCTGCCCCTTCTGTAATACCGATAGCGCTGGCGTACGTAAATCACCAGCGCTATCTGTCTAGTAGGTGTGCCTCATGCAAATGAGGGAATTCCTTTGCTTCTGCACCATACCACAGAAGTGAGCGCAGAGGCAAAGAAGCTGTCAGGGGGCACACTGACAGTGCGCCCCCTGAGAGCAGCCCTCTGGCGGGGAGAAAGGGGGTCCCATGGACTCCCCAGACATTCCCTTGCAGGCGGGTGCCGTCACTGACGGCACCTGCCTGCAAGTGGATCTCTTATCCCCTTCAAAGTGCTTGCGGGTTGCCGCCTGCACTGTGAAAACACGGAGCGGCTGTAAAGCAGCCATTCCGTTTTCACTTGAATGCACTGCCACCAGGGCAGCGCATTCCTCGTAATAAGGTGCTTTTTCATTGTTTACTCCGGGCGTACCTGTTTAAATGTGTGCCCGGCGCAAACAATGAAAATGTGCTTATTGTGTAATGTGGCCCTTGATGTCGGGGAGCACATGGCAGAAAATAGCAGCCGCCGGGACCTCCATAAAAAAGTGCACAAAAAATTGAAATGCTCACAAAAGATGGGGAGCAGTGGAGAATGGGAGGGGGAAGCAACCTGAAGGGGCAGGTAATGGGGGAGAGAATAAAATAAAAATAAAGCCGGTGGGGTCAACGCAAAGCAACACACAAGTGAGAGAGCGTGAAATGGAGCACAGAGAGTCAGCAAGAGAAGCACGGGGTGGAGGTAGAAGCACATGTGGGAGAGCAGCACACAAGGCAGAGCATGCATGGGGCATGCATCAGGTGTTTAAGGGAGGGAAGTTGCAGACAACAGAGAGAGCTAGAAAACACCTGCACTCTCATGGAGCGCTGAAAGAAAAAGTAAAAGTTAGTTTCATAAATGTGAGCAGTGGAAGGATACAAGCCATCCAATCAAGACTATGGTCGAGCGGGTAAGCGCCATGGGAGGGACACACTAGCGTAACAAAATTTGAGGGGGGCCCCCTGCAAACTACAGAGAGCCCCCCACCCGGACACACTCAGAAGGGCTCAGGCCAGGGTACTGTAGTGAGGGGGCCCTCTGGAGTTTAAGCCACCCTGCACCGCAGGACCTGCGGGGGCCAATATTACGTCACTGGAGGGACAAACAGAAGAAGGGGAAGGCATGCCACAGAATAGGAAAAAAAGACTATGAGAGCGATAATAAAGCCAACCAATGGTAAGCAATGGGCAAGCTCAAAGCCTACTGTAAGTTTTTGGTAAGCCCACAATAGGTCATTCACAGCCATACTTGAGCTTGAGCTGTCTAGTAGGCGAGACCTACAAACGAATGCCAAGCTCTCTAAACACAGTCCCCCTCAGGATTTAGTGCTACATTCAGTGTCTCAATGAAAAAAGAAAGAGGGAGTTTGCTGTTATTTTTGTTGAGATCTCCGTACCTTTGCTTCAAAAAGTGCTTACCTCCTGCCATTTTCCCATCTGTACCTGCCACATAGAGTTAAGCTGTAGCACAGTGCAGGAAGAGTAATGTCTGGCACTGCATTGTCTGCACCGAGACAGCTGCATACTATTGCAAACTACCTTCTCCATGTACTCGTTCATATGTTCACAATAATTATTCCAGAACCTGTCCTCCTTGAGAAAGCTGCTGGAGAATTCAGCCACTCGTGTACAAAAGAAGCTTGGATGATATCATCAGTGATGTCATCAATGATGTCATTTGAGATGCCATCAGTGATCTCATAAATGATGTCACAGAACATGTCATGAGTGATGAAATATGTGAGGTCAAAAGCAGTGCATGGCGGGCATACAAGTTAGTTAGCTCTACTAACTATAACTAATGAATTGCTGTGGTTTTTTAACTTCAAAAAGTTAATGTTTTCACTGAGTTATTCATCTAACTATAATGTCACTTTTTTCAGTGAATTTCTAAGTTTAAAAAAAAAAAAATGAAAGATCTTTTTATCATACAAAATTATACCCTTACTTTAACCTTTGTTTTTTTCAGGGAATTTAGACAGCTTTTACTTCAAAGTTATATTTTATCACCATATGCGAAGCCAATCCCCTCCCCCCCCGGTGCCTGTGGCCAGGCCCTGCTGCGAACCCCCCACAAGCAGCCAACCCCACTCTGTGCACGGCCTTTGACAGTGCGCTGCGGGTGGTTGGCCACAGCACTTGGTCTGCCACCAGGCCCTGTGGTCAAACCCCCAGCAGGCTGCCAACCCCACACCAGGCACATTATTTGGCGTGAGCAACATAGGGCTGGCCTTTGTGCCCCAGGGACCCCCTCCCCGGAGCCATAATATAAATATTAAGGGGAGGGAGACATGCAGCCCTCCTCCCCAAGCATTAATTGGCCATTGGGACCTCCATCTCCCAGGGCCAGTTCTAATAAAAAGAGGAGGGGCCACGTGGCCCCCTCTCCAAACCGTAAAAGGCCCTGGGGACTCCATACCCTGGGTCCAAAATCTAAGGTGAGGGGGCGGCCAGCCCCCTCCCTCAGCCTTACTAGGTCCAAGGGACTGCATCCCCCAGGGCCAAATATAATAATAAAGGCCCCCCTTCCTGTGACATCTTGGGCCCAGGTTAACCCACTGTCCAGAGCCAAATATAATAAAAGGAAGGAGGGGGATGCGCGGCGCCCCCCCCCTGAGCCTTATTAGGTTCCTTATTAGGACCTTATCCCTTGGGGCTTAAGCCAATAAAAGAGTAGGCGTGCTCCCTCCCTCCCCGAGCCTTGTTGGGCCCTAGGGCCCGAATCTAAGGGGGAGGAGCATACAGACCCCCTCCTGAGCATTATTAGGACCCAGGAACCCCATTCCCCAGGGCCAAAGACAATTTACAAAATGGAGGAAAGCCATGTGCCCCCCTCTAAGAGCCTTCTCAGCCCCAAGGGACCCCATCCCATGGGGTGATCTATTTTTTAATAGGAGGGGACAAGTGATCCACTCCCGATCCTAATATGGCACTGGAGACCCAATTCCCCTGGACTCCACTAATAATAGGTGGGTACCTACCCAGGTCACCCCCCAAGCACCACTTAGGGGGCCAAGGAGGCAGCCCGAGGGTCCTCATGGCCCCAGCCGGCTCCCCGCATAGTGTGTGAGACCGCATTGCTCCCGCCCAGAGGAAGCAGAAGCTTTTTGAATGCTCCCTCCAGGTAAAAGCAATATGTGATTTGTTTGGGGACACAGAATACAAGTCTACTCCCACCCGCCGGGAGCATTTATAAATCTCCCACGGGCTGTGACCAGACTTCTGTGGTTTCTCCCATTTGGCAGGCAAATTAAAAAATGCCAGATGGGAGTAAACATGCTTCCCTGCCCATGGTAGTGCAGGCAGGGAAACTACTGTGTCCCGGGGTGGGCTCTGTGACACATTAAGTGAGATGGACCCTTTGATGGGAACCCCAGAGTCTTTAGAGGCTCAGGCAGGGGGGGCCGTGCCTCCTTTTTAAATAATGTTGCGGCCCTGCAGGATGGGGTCCTCAGGAGGGGAGCCGACCACTCTTCCCCTACCCTATGTGTGTATATATATATATTCACTGAAAAAACCATAGGTTTCACACATGTTATAGTTAGCGGAAATTTTACTGATAAAAAACCAATGAAATTCCCCCGTTATAGTTAGTGCAGGCAACTATAACTCACGCGACCGCAATCCTCTGCTGATGCTAATACTGTATTTAGACACTTATTTGCCCATGTCTTCTTCCATACATTTTTAGCTATACATATATTACAAATATTTTTTTTTCATAAAGACACATATGTCATCAGCAGAAGATTGCGGTCGCGTGAGTTATAGTTGCCTGCACTAACTATAACGGGGGAATTTCATTGGTTTTTTATCAGTAAAATTTCCGCTAACTATAACATGTGTGAAACCTATGGTTTTTTCAGTGAATTTGCAAGGTTTTTTAAATGCTAATTCCTAACTATAACGTGTGTGAAACCTATGGTTTTTTCAGTGAATTTGTACGTTTTTTTAAATGCTAAGTTACTTTACGCCATTCGTGGCATGCGCGCCCACTTAACGCAGTTCGTTCCGTGCGCGCACCGCGTGCCCACGTTACGCTAGATGGGCCATGTACGCACGATGCGCTTCGCGCACCGTGCGCACATGGAGGACATATGATGCACTTCGTTTTGAAAGGTAATATTTTAATTTTTTGTATATTTTATAAGCCATGCACAAATGGTGCCCTTCGGGCACCATTTGCACACGGGGTGGAGAGAGTGTGGATAATTTTTTTTTAAATTATTTTATTTTTTAATATTTTAGTTTATCTCAGGTGTAATAAGCCATGCACAATTGGTGCCCTTCGGGCAGCAATTGCACACGGGGTGGAGAGAGTGTGGATAATTTTTTATTTTTTTTTATTTTTTACCGTACGCGTACGGTAAGCGTAATCGGCGAAATTACCGAAAAAATAAAAATTCCGTTTTTGGCCTTGGGGGATCTTTGGGGACTCCCTCAACATGGCTATGTGTGTGGGAGCTGTCTAAACAGCCCCTTTACATGTTTTTGGGCTTTATATTTTAAAAATCACTCTCAGTGCGAGAGAGAAAATGGCGGCCGCCGCTTCCTGGTTTCGGCCGATTCGAATGTTTACTTAGATCTAAGAGCCAATCAGAATCGCGCTCGCGCACGCCACCGTACGCGTACGGTAAGCGTACCGTAAGCGCACCGTAAGCTGGCTCAGATATATATATTGATTTAAAGGCTATTTTCTCAGAATCTACTGAACAGATTTACACCAAACCTACAAAAGGCACTTCCTTGACCTGAGGACTACCTCTCTGCCAAATTTCAAGTAATTCTGTTCAGCCGTTCGGGCTGTAGCCCTGTCTAAAGGTCCTATGGAAAAATGCATGGGAAAAACGCGTTTTGGGACCCCCCTTTTATCTCAGCCCCCGCTTGACGAATCCCCCCGAGACTTTCAGGGTAGGAGCGGAGCGTAGCGCCCCACCTATTTTGAAAAATTCGCGAGGATTCGTCGACCGGCGCAAAAGTTATTCAAAATAAAATGTTGAGGATTTCCTATGGAAACGTGGTCCAAACTATAACTACCTACTGGCGACCGCCAGTAGGTAATATATATATATATATATATATATATATATTTTTTTTTTTACAGTCACCAATGGGTGATATATATATATAAATTAAGAACCCCCCAAAGGAGACACTTACCCAGCGCAGCTGCCTGCTGGGAGTTGCAGTTCGTTAGTCAGGACTACAACATTGCTCCGATTGAACAACGGTGGTCAGCTGGACTCTCACCAATGAGAGCACTGCAGGACATCTTAAAAAAGAGGGAGGTGGCAGTTTTCCGACACTAACAGCATTTGATAAAGGCAAACCCCCGCCAAAACGCGCCATGCCATCCTGTTGCCCAAAAATGGACTTTGCCTGTATCCCCGTTGTGTCCTCCGATTGCTTTATAGTGGAGTGATCTGTTGGAGTATATATATATATATATATATATATATTCACAAAAAAAACATAGGTTTCACACACGTTATAGTTAGGAATTATCATTTAAAAAACCTTGCAAATTCACTGAAAAAACCATAGGTTTCACACATGTTATAGTTAGCTGGACATTTCACTCGTAAAAAACCATTGAAATTCCCCCGTTATAGTTAGTTCAGCTAACTATAAATCGCGCGACCGCAATCCACTGCTGATGGCGTCGCATATTACATCACTGTATTCACTAAGATACTGTTAATAAGTCAGTTATACAATTAATTTTACAAAAAAGCATCCATTTAGACACTTATTTACCCATTTATTCTTCCATTAACCTTTAGATATACATATATAAAAAATATTTTTTTTTCAGAAAGACACATATTCACTGGATGATGTCATCAGTGATGTCATCTGTGATGTCATTTGAGATGTCGTCAGTGATGTCATGAGTGATGTCACTGACCATGTCATGAGTGATGTAATATGCGACGTCATCAGCAGTGGATTGCGGTCGCGCGAGTTATAGTTAGCTGAACTAACTATAACGGGGGAATTTCAATGGTTTTTTATGAGTGAAATGTCCAGCTAACTATAACATGTGTGAAACCTATGGTTTTTTCAGTGAATTTGCAAGGTTTTTTAAATGCTAATTCCTAACTATAACGTGTGTGAAACCTATGGTTTTTTTAGTGAATTTGTAAGGTTTTTTTAATGCTAATTTATGTATGTATTATTATATTTTTTATATATTTATTTTACAATAAACTACCTATGTATATAGTTATAGATTGACTGTATCCTTTAATATGGAATTGCTCAGCACTTTTATTTTGAATTTGGATAAAGTTGAACAGCATAGTTAATATCTTCTATAAACTTGTAAACAGTTTAAAATGTTTTTTTTTTTAAGGGTTTTTCACCGTGCGCGCACAGTGCGCACACCCCGCAATTAAAAAATAAAAAATAAATAGATTTTTTCACTCTTCGGGGTCCTTCAGGGACCCCCTGACAAAGGCTAGGGGGTCAGGAACTCTCTACCCTGCCCCCTTTTCACGTTCTCCCCTTTCTTTTTCACTGCCACACACAAAATGGCGTCCGACACTTCCTGATTTCGACCGATTCGAATGTTGACTGACATCTAACGACCAATCAGAATTACGCTCGCGCACGGCACCGTGCGCGCACGGTGCGCGCCTATAGATATTTATGTACTTTTAACTGCAATTTTCTCAGGAACTACTGAACAGATTGACACCATATATGCAAAAGGCACATGCCTGACCTGAGGACTACCACTTTGCCAAATTTCAAGTAATTCTGTTCAGCCGTTCGGGCTGTACCTTTGACTAAAAGTCCTATGGGAAAATGCATGGGAAAAACGCGTTTTGGGACCCCCCTTTTTTCTCAGCCCCCGCTTGACGAATCACCCCGAGACTTTCAGGGTAGGAGCTGAGCGGAGCACCCCATTACTTTTGAAAATTTCGCGAGGATTCGTCAACCGGCGCCAAAGTTATTCAAAATAGAATTTTCAGATTTCCTATGGGAACTCGGTCCTAACTATAACTATCTACTGGCGACTGCCAGTAGATAATATATATATATATAATGCTGTGGCGGTCGCCTGCATAGTTCTAGTTAGGTCAGCGTTTCCGTAGGAAAGCCATTTTTTGTGTTATGTACTGATAACTTTGGCACCGTTTGACTAATCTCCATATGTCAGGGAATGAAGGCAGAGCCAAGTGATTCCAGAGATAACACTTCGCAAGGAGACAAGGCAAGGTAATGCCAGGCCACTCTAAGTATAACTGAGGCCACTACACAGCGCAGGATAGGAGACAGACAAGAACAAAGTATAATCAAAGGAAGGGTTGTTCTCATATATCAACAAGAGGTCTCTTGGTAGATTAGGGAAAGTCCTTTGGACTGACACCAGCAGACTGCTCCTAACAACAGTCATACAGTAAAGCCATTGTCAGGCCTGCTGTGTGGAAACTGTTGTACTCAGTGAAAAGCGGACCCAGACTGCCAACAACACTGAGACAGGTAAGACTCCAAAGGAACAGAGCGCATCAACAGAAGTGTTGCGTTTACCTGAGCGGAACCGAGACCAAGCCAGAGGTCACACAGTAAACAGATATGGACTGCAACAGACAGTGGACCGAATTTGGAATGGAACAGAAAACCAGAGTGGAAAGAATAACCAGAACACAGGACAGACCAAACAGCAATCGGACATAGAGAAAAAAAGATGAGGAATTATGAACAAGGCGTCAGATATCAAGAACAGGAATACAGGAATCTAGGGCAGTCTGTACCCAGCAGGCACTGGAACAGTTAATGCCCCGTTGGTACAGGGAAATTGGAACTAGGACTCAGAGCAAAGAACTCAAGGCTGCACCCAACAGGCACTGGAACAAGTAATGCCCTGCTGGTACATGTAATGAACACAGGTATTCAGAACACGGACAGAACAGAAATTCAAAACAAGGAAATAATGGGAATCACTGCCAACTCAGCGAATACGTAATCAGAAGCTCAACAGGGAAAACACAGAAATCAGGATATAGGGCTTGAAAGGAATGCTGCTTAGGGCACCACAGGAACACTGCACACTGCAAAAAGCAATAGCAAGAATCAGGAACTCTCTCAACTGGTGCTATGTAAAGAAGCGCTCTGATACCTGATTGGATTCGGGTCAAGTTTACGCTATATAAAACTCTGCAAAAAAAAAAAAAAGGATTCAGCAGTGCAGGCATCTGGAGGAGAAATCAGGAGCTCCCAGAAATGGCAGTTGAAGCACAAGTTCTGAATGCAGAAGCCAAGCTTAAATCTCTCCTTCCAACTCACAGCTACACAGGGTGACTGGAGTTCAGAGCAAGTGTGAGATGTCTGCAGCACAGTGCAGGTGAGAGCAGTCAAAGCCCCTCCTCCCGCTCTCTGCCTGAAGGAGTGCCTAGAGTTTCCAGCAAGCAACCAGTGAGCAGAATGAAAATCCAGGTTTGGAACATGGATCGGATCTTGTGTCGGAATATGACCAGAAATCATATAAGGGAGCACGTGCAGTGAGACATCGTTCTAATTATAATATAATTCACCAAAAATCTTCTCTTGAGCGCTCATGGTAAGGTAAGGCATACGAGTACCATAATTCATTAGAGGTTGATAAGTAAACCCTGTAATGGAATCTGGAGTGGATCTGATTTCCAAGAGGGTTTGAACACTGATGTTCAGCACAGGTTCCAAACTAGTATTCATGATGGCAGCAGGCTCACAGAACGTCCTCACGTAGTGCCACCCAATGGCAGAATTCCAGGAAAAGTTCCCAAAAAGTGCTCTTTTTTGCCTAGTTTGTGCATGGAATGTTTTTGGGTGATCCATCAAGCGGGGGCAGAGAAAAAAGGTGGGTCCCAAAATGCAAAATCCCCCTGCATTTTCCATAGATTCCGTTAGAAACAGTACCACAAAAACTGCAGAACGGAATTGCATCAAATTTGCAGGAAGCTAGAACTTGGTCCTCAGATTGTGGTAAATGTGATTTGGTGTAATCCGTTCAGTAGTTTTTGAGAAATGATGGTTTAAAAGTATTTGTATATCAGGATGGTTGGGTCCTCGAGAGGCTTTCGAGACTCTTGCGGGAGCGCCAATTTAAAATAGAGCGTTCTGATTGACCCAGGAAGCTTTTTTTCCCTTGGTCTATCTTGCTCCTATGGGAGTCAGAATCCCACAGGAGCGAGCAATCTGATTTGTTAATTACCTGCCCTGTGGAATGTGGTCCCCGGGGCCTAATGAGGCTCTGGGAGGGGGACCCCACACCCCTCCCTTTTTTTCTTAAATTTGGCCCCAGGGAATGGGGTCCTCAAGGCCCAAGAAGGCTCGGGAAGGAGGGGCCACTTGCCCTCTCCCCTTTTTATTTGGATTTGGCCATGGGGTATGGGGTACCTGGGAACTGATAAAGCTCAGGGAATGGGGCAGTGCAGCTCTCTCTCCTTGTAAACAAAAAGAGGCCCCAGAGATGGGGTCCCATGGGCCTATCAAGGCTGGAGAGACCACACAGCCTCCAGTCCTCTTTTGTATTATATATTGGCCCCTGAGGATATGGTCCACAGGCCTTTTAAGGCTCTGGTAGGTGGGCTGCATGCACTCCTCCCTTGTTTAATTGTGTTTGGCTCCAGGGGATAAGGTCACACACCATCCCGGCCCTTTTTATTGATAGTGGCCTAGGGGAATGGGTCCCCGGGGCCAATTAAGAGTCGGGTAGGAGGCTGCATGTCCCCTTCCCTTAAAAAAAATATATGACCGGTCCAGGGAAGACCTGGCTTGGCAGTTTGGGCTGGACTGTTCCCATAAGGGACAGGGTCAAGCTTGATTTGCATATGGCTGGGTCCAAACTGGGGTGGTGTGGTGAGCAAAAAATTGATGGATTAAACCCAGATCCTTTTGACTGGGGGTGAATGCTTGCATTGTCCAGCATTCCGTCCATCAATTATTTCTTTTGCATATGAATTGAATGGTGAAGCAGGTGCAGTTGCACTGGGGCCAAAAGCTCTAGGGACCCCAACAAATCCACATTATTATTGCTCAAATGTACAACTAAACAGGCAATCACAAGTACAGTTACCTTGCAGACAACAAGGTTATGATTTCAATGGTGCAGCAGGTGCAGTGGCATCGGGCCCAATTGCCAACACGTCTTCAAAACACCTAATCTTGCTATAGTTTACTACTATACAGGCAGAAACAATTGCAGTTACCTTGCAGTTAAAAGGGGCTTGATTTCAATGGTGCAGAGGTGCAGTTGCACAGGGGCCAAAAGCTCTAGGGACCCCACTAAATGCAGGCTATTGCTAAACTTTATTACTAAAACGGCAGTCATATGTGCAGCTATCTAGCAGGTGCTAGGGCCATGAATTCAATGGTGCTGCAGGTGCAGTGGCACCGGGGCCAAAAGTTGCCTGAACCCCTCTAAACACCAAATATTTCTATATTTAACTACTAAACAGGCAGTCATAAGTGCAGTTATCTTGCAGGCACAAGGGGCATGATTTGAATGGCGCAGCAGGTGCAGTGGCACCGGCCCAAAAGTTGTCCGAACTCCTCTAACCATAATATTGCTATTACATCAATTAATTCTATTATCTCCCTCTTTCATTTCAATTTTCAAAATGTTGCTATTACGTACCTTTTGTACATAAACAAGTAAAAACACGTTAACAGACTTTCTGTAACTTATATTGCACAACTACTCAGCAAGGTACAGCTTACAACATAAACCAGCTTATTATCAATCACACAGGTGCAACCTAATGCATTTGCCAATGCGTGTTCTATTAAGTTCTGCAGCAGGGTGAACCCAATATTTTCCAATATCCTATGAGAAAGAAATATCTGGCTATTGGACCATACCATCAAATCCTGGCTTCTTCGGTAGAGAACGAACCAATACCTTTCATTCTGAACTGCAACAGCACTCTGGCAAAAAACGTGTCTTTCAAAATAGACCAGTATCAACTGGTGGAAGGGTTGCAGCCGGGAGGGTCAGACCTTTTGTACTGAGTCAGTGGCATCCACCGCAGCTCTCGCCCATCCGAAAAATGATAATGAAAACGCTCTGCAGCACCGCCCTTTTGCCAAGTCTGTTTTCTGCGCCACAAAATATGGTTTTTTTTTCTATTGCGCCTTGATGAATTACCGGCCCAGGGAGCACCTCTAGAGACCGCACGTGCCACGGCAATGTATCACGTCACGCTAACAGCTGCCCATCAGCTCGCTCATTGGCTGCACCTTGTACAGCGTGCCACAACCTTGAGGCTAGGTTCGTTATAAACACATACCACATACGTATATCTATCGATACACGCAAGCATAGTGTCTGAGACAGCAGGTGCATCACTCGCCAGAGCTAAGCATAGCTAACGCATTCTCAGCATCCTCAGCAGGGCTGTCTCTGTGCTGCGGCCCCGCCACGCGCCAGGCTGGGATTGGTCCAAGAGGGCGCTATTGTCACAGATGTGTTGTGACTGAGGATGTGTACCTTTCAGTGACGTTTGCAAGGACTGGAAGCCCGGTGACGGGTCGGAGCTGATCCTCAGCATCCGTTGAGGGTTTCAATCACACCAGAGACACGTCACGTGCCCAGTTTAAGGTAGTCCATGAAGACGCCTTGCATTACAGATTTACCAGGTTGGTCCATTAAGGTAAAAGCTGGCAACACAAACCCTTTCCAGTATCAACAGTTGTATCTGAGAGATTGTATGAGGGTTTCACCTTAGCTTTCGACTTCAAGAAAGCACTTTGAGGGATTAGTTTAATTTGCGCCCAAGAAAGCATACATAACAAACTGAACGTGCATGTGCTTGTTTATCCAGATGGAGTGCTAATTTCTAGGTCTTAAATGTTCACTACTCGCCCTGAGCAATGTGATGTCCAACTGGTGTAATGCAGTAGGTTCTGTGCACTTTATAGTCCTTTTCAAGCTACCATTGAATAGAATGCGAGTGCACGTGGGCATGAAAGCACCTTCTTCACTCTTTTTGCACACCATGGATATAGCACACGCGTGACTGCCTCAGCTACTCTTGGTTTTACAGTCAGTGTCGAATGTGCACATTTACACAGCGGATTTTGTTTTTAAAGAATCCTCACAAAAAGTGATATAACAGCTTTCCCCGAGAATGCCTTGCTCCCAGCCACAGAGGCAGCCGCTGGCCCGCCTTAGGCTGCTTACAGTAAACACTGCCTTCACTTGCCCTCTTGTTTTGGTGTGAGTTGCTTTATTGCTACTTCACACAAAGGCGAGCCTTGCTTTTAAAGTTGAATCCGTACAAATATGCAACAAATCCAGCAAAATATGTGATGTGAACGAGTCGGGATGTTGTAAGTGAATACATTGCAACGCTGCCTCGATTGTATCAACAGCACTTTTATGAAACAATACTGTGTTGTGTACAACAGCACGAGGCAACACATTTTGCACAATAGTGCCGAAAGAGCGGGTTATGATGTTTACTGTGGCAAAATGAAAACAGGGTGTGTTCCTATTTGTGTACAAATAGATAGAATACGTTGTGTTCAGACTGGACGTACCGTTAGAACATTAAATACTGAAAATAAAGTAATCAGTCGAATGTGGATGTTTCTGCGCTCCTGTGCAAGCAGGCCCGTTTGCCTGACTGTGTCCAAGCACTAGACTGTCAGGTCAACCCTTCGGCACACATGGGATTTGGGAGCTGACAGCAGGGCTTGACCGTTGCGGCCAACACCCCCTCCAGGCAGCCAACCCCACACTGCTCAGGGCTGTTCGTCGTGGACAGCATGATGTTGGCTGCAGGGCCTGGCTTACAGCTAGGCCGTGCGTACAACTCCCCGCAGGCAGCCACCCAGAAACAGCCAACCCCACACCACGCACAGCCCTTGGGCGTGCGTGGCGTGGGGTTAGCTACAGGGCCTGTCTTGCAGCCAGGACCTGTTTCCAACTCCCTGCAGGCAGCCAACCCCATGCTGCGAGCAGAATATTATATATAATATGTATATATCTTCACTGAAAAAACCCATAGGTTTCAGGGACGTTATAGTTAGTTGGACATTTCACTCTTACAAAACCAGAGAAATTTGAATGTTATAGTTAGTAGAGTTAACTATAACTCGCGCCCCGCAATGCACTGCTGTTGACATCACATATTACATCACTCATGACATGGCCAGTGAAATCACTGATGACATCTTAAATGGCATCACTGATTACATCAGCCAGTGAATGTGTGTTTCTGTAAAGTTTAAATTTATTATATATATCTTAATGCCAAGGTCTATTAAAGAATGAGTTGGTGTATAAGTGTGTGGGTGGAGGATTTAATAGATGTGTGACTGACTGTATAAGTTAGTGATTAAATGTGTCTTACTGAATGCATGGGTTAGTGACTAACTGTGTGAATGTCTGTATCAGTCTCTCAGTTGTTGTGTAAGCTGCTGCATATGTTGATGATTAGGTACATGCCTGTCTATATGGGTTACATATTGGTTGCATGAGTATCTGTAGGGGTGCCTCAGTGTTTGTGTGTGTGGGTGGGTGGGCAGTGTGTGACTTTCTGCCTACATGTGTGAGTGGATAATTTACTGGGTGTATGGGTTCAATAGTTCATGTGGAAATAGCTGTATAGGTGAGTGAGTGTGTGTATCAGTGTGTTGGTGAGTGAATGTATGTCTCACTGGTATATGTGTGAGTAACTACATATGTGAAAGGCAGTATATCTGAGTGTTGGAGTATATAAATGACTATACGTGAGAGTGAGTAATTGTGAGAGTGGCTGTATAAATGAGTGTGTGCTTGTGTCAGTGATTGTATAAGAGAGTAAGTATATGTTAGTATCTGTATGAATAGGTTAGATAGTGAATGTATAACTGTATAGGTGAGTAAATGGCAGTGTTATTGATTCTTTACACGACTAGCTAGGTGTGTCAATAACTCTATGGATGAGTGACGATGTATGAGTGTTTGTATAGGTGTATGAGTACATATAATAGTGCTATTTTGATGAGTAACTGCATGTATGAGTAACTGTATGGGTGAATGAATGGTTGTGTGTGTATAGCTAGGAATTAGTCAGTGGGTATATACTAACTGCTATTGATTTGTCTATGGTTTCGAAAATGGTAGTCTGTATTTTAGAGTGGGTGTATCAAAGGATATATTAGGGTGTGAGGAGGTGCATCAGATTATCACACGGATGATGTCATCAGTGATGTCATCAATGATGTCATTTGAGATGTCATAAGTGAAGTCATCAGTGATGTCACTGACCATGTTATGAGTGATGTAATATGTGACGTCATCAGCAGTGCATTGCGGGGGCGCTAGTTATAGTTAGCTCTACTAACAATAACGTTAGAATTTCTCTGGTTTTGTACGAGTGAGATGTCCAACTAACTATAACGTCCCTGAAACCTATGGTTTTTTCAGTGAATTTCTAAGGTTTTTTAAATGCTAATTTCTAATTATAACGTCCCTGAAACCTATGTTTTTTTCAGTGAATTTCATAGGTTTTTTCAAATGCTAATTTCTAATTATAATGTTAATTAAACCTATAGTTTTTTCAGTGATTTTAAATTATCATTCCATTCTCAACCTGGTGAAAACAGCCGATATCGCCAGTTTTCCAGCAATGGCTGCCACCAAAATAAATCGCCGCAAATGAGAGCAACAACTAACGCTAATAATATACAGAGTAGGCGTTCCTGTGCAAACATAACACAAAAACACCACTTCCCGATATTTTCAACGAGCAGCCAAATCTGCCATGCGAGCCAAAAAAAGGGCGATAAGCTGCGTTAGCAGAAGGAATGTAACATCTGCCTTTTACTGGTGTAAAGTAGGACGACTACCTACAGTGTGAAAGGGAGCCCAGCCCAGAATCACATCTGAAGACCAACACATGTAATAGAGCTACTGATCATGTGCCTCCGACACCCAAGAAGGCCACAAAACCCACTGCCACCACCCTCAGGACCTCCCCCCGGATCCCCCCCTACTACCACCGAGGCAGCGCACAACAGGACAGTGGACCTTTCAAAAACGGCAATAGCTGAATATTGCGAGATGTGGCAACCAAACGTGTGAAGGACGCAAGTCACCCACCAATAATAATGCACACAATACCAAGTGTAGAGGTGATGTGCTGGACAGACCTCACTATGCAGAGCACAAACCTCTCCATGTGTACATATACTGCTGGTGCTTGTAGTGTTGTGGACAGTGGACGCAACCATGTTACCTCAGGCAGTGGGGAAGATCTCGGTCATGTATCTGTGTCGTTGTCCCCTGTAAGCGGAAGTGCAGTGGGCTGGTCCAACATACGCCACTCCAGCGTAGAAGTGTGAATAAATAGGCTGGGGCTCTGGGCGTGGTTCACTTGTGTGAAGACCAACGTGTCTGCCAGAGCGGCGGCCCTCACCCTGCCACGTGGCTGCCGCCATGACCACGGGCCTCCTCGACACAGGCCCCCTGCGAACAGAGCGGCACAGCACCGCAGTGTTATGTCTGTACAGACTACTGCCTTCGATCTACACTGCAGACAGCAGGGCTCACAATTCAGATGGAGTCGTGATTGCAGATTGTTAGACCTGGCACCTTGGCGTGAGTCTCCCTTCCACTTTGTTGCCGCTGTGCCTCATGTGTTTTGCTGGTGTTAGCTGCTCAGAGCATTGTGCCACTGCCAACCAGTGCCAGAGTGCAAGTGCTCCCTATTTAAAATGTATATGTTGGTTGGATTCCATGATTGACTTATTTGGTTTACTGTCAGACCCCAGTAAAGTGCACCAGGAGTGCCCAGGGCTTGTAAATACAAATGCTGCTGGTGGGCTTGCAGCACTGGTTGTGCCACCCACAGAAGCGGCCTGGTAAAATGTATCTAAGGTCTGCCATTGCAGAGCCTGCATGCAGTCTGATACTCCCATGCTGACTGGGTAAGTGCACACACTTGCCAGTCCCTAAACCTTCCCTTAACTTCATATCAGTCACCCCTATGGTAGGCCCAAGGACAGGGTGCATTGTAAGCATAAGGTAGGACAAGCCCTGATGTGTGTGGCATGTCCTAATAGTGAATTATAGCCATTTTTGTTTTTCACTATTGTAAGGCTACCTGTTCTCCATAGGCCAGAATGGGATGTTAGAATTGTTACATTCTATGATCCTAGCAGACCCAGGGAACATGGTAGAAATTAGAGTTTAGTATGCCTGAACTCAGAATAATAAAATACATCTTTTAGTAAAGTTTATTTTAATATTCTGTGTTTGCAAATACCACTTTTAGAAAGTTAGTATTTGCTTGCTTGACCATTTCAGCCCGCCTCTGCTATGATGTGTATCTGCCTGTCTGGTTGTGTGAGTGACAGGGCTGGGGAAACCCATAGGGGCAGGGCTAGGCAGCCTGGTGCTGAATAGGAAGATTGGCAGTCAGATGGGTGGGAGGAGTACACCTGGGCACTGAATAGGGTTGTGCTCTGCTACCACAATGCTGGCTCCACCTCCTGCGGAGCGGCTGATGGCTCTGCCCTGCACCCTGAATAGAAAGGCAGAGTCATGTCAACAGAGTGCTCAAGAACTGGTTTGGACTGGGCAGAGGCCCCTCAACCCCAGAGAAACAAAGGAATTAGGGGTATAAGTATTGGAACCCTGCTCTCAAGAAATTAGATCCTGCTGAAACAAGAAAAACCTCTGCCAGAGGAGAAGGAACTGGGAAAGCTGTAGGAGGAGTAACTGTCCCTGACCTGAGGGATTGGCCTGCAGTGGTTGCCTTGCTGCTGAAGGAGAGGAGAAAGACTGCTAAAGACTTTGCTTCAACTTGTGCTTTGAAAAGATCTCCAAGGGCTTGAACTGAGCTTGCCCCCTGAACGAAGTCCCAGGACCAGTGGACTTCACCCCCAGCTCCCCAGAGTCTTTTGGAAGTGCCTGCTGCTGTTGTTGGGCCTTCTGAGGGACTGCATGTCACAAGGTGCTGGAAGTGCGACGCAAGGAAGAGAAGTGTGCCGCCGTCGGAGCTGTTGCCGTCGCAACTCGCAGAGAGTGTCGCCGCTGCAGCATCGCATCGAGCGGAAGCGTCTCGCATCATTCCGGAAGTGTCTCGCAACGCCGAAGAAGCGTGTCGCCATCGCAGCCATCGTAGCTGTCGCATTGCACCACATCGAGAGAAGAGTCTCGCATCGAGGAGGAAGCGTGTCGCCATCGCAGCCATCGTAGTTGTCGCATTGCACCGCAACCAGAAAAGCGCCTCGCATCCACGGAGAAGCGTGCCACAGTCGGAGCCGCTGTCGTCGCATCTCACAGAAGGGGTGTCGCCGCTGCAGCATCGCATCGAGCGGAAGCGTCTCGCAACATCGGTGAAGAGTGCCGCTGCCAAGGCCGCTGTCGTCGCATCTCGTCAAGGGTGACGCCGCTGTAGCTGACGCATCGAGTCGAGCCTTCTCGCAACATCGGAGAAGCGTAACGCATCTGGAAGATCCCGTCTTTCTTTCTTTTGCACCAAGAACTTCAACGCATCTGCATCGCTGCAACACTTTCGTTGCCCTGCGTGTCGCATCTAAGGTACATTGACTTAAAGTGTCGCATTTAAGAATTTAAGAGAAACTTAGCAATCTTCTACCAACTAAGCAACCGTATTGTGTATTTTTAATCGTTTAATGGTCTTCTGATAATCCTATATAAAGAATCCTTATTTTTAATATAAATACCTGTGTGGTGTCCATTTGTAGTGATGTCACTTGGTTACTGTATGTGTTCACAAATGCTTAACCTATAACGCTCTGAGATAAGCCTTGTCTGCTCGCGCCAAGCTACCTAGAGGTTGAGCAGGGGTTGTTTTAGTAGTGTAACCCCTTACCCTGACTAGAGGAAAGGTTCCCTGCTTGTCACAAGTACCTACCTGTGCAAACCAGAGAACCCGGATTCTAACATTGGTGGGCAGCGGTGAGGATTCTGGACTTGCATTTGTGACTCATGTACAGTGATTGGTGAACACCACATAGTGAGTGCAGACCTTAAACTCTACCAATACTTGTTGGTAGATTTCTTTTTGGGACTTTCTATTTTTGAGTACTGCCAAGCTTAACCATGGTGGAGAAAGCAGCATCCATAGTCTCTGTGAATACTGAATTGGAATGGGAAGAAGAGAAATTGGAAAACTACAAGCAGCTGAAATCCTTTTGCAAAAATTTAAAGTTTCTACAACTGGATGTAAAAACAAGGCAGAGTTCTACAAGGCGCTGAGGGCCTGGGTAGAAGCAAGGAATGCCATGGATGATGATAATGCAGAGGAGCAGCTAGATGGGCCAGTGGGCTCAAGAGGAAGGAGGACCTCTTCCCCTGCTGGTAGCAGTGTTTCTAACCACAGTCTATCTCCAGAGGAGCTGGCAGATAGAAAAGAGTGTAGGATGCATGAATTGGAGCTGGCCAAGCTCAAGTTAAGTGGGCAGTTAGAATTGGAAATGCAGAGTAGAAAGTTAGCCCTGGAAGAAAAGAAGCTACAATATGAACATGAAAAGGTTTTGAGGGAGAGGGAGCTGAAAGCCCAGAGTCTAGAAAAGGCTCCCTCTGGTGGCAGCACACCATCAGTGCAGACAGAGTCAAGGGTGTACATATCCAAGGATGTGGTTAAGGAATTCTTCAAGAATGGTGACATAGGGCAGTGGTTTAAGGCCTATGAGGTAGCCATGTCTTCCCACCGGGTCCCCGAGAAAGATTGGGGAGCGGGGTTGTGGGGACGGTTCCTTAGTGAGGGTCGGGATACACTGCTGGATTTGCCTTCAGATGATTATAATTCCTATCCCCATATGAAGGCTGCTTTGATGTCTAGATATGGGTTGACCCCTGAGTTGTATAGGCATAGGTTCAGGGGTTGCACCAAGATTCCAAACAGTACGAATGTTGAATATGAAATGAAATGAAAAGAGAGGTTTGTATAGCGCAACTGTCACTCCTGACGGAGTCTCCTGGCGCTGCAGATAACTGAGACTGACTGTAACTGTCCGAGCTAGATCATAGCCAGAGAGCGGACATCTATTAGACCGAAGATCCAGGTCTTAAGGACTCTTCTAAACATGTCTTCATGATGAATCACTCTCAATTCCTTTGGTAAGTTATTCCACGCTTTTGCTCCCAAGACCATAGCTGATTTGCCTCCTTTAGATGACAATTTAAACCTAGCTATTGCCAATAAGTTTGCAGAGCTAGATCTTAGTGTCCTTGTTGTGGTGTATGGTTTAAATCTAGTGGAGAGATAAGCAGGGCCTACTCCACAAGAAGCTCTGAAAGTTATCAGGATCAGTTTAAACAGGATTCTTTTGTGAATTGGGAGCCAATGCAGAGTCTTCAATGCAGCAGAAGCAGATGCTCTACGAGGAAGACCCAAGACCAATCTGGCTGCTGCATGCTGGACTACCTGAAGCCGCCTCAGGGAAGATTTGTTTGTCCCAACGAGGAGGCTATTACAGTAGTCCAGCCGTGACAGTATAAGAGCTACTGTCACCGTTTTCCTAGCTGCAAGTGGAATAAGATTGAAAAACCTTTTCAATGTTCTGATGTAGCCGAAACAGATCCCTGTCAATTTTAAAACATGGGGCTTAAAAGAAAGAGAAGAGTCAAACAGTACTCCCAGATTTTTTGCAACCTCAACCGTTGAAGGAAGGGCCACAATATCATCAGGCCACCAGTCTTTGGGTTGGAACAGATTGTTTTTCCCAATGGGAAGGATCTCTGTTTTATCGGTGTTACAACAGAGATGGTTGTTGTTCATCCATTTAATGACTGCCGAAAGACAAGCTTTAAAGTTTTCTTCCACTTTTGTCGATCTCTCTTCTAATGACAGAATGAGTTGGGTATCGTCAGCGTAAAATGTAGTCTCAATCCCAAAGGATGAGATTAGTGAGATAAGCGGAGCCATGTATATGCTAAACAACAGGGGACTAAGAGAGACCCCCTGTGGGACACCCGTAGAGACAATGAATTCAGATGACAAGCAGGATCCCAAAGAGACAACCTGTTTTCTATTTGACAAAAAAGATGTAATCCAGGCCAATGTCAGGTTAGTGATGCCACATGATCTTAATCTGGCCAGCAGGATGTCATGGGAGATGGTGTCAAACGCGGCAGACAAATCCAAAAGGATCAAGACTGCCTTCCTACCACTATCCATGATGAATTTTAGGGTGTCTGATATCTCAAGTAAAGCTGACTCTGTCGAATGTTTTGGGCGAAAACCAGACTGGCGGGGATGAAGAATAGATGTAGACTCAGTGAAGCTAACAAGTTGTTTATACACTATTTTTTCTGTGATCTTACCCAAGACTGGTAAGAGATATGGGCCTATAATTAGATAAAATTGACGATTCAACATTCAGTTTTTTTTTAAGGGGTTTTACGATAGCAAATTTCCATTCCTTGGGAACAATACCCAAGGCAAGGGAGGAATTCACTATACTGTTAATGATCAGTTCACAACATCAATGATGTGATGTAAAAAAATTGGGGGACATGCGTCTAATGGTGAACCAGATTTGCAAGCTAATATAGCCTCTTTCGTTTGGACTAATGTAGCAATTTGAAATGATTGCAGGACATGAGAGTTCATATCATAGTCTGGTATTCTTTCGTCAGTGAAGTCTTGTGTCCTAAAAATCTCGAAATTCCTTTGAATGTTCTTAACCTTGTTATCAAAGTAAAGTGCAATTTCGTTACAAAGTGCAGAAGACGGACGAATAGCAGTATGCAAGGCTTTAGGATCTGTAAAAGATTTTACAATTTTAAATATTTCTTTTTGATTGTGCTTGGCCATCATGATTCGATTGTGAAAATATTCCTTTTTTGCAACTTTAATGGCCAGCTTGTACTGTTTCCTAAATGCTTTGAAAATTTGCAAATTAGTTGCTTCATATCCCCTTCGCCACTTGCGCTCAAGCTGTTTGCTGTGCAGATGAAGATCCGCAAGAGCTTTTGAGAACCAGGGGCCATTGTGAAATTTCTTTTTGGAAGTTCGAGTACCTCCTTTTGGGGGTTCTAATTTATTCACTATAGATGTAAGCCAGTTATACATTCTAGCCGAATCCTCTCCCGGTTCCCCGATAAGTACAGGCACCGCATCTTGAGCTGTATCTAATAGTAGGGGGTTTGAGACTAACGAGTGCCATTTCCGCCTCCATACGTCAGTAATGTCACTATCACTTATGCCTATACTGGATTTTTGAGGAATTGAGAAGGCGAAAGGAATAAGGCTGTGGTCCGACCATACCTGAGGCATTGGATTGCTAGTCTGTAAAGACTTTAGGTTGGGGCAGACTGTATCAAGCGTGTGCCCTCCACGATGAGATGGACCTTGGACCATTTGTTTGAGTCCCAATATGGAGATCATTTCTAAAAAGGATGAGACTCCTGGGCTATTATCACATTCCAAGTGAAGATTAACGTCCCCGAGCAGTGTAAAGTTCGAATATCTAAGCACTACCTCGCTAAGGGCATCTCCTAAAGATTCCAAGAAGACATTGCTGTTGCCTGGAGGGCGATACAGCAATACCCCAGAAAAGGAGAAAGAGTTATGCATGGTACAGCAAAAGCCCATATTTTCTGCTCCTTTTAGTCTTTGCAGGGTAAAGGTCTTCAATTGTAAGGTCTCCCTATGTATGATGGCAACTCCCCCTCCCCTGCCGTCCTCTCTATCCTTCCTACACTTAGTAAAATTTGTCAGCAGAGCGGCCACTATATCTGGGTTACAGTTTTCCCTCAACCAGGTCTCAGTAATGCATAGGAAATCTAGCTTATTGTCAATGATCAGTTCATTAATGTCCAAGGCATGCTTAATTAGAGATCGAGCGTTTATTAGGCCCCCTTGAACGGAGACCGAATGACTGCCTTCAATTCCTGAATCACTCGTGATATGATGGTCCACGAGAATTATTTGTGTCTGGCATTTCCAGCAGCTTATCGGGCCTATGACATTATTGACATCTAAGATATGACCACATTGTTTACTAGTGTTAAATTTCTCCAAGTGACAAGTGGTCATATTATGTTTGGCAGAGTCACGGGCAGCATGACTGGCGCTGGTCGCGCATCGGACTCGGACGGGCGCAGACGGGCTTGCCTTGGGCGCGCCCGCTGCGCGCGTCCGCTGCGCATCAGCACCATAACTTGAGTTTATACAGTGCTGGGAAGAGTATGGCAAGAGACTAGACCGTCACCCTGACAAGATGGCGGACGAAGGTGTCCCACCGGAAGTGGGGGCAGGTATATCGCGTAGATACTCCCTCCACACAATTAGCACAAGCTGTGGTGGACCAGGGAGTGAAGGCAGAAAGCAGGATCACAAAAAGCGAAATATAAGCGGTAAGAAATGATTTCCCTTTCAAATTATTTTATCAAGTTTCAGGGCCAATTTAAAATACGAATTACAGACGGCGCAAACAAAATGAATACTATGATTTTAAAATAAAAATTAGCCAAAGAGAGAGCCTTAGCCTTCGTGTTACAGCCAAACAAGTTATCAACTGCGCGTCAGCGCCATAGCTTGACTTTATACAGTGCTGGGAAGAGTATGGCAAGAGACTAGACCGTCACCCTGACAAGATGGCGGACGAAGGTGTCCCACCGGAAGTGGGGGCAGGTATATCGCGTAGATACTCCCTCCACACAATCAGCACAAGCTGTGGTGGACCGGGGAGTGAACGCAGAAAGCAGGATCACAAAAAGCGAAATATAAGAAATGTAAGAAATGATTTCCCTTTCAAATTATTTTATCAAGTTTCAGGGCCAATTTAAAATACGAATTACAGACGGCGCAAACAAAATGAATACTATGATTTTAAAATAGGAATTAGCCAAAGAGAGAGCCTTAGCCTTCGTGTTACATCCAAACAAGTTATCCAAGTGTGACTATGTGACTTTTTTTTGCAGAGCACTGGATGGTTGGGTAAAGGGTAGCAAAGTTAATGATTTTCAAGGGCTTCTTGATTTATTGGCATGGGAGCACTTGTCTAGTAATTGTTTTCCTGAGCTACGCCAGCACCTGATTGATAGTAGGCTGACTAACCCTAGGAAGCTTGCTGAGGAGGCGGACCGCTGGGTTAGTACCAGGGTCCACAAGGGTCAAGTGGGAGATTCCGCCAAAGGTGGGAAGGGTCCCCAGCAGAAGAGTGGGGGGACAAGGGTAAACAGAGGGAGTTCCAGAAGAGGCCCCAAAGTAATCCCCAAGGGAACCAAGGGAAAGGTTCTCAGCCTCCCCCACCACAGAAACCGACCCGACAGGTACACCTGTTCAGAAGGGGCCCATCAGATGTTACAAGTGTGGTAACATGGGGCATTTTGCCTCTGATGTGAAGTGTCCATTGTTTGGTAAACCAGCAGTGGTGCTCCATCCCGGCAGGTGACTAGTGTAGCCCTGGGGGAGGAGATGGGTGTCCAAGGTGGGTGGGGTCCCACAGAGATGTCCCTGGTCTCATTAGGAGACCGTGAAGTGGTCCCCCAAACCCAGCTGCCTGAGAACACTAAAAAATACAGGCAGTGGGTGACCATAAATGGCCATAGGGTTGAAGCTCTCAGAGACACAGGAGCCAGTGTGACGGCTGTCAAGCGCCACCTGGTGTCTCAGGAGCAGGTTGTCCCAGGAGCATTCTATCCGGTTGTTGCAGCCGACAACACCGAGAGTCACTGCCCAGTGACTCAGGTTCCCTTTCAGTGGGGGGGGGGGGGTCTCTGGTACTCTTCAGGTAGCTGTGAGGCCCGCCATGCCTGTAGACTGTCTGTTAGGGAATGACTTGGAGAGCTCACCTTGGGCTAAGGTGGAGAGGAGTGCTCTCCTGGAGATGTTGGGTATGCCGGATTGGGCGTGTGTCACCACACGGTCCATGGCAGCCAGTAGAGGTACTCAAGAGGTCCTGGAGCCTGAGAGGGAGGCCCAGGGACCGGCCTTAAAGAGAAGGAGCAGGGGGCGCTGGAAACCGGCCCCTGAAGCTCCCACGGTCCAGGAGGGAGCAGACCTTGAGGAGGATGCCCTGGAACCTACAGGGGAACAGATAGCTGAACTGGGGGACCTGCCTGAGCTGACCCATTGGCAGCAGGAAGTAGGACCCTCCAGGGAAGAGTTCTGCAGGGAGCAGAAAGAATGCCCTTCTCTTGTGGGTATGCCTCAGCAGGCTGCAGACCAGGCCAACGGTGATCAGTCCGGAACACATTTCATTTACTGGGAGAACGGCCTCCTGTATTCTGAGCCTAAGGTTGCTGAGCCTGGGTCAGCCCGTGTGCTGGTCGTACCCCAGCGCTTCAGAGCCTTCCTACTGGGGCTGGCTCACGATGTACCCTTAGCAGGACATTTGGGGCAGGACAAGACGTTTGAAAGGCTTGTCACCCACTTCTTTTGGCCCCAAATGCGCAGTAGTTCAGATACTCACTGCAGAACATGCCAAACTTGCCAGGCAAGTGGGAAGAGTGGAAGGAAGAAGAAGGCTCCACTCCAACCATTCCCTGTGGTCAGTACCCCATTCCAGCGAGTGGGGATTGACATTGTAGGGCCACTCGACCCCAGGACAGCGATGGGCAATAGGTTCATCCTGGTACTGGTGGACCATGCCACCCGGTACCCGGAAGCCATCCCTCTGAGGACAGTGACGGTCCCCGTGGTGGGACGTGCGCTGATGGGAATTATCCCCCGAGTGGGATTCCCTCTAGAGGTGGTGTCTGACCGAGGTACCAAATTCATATCTAAATATATGAAATCCCTTTGGCAAGAGTGTGGTGTAACCTATAAGTTCACCACACCTTACCACCCCCAAGGAAACGGGTTGGTTGAGAGATTCAACCGAACCCTCAAAGGCATGATAATGGGCCTAGAAGGACCCATGAGGCGTAAGTGGGATGTCCTCTTACCATGCCTTCTCTTTGCTTACAGAGAGGTGCCACAGAAGTCTCTAGGGTTCAGTCCCTTTGAGCTTCTGTACGGACACCCAGTGAGAGGACCTCTAAGTCTGGTCAAGGAAGGCTGGGAGCAATCTCCCAGGAAACCTCCCCAGAATGTTTATAGTTACATGCTGGCCTTCAGAAACCAGACTAGGCGTTTCAGGGAACTTGCTGAGGCAAACCTGGAAGCCAGCCAGGAGGAGATGAAGCGGTGGTACGGCCAGAATGCCACTCTGGTAGAGCTTCAGCCTGAGCAGAAGGTATGGGTTTTGGCCCCCGTGGAGCCCTGTGCGATCCAGGATAAGTGGACCGGTCCCTTTGAGGTGGTGGAGCGCAAGAGTCCGGTTACCTATTTGGTGGACCTGAAGTCTCCTAGGAACCCCTTGAGGGTCCTACATGTCAACCGCCTCAAGCCCCACTTGGAGAGGTCCCAAGTGGGCATGCTCTTAGCGACAGATGCTGGGATGGGGGAGGAAACCGAGCCTCTTCCTGACCTCCTGTCAGTCAAGGAGCAAGATGGGTCAGTGGATGGTGTCATCCTCTCTTCCACCCTGACCCCTGAGCAACCGAATGATTGTCGCCAGCTGCTGGGACAATTTTCTGCCCTGTTTTCCCTGGTTTCCGGTGTCACTGATTGGTGCGTCCATGATGTGGACACTGGGGATAGTACACCTGTGAGGCACAAGGCCTACAGGGTGACTGACAGGGTAAGGGCCTGCATCAAGGAGGAGGTCTCCGAGATGTTTGCCCTTGGGGTAATTGAGTCCTCAAGCAGTCCTTGGGCCATCCCAGTGGTCTTGGTCGCAAAGGCTGCAGCGCCGGGAGCCACACCCGAACTCCGGTTCTGTGTGGACTACAGAGGACTCAATTCGGTCACCAGGACTGACGCACACCCCATCCCCAGAGCTGATGAGTTCATAGATCGGCTAGGGGCTGCCCACTACCTCAGCACGTTTGATCTAACGTCTGGGTATTGGCAGATCGCCTTGACCGATGGGGCCAAAGAGAGGTCAGCATTTTCCACCCCTGATGGGCATTACCAGTTCCGGGTTATGCCCTTTGGGATGAAAAATGCCCCTGCCACCTTCCAGAGGTTGGTCAACCAGGTGTTGGTTGGGCTGGATTCGTTCAGTGCAGCATACCTGGATGACATCGCAGTGTTCAGCTCCACGTGGGAGGAACACCTGCGCCACCTCTGGGAAGTGTTGATGGCGCTGCGGAAGGCAGGCCTCACGATCAAGACGAGTAAGTTCCAGATCGGGCAGGGTTCAGTGGTGTACTTGGGGCACCAAGATGGGAGTGGCCAGGTGGCACCCCTTCAACCCAAGATAGAAATCATCCTGAATTGGGAGTCGCCCAAACACCCAGACAGAGGTGAGAGCCTTCCTAGGTCTCACCGGGTACTACAGGAGGTTGTCAAGGGGTATGGCAACATGGTTGCCCCCTTGACAGCGCTGACTTCAAGGAAGCAGCCCAGGAAGGTGATCTGGACTGACACCTGTCAGAAATCTTTTGAGGCCCTGAAAGCTGCAATGTGCACGGCGCCCGTGCATTTGGCTCCCAACTTCTCCAAAGAGTTTATCGTTCAGACAGACGCTTCAGAGCATGGTGTGGGGGCTGTTCTTTCACAGATTAATGAAGAGGGCCTAGATCAACCTGTAGCCTTTATTAGCAGGAGGTTACTTCCACGGGAACAGAGATGGAGTGCGATTGAGCGTGAGGCATTTGCTGTGGTCTGGAAGCTGAAGAAGCTAAGACCATACCTGTTTGGGTTTCACTTCCGGGTTCAGACAGACCACAGGCCCCTCAGATGGTTGATGCATATGAGGGGTGAGAATCCAAAGCTGTTGAGGTGGTCCATTTCCCTACAGGGTATGGATTTCACAGTGGAACATCGCCCTGGTACAGATCACGCCAATGCTGACGGTCTGTCCAGATTTTTCTGCCTTAGTGATGAGGAACTCCCTGGGTTAGGGTAGTTCTCCCCACCTTTCAGCTGGAGGGGACACGTGTTAGACCTGGCACCTTGGCGTGAGTCTCCCTTCCACTTTTTTGTCGCTGTGCCTCATGTGTTTTGCTGGTGTTAGCTGCTCAGAGCACTGTGCCACTGCCAACCAGTGCCACAGTGCAAGTGCTCCCTATTTAAAATGTATATGTTGGTTGGATTCCATGATTGACTTATTTGGTTTACTGTCAGACCCCAGTAAAGTGCACCAGGAGTGCCATGGGCTTGTAAATACAAATGCTGCTGGTGGGCTTGCAGCACTGGTTGTGCCACCCACAGAAGCGGCCTGGTAAAATGTATCTAAGGTCTGCCATTGCAGAGCCTGCGTGCAGTCTGGTACTGTCATGCTGACTGGGTAAGTGCACACACTTGCCAGTCCCTAAACCTTCCCTTAACTTCATATCAGTCACCCCTATGGTAGGCCCAAGGGCAGGGTGCATTGTAAGCATAAGGTAGGACACGCCCTGATGTGTGTGGCCTGTCCTAATAGTGAATTACAGCCATTTTTGTTTTTCACTATTGTAAGGCTACCTGTTCTCCATAGGCCAGAATGGGCTGTTAGAATTGTTACATTCTATGATCCTAACAGACCCAGGGAACATGGTAGAAATTCGAGTTTAGTATGCCTGAACTCAGAATAATAAAATACATCTTTTAGTAAAGTTTATTTTAATATTCTGTGTTTGCAAATACCACTTTTAGAAAGTTGGTATTTGCTTGCTTGACCATTTCAGCCCGCCTCTGCTATGATGTGTATCTGCCTGTGTGAGTGACAGGGCTGGGGTAACCCAGAGGGGCAGGGCTAGGCAGCCTGGTGGTGAATAGGAAGATTGGCAGTCAGATGGGTGGGAGGAGTACACCTGGGCTCTGAATAGGGTTGTGCTCTGCTACCACAATGCTGGCTCCACCTCCTGCGGAGCGGCTGATGGCTCTGCCCTGCACCCTGAATAGAAAGGTAGAGTCATGTCAACAGAGTGCTCAAGAACTGGTTTGGACTGGGCAAAGGCCCCTCAACCCCAGAGTAACAAAGGAATTAGGGGTATAAGTATTGGGACCCTGCTCCCAAGAAATTAGATCCTGCTGAAACGAGAAGAACCTCTGCCAGAGGAGAAGGAACTGGGAAAGCTGTAGGAGGAGTAACTGTCCCTGACCTGGGGGATTGGCCTGCAGTGGTTGCCTTGCTGCTGAAGGAGAGGAGAAAGACTGCTAAAGACTTTGCTTCAACTTGTGCTTTGAAAAGATCTCCAAGGGCTTGAACTGAGCTTGCCCCCTGATTGAAATCCCAGGACCAGTGGATTTCATCCCCAGCTCCCCAGAGTCTTTTGGAAGTGCCTGCTGCTGTTGTTGGGCCTTCTGAGAGACTGCATGTCGCAAGGAGCTGGAAGCGTGATGCAAGGAAGAGAAGCGTGCCGCCGTCGGAGCTGTTGCCGTCGCATCTCGCAGAGAGTGTCGCCGCTGCAGCATCGCATCGAGCGGAAGCGTCTCGCATCATTCCGGAAGTGTCTCGCAACGCCGAAGAAGCGTGTCGCCATCGCAGCCATCGTAGCTGTCGCATTGCACTGCATCGAGAGAAGAGTCTCGCATCGAGGAGGAAGCGTGTCGCAATCGCAGCCATCGTAGTTGTCGCATTGCACCGCAACCGGAGCCGCTGTCGTCGCATCTTGCAGAAGGGGTGTTGCCGCTGCAGAATCGCATCGAGCGGGAGCGTCTCGCAACGTCGGAGAAGAGTGCCGCTGCCAAGGCCGCTGTTGTCGCATCTCGTCAAGGGTGACGCCGCTGTAGCTGACGCATCGAGTCGAGCCTTCTCGCAACATCGGAGAAGCGTAACGCATCTGGAAGATCCTGTTTTTATTTCTTTTGCACCAAGAACTTCAACGCATCTGCATCGCTGCAACACTTTCGTTGCCCTGCGTGTCGCATCTAAGGTACATTGACTTAAAGTGTCGCATTTAAGAACTTAAGAGAAACTAAGCAATCTTCTACCAACTAAGCAACCGTATTGTGTATTTTTAATCGTTTAATGGTCTTGTTAAAATCCTATATAAAGAATCCTTATTTTTAATATAATTACCTGTGTGGTGTTCATTTGTAGTGTTGTCACTTGGTTACTGTATGTGTTAACAAATTCTTAACCTATAACGCTCTGAGATAAGCCTTGTCTGCTCGCGCCAAGCTACCTAGAAGGTGAGCAGGGGTTGTTTTAGTAGTGTAACCCCTTACCCTGACTAGAGGAAAGGTTCCCTGCTTGTCACAAGTACCTACCTGTGCCAACCAGAGAACCCGGATTCTAACACAGATGATGCAGTCCAGTAGGCAAAACACATTGCTCCCAGTCAGGCCCGCCCAGACCACGCATCATCGCAGGCTGCGTACACGCTGAGCGCCAGAGGTACCACTAACTCTGTGCACCATAAGTCAATGCCAGGTGGCCTTATTAAGGCAGAATTCGTTAGACAAAAGACATTGCTACCAGTGCGGCCCGCCCGGACCACGCATCATCGCAGGCTGCGCACACGCTGAGTACTTCAGGTGCCACTAACTCAGTGCACCACAAGTCACCACCACGTGGCCTTACTGAGCCAGAATTCATTAGATAAAAGACATTGCTACCAGTGCGGCCTGCCCGGACCACGCATCATTGCAGGGTGCGCACACACTGGTTGCTTCAGGTGCCACTAACTCACTCCACCATAAGTCATTGCCACGTACCCTTATTAAGGCAGAATTACTTAGACAAAAGACATTGCTACCAGTGCGGCCCGCCCGGACCACGCATCATCGCAGAGTGCGCACACGCTGGTTACTTCAGGTGCCACTAACTCACTGCACCATAAGACATCGCCACGTACCCTTATTAAGGCAGAATTCATTAGACAAAAGAAATTGCTCAAAAGTGCGGCTCGCCCGGACCACGCATCATCGCAGGCTCCGCACACGCTGAATGCTTCTGATGCCACTAACTGTGCAGCTCAAGGCAACGCCTTGTGGCTGTCTGTCCTTGCTGGCCGCTGCCTCTGGCCTACATTGCGGTTAGCAGGGCTCACAATTCAAATTCAGTCCTGATTCAATAATTTCAGAGTCCAGTAGATTGCAGATGACACAGTCCAGTAGGCAACAGACACTGCTACCAGTGCGGCCCTCCCGGACCATGCATCTTCGCTAGTTGTGCACACGCGGAATGCTTCGGATGCCCCTACCTCAGTGCACCACAACTCCTCATGGACCCTTTATGATAGAATCTTTTGTGTATTATTTCACATCTGGTGCCCCTACCTTAGTGCAGTACAAGTCATGGACCCTTTATGATTGAATCTCTGTGTGTGATCCAATGATTACTGTTGTACTTGTTGCCAGCACCAACCATTCCCTGACGGCTGGCTTACACTCACCCCACACGCATCCAGCACTGACGTCACTGGACATGTGACCCTGGTAATAAAAGGGGCCAAGCGCACGTGCCCGTACCCACTTCCACTATCTATCTAACTGTGTCCGTGTGTTCATTATGTATGCATCATGCTGCCCCTGGGCCCTACCACATTACATTCTGCTGTGGACAGCGCTCGCAACCATGTTACCTCTGGCAGTGGGGAAAACTTTGGTTATTAAACTTTGTCTCGGTCATTGTATAAGTACATAGTTAGAGACTGGATCATTAGAGTACTGCAAGGAGAGTGTATAGTGAATTTATAAGTGCTTCAGAATTGGCGAAGTGATTGGATAAGTACAAATGTTGGCAGAGCCTAACCCCCGAGCACGAGCTTGGCTCTAATTGGCTGCCCTCCATGTGCCAAAAATGGAAATTTGGGCTTTGCATGGCCCTGTATTGCTACAGCTGCAACACTCCACTGAATGTGCAATAAACATTCATATCCACACAGATATGTCATGTGCACTATCTTTCATGTGTGGAAGTATGGATGAATGTAGGGTCAGTGATTCCCCCTACCTTCCATGTTGGCCATGTTTTGGGACTTGGGTCACAGGGTGACACATTGGCGATTGCGGCCCGGGTGGCGGCAGCACTACAACAGGGACACCCGCATCAGTTGCTTCCTCATACAGCCCAGGACGGAACCACGTCCAGAGCTCCGGAGTCATTGTTCACAGCCTCACGCAGAACTGGCATACGCCTGGCCAGCCCCCTCCACTTACACATACAGGGAGGGACAACAACGCTACATGGCCCAGATTTTCATTGTAGTGATCTGCTGCTCACAGGTCTAGTTGTCAGTATGCCACAGCCACTCCCTGATGGCTAGTTTACACCCAGGCGTCACAGGACACGTGACCCTGCCAATAAAAAGGACCGGGTGCACGTGCTCCATGCCATTTCCATTTCAGACTTGGTGGCACCGGATGCACTGAGACCGGCACAGGCACACCGCCATGGGACGGTGCTTTTCAGTGCACTGTGGTAGGGGCACTGTAAGTGCTGAGCGGGTGTGCAGCCTGCGATGATACCCCGATCCAGCGGTGCAGACAGGTCAGGTTTTGTGTGCCCTGCTGGACCGCAGTGTAGACCATCGAACAGCGGGGGCCTACCGCCACGTGGCGTGGCCTTTCTGGTCACAGAGTTAGTGGCACTGCAAGGGCTGAGCAGGCGTGCAACCTGCGATGATGGCGAGTGCACTGGTATGTCCTCTGCCATGGCAAAATCAAGACGCAGTACCAAATGTGAGACCCCGTGGCCTGCGGAGCGTGGCTGCATGATATGCAGGGTGCCCTGTCTGCGGGCCCCGGGCTTGGGGCTTGCAGCAGCACGTGGTAGGCCCTCTTTTCTACATGCAGGTTGTGAAAGGTGAGCAGAGAGGCTTGTTTTCGCAGCAGCGGGCAGTCACCTCCGGGCAGTGGGAGTGGATATGGTGCATTAGCCTGGGTGCGCAGCAGCGGGCAGTCACCTCTGGGCAGTGGGATTGGATGTGGTACAGCAGCCTGGGAGCACAGCGGCGGGTAGTCCCCTACGGGCAGTGGGGGTAGATGGGGTGCAGCAGCCTGGTGTGCGCAGCGGCGGGCAGACACCTCTGGGCAGTGGAAGTGGATGGGGTGCAGCAGGCTGGGTGCGCAGCGGCGGGCAGACACCTCTGAGCAGTGGAAGTGGATGGGGTGCAGCAGCCTGGATGCACAAAGGCAGGACAGCGATTTAGGCGTGCGCAGTTGTATGTACTCTGCCATTACTGATTCTGTACTATGTTTCAGATATGTGAGCTTGAGGGCTCCACTATGTCCCGGCACGTGGTTGAAGACACACCAGTGGCGGAAAGGTGAGCTCTGAGGGTTTTGTCCACAGTGTGGGCACTCACTGTCCCTCTCCAGCTCTTCCTTTCTCTCCCTCACACTCTTTCTCTCTCTCTTCCTCTCTCTCACACTGTTTCTCTCTTTCTCTCTCTTACTGTTTCTCTCTCTCTTCCTCTCTCTCTCATTCTTTCTCTCTGTCTTCCTCTCACTCTTCCTTTCTTTCTTTCTCTCTCTCTCACTCTTTCTTTCTCTCTCTCTCTCCTTTGATGGACGCATGACGCACAATCTTATCTTGCTTTTTTTCTAGCAGGCTGTGATTCACAGATTGACGACAACCCCCTACACGGACCTCCCGCCACGAGGCGATGACTTCAGTTCCACTGAGTTAGTGCCACCAGAGGTGAACGTGTGTGCAGCCTGCGATGATGCGTGGCCATCCTGGCAATCAACACCCACTCTGAATTGTGAGCTCGGCTTGACCGCGTGTACGCAATGGCTGAGGAGGTTGCTTCGGCATGTGGTGTACCCTCTAATACACACACTGGTGGCGGAAGGTGAGTAGAGAGGCTGGTTTCCGCAGCAGCAGGCAGTCACCTCTAGGCGATGGGAGTGGATAGTGTGCAGCAGCCTGGGTACACAAGAGCGGGCAGACTCTTCTGAGCAGTGGGAGTGGATGTGGTACAGAAGCCTGGGTGCATAGGAGCGGGCAGACACCTCTAGGAAGTGGGAGTGGATGGGGTGCAGCAGTCTGGGTGTGCAGGAATGGGCAGTCACCTTCGGGCACTGGGAGTGGATGGGGTGCAGCAGCCTGGGTGCACAGCAGCAGGCAGACACCTCTGGGCAGTGGGAGTGGATGGGGTACAGCAGCCTTGGTGCGCAGAGGTGGGACGACACCTCTGGGCAGCAGGAGTCAATGGGGTGCAGCAGCCTGAGTGCACAGTGGATGGGGTGCAGCAGGCTGGGTGCGCAGCAGCGGGCAGACACCTCTGGGCAGTGGAAGTGGATGGGGTGCAGCAGCCTGGATGCACAAAGGCGGGACAGCCATTTAGGCGTGCACAGTTGAATGTACTCTGCCATTACTGATTCTGTACTATGTTTCAGATATGTGAGCTTGAGGGCTCCACTATGTCCCGGCACGTGGTTGGAGACACACCAGTGGCAGAAAGGTGAGCTGTGAGGGCTTTGTCCACAGTGTGGGCACTCACTGTCCCTCTCCATCTCTTCCTTTCTCTCCCTCGCACTATTTCTCTCTCTCTTCCTCTCTCTCACACTGTTTCTCTCTTTCTCTCTCTCACTGTTTCTCTCTCTCTACCTCTCTCTCTCACTCTTTCTCTATGTCTTCCTCTCTCTCTCTCTCTCTCTCTCCCTCCTTTGATGGACGCATGATGCACAATCTTATCTTGCTTTTTGTCTAGCAGGCTGTGATTCACAGATTGACGACCCCCCCTACACGGACCTCCCGCCACGAGGCGATGACTTCAGTTCCACTGAGTTAGTGCCACCAGAGGTGAACGCGTGTGCAGCCTGCGATGATGCATGGCCAACGTGGCAATCAACACCCACTCTGAATTGTGAGCTTGGCTTAACCGCGTGTACGCAATGGCTGAGGAGGTTGCTTCGGCACATGGTGTACCCTCTAACACGCACGCTGTTGGCGGAAGGTGAGTAGAAAGGCTTGTTTCCTCAGCAGCGGGAAGTCACCTCTAGGCAGTGGGAGTGGATAGTGTGCAGCAGCCTGGGTACACAAGAGCGGGCAGACACTTCCGAGCAGTGGGAGTGGATGTAGTACAGAAGCCTGGGTGCACAGGAGCAGGCAGACACCGCTAGGAAGTGGGAGTGGATGGGGTGCAGCAGTCTGGGTGTGCAGGAATGGGCAGTCACCTCCGGGCACTGGGAGTGGATGGGGTGCAGCAGCCTGGGTGCACAGCAGCAGGCAGACACCTCTGGGCAGTGGGAGTGGATGGGGTACAGCAGCCTTGGTGCGCAGAGGCGGGCAGACACCTCTGGGCGGCAGGAGTCGATGAGGTGCAGCAGCCTGGGTGCGCAGGGGTGAAACAGAAAATTACGCATGTGCAGTTGTATGTACTCTGCCATTACTGATTCTACACTATGTTTCAAATGACTAAACTTGAGGGCTGCACTATGTCACGGCACGAGGTTGGAGACACACCAGTGGCAGAGAGGTGAGCTATGAGGATTTTCTCCACAGTGTCAACATTCACTCTCCCTCTCCTCCTTTCTGTCACTCACACTTTCTCTCTCTCTCTCTCTCTCTCTCTCTCTCTCACTCTCTATCTCTTCCTCTCTCTCACACTCTTTCTCTGTCTCTTCCTCTCTCTCATTCTTTCTTTCTCTCTCTCTTCCTCTCTGTCTCACTCTTTCGCTCTCTTTCTTCCTCTCTCTCACACTGTTTCTCTCTCTCTCTCTCTCTTCCTTGTATCTCACTCTTTCTCTCTCTCTTCCTCTCTCTCACTGTTGCTCTCTCTCTCTTCCTCTCTCTCTCACTCTTTCTCTCTTTCTCTCACTCTTTCTCTCTTTCTCTCTGTCTTCCTCTCAGTCTCTTTCTTTCTCTCTCTTCCTCTCTCACTCTTTGTCTCTCTCTCTCTCTCTCCTTTGATGGACGCATGACGTACAATCTTATCTTGCTTTTTGTCTAGCAGGCTGTGATTCACAGCTTGATGACCCCCCCTACACGGACCTCCCGCCACGAGGCGATGACTTTAGTTCCACCAAAGGTGAACGCGTGTGCAGCCTGTGATGATGCGTGGCCATCCTGGCAATCAACACCCACTCTAAATTGTGAGCTCAACTTGACCGCGTGTACGCAATGGCTGAGGAGGTTGCTACATGGTGGACCCTCTTACACACACACCGGTGGCGGAAGGTGAGTAGAGAGGCTTGTTTCCGCAGCAGCGGGCAGTCACCTCTGGTGAGTGGATGGGGTGCAGCAGCCTGAGTGCACAGGAGCGGGTAGACACCTCTAGGCAGTGGGAGTGGATGGGGTGTAGTGGATGGGGTGCAGCAGTCTGGGTGCACAGGAACGGGCAGTCACCTCCTGGCACTGGGAGTGGATGGGGTACAGCAGCCTGGGTGCGCAGCAGCGGGCAGACACCTCTGGGCAGTGGGAGAGGATGGGGTACAGCAGCCTGGGTGCGAGAGGCAGGCAGACTCCTCTGGGCGGCAGGAGTCGATGGGGTGCAGCAGCCTGGGTGCGCGGGGGCAAAACAGAGAATTACGTCTGTGCAGTTGTATGTACTCTGCCATTACTGATTCTATACTATGTTTCAGATGACTAAACTTGAGGGCTGCACTATGTCCCGGCACCTAGTTGGAGACACACCGGTGGCAGAAAGGTGAGCTGTATGGATTTTCTCCACAGTGTCAACACTCACTCTCCCTTTCCATCTCTTCCTTTCTGTCACTCACACTCTTTCTCTCTCTCTCACTCTCTATCTCTTCCTTTCTCTCTCTCACACTCTTTCTTTCTTTCTTTCTTTCTTTCTCTGTCTCTTCCTCTCTCTCTCATTCTTTCTTTCTCTCTCTTCCTCTCTGTCTCACTCTTTCTCTCTCTCTCCTTTGATGGATGCATGATGCACAATCTTATCTTTCTTTTTGTCTTGCAGGCTGTGATTCACAAAGTGTCGAGGGATGACACGCCATGCCTGTACGTACTTTTATTTTGTTGTTTTGTTTAAATAAAATGTTTTATATGTAAATCCATAGATCACTAAGATTCTTATTTGTCCAACCTCATGTGCAACATCAGCCAATTTGTTATGTTCCAGATTTCCTAAGGTTTCTCTCACGTTTGTTTGTGGGGGTGGAGGTGAGGGGGGATGGCGGACAAGGGGCTAGGTGGCGGGGGTGGCGGAGCTGTGTTGGGTGTCCGAGCTGCATGATCGTTGGCTCCATTGCATCTGTTGTCATTCACATGTGGTTCTGGGCTGGGCTCCCTTTCATGTTGCAGGATGTAGTCCGACTGCACACCAGCTCAGAGCAGGTATAAACGTCCTGCTACTAACCCACCTTATCGCCTGTTTTGTACTCTCTTCGATGATCTTGCTGTTGGTTAAGAAACTTGCGAAGTGATGTGTTTGCTGCTTTTTGCATGGGAACGCCTACTCTACATCTCATTAGCAATATTTGCCGGGGTCATCCGTGACAATGGTTTTTGAGGCTGCTATCGCTGGTAAACTGGTGATATGGGCTGTTTGCTCCAGCTTGTGAATGGTGTGTTAAATGTATAACCATTTTGGTTGCAATAAAGTGCTGTTAACTCGGCGATGTGTCCTTCAGAATATACCCCACAGTGTTTGAAAGACTTAAGAAGTACTTGAGGGCCGCTCTGAGAGCCGCGCACCCATCGCTTTCGCACAGGGGGCCGCGCTGAGAGCCGCGCTACAGTCGTGACTCCATTTTTATTTTTGTATTTTTTATGTTTAAAACGTTTTTTATTGAGACAAAACAAACCATGGGGGAGGGGGATAGGAGGCAGGATACATGGAATACAGTCAAAGAAGAAGGGATGCATCTCCCGAGGGTTGGCAATAGGTGGCGCGATGGCTCAGAGGGAAGAACACAGTAACTGAACGCTAGAATTACAAGCTGTGGAGTCCCACGCGCGTATCCGACACCCCAAAGCTGAGCAAGAGCATCCCCCCATCAACACCTCAACAGAACACAATCCCCCCCCTCCCATCCCCCCTCCTCCCAGTAACAAAACAACAACACTCCCCCCTCCCCCCCGTCCTATGGTCCCGCATCAAAGTAGCCCTAACCAGGAAGCCCCGCTCCCCCCCCCCTCCCCGGGGGTCCCCATCTCACATGTAAGCTAGTCCGCCGGGGTCACCGGCGGCCTCAGCCTGAGAAGCCTAAGGTACCTCGGGCAGGTGAGCTCCCGGAATTCAGTGGACAGCAGCGCTAGAAAGGGTTGCCATAGCTCTTCAAATTGGTCTATCTCCCCCGCAACCGTAAGCGACAGCTTCTCCATCCCCAGCACATGCCAGAGCCTATGCAACCAACCGGTGATGGAGGGGACGGTGGATGTGCGCCAGTGGATTAGGATGTTCTGAACCGCAGACCCCAGCGCTATTGCAATCTGCCTACCCCTGCGGGACTTCAGTGGGTACATTAGGTCATTGGGGAGGCCCAGCAGGACATACGCCGGGAGTCGCGGCAGCTCTATCCCAAAGTGCTCATCCACCTCGTCCAAGACTTCTTTCCAGTAGGCGGTCAGCACTGGGCAATCCCATAGAATGTGTGTAAGGGTACCTTCCTGCCCGCAGCTCCGCCAGCACCCCTTGTCAGTGTGTTTATGCATTTCATACAGTCTCTCCGGGGTGTAGTACCAGTATGTGGACACCTTAGTGAATGTCTCCGTAAGGCCCGTGTGATATGCAGAGTGCCGAGCCCGATACGCAATTTTGTCCCATTCCTTGTGGCTGAGTGTCCTACCCAATTCCCTGTGCCAGCGCTCCCTCCCCGGGTTGTAGTAGTGAAACGGCGGGGGTTGTAGGTGTTTGTACAGATCAGTGATCAGTTTAGCGTCGGAGGTCCGAGTAGCCAACCACCGCTCGTACGGTGTAATTGGACGGGCAGCGGTGGCACGCACCTGAGGCTGGAGGGCCCAATGCCGAACTTGCATGTAGCGCAATCTGTCCAGCTCCGTCAGGCCGAACTCCTGGCGGAGTTGCTGAAAATGAACCACGCCTTCCGGGCCATAGATCTGGAAGAGTGCCCTGCAGCCCGCCCGTACCCAGTGGGAGAAAACCCCCGGCTCCATCCCTGGGGAGAAGTCCGGGTTGCCCGTAATGGGCGTGAGCGGCGAAGGGAAGGTGGTAAGGCCCCGGGTCTCGCAGACCGCGTCCCACACACGCAGGGGGACCCGCGTAACAAAGGAAGCGTAAAGATTAGGGGGGCGATGCGTGCGGCGCAAGAATGGAACCTCTTGTAAGGTGCGGCCCGCCACTGCCTGGTCTTGGAAGAGCCAATGTTTGTCGGACTCCCACCTGCTCCACTCCACCAGATAGCGAAGCTGTGCCGCCTGAAAGTACTTACGGAGGTCCGGAATGCCGAGACCCCCCGCTTCCGGAGCAAGCGTGGAGAGGACCCTCTTCATGCGTGGCCTGCGGCCCTGCCAGACAAAGCGGGAGATGTCAGCCTGCATTTGTCGGATCCAGCCCACCGGGGGTTGGAGCGGAAGGGCTCGGAAAAGATATAGTATCTGGGGCAGCACCGTCATTTTGACCGCCGCGATTCGCCCCAGCCAGGACAGCAGGCCTTTGTTCCATCGGCCAAGCTCGTCCTTGATCTTCCTGCTGAGGGAGGCATAATTGGCCGTAACCATCTCCGATAATGTAGGCGCCAGCAGAATCCCCAGATACGGCACCGTGGACGAGGACCACTGCATGGGGAAGAGCCGTTGAAGATCCCTCCTGGTTTCCGCAGCCAGGGACACGTCTAATGCCATCGACTTGCTCATATTCATTTTGAAGCCGGCCACCCCCGCAAAGGCGTCCAACTCTCGGAGGCAAGCAGGCAGCGACCTCCTAGGGTCGTCCAAAGTCAGCAGGACATCATCCGCATAGAGACTGACGGTGTGGACGTACTGGCCCATCCGGACCCCGACAGCATCCGGATTATTACGGATCCTCTGAGCAAACGGCTCCATGTAGAGGGCAAACAGGAGCGGCGAGAGAGGGCAGCCCTGCCGCGTGCCGCGCTCGATGGCGAAGCCACCAGAGCTACACCCGTTTACCCGCACCGACGCTGAAGGATGCTTATAGCAATTAAATACCATGGTGCGGAACTTATCGCCGATTCCCAGTTTTTTGAGGACCCGCTCAAGATACGGCCAGTGAACTCTGTCGAAGGCCTTCTCCGCATCAACGGACAACAACATCCGCTCCCCCGAGATCCTTGAGGCCTTCTCCAGAACATGCGTCACCCTCTTGGTGTTGTCAACCGTCTGTCTACCGGGCACAAAACCAGCCTGGTCCGCCTCCGCCAGGTCGGGGAGGTGTGGACCCAGCCTGGATGCGAGAATCCCCGTGTACAACTTGAGGTCGACATTTAGGAGCGAGATGGGCCGGTACGAGCCGCAGAGGGCCCGGTCCTTCCCAGGCTTCGGGATTACCGCGACCGTCGCCCTCAGGAGATCCGGAGGGATGGCTCCCGGTTCGGAGAAAGAGTTAAACAGCCGCGTAAGAACAGGGGCCACGGTCGTGCAAAAAGTCTTGTAGAATAGCGACGTGTACCCGTCCGGGCCCGGGGCCCTGCCATGTTTCAGCCGCGCGATAGCCGAAATCACTTCCTCCACATGGATGTCCCGCTCCAGGTGGTCAGCCTGAGCCGGGTCCAGCACCGGGAGGGTCACCGACTCCAAATAGCTATCGGCATCCCGTGGCGAGGAGGGCTCCTCAGCATACAGCGCCTCGTAGAAGCCGCGGAAAGTCTCCGCTACCTCCGCGTCCCCGGAGACAACCCCCCCGTCCGCACCCACCAGTTCTTTCACCACGCTGCGCTGTTGCGCGACCCGGAGCCGGTGTGCTAGGAGCTTGCCACATCTGTCCCCCCCAGTGTAGTAGGCATGTTTCAAGCGTAAGGCGGCGTACTCCGCCCTATCAAGATCCAGAGCGGAGAGGAGCTTCCTCGCTGCCTTCAACTGCCTCCATACCCTCGGCGCTCCCGTACGGCGGTGGACCTGCTCAAGCTCCCGGACTTGGGCTGTCAACTCATCCCTCTTCAGTTGCCGCTCCTTTTTCTCGGCTGCAGAGATAGAGATGAATTCCCCCCGTAGGACGGCCTTCAGTGCCGCCCACTGTGTCGCCTGCGAAGTGTCAGTGTTGCTGTTGTGAGTGAGATAGTCCTGTATGACCTCCCCGACGCGTTGTACCACCGATTTTTTGTGTAGAAGTGTGTCCCGGAGGCGCCACGCCCCCCGAGAGGGGGAGGCCGCCGGCCACCGGAAAACGCCGGTGACTGGAGAGTGGTCAGACAGGGTCAGGACCCCGATGTCCGCCGCCGTGGCAGCGGCACGCATCGGTCCACTCACCAGGAGGTAGTCCAGCCGTGAGTAGGTGCGGTGTGCGTGCGAGAAGAAAGAGTAGTCCCTATCCGTGGGGTGCAGGGAGCGCCAGAGATCGTGCAAGTCCATTTCCGCAATCCGGGCCTTCCCAGCCTGGGACAGTTCCCCCGTCTGCGGAAAGCGCTGCGCCGATCTGTCCATCCCAGAGTCAAAGACAATGTTGAGGTCTCCGCCCAAGATAATGTGTCGGTCTGGGGAAGCAGTGACATCCACCAGCGCGGAATCTAGGAAGCGCTCTTGATGCTCGTTTGGGCTATAAACGGAGCCAACCGTAAATGCTATGCCTCCCAGGCGCATGCGATACGCAAGGAGCCTCCCCTTCTGTTCAGCACACTTATGCAACACCTCCCCCCGAAAGGAGCTCGCTAGGAGAATGGCCACCCCCGCCGTCTTGTTCGCTGCCGAGGAAAAGAACTGGGTGGGGAACTTAGCAGAGCGCATCCTATGGCAGTCTCGGGGCAATAAGTGTGTCTCCTGCAAAAGGCAAATGTCCGCCTGCGTCCCCTCCAGCAACGACAGGATCGCTCTGCGCTTCACCGGGTTATTCAGACCCTGAACATTAAGGGTCACTACCTTTAGGCCCGGCATTCCTCGCAGGGATCGGGAGCGCCATGCAATGGGTAGGGAATCAGCGGGTGGGGCGCGCGGGGCCGCAGCGCGGGACAAGCCAAAACAAAGCGGGCATAGACAACATCGGACGGGACCTTCCCAACCCCAAAACAACCCCCTCCCCCACCCAAAACACAACCTCGGCAACTAGCCATCCCCAAACTCAAACACCCCATAGTCTCAGTCAAGCCCCAAAACGGGCAAGTCCGTAGAAAAGAGCAAAGTGGACGTCCAGCCACTCACCTCCACCCGCTCCCCCCAACCCCCCCGCCCCGTGCCAAGCATGTTAAGAAGCTAAAGACATCTCCCCCCGGAGTGTGTGTTAGGCCGTCAAGGCCACGCTAGAGGAGCCGGTCGAGTCCCCGGCCGCCGCCCTCAGGGCGTCAGCCCTGTCCGCCCTAATGGTAGGGGAGTCTGGGCGCCCCGCGCTGGTCGCTGAGCGCCGCCTCGTTGACCTCCGCCGATTCCGTCCTTCCGAGGACCTCCACGACGGCGTAGCTCCCTCCTCCTCCGCTGCCGTGAGCCCCAGGACACCACAAATGTCTTGCAAGGAGCGTAGCTGGTGTAATACTCCGTTCCACCGAAAAATCAGGCGGAAGGGGTGACCCCAAGAGTATGGCGTCTCATGCTCGCGCAAAAAGTCAGTGGCAATCCTAAAGGACCTGCGTTTCTGCAGAGTGATGGCGGAGAGGTCCTGGTAAAGCGCCACCGGCCGATCCCGAAAGGTCAGGGGCTGTTTCCTGCAGGCTTCAGCCATGATACGCTCCTTTAGTGGAAAGTCGGGCAGGAAGGCCAGAATGTCCGGTGGGGGTGCCGATGGCTGGCGCTGACGGCCAACCCTATGCGCCCTGTCGATGCTGATGGGAAAGTCCGTGGCCTCCCCCAGGATCTCTCGGAACAGGGCCCGCAGGTAGCCCCCCAGATCGGACCCCTCATCCGCAGTCGGCACGCCACGCACTCGGATGTTGTTCCTCCGAGATCTGTTCTCAAGGTCCTCAGAGTGGGCCTGGAGCTCCACACACTGTTCCCGGAGGCGAAGAACGTCCTGCTGGAGATGGACTATCTCCTCCGCTCGCTGTTGGCCCTCCGTCTCCGCCGCTTCCACACGCTCACCTAGGCCCTCCACCTCTCTGCGCACTTCTCGGACCTCGCTGGCCACCTCCCGCTTCAGTGTCTGGAAGTCCTCCCTGAGGGAGCTAAACAGTTCCTCCATAAAGGCCCTCGTGACAGGTGGCTCCCCTCCAGTCACATCTGCCGGAGCCCGGGAGGGCCCCGGTGAGGGCTGTGTCCTGTCCCGCAGGTGCTGGGCCCTGCCAAGCATGTCCGGCAGAGTACGGTCCCCTTTCTTCGGGCCTCCTTTTCCAGACATCGCCAGCTCCGCAGTCGGGCACCGATCCAGGCGCCCCAGGGATGCTCAGCCGCCGGCAAGCACTCGGCCCGGGTATCCCCCACAAGTGAGGTCGCTGCGTCACAGGTGACAAAATGGCGGCCTAGTCCGGTCACCGTCAGCCGCAAGAGCTAGCGTGAGACAACCAAGGGGGCCGCAGCGGAGGGGTCCCAACAGCTCATCCCTCCGGTAGTCAACCCAGCAATAGCGGGACGTCGCCCGCAGCCAGCAGCCAGGACTCCAGCGGAGGCCGCCACCACTGCTCCTTCGGGGACAAAATGGCGGCCGGGCGGAGCAAGCCAAAACGACTAGGCCCGGCGACACCTCCGGGGCCTCCGAGGCACCCCGCAGTAAAATAAGTTCCACCACCGGCCCCCGATTGTCACGCACAGGGGGCCAGATGATCCGACCCCATCAGAGAGTCCGCCGTACCTCGGCTAGGGGTCAGGGCTTCCGCAGTGCAAGGTGTCGCCATCACCAGTCCGAGTGCCGGGGCACCCGTCCCAAGCCTTCCACACCGTCGGGCCCCTTCCCGCCAGGCTCCTTCAGTCACCGTCGAGCGGCGGGCCAGATCCCCTCCAGACCGCAACTTTCAGCACCAGGCCCAACCGAGGCGCCCGGACAGCTCTCCAATACGCTCCGCCCCTCGGGCTCGCCGCCGTCGTCCTTTGATCTCGGGCGAACTTTTGGGGGGGTTCCCCCGGGGCGATCCGGACCAAAACAGCACCGGTGTATGCCCCTGATGTTCCGCCACGCTCCTCTCCCGCGCTGAGCCTCAGCGGGGGGAGAGAAGCATAAGAAAAGGGCTTTAGCTTGGCCGGGCCGGAGGAGCTACGGGAGGAAGCGTCCGCTCACCCCGCCATCTTGGCCACGCCCCCCCCTTTTGTATTTTTTAAACGTCCACTTTCATCAATTTACATTCGCCTCAGGGACCCCATCCCCCGAAGCATGCCGATATGTTCATTATTTAAATAAAATAAAAAAAACAGGAAGAGGGCCGCGTCGGCCCCCCTCCCGTGTCCAATTCCGGCCCGAGGACCCCATCCCCCGGGGCCTGGCCTTACTGTTGGGGACCGTGGGGGGAGCCCCCATGCCCCCACGGTCCCGCCGGCTCCCTGCGTCCTGCGGGTGCCGGCATTGCTTTTCCACACGGGGAGCTGCTGACATGCAGCTCCCCGTGTGCAAAAGCAATCAGCTTTGGATTTTGGAAGCGAGAGCAGGTTTCCCTGCTCTCGCTTCCAAAATCCAAAGCAAGTTTGCTATGACAGGGCGGGAGTCGCGCGGCTCCAGCCCTGTCATAGCAAACAGCAGTGTCCTGGGGGTGGGGGTGGAGGTGTTAGCCAGAAACCGGTCCAAGGATGCTTGTTTCCAGTCCAGAGAGGACCTGGCCTGGCAGTTCGGGCTGGACTGTTCCCATTGGGCGCAGGGTCAAGACTGATTTGCATAGGGTTGGGTCCAAACTGGAATAGCATGGTGAGCAAAAAAACTATGCATATAGGGCCATATGTATCAAACCCCCATTTTGCGGATCTCAATTTGCGATTTTTAGCGAATCACAAGTTGGGAATCGCAAAACAGGATGTATATAAAAAAATCACAATTAAATAGCAATTCCGTAAAAATAGCTATTTAATTACGAGATGTGAAATAGCGATTCCTTATCTGAAAAAATCGCAAAATTGCGAAATTCGCAAATTAGAGAATCGGAAACTCAGGTACAGCATGATGACATCACAACCAGGAAGTGTGACTACCCATGCTGCACCTGAGTTACTGAAGCACAGTGTGAGAGAAGGAGTGGAGGTGAGGGAACTCTGCAGTGCAAGAACCAATGGCAGACACTGGAGACATGGCCAGCCAGGAGAAACAGCAGCAGGGGAAAACAGGCAGGAAGAGAAAACATACGTTTTCAGAAACTGAACTGGAGGTCCTGATACAGGAAATGGTGGTAAGCCACGAACTGCTCTTTGAGAAGAAGTCCCTGCGGGTGCCGGAGACACGCAAGCGTCGGATCTGGTCCGACATCCAGCGCAAAGTCAATGCAGTAGGTGTCACCCACAGGACGATCTAAGAAAGCGCTGGTATGACATGCGCCAGCGCTCCAAGGAGAAGGTGGTTGCCAGGTTGGAGCAAGCAAAGAAGACTGGTGCTGAGCCCTCTACCGCCACTGACTCCACACCACTTGAGGAACTGGTTGAGGGGACCCTGCTACCATGGTGTGATGGGCGTGTCTGATCTGGACAGCTCCGACTCACCGGCACCAAGACAAGGTAAGAAGCATGCCATCACCCCCCTGATACCCCCCAACTAACCCCACACACCCAGTAGCGACCCATGGGCAGAATCAAACAAAAACTCCAGTACCCAAGCACACACAACAATGCATTATGGGAGATGTAGTCACATGCACATTACATGGTGCATTTACACCCAGCCAGTCCCTAACAGCATATGCACATCAGGAAAGGCAAAATACAGACTGACAGTACCCATGTAAATCCAAACAGTGAAATTTAATGCATGACAAGTTCAAGTCTGGACAGAAAATTAATATATGCATTTACGTCCACAGCACCATCAGAAACACAGGAACTAGCCAGAGGAGGAGAGGACGAATCACAAAACCCAGAGGCACCAGGGCAAGCGGAGGAAACGGAGGAGGAGGACAGCCCAGTAATCCCTCCAAAACGCCGCAGGCGTATTGTAGTGCCACCACTGGCCCCATTGGAGGATGAAGGCCAGGACACAGATGGAGATGTAGTACCAGTCCCAGTACAGCCAGAGCCACAACACCGTGCTGATGCCATCCCGCCAGTTCCAACAAGGCGCAGGGCAAGTCCATCCACCAGTGGAGCAGCCCCAAAAGAGGAGACAGTCTTCGGCGGGCTGGAGGGCCAAATGTTGGCGGTACAGCACCTGCAGGCAAAAAACATACGCTCATTACAGAGGGAGGTCAGGGCTGGCTTCATGGGCATGACGGGTGCCCTGGAGGCACTCTGTGCGGAACTTTATGGAAGATCGTGCTGCTAGGCACAGGGAGATGCAGCGCCTAGACCTGTACACACGGGCAGTTACCCGGCTGGCCTCAGCAACAAATGTGCTGTCACGGCGAAGCATATGCATGCAGCGTGAGGTGGCACACAACAGCCAGAACATGGCAAGGGTCCTGGTACAGATCACATCTGCTGTGGATGAGCTGCGGGCAGCTCGCACTACAGGACCAGGAGTCCTCACTCCAACCGATGAGGACGCACAATCAGCCAGGAGCAGCATCCCCCCCGCTCCCCCTCCCCCGGAGAGGCGCCGTAGTGGGCGTCACAGCAGGGCTACTGGGACATGTGAGGAGGGCACTGTGCACCCCCTGCCAGGGGCTCCGGCACGACAGCGCCGCACTTGAGGTGTACTAAGTTGGACCAGGAGTTGGGTGCCTCAACACAGTTCACATGGACACTTGCTCCGGATCGTGCTAACGCACTGTGATAATAACATGTGCTGTGCATTTGACTATACATTGTTAGGAACACAGGCTGTGTGCCATCATTTCTCCTGAATTAAGGAAATAAAACACTGCCTCCCAAATGATATTTAGCATTGTGTCATATATTCTTACCTAGAAATATTTGCGTGTAATTTCATCCCGCCTCTGGCGCCCAGCTGCTGCACCAACAACACCGGCTGGCATGCGTCCTGGCGCTGGCCCCTCATCATCGGATGAATCCGATTCACTGAGCTCCACTGGGGTGCCTTTCCTGGTGGCGATGTTGTGCAGCATGGCACATGCTACCACTATCTTGCAGCGGGTCTGGGGGCTGTATTGTAGTGCCCCTCCACTCTTATGTAGGCATCTGATTCTGCTCTTGAGTATCCCGAAGGCCCGCTCAATGGTACTTCTGGTTGCTGTGTGGGCACTTTTGTACCTACGCTCCCCAGCGTTGGCAGGATTCAGGTAGGGAGTCAGAATGAAGTCACGGACCGCATACGCACTGTCACCGGTGGGAGGAATATGGTTAAACACTGTCCTGACAATGCTATCCTTTATGTGTGTGTCCTTTGTACAAATGCATTTACCTAGTAGGTATCCCTCACCAAACTCCCCACTTGCGAGTCGACGGTGTATCCCACTGTGGCGGAAGATGAATTCGTCGTGCGTGCTGCCTGGGTATTTTGCGACTATGTCTGTGATGATGTGCTTGACATTACACACCACCTGTATGTTCAGGGAATGGTAGGATTTGCGATTCCTGAACACATACTCATTCTGGGACGGGGGGGATATTGCGACATGTGTCCCATCTATGCATCCAATGACGTGAGGAAATTGTGCGATTTGATAGAACTCCTGCTTGGTCTGGTCTAGTGCCTATGGTGTGCTGGGGCAGTGGATGTGGTGATGCAGCCTCTGGAGCATGGCATTAAGGAACGCATGGAAAAAGCGCGACAGTGCACTCTGTGAGACCCCTCCTGCTGAGGCTATCACCCCTGGAAGCTACCTGATGCCAAGAGATGCAGTGAGCACAGGACCTGCATGTGGGTGGGGATGGTGTGTGTCCTGTGTGTGCGGTGTTCAAGGATAGGTTTGAGCTCCTCAATTAAATCAAAGATGCTCTCTTCATCCAGCCTGTAGTTTGTATGGGTCTCCTCCGCAGTGCGCTGGAACAGGGTTATTCGCGCACGAAAGATCCTCTCCTGGCGTGTCCTCCTCTGTGCAGCAGCTCTGATTCGCAGCCTCCTGGCTATCACATACAGCCCAGCCATTGTGGAAAAATCTGTTGCATTGTGGGCCTCCTTAAATAGTTTGCACCTGGTTACCACCTGCTCAGACTTGGTGGTAATTGCGCTTCTCTAAATTGCGAATATGATGAAATCGCAATTTGCGAATTTTTCATACATTTCATTGCGATTACCAAAATTGCGATTTTTCAAATTGCGATTTTCGCAAAGAGCTAATCGCAATTTTGGCATTCGCAAAAATATTCACAGATTTTCTGTTTCGCAGTGTGATTCCTTATATTTGCATGCGAGAATTTCTTATACATCGTTTAGCAAAATTTTTGTCGCAAACGCTGTTTTTTGCGATTCGCAGCGTTTGCGAGTAAAATGTTGCTTCATACATATGGCCCTTAGGCCCAGATCCCTGTACTGGGGTGAATGTATGAAATTGTTCTGCATTCTGTCCATCAATTGTTCTTTTTGCATTTGTCACCCTGAGTGGGACGGGTATGCCCAGACGTGGGTCCCATGCTCTCCATGCCACTGGAGTCAAGCTATCCTGGCTGATGAGGGCTGAAAGCCCGAAACCGGTCCTAGGATACTTGTTTTCAGTCCAGGGAGGACATGGCCTGGCAGTTTGGGCTGGATTGTTCCCACTGGGCGCAGGGTCAAGGTTGATTTGCGTAGGGCTGGGTCCAAACTGGAAGGGCATGGCATGGTGAGCAACAAACCGATGGATTTAGGCTCAGATATCTGTACTGGGGTGAATGTATGACATTGTTCTGCATTCTGTCCATCAATTGTTCTTTCACCATTCAAATCAAGCCCCTTTTAACTGCAAGGTAACTGCAATTGTGACTGCCCATTTAGTAGTCAAATATAGCAATACTATGTGTTTAGAGGAGTTCTGACAACTTTTGGGACCAGTGATACTGCACCTGCTGCACCATTCAAATCATAACCCCGTTGTCCGCAATGTAACTGCACTTGTGACTGCCTGGTTAGTTGTACAATATAGCATAGCTCTTGAATATTAACTTTATTTTTAATGTGTAGTGTTTATTATAACTAGGGGTGGGCGGAATTGGCGGAAGGCACTTCCGCCAATTCTCGCGAGAATGCACGCAATTTCCGCGATCACGCGATATTTCCGTGATCCCGGAAATTGGTGCTTCTGGCCTGCCGCTGCCGCCCGCTACAGTTTGTGTGCGTACTTGCCACGGCGCCGACGTCCCTGGGGTCCCTCGAGTCAGCTGTCCATCGTAGTGGGGGAAAGGGCAGAAGACGTTGCCCACCGCTGGTGTGTGGGGCGGGGCTTCCATGCAGTTCACATGCCGCGGGCCAGAGACCGATCAGAGCAGCAGACGAGGAGACAGAACCTCCTGGTGTCAGGAACTACACGGGGATTGCGCTCGAGAAAGTCATGGCTGCACATCAGGTAAGGAGTCGCCACGTTACTGAATTTGAGCTTCCACTCGGGCCCCTGCTTTATTTATATCTGTAAGTGCTTCCTGTTGTGGTTGGCAGGCAACAATTTCCGTTCCCTCCCGGAAATTGCGACAATTCGGCATTTCCGCGTTCCGGTCGGAACGCGGAAATGTCGAATTGTCGCAATTTCCGGGAGCGGAACGGAAATTGTCGCCCACCCCTAATTATAACATTAAGAATTTGATCATAGGAGGAGGAGCCTAGCGCGCAACCAAGATGGCCGCGTAGGTGCGAGGCTCCCGAGGACCTTCGCGACCTCCTGAATTAATCCTGGCGATATCCTGTCCTTGTTGAGGGGACTGTGTCGGTGAACCCGAGCTGAGGCGCCGCCCGTTCTTTGGGCTCGAATCGGACCCCGAATACCGGTGGGAGCATCGATTGAAGGTTGCGGCCTTCTCCTCGCCGGCCCCCCGGATTGGAGTAGTGGGGCGATCCGGGGACGAAGTGAATAACAACGGCGAGCGGGGCTGAGCGACTCGCATACCCCGCACTTTCACTTTCGCTTTTGCGCCCTCCTTGCCTCAGGCGGGGTCGGGCTGCGGAGCGGGGTGCGGTGGTGTTGCCTTGTCCAGGTGCCCGGCTGACCCGCCGGCGGTGGGGTGACCCGCTGCCCGGTGGTCGCACCCGTCCCCCCCCCTGACACCCGTGATTTGGTGTGGCGGCCCGTTTTGGAGATCTTGGCACGACGGTGTAAGGGCCAGCATGGCCACCAAACAAGATGGCGACCGGGCGAAGATGAAGACAACCCGCCGTGGCACGGCGCACCAGGCCAATAGTATGGATCGCTATACGCTCCAAAAGGGTTCTCCGGAGACAGCGCGGTCGTCCCTGGTGGGCCCGACGGAGGCACCTGCCCAACCGGTGGATCTGACCCTCCGGGACGTCATGGGCGCCATCGCAGAGATGAAGGCCTCGGTGGACCAGCGTTTCGATACCTTGGCGCAAAAAATTGACTCTGTCCTGGTGGATGTGGGCCTTGTGAGGGCGGACTTGTCAAAAACGAACGACCGAGTTGACTCCCTGGCCCACACCACAACGAGCCTCACGACGGACGTGGTGGCCCTCCAGAAGGAGGTGCGCCGGCTTGGCCAGGCGAGCGCCCTGATGGACCAGCGACTGGAGGACTCCGAGGGTCGGGCCCGGAGGAACAATGTTCGCATTATTGGTGTGCCGGAGGGCCGAGAGGCGGAGGCGGCGGATCTCTTTGTGGAAGAATTGATCCTGACTCATCTCCAGCCCCGGGGGCTGAGTAAGCTGTTTGCGGTGGAGCGTGCCCACCGGGTCCCTGGGGGCCGCCCTAAGACCGGTGCCCCGCCGCGGCCTATTATTGCCCGAATTTTTAATTTCCGGGACAGAGACGCCATCCTTCAGACCTCCAGGCAACAGGGACCGGTCAGGCTGGACAACATGGATGTACACTTCTACCCAGACTTTACTCCGACGGTCCAGAAGCAGCGACAGAGCTTTCTCGGTATCAAGCGTCGCCTAAGGGACTTAAACCTCAAGTACTCAATGCTCTTTCCGGCTAAGCTGAGGGTGGAGGTGGATGGCCATACACACTTCTTCGACCGGCCCGAGGCGGCTGGGGACTGGTTAGATACTTTGCCTGGAGATCGGGGTGGGGGGGGCGCGGCTGGCGGGGAGGGCCCGCCGGATCAGAATTGAGGGGTGACTGTATAGGCCTTGCTCGGGATATTACTCCTTTACCATATATTGCTTTCGTATGTTCCCCTCCCATGGAGGTCGGGTGGGGTCTGCTGGGGGCTTCCCTCCTCCTCTGGGGGACTAGTTAGTACTTAGCTACGGGGCGACAGGCACACTGCACTTTGGGGGGGCTGTCTGGGCTCATGCAGGGGTGCAGGGAGGGGGGAGTTCTGTTGGGACCGGGGGGTGGGGGGGTGTGTTGTTTGTTAACACCGCGAGGCAAACCCGCAACTGTTTTGTTGTTTTTTAAGATGCTCGGTGGGGGGCGACCGATTGTTTTGACGTATCATGGGGGGTAGGGATTTGATTGTGTTGTCATGGAATGTCAACGGCCTGGGGGATAGGATTAAACGTGGTGTGGTCCTGCAGTATTTAAAACGTATTTCACCAGATGTTGTCTTCTTGCAGGAGACACACCTTATTGGTAACACCTTCAATGCAATGAATCGGCGGGGATATCGTTTAGCGGCCCACTCCGGCTTCACTTCGGGCTCGCGGGGGGTGGGTATTATGGTCAAGAACTCGCTCCCGTTGGAGATTGACGAGGTGCGCCATGATGAGAGGGGACGTTACACTGTTCTGGTGGGACGAATGGAGGGTAGAGTGTTCATCTTCATATCAGTGTACGTCCCGCCTGGGTTACAAGCCACTACATTTGCGGACCTGGGGCGCCTCCTTCTGGACCTTCCGGGTGGCCTGTTGGTGGTTGGAGGGGACTTTAACGCGGTTGCCTCTGGGTCTATGGATCGCCATCCCCCTAGGGACCTCCCCCGGGCACAGGCGTGGCTGCCCGGCCTTTTAGACACGCTGGGCCTGGTGGATTGCTGGCGCTTAAAGCATCCCGTATTGCAACAGTACACCTTCCACTCGGGGGCCCATGGTAGCCTCTCGCGGCTTGATTACATCCTTGTCCCGGCGGCCCATGCAGGGAGGGTGGGGGAGGTGCGCCATTTGGCACGGGGTATCTCAGACCACTCCCCATTGTTGTTGCATTTCGATGTCTTCCCGAGGGGGGATGGCAGAGTGGCCCCGATCAATGCATGGTATTTGCGCGACCCCACCATTCGTGCCGACTTGATCAAATCCTTACAGCGCTATTTCGATGAGAATGTGGGGTCGGTCCCGTCTGCCATCTCCCTGTGGGAGGCTTTCAAGGTGGTTCTTAGAGGGGAGGCCCTCTCCTTTATTTCCAATGCCCGGCGGCGCGAGCGGGAGGAGGTGACCCGGGTTGAGGCCGAGATTGCAGAACTGGAGGGTGACCTGGGGAGCGGGGTAACAGACGCCAAGTTGCATGTTTTGCATTTAAAGCAGGCGGCCTATCGGGCCCTCGTCACGGAGGCGGCCAGGGGCCTCAGTAGAGAGCAGCAGGGGCGATTGTATGATGTGGGGGACAAGGCTGGCAAATTGATTGCGTGGTTAGACAAGAGGGAGAGAGCGAGCCGCGTGGTGCCTTTGATTGAGAGCGTGGATGGTGTGTGCGTCACTGAGCCGGACGCCATTGTCTCCTGCTTCGCGGATTATTTCCGCGAGGTCTACTCCCCGGTTTCTCCCTGCTCGGAGGAAGATTCCCAGGCCTTGCTTCGGGACATCGCACTGCCCTCCCTTACGGTGGAGGACAGGGATTCGCTGGACGCCCCTCCCACCTCGGACGAAATTGCCTCGGCTATTCGCTCGGTTGCATCCGGCAAGGCCATGGGCCCCAATGGTATTCCCATTGAGCTATACAAGTTGCGCCCGGATGTGTTGGCGCCCCACCTGCGCGCGATGTTCCTTGCGGCCCACTCGCGGGGCTCCCTCCCGCCGGACCAGCGTCTGGCTACAATTGTGGTGATCCCCAAGGAGGGGAGGCCCCGTGAACGGGTCACATCCTACCGGCCGATTTCGCTTTTGAACGCGGAGCCCAAAATCCTCGCCAAGGTGTTGGCCAACCGGTTGGTTGGCGTGGTGGGCGACTTGGTCCACCAAGACCAATCGGGCTTTATACCACACCGCAACACGGCGCTTAATCTGCGGCGCTTGCACGGGGTGCTCGCGCGTGTCCCATTTGTGCGGGAGCCGGCCATCTTGGCGTCCTTGGACGCCACCATGGCGTTTGATACGCTCGAATGGCCATATATTTGGGCGATGCTGGCGAAGTTTGGGTTCGGCCCGGGTTTCGTCAGCTGGGTCAAATTGCTCTATTCGGGCCCGCTGGCGCAGGTGGTGGTGAATGGGCGAGTATCTGCCCCATTCGCGCTGGGGCGGGGCACACGACAGGGTTGTCCCCTGTCGCCTCTCCTGTTCGCCCTGGCCATGGAGCCCCTGGCGGAATGGCTGCGGTGGCATCCTTCTATCCGTGGTCTCCGCTGGACCCCCGAGCATGAGGACCGCGTGTCTCTCTATGCTGACGATATCCTCCTGTATCTTGCCTCCCCGCGCAAGTCACTGATCGTCCTGGTTGATGTTTTGCGTTCCTTCGGTCGCAACTCAGGCCTGGTCATCAACTGGGCGAAATCCTGTGTCTATGTGCTCTCCGGGGAGGCCCCGGTCCTGCCACGGGACTGTCCGATCCAGATTGCCTCCCAGGGGTTCCGGTACCTGGGTATATATATCACTCTCGACCCGGAGGCCCGCTATGAGCGGAACTTGCTGCCCCCCCTCCAGCGTCTGAGGGAGGACGTGGTGCGCTGGCGGCGTCTGCCGCTCTCGCCGCTCGGCCGAGCGGCCTTATTTAAAATGATGTCCCTGCCGCGCCTCCTCTACGCCCTCCAGAATACCATGGACTTGGTCCCAGCACGCTACTTTCGCGAGGTGGAGGGCCTCCAGCGGCGCCTGTTCTGGGATGGGAGGCCGCGTATTGCTCTGGCTAAATTGACGCTCCCGTGGTATGACGGAGGAGTCGCCCTCCCGGACATCAAACGGTATTACTGGGCCTCCCAACTAGCTGCAATTAATCATGGCCTTTACGGGCCCGCCTTGAACCCGGCATTCGAGATGGACCGGACGCTTCTGCCCGGTGGCGATTATAATCGAGCGCTCTACTCTGGCACGCCCGACTCCCGTTTGACGGGACCGACGCGTGTCATGGTGCGTGTCTGGCACGCGGCTAATGCAGCTATGGGGTGGAAGGACCGTTTGACCCGAGCGTCTCCGCTGTATGCATCTGAGAGGTTGGGCTCCCTGTGGACGTCGAAGGGCTTCGAGAAGTGGGACACGATCGGAATCAGCACGGTAGGAGATCTCTGGACGAGGGGGGGATTCAAAACTTTTGAGACGCTGCAGGCGGAGTTTCAGCTGCAGGGCGGTGAGTACTTTCGGTACCTACAGGTCCGCCATGCGCTGGGCTCCGTCTTCACGGATGTTGCATCTATCCCGGAGTCTTCCCCCCTGGAGGACAGAGTGCTAGATGGCCATGTCCCGGACAGCACGATCTCCCTCATATATAAAAAACTGATTAACGATAGATCGTGTCTGCTGACTAGTCTCCGCGAGGCCTGGGTTGCCGACGGGCTGGAGCTGGACGACGAGGATTGGATTTCCGCGGTGGCCTCTCCGAAAGAGGTGGCCATCCCGGCTCGCCTTCGTTTCGTCCAGCTCAAGATCCTTCACCGGGTCTACGTGACGGGGCCAAGGCTTTTACGTATGGGTTTTGCCGGTGATGGAATGTGTAAGCGTGGCTGTGGTGCGTTGGCAACTTTCATGCATATATTGTGGGAGTGCCCGAAGGTGGAGCGATTCTGGCGTGGTGTGCATGAGGTTCTACGAATGGTTACGCGGGTCACGCTGCTGCCTGAAGCGAGGAGATGCTTGCTGAATGTCTGGGAACCAAATGACTACTCGGTACCGCAGACGCGGTGGGTGACTCTGGGATACATGATAGCCAAGCGTGATATTGCCCAATTGTGGGGATCCCAGAGGCCCCCTGCGGTGTCGGCCTGGAAGGAGCATATGGATTGGTGTATGTTTCGTGAAAAGGTGGTGTATGTGGCGAGGGGTAAACCTGGGGCGTGGATGAAACTTTGGGGCCCCTGGAACGCCTACCGCGGGGGTATTTGTGAGCCGCCGCTGCTACCGGCGGTCTCGCCGGCTCCGTCTCCCTAGATGGCGCCCCTCCCTTGGCCGCGGGCGCGCGGTCCCCCAGTCCCTGATCTACTCCCGTCCCCCTCCTCGGAATTTTGCTGCTGGTGTGGATCCCCCACTTATGGAGCACGTGTTGTCACTTTGGATCGAGGGTTGCCTTGCGGTTGTGGTTTGTTTATGTTGTTTTGTATTGAGAAAATGGAACCGTACTGTGGGCATGGAGCTTGGAGACCTGCACCATTGATCACTCCTGTTTTCCTACTGTGCACCGCTGAGAAAAATTTTTTCTTTTTGCTGTATGTATGTAATATGCTTTTGATGCTCTAGCGGCCGGCCGGGTGGTTGTAGGCCCATACCTGTAACTTCTATAAACTGCAATAAACGGTTTCAAAAAAAAAAAAAAAAAAAAAAAAAAAAAAAAAGAATTTGATCATAATGACCAACTAGATTAAGTTGAAAAAAATTATCCGAAAATACCTACAAAATGCAAAGAAAGGTACTGAGGCATGAATAGGAAATGCCACAAACGTTCTAAGGCTAAAGCATCTGCTTTATACAAAGCAAGCATTCCAGCATACTGTTAGAAGTTGTCTGCCTTTTCCGTGGCAAGATATCTTATCTTGATCTTGACAGTGAATGGGGCTTAAACAGTGTGAACAGCTTTAGTAGAAATATCGTAGATGGGTGCAGCCAGGGAAAATTAACAAAAAAAAGTTCCACACAAAAGTAAATGAACACAGTAATCTGGCATTGGGAACTGATAAGAGCCTCCTTTTAAGATATATTAAATATAAGAGATTTTGCAAGTACAGCGCAAGTGCTGTGCAGGCGAAACCTAAAAAACTGCTTTGTTCTAATTTGTTGCCAAGCAACGTTTTTCTAATAGCAGTGCTACAGAATCATTTGTCTCCTTTCTATAATATTTCATGGTATTTCAGGAAACCCCACACTACTGATTCCAGTGATGCATTTTTCTTTCAGTGCTTGCAAGCTCCTACATCATACGTTACTATTACCTTGCAGTCTGTCAAGGGACGTAACATCAAAGATAAGTACATTGGGAAGGATGCTTACATTGTAAGCATGTTTTTGTTTTACTTTGTGGGCCTTGACTTCACAGATAAGTGCATTATATATGTGTATATGTATGTTTAACTATGTGTGTGCATGTACATATACACACACATACATCTACATGTATATATATAAATTCATAAACATTCACACATATCATATCTGTAAGAAATTGGATTATTATTTAGGGGTGGGAGACTACCCACCTCAAAGAATTATCACAACACTTGTCAGGGTCCTCAAAGTTACTAAATTAACCTGAGCTCAACCCACTGATAGTTATGCAACAGGGGAGAAAGTTTCAACTCTGGGCAATGTGTAAGGTATTTATGCCGTACCAAGACAGTGAAAATGCAAAACAATAAAAATTCCAAACCAAATTTGAAAACAAAGTAAAATGTAGTATATCAAAACAACAAAAATGCAATAAGGCATAGCAGAGATATGAGTTTTTAAAGTTTTAAGAAGAAATTAGGCCACAGAGCGCAAATGACCAATATTACACAATGGTCATGTTAGGCCAGGACCTAGGCATACTTTAAGGCTGAATATGAACTACACCCCTTGAACTACAGCAGGAGATGTGGGTACTAGCTGTGGGGTGCTCCGTGGCATGGGCCCTAGGGTCTGAAATGTGCGCTGACATATACAGGATGACACAGAGTTGGTGGTACCGACTAAAACAGGGACACTGAACTGGGACTGCGCATTGATGCTTATGACACTGTGCACAATGGTAAAGGTAGGCCCACCCACGGAACACAGATAAGTGCACCCAAGAGATCCGCAACAGTGTTAACTCAATGTGTTTGAACTTTTTGCATATGCACATGGATATTGAACTAACTGGATATGGCTGGAGTGTTTATGTGCATAGTTAAGATTGCTGCAAGGCTACTGCCCTGCGTGCTGTGGTGAGCGGCGAACTAGCTGCTTTGTTTGCAACCACCCATGTGATTTCTATCATAGGGCATAGGACTGATAGCTCCCGCCACCCTGTGTATACCCCATTTGGTTATTTTTCTGCTGCGGGATGGGTGGGGGGGGAGTTGGGGTAGTTGCAACTGGATGGGTTTTGTCTTCGCAAGAATGGGAGACGCGAAGTGGGAGGGGGGGAATGGGAGTTATACAGAAAATTCAGCTAAGTCCCTACACTGACTACAGACCGTAGACGCAGACACACGAGACCCTTAACATTCATGATGCGGAATGTACGTGGCCTATATAACCCACAGAAAATACGCAAGGTCTTCGCATACCTGGACCGCCACAAGATTGATGTTGCATGTCTCCAGGAGACACACCTAACGGACATTACAGAGAGCAGAATCGGTGCGAAATGGGCATCCTACCGGATGGCATCATCATACTCCACATACGCCAGGGAAGTATTAATACTAATCAGACAAGGCACCCTCTTCCACCTTATTCACTCTATTAAAGATGACCAAGGGTGCTATGCAATGGTTCATGGAAATTTTGGGGGCGTCGCCTTAACAATTGTTACAGCATATGGTCCCAATACTGATGACCCGTTCTTTTTTGTGCAGTTACAGGCTAAACTATGTATGCTACCCCTCGCAGCGGTCCTCTGGGGTGGAGACTTTAACACCTGCGTAGACCTGGCCCTGGATAGATCAACCGGGATTGATAGATACGGGAAGCAAGCGGCTAAGGCGTGAGGGACAGTATGGAGGAGTGTGCTCTATTGGATGTGTGGCGCCTGCAAAACCCGGGTCGGATGGAGGGCACCTGCATGTCCACTGCTCATAACTCGTGGTCTAGACTAGACTATTAGCTGGCCACGCAGGATATTTGTACATCGGCGACCTCTATAGAGCACATGCCCAAAACCTTATCAGATCACGCACCTGTCAGGCTGGCACTTGACATCCTCACACACATACCGCAACAATTTACATGGCGTCTACAGCAGAGCGCGTTGAAGGACCAGGTGTTTAGATCTGAACTACACCATGCTATAGTAGAATAGTTCGAACATAATGCTGGTTCTGTGACTAGTGCAGGGTCGCAGTGGGAGGCATTCAAGGTCACTGTGAGAGGCCACTGTATCGGTAAACATGCTGGTATCCTAAGAGATATCCAACAGCAACTGGCAAAGGTGGAAACCGAAATAAGACAACTGGAGTTGGAATATGAGGCCACGCCGGATGCTCAGTTACTCGCCGATATCAGGCTGAAAATAGATACTTATCATGATTTCGCAAATACTGAAATAAAATATATATCGAGTAAATATACAGCACGCAAATGTGAAGAGGGAGGTAGACCGGGGAGGACAATTTCACACAGGATCCGACCGGTGCACGCGCCAACCTACATAACACAGATCAAGAATAGGCAGGACCAACCCATATTTGATACCCCCTCCATATTGGACTGTTTTTCAGAGTTTTACTCTCACCTATACACAGCGCAATCGGCGATCACACCGCCTGAGATTAATCAATATCTAGATGACATTGCCCTGGCATGGCTATCGAATGACCATCGCAAATATTTTTACCATCACATCACTGAAGATGAGGTAAGGGAAGCGATAAACTCCCTCCCCAACAATAAGGCGCCAGGTATGGATGGACTCCCAGGGGAGTTCTATAAAGAATTCAGAGATTTGCTGCTCCCGCATTTGGCGGAGATGGATGAAGTAGCGTATGAGGATGCTAAGCTACCGGCCTACTTACGGGAGGCACTTTTGATTACACTCCTTAAGCCAGATAAGGACCCTGTGCGGTGTGAATCTTACCGGCCATTATCTTTGATAAACATAGATGCTAAAATATTAGTTAAAATTAATGCATCACGTATACAGCCTCTGCTACTTAACCTAATATTACCGGACCAAGCGGCTTAATCCCGTCACGATCCACCACACAAAACATAAGGACCATATTTACAATGTTACATCACTTGCATCCAGATTTGCCAGCCGCAGCGGCCTTGTTAGACGCTGCGAAGGCCTTTGATTCCATTGAATGGTCCTTTATGTTCATGGTGCTGCGCAGGATGGGGTTCCCTGAACCGTTCCTACGATGGATAGCATTACTGTACACTGAGCCCAGTGCACGCATTAGAGTTAACGGCTACACATCAGACCCAATTAAGATATGAAGAGGAATGAGACAGGGTTGCCCGCTGTCTCCGCTCCTTTTCACAATAGCCTTAGAACCTTTGACATGTAAAATCAGGCAAAAACACGTAGAATCTGCCCTACAATTTCAGCTACGACCAGTTGCCATATCGCTATATGCGTACGACATGGTCCTGTATGCGCGACACCCAGATCATAACTTGAACCCATTAATAAGAGAATATATTACGTTTGAACGATATTCAGGCTTTAGCATAAACTGGGACAAGTCTTTGGTAATACCGCTAACGCCAGGTACACAGCGACCAAGTCTCGATTACCCCTTACAATGGAAGATTGAGCCGGTGAAATATCTTGGTATAGGGATACACCGGGATCCAGAGGTGGTAATAAGGGAAAATTATGGCAGAGCGATCTCAAAATTGGGGGACCAGATAGAATGTTGGATTAAATTACCACTCTCATTGGCGGATAGGATCGTTATACAGAAGATGGTGCCGAGGTTCTTATATTTGTTTATGAATATACCGATTTGGCTCACACAATCAGTTTTTGCCCACCTGCGAGCAGCCATGCTGAGATTGACCTGGGCGAGGAAACAGGCGAGTGTGGGCTGGAAGGTCCTGACTAGACCATACCACCAGGGGGGCTTTGGAGCACCAGATCTACAATTATACTTTTATTGCGCGCAGGCACAACACGCTCACTATTGGCTACACCCGCATGGTCATATACCGAACATAGCAGTAGAGCACGACAGTGTGCAACCGACCCCCCCCCCCCGATCACGTTTCTCTCTGACCCGAGTAGGAATTCCCGGAAAGAGGTAATACACCAGGTACACTGCACTTCACAGGCATGGCATAAGCTGGCACAAAGAGCACAGAAACTCGCACCACCCACAAATAACGGTGGCACAGGAGAAGAAGATGCTATCCTTACTTGGGGAAATGGGACTAACCACCATGGGCACTATGTTTGCACATGGCCAATTTCTATCATGGGACGACCCGTCACTCAGCATACATTGCACGCCTTTAAAGATCTTTGCATACCTGCGACTGAGCATGGCGGTTCGGGAATTATATCCCTCTTTTCCAGAAGAGCCAAACTCGCTTAATGCGCTGCAAATCTTACTGCCTACGCCCATGCGGCAGCATTTGGTAATGAGGCTATACTCTGCTGCTCAGGCAGAGCAATGGCAACCCCCCAATAGGTCGCTTCAAAGATGGGAGGAGACAGTGGGTAGCCCTGTAGCTATAGAGGATTGGGATTACAGCTGTGCGTTGCTGAGGATGCTTAACCCAAACTGCAATTTGCGTATAATTCACTTTAAATTCCTACATCAAGTATACTATATGCCCGCAGAACTTCACAAATATGGCTTGCGACCAGAGGATACTTGCCATAGATGCGGCGCTCCGGGTGCAGATTTTTTGCATGTGGCGTGGTCATGCCCACAGCTCCAACCATACTGGTATGGCGTAACCAGCGCTCTTACACTTATGTTAACAGAAATAATACAAAAAGTGGGTATGGAAGTGGTCGCACTCCTAGTTTTAAAAATTAATTATTCACTTTTAGTCTGAGGGTAATCCTTTATGGGTGCTATGGAGTATCACCCCTTGATCATGGGGTGTGTGGCTTGATGCAGGAAAAAGTCCTTATAGGCTAAAAGGACATTATGCATCGGGATTATTCTTTGTCAACCCTGTGAATCTGAAGAATAGGTGTTCACATACACTTTGAATTGTCTTGAATTAAGATTCTTTCACCAAATGAACAAAAAGCATAATATTGGATTATTAAATGGAATAAACCAATGTGATATATGATAATCAAATTTTTGAATTCTCAAGGCGATCATCATCGCAAAGGAGTGCTTACATAAGTGTGTCCTTTTAGCCTATAAGGACTTTTTCCTGCAACAGAAATAATACCTCATAACCCACTAACATGCTTGCTGGGAACATACAAAATAAAACTGTCTAGAAGGTGGAAATTCCTGGCAGGGGCATTACTGCTAGCCAGGCGCCGCATTGCGATACGCTGGGGTAGCAAGCGCCCTCCACGATTCAAGGACTGGATTACAGACATGACATACTGCAAAGAGACATTGGAGGCATATGCAGAAGAGCTACCTCTGGCCTCCAGACCTACAGATTTCTGGGCACCCTTTGTACACTACCTTAGCTCCACACAAAGCACAGACCGAAAATTCTCAGCATGCTGCTGTGGCGGGGTAAAGAGGGATGACTTGGGATCTGTTGTGATATCTCGATTACTGGAGTGGTGTTTGTAGGGCTGACTAGGGGGTAGATGGTAATGCAATCTAGCTTGCAGATAACAAGCATTTGAGCTGTCACAGTGTAGTGCCATAGTAAGATACCAAGACGTGTGCCACACAGGATATGAATGTTAAAGAGTTGTACTCTGAAGTTGTCTACTGCGATAGACTGCTGATACTGTGTAATCATATAATCTTCTTATGCTGATCAGAATAAATAAAATAAATAAAAAAGGCTGAATATGATGGAGCGCGGGTCAGATCCCCCAACAAGCGGCGGATCTTTTTGTAGAGGACCTGATCGTTACCCATCTCCGGCCTCGGGGACTGAGTAAATTCTTTGCCGTGGAGAGGGCCCACAGAGTTCCCGGGGGAAGGCCGAAGGTCGGAGCCCCTCCGCGGCCTCTCATTGCCCGGATTTTTAACTTTCGGGACAGGGACGCGATCTTGCAAGCCTCCAGACTGCAAGGGCCGATGAAGCCGGAAAATATGGAGGTGAACTTTTATCCCGATTTCACTCAAGCGGTCCAGAAACAGAGACTGAGTTTCCTGGGTGTTAAGCGCCGGCTCCGGGACATGAACTTAAAATACGCCATGCTCTTCCCGGCCAAGCTGCGGGTAGAGGTGGATGGTCGCACGCACTTTTTTGATCGTCCCAAAGCGGCCGGGGACTGGCTGGACACTCTGTCTGGGGGTAGTGCTCGAGATGGTGGGGGGGGGGCGGCGGGAGGAGACGGCCCACTGGATCGGGACTGAGGGGTTGATATTGGACCTCACTCTGGACGGCTATGATGCCACTTTCGACCAAAGCTTCTGTCTTTGTTCTTTCCCCTCCCTTGGTGTTGCCTCGAAGATTCCTCGGGAGCGGTTCGATGCCAAAAGGGGTCCCTCTCTCGACAGCCCCAACCCTGATTGCTGTTAAAGCACAGGAGAGCGGGATGGTCAAGCGGGGGAAGGAAAGGATGGGAACAGCTGGGAGGGAGATCTGAAAAGGAAAAGACACTACAACATTAGCCTCCTGGCCCTTAATGGAGGTAACTTCAGCCTGTGAGGGTATTGTATCTAACACACCTGTAAATCAAATAAACTCGTGTTCTCCAGGTGTAATCATCCTGGACTTCACACAATCAATAATAGGTTCTGTATGTCACTATGGTTTCTATGGAGAAAAGGAAACCTGGTAAGTACATACACCCTTCACAACTCCAACATGCACCAACTTCCAGCCGCGCCCGGAACTCATACACACCAGAGTCAATGCCTTGCTTCTCGTCACAGGGGAAGAGCAGACTGCCGCCTCTTAAACCCCCTGTTAAAGCATACAAGGAAAGGTGAGTTAAAATACGTCTTTCAACTCCATAAGTATCGCTGGTCACAGGTTAATGCCTCAATAGGGGTACTGGTTTCCTAATCACCTAACCCCCTCAAGACTTGCTGTGGCATGACAATGTTACCGGTGCTCAGCTCACCAGAATACAAACAACGCCTGTAGCGTATGACTTTGTGAAGAGCAACGCGTTCTCCGCGTTAATGTCACGAGAGCCGGTCGGCTCACAAGGTTCACGGTGGTGCAGGTGCACCCTTACCCTACACGGGTGGTTCTGTAGATCGGGTAATCGAACTACTGCTTAGAAGTCCTCGGCTGCATCCAGGAATAACCAGCAGCGAAGGAAACGCCAAGCGGCGTTTTAAACAGGAGCCGCTTCCGGGTTACGCCCACGTGAGCGGCGTCAGTAACGGCGAGCTGGGACACCTGGGAACTGTAGTCCCGCTGCCTGGCGTATGGTCTGTCCGTCTCTGTTATAGTTTTCGAGTTGCCCCCACCACTCGGTCAGCCATCCCCAAAGGGCCTTTGCTTTGATTTCTTGCCGTATGCCCCCGCCACCTCTCCGCGAGGTCGGAGGTGTACATGGTACGCACGATGTTCGGGGGGGGAGGAGCATAACAGCACATCCTTCTTTCGGGGCCCCTTTCCGAGGACCAGGTTTATTCGGATGGTTTCTGTGGAAAAGAGCGACTAGGCGAGGAGCGTGAATATTCGCCGCTGGCTCCCATGAATTTTCTTCGGGTCCGTAGTTTTTCCATGCCAAAAGGTACCACAAGGTCTTGCGTCTCCATTTGGAATCAAGGATTTTTTTCACCTCGTACTCGGGTTCCCCGTCTACTAATACCGGGTTCTGTGGTGGTTGTTGTGGTCTGGTTGAAGGTTTCAGAAGGGAAACATGAAAAACCGGATGGATTTTCATGTGTGAGGGCAAGGCAAGTTTGAACGCCACCGGGTTGACTCTTTTCAGTATGCGGTATGGCCCAATGTACCGCGGATTAAATATACTGTATTTGCGAAATCGTAAATTTCTTGTAGAAAGCCACACGAAATCGCCTTTCTTATAGTCTGGGCCCGCCCTACGATGTTTATCAGCCTGTGCTTTGTATAGGTCCTTAGATTTTTGTAAGTTCTTCCTAGCGTTCTTCAAGTTCTCTTGTATGAGTGTAATTCGTTCGTGTACCTTAGGTATCCTTTCATTGCCGTGAGGTTTTGCCATGGGGAGGAAGCGGGGATGAAATCCATAAGTACAGTAGAATGGTGAGAGATTACTAGAACTGTGCCGGGCATCGTTATAAGCAACCTCGGCCAACCATAATAGATCCACCCATTCCTCTGTTGATTGGTCGACATAGCATCGCAAGTATTGTTTTAACGTTTGATCAAGACGCTCTGTCTGTCCGTCTGTTTGGGGGTGGAACGCCGTGGATGTATTGTTTGAAATGTGCAGGGTTGCGCACCAGGTTTTCCAAAACCTGCTGGTGAATTGAGGGCCCCTATCTGTGATGATAACTTTGGGTAGGCCGTGAAAACGAACGATGTTTGTAAGCAATATCGTTGCCAACTGAGATGACGAAGGGAGGCCTGTACATGCAATAAAGTGACCCAACTTTGTAAGGCTATCCACTACCACCAGGATGACTGTGTAACCTTGGTCCATAGGTAATCCTACAATGAAATCCATAGATACACTTTCCCAAGGTTTTTCAGGAGTGGGTAACGGTTGCAGCAATCCTGAGGGTTTCCTGTGGTCTGCCTTGGCCTGGCTGCACACTGTGCATTGTTGGATTCTTTCAGTAATGTCTTGTCTGAGTTTGGGCCACCAAAAGTTTTGTGATATTTTCTCCATGGTTTTCTCAATCCCTGCGTGTCCTGCACATGGATTCTCATGACACCAATTGAAGACAGTTTTCCTTAAAATAGCGGTTGGGATTAACAACTGATTTTTCCTCATAGGAAGGCCATCTTTTACTTGCCATTCGGTATTTATTTCCATCCATTTCTTCCATGTTACCTTTTTCATGGCTTGTTTCACTTGGTCCAGGAATTTATCTGTTTGGATTACACCGATAACCTTATCGGAGGAAATGATGGCGTGTAGTTCAGGTTGTTCTACAGCAAGGGAATTGTCACGACGAGATAGGGCATCTGCCTTCCGGTTCTCAGCCCCTGGTCTATACGTCACTATGAAGTCGAACTCAGCGAAGAACAACATCCATCGTAGTTGACGCGGTGTAAGCAAGCGGGCTGACTTCATAAATTGCAGGTTTCTATGGTCCGTATAAACCGTGACCGTATGTTTGGCTCCCATTAGATGATGCCTCCACTCCAGAAAGGCGTCTTTGATGGCTAGGAGTTCTTTCTCCGCTATCGTGTAGTGGGTTTCTGCCGTGTTCAACTTACGGGACATATAAGCCACCGGATGTAGTTGCCCGTTATCCTTATTTCTTTGGGATAAAATGGCCCCTACCGCCACGTCCGATGCATCTGCCTCTACTATATAGGGCACTTCAGTGTCAGGGTGAGCCAAAACAGGGGCGGTGGTGAAGGCGGTTTTCAACCTGTCAAAAGCCTTCTGGGTGTCTTCAGTCCATGTATAGGCAACGTTTTTCTTCAGCAGTCCTGTTAAGGGGGCTGATACCTGTGAGAACTGCTGAATAAAACGCCTATAAAAGTTAGCGAATCCCAGAAAACGTTGTAGCTCTTTCACATTCTTGGGAGGTGACCAATCTAGGACGGCTTGTATCTTCCGGATCGCCATCTCTTGTCCCTCAGCTGATAGAATTATTCCCAGGAATTCTACCTTTCTCACCTGAAACTCGCATTTGCTTATCTTGCAATATAGGCGATGTTTTCTAAGAGTAAGCAACACTGCCCGAACATGTTCTATGTGGTCTTCTTCTCTTTCTGAATATACCAAAATATCATCGATGTATACGATGACCGTGATATCAAGGAATTCCCGAAGTACATCTGTCAAAAAGTATTGAAATGCGGCTGGGGCATTACATAGTCCATAGGGCATAACGCAGTACTCAAATAACCCATATCTGGTACGAAAGGCAGTTTTCCATTCATCGCCTTTGCGCATCCGTACCAAGTGGTATGCGCCTTTTAGGTCCAAGCGGGTATATATTACCGCTTGACGCACTTGATCTAATAGCACGGGAATAAGCGGCAAGGGATACCGGTTCTTTATAGTAATGCTATTCAGCGCCCTGAAGTCCACACAGGCTCTAAGTTCTTTGTTTGCCTTTGGTATAAAAAAGAGTGGTGAAGCTGCGGGTGATTGGGATGGTCTTATGAATCCGTTGTGCAAGTAGGTGTCCAGATACTGGCGCAGATGCTTATTTTCCGGCTCGGTGAGGGCGTACACTCTTCCACATGGCACCACTGCCCCTGGTATCAAATCTATTTGGCAGTCGTAGCTGCGATGCGGTGGCAATACATTGGCTTGGTCCTCGTCGAATACGTCCTTAAGATCCTGATAGTGGGATGGTAAAAGGACTTCCTTTTCTTCAGCTGTGGCTATCACATGTGTTGTGAAAGGTTCTTTCCCTGGTTTGTGGCTATGGAAGCAATGTTCCTTACAATAGGGTGATGTGAAGTCAATTACTTCTTTCTCCCAATCAATGGTTGGATTGTGCTTTCTGAGCCATGGAAGGCCTAAGATAACCCCATACTGGGGTGCATGTATGACGTTGAAACTGAGTGTTTCCCAGTGATGGTCTTCCCAGGAAATTACCAGATCTTTGGTACAATGCCGAATGGGGCCAGAAAGCAGTTGCCGCTCATCCACGGTCATCACTATTTCCGGTTCGGATTTGGGTATCAATGGTATCTGCAATAAGGTAGCTAGTTCTTTATCCATAAATAGGCCTGTGGCTCCTGAATCCACCATGGCTGTAAAAGAACACTCCCGTTCCTCCAGGTGCACTTGTAGCCGCACATGGAAGTGGGATGTCGGTCCTTCAACGGTGTTTTGAACCGAAGGGATTGTTTTCATGCCCAAGGACCTCCCTTCTTGATTTCTTGAGCCCTGGGGTTTTCCGCCTTCGTGCCTTCGCCTCCCATACGAGGTAACAGCTCTCTGTCCCTCCCTTTAGGTTTTGCTACACAATCCTTCACGTAATGGCCTTTCTTACCGCAGTATAAACACAATCCATTCCTGCGTCTTTGCTCTTTTTCCTCTGTGGTGAGGGGGGCCCGTACCGAACCTATTTCCATGGGTTCTGGTGCTGTAGTATAACTTCCTGGAACTGTTCTAGCTCTGTCATACCTGAGTGTGGGTTTATCTCCTCGTCTTCTATTTTCACGGCGGTCTACTAAGCGATGATCTAACCTCTGGGTTAAACTTATAAGAGCTTGACAGGAGGTGGGTTGAGGGTCGATCGTCGCTAGGGCGTCCTTGAGTTCATCTTTGAGGCCCTGATAAAACAGTGCGCTTTGTTTACTATCTGGCCACTCTGTTTCCGCAACCAACCGTTGGAAGGCGTTTACGTAGGCTACAAGGTCCCTGTTCCCTTGTCGTAATTCTAATAACTCACGGTCAGCTGTAAAGGTGGCTGCCCTGCGATCAAACACACGTTCAAATTCCTCACGGAACGCGTCCCAGTCGTACAACAGGGGATCATCTCGCCTTACTAAGGGAACGGCCCACTGAGCAGCATCGCCGTTTAAGTAAGAAATAGTAAAGGCCACCCGAGACTGGTTAGAAGGGAATGCCTTCGGCTTACAAGAAAAGTGCAGGAGAATTTGTGTAATGAACACCTGGACCTTATGGGCTTCTCCTGAGAACCGTTCTGGTGCAGCAAGCTGAATAGGCGTTGGGAATTCTACGCTAAATGGGGTGGCTGAAGCTGAAAAGCTCCCTGAGGGAAACCTTCCTGTACCTGCATCGAAGGGATTTCGTTGCATCCCTTCGAATCTTTGTTTTAAGGCCGCTGTCTCTGCCCGAGAGGCGGCTAGCTCTTGCTGCACTAATGACAGGGCACCCAATACCTCTTCTAGTGTTGTCATGTTTGCATTGACCCGCCCAGGAGGAATTCAATTCGTGGGCTGGTTATTCTGTTGCCTCGAAGATTCCTCGGGAGCGGTTCGATGCCAAAAGGGGTCCCTCTCTCGACAGCCCCAACCCTGATTGCTGTTAAAGCACAGGAGAGCGGGATGGTCAAGCGGGGGAAGGAAAGGATGGGAACAGCTGGGAGGGAGATCTGAAAAGGAAAAGACACTACAACATTAGCCTCCTGGCCCTTAATGGAGGTAACTTCAGCCTGTGAGGGTATTGTATCTAACACACCTGTAAATCAAATAAACTCGTGTTCTCCAGGTGTAATCATCCTGGACTTCACACAATCAATAATAGGTTCTGTATGTCACTATGGTTTCTATGGAGAAAAGGAAACCTGGTAAGTACATACACCCTTCACAACTCCACCATGCACCAACTTCCAGCCGCGCCCGGAACTCATACACACCAGAGTCAATGCCTTGCTTCTCGTCACAGGGGAAGAGCAGACTGCCGCCTCTTAAACCCCCTGTTAAAGCATACAAGGAAAGGTGAGTTAAAATACGTCTTTCAACTCCATAAGTATCGCTGGTCACAGGTTAATGCCTCAATAGGGGTACTGGTTTCCTAATCACCTAACCCCCTCAAGACTTGCTGTGGCATGACAATGTTACCGGTGCTCAGCTCACCAGAATACAAACAACGCCTGTAGCGTATGACTTTGCGAAGAGCAACGCGTTCTCCGCGTTAATGTCACGAGAGCCGGTCGGCTCACAAGGTTCACGGTGGTGCAGGTGCACCCTTACCCTACACGGGTGGTTCTGTAGATCGGGTAATCGAACTACTGCTTAGAAGTCCTCGGCTGCATCCAGGAATAACCAGCAGCGAAGGAAACGCCAAGCGGCGTTTTAAACAGGAGCCGCTTCCGGGTTACGCCCACGTGAGCGGCGTCAGTAACGGCGAGCTGGGACACCTGGGAACTGTAGTCCCGCTGCCTGGCGTATGGTCTGTCCGTCTCTGTTATAGTTTTCGAGTTGCCCCCACCACTCGGTCAGCCATCCCCAAAGGGCCTTTGCTTTGATTTCTTGCCGTATGCCCCCGCCACCTCTCCGCGAGGTCGGAGGTGTACATGGTACGCACGATGTTCGGGGGGGGGAGGAGCATAACACTTGGAGGTTGTGTGGGGTCTAGAAGGGGTACTCTTTCCTCCTCTAGGGGGTCTAGCTAGTTTCACTATATAGGGGCGACAGGCACACTGCAAGTTGGGGGGGCTGTCTGGGCTCATGCAGGGGTGCAGGGAGGGGGGAGTTTTGTTGGGGTGGGTGGGTTGGGGTGGGGTGTTGTTCGTTTCTACCACAAGGCAAAAGCATCGTTGTATCATTTCTAAAGTGCTCTCTGGGGGACGAGGGATGGCTTCTGTTTATGATGGGGGGTAGGGGACTGAGTTTGTTGTCCTGGAATGTTAATGGATTGGGGGACAGGATAAAACGAGGTGTGGTCCTGCAGTTCTTGAAGCGAATTTCGCCCGATATAGTTTTTCTGCAGGAGACACACCTCATTGGCAACTCCTTTTGTGCCATGAATAGACGGGGCTACCGCCTTGTGGCCCATTCGGGCTTCACGTCTGGTTCAAGGGGTGTGGGCATTATGGTTAAGAACTCGCTCCCGTTGGAGATTGATGAGGTGCACCATGACGACAGGGGACGTTACACGGTTTTGGTGGGTAGAATGGAGGGCAGAGTGGTCGTTTTTGTGTCTGTCTATGTCCCGCCGGGGCTGCAGACGACCACCTTTGCGGATCTGGGGCGCCTCCTCCTTGGCCTTCCGGAGGGGATTCTAGTGGTGGGGGGGGATTTTAATGCTGTGGTTTCCGGAACTGTGGATCGTCACCCCCCTAGGGATCTCCCCCGTGCCCAGGCATGGTTGTCTGGCCTCTTGGATACCTTGGGGCTGGTGGATTGTTGGCGTTTGAAACATCCCACGCAGCTGCAGTACACCTTCCATTCAGGGGCTCATGGTAGTCTCTCACGGCTAGATTATGTCCTGGTTCCGGCGGCGCACGTTGGGAGGATAGGGGAGGTGCGCCATTTGGCACGGGGTATTTCGGACCACTCTCCACTCTTGTTGCACTTTGATATTCTTCCGAGGGGAGAGGGTAGGGTGGTCCCGATTAATCCCTGGTACCTGCGTGACCCCACCATTCGCGCAGAGCTGGTTAAATCCCTTAAGCGCTACTTTGACGAGAATGTGGGGTCTGTGTCATCGGCGATCTCCTTGTGGGAGGTGTTCAAGACGGTACTCAGGGGAGAGGCCTTGTCCCTTATTTCCCATTCCCGGAGGCGCGAGCGGGAGGAGGTGACTCGTATTGAAGCGGAGATAACCGAGTTGGAGGGTGATCTAGAATGTGGGGTGACGGATGACAAATTACATGTTCTCCGACTCAAGCAATCGGCTTATAAGGCCCTCGTCACGGAGGCGGCCAGGGGCCTCAGTAGAGAGCAACAGGGGAGACTGTATGATGTGGGTGATAAGGCTGGTAAATTGATTGCATGGTTGGACAAAAAGGAGAGAGCGAGTCGAGTTGTCCCGTTGATTGAGAAACAGAATGGTGTGTGTGTCACTGAACCAGAAGAAATTGTCTCCTGCTTTGCAGACTATTTCCGTGGGGTGTATTCCCCGGTGTCCTCCCGCTCTGAAGAGGATTCCCACGCCCTGCTCAGGGATATCGCGCTGCCTTCCCTTTCGGAGGAGGACAGAGTGTCGTTGGACGCTGCTCCAACTTCCGAAGAAATTGCCCTCGCCATACGATCGGTCGCTTCCGGCAAGGCCATGGGCCCTAATGGTCTTCCCATCGAGTTGTATAAATTGCGACCGGATACGCTGGCACCACATCTCCGTGCTATGTTCCTCGCGGCCCACTCGGCGGGTTCCCTCCCGCTAGACCAGCGTCTAGCTACTATCGTGGTTATCCATAAGGAGGGGAGTCCACGGGACCGGGTCACATCCTATCTGCCTATTTCGTTATTGAATGCAGAGCCCAAAATCCTCGCCAAGGTGTTGGCCAATCGGCTGGTCGGCGTAGTGTGTGACTTGATTCACCAGGATCAGTCCGGCTTCATCCCTCATCGCAATACAGCGCTTAACCTGCGGCGTTTGCATGGGGTGCTCGCACGTGTCCCGTTCATACGAGAGCCGGCCATTTTGGCATCCTTGGACGCCACTATGGCGTTTGACTCGCTTGAATGGCCCTATATTTGGGCGACGCTCGCGAAGTTTGGGTTTGGCCCAGGATTCATCAGTTGGGTAAAATTGTTGTACTCTGGCCCGCTGGCGCAGGTCGTGGTCAACGGTAGAGTGTCGGCCTCGTTCGAGCTGGGCAGGGGCACGCGGCAGGGCTGCCCGTTATCGCCGCTCCTTTTCGCGCTCGCTTTGGAGCCCCTGGCGGAGTGGCTGCGGTGGGAACCTTCTATTCGTGGTCTCCGCTGGACCCCCGAGTATGAGGACCGCGTATCTCTATACGCTGACGATATTCTCCTGTACCTGGCTTCCCCACGTAAATCACTGATAGTGCTGGTTGATGTATTGCATTCATTTGGTCTTAACTCCGGCCTTGTCATCAACTGGGCTAAATCGTGCGTCTATGTTCTCTCTGGGGAGGACCCTATCCTTCCGCGGGGCTGTCCTATCCAGATCGCCCCGCGGGGATTCCGGTACCTGGGTGTCTTCATTACCCTGGACGCGGAGGCCCGATATAGTCAGAACTTGCTTCCCCCCCTCCAGCGCCTGAAGGAGGATGTTGCGCGTTGGAGGCGCTTGCCGCTCTCGCCGCTCGGCCGGGCGGCATTGTTTAAGATGATGTCGCTGCCGCGTTTCCTGTACGCTCTGCAGAACACAATGGACGTCGTCCCGGCGCGCTACTTTCGCGAGGTGGAGAGTTTGCAGCGCCGACTGTTCTGGGAGGGTAGACCGCGTATCGCCCTGGCGAAGCTGACGCTCCCGTGATATGACGGGGGGATCGCCCTCCCGGATATCAAACGGTATTATTGGGCCTCCCAGCTGGCTGCGATTAATCACGGCCTGTACGGGCCCGCTCTAAACCCGGCCTTTGAAATGGATAAGATTTTACTGCCGGGTGGTGATTATAACCGAGCGCTGTACTCCGGCTCGCTTGACGCACGTCTGACGGGCCCCACGCGTGTCATGGTGCGAGTGTGGCACGCGGCTAATGTGGCGATGGGGTGGAAAGGTCGTTTGACCCGGGCGTCGCCACTATACGCATCTGAGCAGTTGGGCTCCCTGTGGACCTCGAAGGGCTTTGAAAAGTGGGACATGATAGGCATCAGCAGGGTGGGTGATCTCTGGACTAGGGGGGGATTCAAAACGTTCGAGATGCTACGGACAGAATTCCAGTTGCAGGACAGGGAGTACTTTCGGTATATGCAGATCCATCATGCGCTATGCTCCGTATTCCCGGACGTTGCCTCCATCCCGGAGTATTCCCCTCTGGAGGATAGAGTGCTAGATGGACATGTACCGGACAGCACGATTTAATTGATCTATAAAAAACTTATCAATGACCGCTCGGGACTGCTGACTAACCTTCGTGAGGCATGGGTGGCCGATGGATTGGAGCTGGATGACGAGGACTGGGTATCGGCGGTGGCCTCCCCGAAAGAGGTGGCCATACCGGCCCGCCTTCGCTTCGTCCAGCTCAAGGTACTCCATAGGGTCTATGTCACGGGGCCAAGGCTACTGCGTATGGGATATGCTGTAGACGGGTTGTGTAAGCGTGGGTGTGGTTCTTTGGGGACCTTTTTCCATATTTTGTGGGAATGCCCGGAGGTGGAGCGATTCTGGCGTGGTGTGCATGAGGTCCTGCGGGTGGTTACGCGTGTGTCGCTGCTGCCCGAAGCGAGGAGATGCCTGTTGAATGTGTGGGAGCCAACCGACTACTCAGTGCCACAGACGCGGTGGGTGACTCTGGGATATATGGTGGCCAAACGCGACATTGCTCAACTGTGGGGTTCCCAGAGGTCGCCGGCTGTCTCGGCATGGAAGGATAACATGGATTGGTGCATGTTTCGGGAAAAGGTGGTGTATGTTGCGAGAGGTAAGCCTGGGACATGGGTGAACGTATGGGGCCCCTGGAACGCCTACCGCGGGGGAATCTGTACCCCGCCGTTATTGCCCGATCCGTCACCGGCCCCATCCCCTTAGCCAGTTTATCTCCCCGGTCCCGGGCACTGAGTCCACCTAATCCCAGTCTTGACCTTTTCCCCCCCTTGCTACTCCTATGGATTGGTAGGGTCCCCCCCGCTAGGGGAGCACATGCTGCTGTTTCCGATTGTGGGTTGCCTTGTGGATTTGTTCTTTTGTTGTTATTTATATTAAAATGAAACCGTTATGTGTGCCCGGATGGTGTGGCTACCACCGCTTCTAACTCCTGTGCATTTCCCTTTGCCGCGGCATGCGCGCTATTGTTTGTATCACATGCTCCTCTTGCTTGCTAGCGGCCGGCCTGAAGGTTGTAGGCCCATCTCTGTATATTTTTTAAATTTTGTAATAAACGGTTTAAAAAACAAAAACAAAAAAAAACTCCAGAGGCTCCAAAAGGCGAGAGACAGAAGAAATGCAGCTGTCCTACCAGAGGTGAGTAGTGCACACCTCTCTGCCTAATTAGGAAGAGCAGGATTGCACGTAGACATGGTGGTCTGATGTGGCACAACAGGAAGCCATGTTTACACTGCAATTGTAGTGGATGGCACAATTGGTACTGGAGTCCAATAGTGGCATTTAACTTCCAGGCCCTGGGCACATTTTCTACCATATACTAGGGAGTTATAGTCAAGTTAAATGTATCAATTGAGAGTATGCCAATGTGACCATGTCGAAAAGAGGGAGCATAGGAACTTTACTATTGATTAGCGGCTTAAAGTGCATAGAGTTCAAAAACCTGTAAAAATAAAAGGTCCAGCAAATTGTGGAAAATCTGGGGTGACCACACAGGAAAGGTGGATCTCCTACAAGTTCAAATTATTTTATACTAACAAACACAAATGAAAAGGAGATTACAATTATATAACCAGTTTAGCTCAATTCACGGCATTACGACAAAGTCCATGCAGCTCTATATCCACATATGTTCGCTGTTAATTTTCCAATCAAAATCCTCAGGAGTCTTGTATGTTAGTTTCAATCAACTTTATTGAAGTTTATTTATTATAACAATTGCACATCAGCCCATGCGGACTTCACCAACGTTGGGTAATCAGTCAATTCGTGATGTTGCACTGAGTGGAGTAAAAAAAAGCAGAGGTCTGTAAAAAATAAGGTAATAAGATGGGTGGTGTAGTACCCCCTGGTCAATCTCCTTCGCCCAAGTCAGAATTCCAAGTCACAAGCAAAACGGCCAGCACCATTTAAATTATTTTATTTACAAATAATTATTCTACAAAAAATATTTAATACATGTATTTAAGCCCAGAAGACTAATAATAGTGATAATCAAAATAAATGTACATTATTTAATAAATAACACTTAATATATATAAGAATTCTAATATAATATTTTAATTAAAATGTGTTTAAAGTGATTTAATAAATATTCACTACATGAAAACAGAGATATTTAATATAATTAAGAATGAATATTATTTTAAATGTATTTAATTGAACATAAAGTAATTTCGCTTTTAGAAATGTAATATTAAAAAAAAATTAGGTATGGGTTTTAATAGTACCAACAGGACTTCATGGTTTATTGATTGGTAGTGTTTTTTTGGGGGTGTCTTGCTTTTAGGGTTCAAGGATGGGTAGTCTTAGTAGTGGTAAGGAGTTTTTAGGGTTCAGGGATGGCAAGTGTATTGGGTCACATAGTGTTCAAGGATGAGGAGTATATAGGGGTAGTATCAAGCTTTTAAGGCTCAGGGATGGGTAGTGTATAGGAAAAGAGGCAGTTGTAAAATAATGCAATACAAAGAAACTTTGAATGTAAAAACGTGCACTCCCGATGTAATGGCCATAATGTTATGACACCAGATGTAATGGTCTGTGAAATAACCACTGACATTCTCCTACGCAGCACCAGTACACCTAGATTTACCATAGAATTGTCTGTCTACAGCACCACCCATTCAATTTTTAAATAGGTTGCAATTGGACCAATTTACTTGGAATGTTCATCATCATGGTAATAAATGTCCTCGTGGCAATGAATAGCACATTTTATAGAAATGCAAAATGGCAGATTTTGCATTTCACGTTATGTGAAGCAGAGTGAGAGAGATAGTCTTATTTAATTATTTGTTTCATTACATGATCCTGGCAGACTGTTAAGAAGAAATTCTACCACAAATTATTACAGCACAATTCCTCTCCCTCTAGGAGTTGTCAGAGGTGGTAAGCAACACCAAAATCCTTCCCTACATAGGTAATCTGTGACATTTCATGTAGCAAAATAGCTATCTGTAGGCTTTAATACTGAGGAATAACAACCCATCCTTAAATGCTTATTGACTTTAAGGTTTGCTTTACACAATCAATACCACAATCAATTTGTCAGGCCTACTGTGTTTATTATATCTTTTCATTAAAAAAACAGATCAGATCAAACCTATAGAATTAGAAATAATTGTGTCCAGTTAATCAATCAGGCTACTCATTGGCTTGTCATCATAACCCACTGATGCCTCCTGTACTGAGCCTAATTTGTCCCACCAAGCAACCAACCATCAGACATACAGTGATAAAATTACACAGTATACAAAGTTACTGTTGGATAAACTAAATACTTTTTCTCCTAAAAGGGCCTAACAAGGACTCTAGCAGTGAATGTCTTCTACACCCACGGTTTGTTAAATGATGGAACCATCGACAAAACCCTTGCCTAGTACGGTAATCTGTGAGATTCCATGAAACAAAAAACCTATCTGTAGGCTTTAACACAGAGTAAAAATAATCTACCCTTACATGCCCATTGACTTTAACGTGCTTTTCCCAATTAATATGTCATACCCATAAACTTTATCTTAACTTTTCATTATGAACAGCGCTTCCGGTTTTATGGTATTTATTTGTTTAACATTTCCATCTGTATTTATCCATATTTATTTTTTGGCCATCTCATTAGTGTTTATCCATACATCTTTTGTTTTGAGATTAAACGGAATTGTAAAATGGTACATTTACACACTTATTTAACTCTTGGACATGCACTCATACATGGATGCCTGTCATGATTTTAGCATTAGACTACAAAATATATGTTAGCATATGTCTGTTTTTAAGGAAAACTCATCCTGTGTTTTCACTCTCCATGCTGCCTAACTGCTCAGCTGTTGTCTGGAATTCATGAAAGACAGCATGGAGAGTCTCTCAAAAGAAGCACACTTTCCAGTATTTTTCCACTTTAAAAAATAAATACAAACAGTAAACAAATTGTTTTCTGTCTGTATTTATCTTTAAAAATCAGTAAAAACGGAAAACCAGAAGCCTTAATTATAAACAATCAGGCCTATAAATTTTATTGGCCTGTCAGTATAACCACCTTAAGTCTACCGTACTGAGTGTAAGCTCTGCAGAAGGCAACCATCCGGCATACAATCATAAAAGTACAGATGTATACAAATTACAGTTGGCAAAGCAAAGTAATATCTCTGCCAAGAAAGCCTAACAAAGATTATTCAAGTCAAGTGCATACCTCACACTACAGATGTTAGTTCAGGTGGATCATCAACACCAAAACCCTTGCCTTCTACAGTAAACTGTAAAATTATTTTTAACAAAATACTTCCAACAGGCACAATGTAATAACAACCCATCCTTAAACGGCCATTATCTGTTTTATATGGTTTTCACAATAAATAGGTCAGGCCTACTGGCTCTGTCATAACGTTTTACAATCAACAGATCAAACCTAGGAAATCTGGTATTACTTTTCCCAATGAACCGATGAGGTCGCTTTATCATTGGCTTTGAAATATACCCACCAACGGCTTATTCAAATGTACTTAAACTGGCAAATATCTTGCATTTTTCTAAAATTTGCAACTACATACAACCCCCTCAACAACATCACAACAAGAGTCATCGCAGCTGAAACCCATAGGATTTGTCAGACTTATTGTCCAAAACCCTTGCATACCACAGTAATCTGTGAGACTGCATGTAAGAAATACCAGTCTGTAGCCTGTAACACGATGTGTTAACAACCAACTGTTAAAGGCTTACTGGATTTAACAAATGTTTTGCAGTTAATAGGCTAGACCCCCTGCCTGTTATAATACTGCATTATAAGCAGGCAAACTATTGCATCAGCAGTAAAGCTCCCCAGTGAACCAACCGGGCCTATGGCTTGTCATCATAACCAACTCAAGGCTGTAGTTTTGAGCATAGGCTTTTGCCACAAGGCAACCATCAGACACACAGTCATAAAATGAAAAGGTATGCAAAATGACAGTAAGCAAAATACTATCTCTCCTAAGAGGGTATAAAAAGGATTCTCATAGAGCAAACCTTGTATATCCACAGTTTGTCACACAAAGAAGCCAACGCCATAGCCTACAATGGTAATCTGAGAGATACCATGTAACAAAATACCTATATATATATATAGGCTAACAAACCACAGTGATATGCCTATTGACTTTAACATATGCTTTTCACAATAAATATATCAGGCCTAGTGCCTTTATCATAGCCTTTCCTAATAAACAGATCAGGCCTATAGCAAATTGTAGGCTTGTCACCATCATCAACGCAGCCCTGCTGTATCGAGTATAAGCTTTACCACATGCTAAAAGTGCAACACAAGCAGTCTTTTTAGTGTAAGCAAACAAACCCAGCTCACCGAAATCCTGTATTAGGGAAATAAACATGTTTTGGAGTCTAAACCACTCTCTCAGTAATATTCCAAAAGCCTTTTTTTTTTGCTCACACAAAGTCATGATAACTTCAATGTCAAGTCAAACTTACAAAGCCATGTATATTATTGTATCCACTTCTCTCAAATACAAAACTGCCCTCCGAAGTCTAAAGTTAATGATGGAAGGGCTGCTACTGCAATACATTCCTCATGCTGCCCTCCTGCCATATGTGCTTCTGCCAGAGAAAAACAAACATAATAAATAATCTAGTTATCAAAGACACTTTAACAGCATTACAATGTCATGTGTGTGCACCCCTGAAAGTTCAATCTCAGGCAGCCATACTGCTTCTGGCTCAGGCAGCTGGATAAAAAACTAAATAATCACAGCTATGTGGAAGGGAATATATACATTTTCTCTGTGGCAGCAAACAACTTCTGTTCCACCAAAACATGTACTCCTGGCTACCAACATGTGGGCGGAGCCAAAGCCCCTCTGTGTAGTACTCCTCAAAGTTTTTTTGAGGTGAACACATTATGGTTGGTGACACCTGTGCTGTTAAGGAAGTCCTAAAAAGGGCATAAGTCTGCTTGTACATATACCTCCTCCACCTAGCAAGATCATAATTCATTTTAACCCACAATTAAACAACATGACTGTCAGGGGCAGCCTTTGGTATGGGTGAGTGGTTGTAAAGTTTCAGCGCTCCGTCCATCATATCTCCTTGTGTTTGCTTTGTTCGCCCTAAGTTGGCAGGGTATGCCCAGACTTGGATCCCTTGCTCGCTGTGCCACCACTGGTGGCTCGCCCAGGTAATGCTGTGGGGCGGTGTGGCGGGGCGGGGGCGAGGCTTTGTGGGGAGGTAGTGAAGTGTGACATACGACGGGAAAGTCGAGAGTAAGTTATTAAATAAATAAAAGCAGTTACTTTGCGCTTGCAGAATCCTACCCTTCCTAACTCGCCATTGCCACCCAATAACACTGACTCCTTTTCCATTAAGCACCCTAGATGACATGCAGTATTTCAATCCCAGTGCAAAAGACAGAGGGACATGGGAAGTCAGGAAATGGGGCCTGCACCAGCTTGAATCCAGAGCTCTCAACTTTTCCCTGTCCTTAGTTCAGCTGCATTCTATGACTCGTGGTCTCGATTTTACAATGGAATAAACAGGACTACAGGTCCCAGAAGGTAAAACAAAAATCTGGATGGATAAACTAGTTACGCATAGAACTAAAAATCTTGAGAGCGCTGTGAAACCTGTGGTACCACAGGTTTAGGCACTGGAAAAAGGGTAAGCAAGGGCCACTCTGCGCCACGTAGGTGCCTGATGCCAGGAGGGGCCAATGTGTCAGGTGGGCTAGCAAGAGAGAGTCCTCGAGCCTGATGCCCAGGTGTGCTTGTGGGCGCTTGGACCTCACAGGAGAGGCCTGCTGCTGCCAGGAAGGGCTGGTTGGCTGAGGAGGGCCCACAGGACATTAGCCAGTTACTTGTACCACATGACAAGTGTCACTGTGCACTGGGGCCTCGCAGAAGAAAGCCCAGCGGCCTCCTGCCACAATGTGCTTCGAGCCACCCATAGCTTAAAGGTGAGATGGCTGGTGCCTGCTGCTACCAGGAAGAGGGGCTGTGTCTAGAAGGCTTCATAGGCCTGGGGGCCTGCTGGTAGACGTAGAAGGGTCGAAAGTCCCTGTGTTCAAGGGCCTCAGCGGAGAGCGGCCAGGGGGCCAGTGCCTTTGAGTGCTAACGAGCCACTCAAGGCCTCACAGACAAAAAGCCAAGGACCTAATGCTGCCAATGCCACTGTGTCCCATGAACCCACAGGAAATAAGCCTCGGACATTGTAGTACTATGGGGCATATGTATAAGAAAGTGGCAGAGTGCGGGTTAGCTCCAAAATTGCCAATGCCGCGCTCCGTCACTTTAGACATGCAGGGATGCGTCGTATTTGTCCCTGTGCTGACACTAAATTCAGCTGCCTAGCACCAACTCAGCCCCCTTGCATCATAGTGCAAGGGTGCCTGCGTTTAGGGAATGACTGTTTATGTGCAGGAAGGTGTTCCTTCCTGCACATAAACAATCCAGAATGGCGATTTGTATCTTCTATATGTGCTGCATTGTGTAACACACAAAGAAGTTGCAAATCGTCATTTTTTAAATGATTGTTTATGTGCTGGAAGATACACCTTCCTGCACATAAACATTCATGGCAATTTGTTGTTTCTATGTGTGCTGTACAATGCAGCACACATAGAAACAGCAAAACGAGGAGAAATAAAGCATTTCTCCTTGTTTCACCATGTTAAGATCAGGTTTTCCCCTATGTACACCACCCTTGTAAATAGGGGGCAGCATCAAAATCAATGGGTGTTGTGATAAACGCCCACCACAACACCCATTGCACGCCCCTTTCATGCTAAGTGTAACTTGAAAGGGGGCTTTATTTACAAGGCAGCGTTAAGCTACGCTAAGTGTCTTAGCGCTGCCTTTTATTTAAGGCGAAGGGTTTCTCGCCCAAACAAATTGTGTTTCAATGGCGATAGGGGCTTGTAAATATACCCCTAGGTGTCAAGGTCCATTGTGCCCTGCTGCTTTCTGACAGAGATTTCTGAGGCCTACACTACAGTGAGCTCAGGGCCTCACAGGAGAGAAGCCAGGGCCATGCTGGTACGGAAAGCGTTGTCTGTGTCGAGGGTCCTGCAGGAGGTAGGCCTGAGGCTTAATTTTAAGCATTCTCAGTTTTAATCTGTAGTAAAAGCAGCTTCAGGCTGAACAGGAAGAGAATTGCCAATGCTTCTTTAAAAGCTAGGCTGTGTTCTGAAATGCAGGCCTTGCAGTTGGAATTTTTCTCGGATCCACGTTCCAGAGCATGAAATCCGATGTCATCATCAGGCCAAAGGTTGTTAGATGAAATTTTCAGTCATATCCTAATTATGCTAATGAATGATTTTAACACGTGATAAATCCTCTCTCTTTCTGCTCCACAATGTTAGCAAGCACGAAATTATACGGCATCTGGTGGCAGATTTTGCGGTAGTATTATGTTATATCCTACTTAATTGATTAACATTGTACTCCAGCACTGCTGCCACTAGCTGCTCAGCCAGAGCGTGAGATGGTCTTAGAATGTTGGTGTGCCTGTGATGCATGGAATGCCTGGGTGTCTGAGTGGATGAGTGTTGGCGGTTGAAGATGGGCTGAGCAGCTAGGGAGGCTGCTCCTGGTGGGGCTGGTACCACACTAGGCTGGCTGGAGTAGAGACAGATGTAACCTGAACTGGAGACTGAATAAAGATGGCTTAAGAATACCTCCAGGCTCCAGGTGTCTTTCTACAGAGATCACAACATTTATTTTGGCGACGAGCGGACTTGAACCCTAGAGACTCTTGGTGAACCACTGAAACAAAGGAACTATAAAGGAAATAAAGGAGAAACTAAGAGATCCTACTAGTAACTACATCTACAAAGTAAGAATTCCCAGGAAAGCCAGCGCCAGCCCCACCAGTGTCCTTAACATTGGACAGCCCACAGAGAGGTGTCACCACAAAAGGACACCGCAGCCTGGGAATACTAGAAATATCTAAAGGACTACAGTGAGTTGGAGGAGTAGTCAAACTACAAATGAATATGGTGTTCCAGCCACAGAAAGAAGAAAAAGTCAATTTAATGGATGTAAAAAACGGAAAGTGTGCAGTGGCTGTACACGTGGTGTTTATTTTGTTCAAAAGGGTCCGTAATTGACAGTTGCAGCGATTTGGAAGGCCTCCAAAACCACAGTGACAGTTGCAGCGATTTAAGGGGCTTCCAAAACCACGGTGTCTCACTTCGTCTTACTTGGACCACAGTGACATTAAGGAAAAAGGCATATATGGTGGTACACTGTTGGAGAATCACAAGTTTTGGGCTTTGAGGTCTTGTTTTATGCTCAATCAAGGTCTCACAGGGTTTGGAGTGTAATAATGATCTACGTGTAGTTGTTCCTGTCCTGGGTTTTATACTTAGTGCTACGATGCGACGATCAGCTAAAAGGAACTATGGTTTTGCCCGTTCTCAGCAATCTTTGGGATGCCTTCGTTTGGGGCTCTCCGGCTCGTCTTTCACTTGGATTTTTGGCTGCTTTGGTGCGGAGAGTTACTTGGACTGGGTCTAGCACTCGTGTTAGCTTGTGCAGTATGGGCAAGTATTCAGAAGCTGCTGCGTACATGTGGGAGTATATTGGAAGGCGTATGCTGTCCAGCGTGAGACAGACGACGATTTTATGCATATGTCATCGTGAGTGCCGAGTTGGTGTACTGCGCCATTGCCAACTCGTTATGAGGTAAAATTATAGACGATTACATGGGAGCGCTGTACTGTTAATCTAACTGCAGTTGTTTTTTTAAATTCAAACAAGCTGGGCGCGAGTCTCTAACAGCGCGCGCTGATTTACCTCATGTCTCGTAGAATCCTGCATGACGCGCTTTTCTTCGCGGATCTTCGGTGACACGCAAGCTTTGGGAAGATACGTATTTGGAGCCTTGACGTGCCGTGAGCCATCCGGCTGGACGTGGAATTGCGTGCGGCCATTTTGTTTGCTGGTTGATGTCCAAGTTCAATGTAGTTTTGCAGTCTGTCAAGGACGCACTTTACCAACCACGTGACATCTTGCCAACCACTGTGATTTTGATAAAGTTTTGTGTAGGTTGACTGGATGGCCGGCGACAACGCGATATTTGTAATGGGAATATTTGATGAAGGGTCGTCTGTCTACTTGGAATTCACCGTGAGGAATGGTGTAGAACCTGTTTGGAATTTGGCAAGACAAGTTGAGGAACACACCGTGAGGAATTTTGAAGGACCTCTTTTCTGCAAACAGTTTGTCTATGTTTTTGCTTACAATGATTCAGGTACAAAAGTGACCTGTAACTCTCACATGTTTTCTATTGAACATTTGGTCTTGTCATAGCTCTGTGTTTATGGTGGCTGTAATGGTTTATCATTCTTTTTGGTGGAGCTTGTGTTTTTTTTTGGGTTCCCTTACATAAGGGAAGTGCTGTCCAAGCACAACTTGGGTGAGAGGGTGCATACTAGCATGTGTGATGTGGGCATATTTCTTTCTTTAGAGGCATGTGTATAGTGTGTCTAAGGTCCTGTGGGTGGTCATCACATGCTTCCACACACGAGGGAAGGTTATGGGTAACAGCCCTAAGTTATACGTTTGTTACTCCCATAGGGGTAAGTAACCTCCACAAGGGGGTCAAGAGCTCTTTTCGATTTAACGTTTGGTTACTTCTACATGGGAGTGTGTAACCTCTTCAAGGGGTTTGGAGTACCTAGGTTAACCCTCACACTGGGTTGGCTTATGGCTTTGTCCATAGATAGTTGCGCGCAGTACTAATGTACATATTTTTACGGTTAACCCTCACACAGGGTTGAGTTATTGTTGCACACTGGGTTGAGTTAGTGTTGCACACAGGGTTGAGTTTTAGTTGCGCGCAGTACTTATGTATGTCCCTTCATGGGAGTTTCTATGGGTGACGACCCATATACATGTTTGGTTCCCTTTCTTTTGGGATTGTTGTAGTAGAGTATTCTATCTTTGGTGCTACTCTAGGTTATTACTTTGGGCATTGGTTGAGTGGGGTCTATTTACTCTTTGCGTTGTAGTGCATTATGTCACAGTGTTTAATGCAAAATGCTTCAAATGTATTTCGGGTAATGTTATTCTTGCTTCATAGTGTTTTTTATCTTTAACGAAGGGATGGGAGATATTGTTTATCAAATGTATTTATCTTATCCGTTCTTTGTATAATGGTTCTTTCTCCTGCGATGTTTTAATTTTATGTTTGCATCCGTGGGACTTGTACCACTATTCATTTTTTCTTGTGGATAGTTCTTCCTTGACGTTTATCACTTGCATGTTTGTTTTTTTTGAAGAAAAAGGGATAATGGTATATCCTACTTAATTGATTAACATTGTACTCCAGCACTGCTGCCACTAGCTGCTCAGCCAGAGCGTGAGATGGTCTTAGAATGTTGGTGTGCCTGTGATGCATGGAATGCCTGGGTGTCTGAGTGGATGAGTGTTGGCAGTTGAAGATGGGCTGAGCAGCTAGGGAGGCTGCTCCTGGTGGGGCTGGTACCACACTAGGCTGGCTGGAGTAGAGACAGATGTAACCTGAACTGGAGACTGAATAAAGATGGCTTAAGAATACCTCCAGGCTCCAGGTGTCTTTCTACAGAGATCACAACATTTATTTTGGCGACGAGCGGACTTGAACCCTAGAGACTCTTGGTGAACCACTGAAACAAAGGAACTATAAAGGAAATAAAGGAGAAACTAAGAGATCCTACTAGTAACTACATCTACAAAGTAAGAATTCCCAGGAAAGCCAGCGCCAGCCCCACCAGTGTCCTTAACATTGGACAGCCCACAGAGAGGTGTCACCACAAAAGGACACCGCAGCCTGGGAATACTAGAAATATCTAAAGGACTACAGTGAGTTGGAGGAGTAGTCAAACTACAAATGAATATGGTGTTCCAGCCACAGAAAGAAGAAAAAGTCAATTTAATGGATGTAAAAAACGGAAAGTGTGCAGTGGCTGTACACGTGGTGTTTATTTTGTTCAAAAGGGTCCGTAATTGACAGTTGCAGCGATTTGGAAGGCCTCCAAAACCACAGTGACAGTTGCAGCGATTTAAGGGGCTTCCAAAACCACGGTGTCTCACTTCGTCTTACTTGGACCACAGTGACATTAAGGAAAAAGGCATATATGGTGGTACACTGTTGGAGAATCACAAGTTTTGGGCTTTGAGGTCTTGTTTTATGCTCAATCAAGGTCTCACAGGGTTTGGAGTGTAATAATGATCTACGTGTAGTTGTTCCTGTCCTGGGTTTTATACTTAGTGCTACGATGCGACGATCAGCTAAAAGGAACTATGGTTTTGCCCGTTCTCAGCAATCTTTGGGATGCCTTCGTTTGGGGCTCTCCGGCTCGTCTTTCACTTGGATTTTTGGCTGCTTTGGTGCGGAGAGTTACTTGGACTGGGTCTAGCACTCGTGTTAGCTTGTGCAGTATGGGCAAGTATTCAGAAGCTGCTGCGTACATGTGGGAGTATATTGGAAGGCGTATGCTGTCCAGCGTGAGACAGACGACGATTTTATGCATATGTCATCGTGAGTGCCGAGTTGGTGTACTGCGCCATTGCCAACTCGTTATGAGGTAAAATTATAGACGATTACATGGGAGCGCTGTACTGTTAATCTAACTGCAGTTGTTTTTTTAAATTCAAACAAGCTGGGCGCGAGTCTCTAACAGCGCGCGCTGATTTACCTCATGTCTCGTAGAATCCTGCATGACGCGCTTTTCTTCGCGGATCTTCGGTGACACGCAAGCTTTGGGAAGATACGTATTTGGAGCCTTGACGTGCCGTGAGCCATCCGGCTGGACGTGGAATTGCGTGCGGCCATTTTGTTTGCTGGTTGATGTCCAAGTTCAATGTAGTTTTGCAGTCTGTCAAGGACGCACTTTACCAACCACGTGACATCTTGCCAACCACTGTGATTTTGATAAAGTTTTGTGTAGGTTGACTGGATGGCCGGCGACAACGCGATATTTGTAATGGGAATATTTGATGAAGGGTCGTCTGTCTACTTGGAATTCACCGTGAGGAATGGTGTAGAACCTGTTTGGAATTTGGCAAGACAAGTTGAGGAACACACCGTGAGGAATTTTGAAGGACCTCTTTTCTGCAAACAGTTTGTCTATGTTTTTGCTTACAATGATTCAGGTACAAAAGTGACCTGTAACTCTCACATGTTTTCTATTGAACATTTGGTCTTGTCATAGCTCTGTGTTTATGGTGGCTGTAATGGTTTATCATTCTTTTTGGTGGAGCTTGTGTTTTTTTTTGGGTTCCCTTACATAAGGGAAGTGCTGTCCAAGCACAACTTGGGTGAGAGGGTGCATACTAGCATGTGTGATGTGGGCATATTTCTTTCTTTAGAGGCATGTGTATAGTGTGTCTAAGGTCCTGTGGGTGGTCATCACATGCTTCCACACACGAGGGAAGGTTATGGGTAACAGCCCTAAGTTATACGTTTGTTACTCCCATAGGGGTAAGTAACCTCCACAAGGGGGTCAAGAGCTCTTTTCGATTTAACGTTTGGTTACTTCTACATGGGAGTGTGTAACCTCTTCAAGGGGTTTGGAGTACCTAGGTTAACCCTCACACTGGGTTGGCTTATGGCTTTGTCCATAGATAGTTGCGCGCAGTACTAATGTACATATTTTTACGGTTAACCCTCACACAGGGTTGAGTTATTGTTGCACACTGGGTTGAGTTAGTGTTGCACACAGGGTTGAGTTTTAGTTGCGCGCAGTACTTATGTATGTCCCTTCATGGGAGTTTCTATGGGTGACGACCCATATACATGTTTGGTTCCCTTTCTTTTGGGATTGTTGTAGTAGAGTATTCTATCTTTGGTGCTACTCTAGGTTATTACTTTGGGCATTGGTTGAGTGGGGTCTATTTACTCTTTGCGTTGTAGTGCATTATGTCACAGTGTTTAATGCAAAATGCTTCAAATGTATTTCGGGTAATGTTATTCTTGCTTCATAGTGTTTTTTATCTTTAACGAAGGGATGGGAGATATTGTTTATCAAATGTATTTATCTTATCCGTTCTTTGTATAATGGTTCTTTCTCCTGCGATGTTTTAATTTTATGTTTGCATCCGTGGGACTTGTACCACTATTCATTTTTTCTTGTGGATAGTTCTTCCTTGACGTTTATCACTTGCATGTTTGTTTTTTTTGAAGAAAAAGGGATAATGGTATATCCTACTTAATTGATTAACATTGTACTCCAGCACTGCTGCCACTAGCTGCTCAGCCAGAGCGTGAGATGGTCTTAGAATGTTGGTGTGCCTGTGATGCATGGAATGCCTGGGTGTCTGAGTGGATGAGTGTTGGCAGTTGAAGATGGGCTGAGCAGCTAGGGAGGCTGCTCCTGGTGGGGCTGGTACCACACTAGGCTGGCTGGAGTAGAGACAGATGTAACCTGAACTGGAGACTGAATAAAGATGGCTTAAGAATACCTCCAGGCTCCAGGTGTCTTTCTACAGAGATCACAACATATTACTTCATCATTTCAGACTTTTAACACTTGTTAACACTGTCTGAGCATGGGTTGTACCTAATTATTACCAGTTTAATACAAAAATATAGCAATAAGAATAGGAAAGGTGAACAGTCAAACGTTGCATAGGGCCATCCCCTGCGCAACAGCACGTATGGCTGCATTTTTAGTAACTTTTAATCCGTGTGAACTAGAAACATTGTTTAATTAAAATCTGCAGATTATGAAGAAGATGATAAATTATGTGGCACATTCTGCAAATGAATAATTATGCAGAAAACACTGCAGCCCCACAATCTCATAACGCCTGGTGCCCTGGATACAAGCCCCAGAAAGCAAAAGAAAAAGTGTATTTGCTGAGCTAACTTTTTGTTCTATTCTGGATACCTTAACAAGCAGTTTATTGGTGACAGATAAATTTGGTTCCTCCGAGAGGTCACTCTGAGCAGAGGTCAACCCTATTCACTTTGTCACCCATGTAATGTGTTGACACCGGGTCACAAAGCTGCACCAGCACAACCACCACTACAGGTTAAAGGACAGAATGCTGGCCTAATGAGAGAGGGTCTGCAGCGGGAGCTGCGACACACCGTCGCCCCTCTCAGTACAAGGCTTTACAGTTCTTTGTGTCATAGAATACAATAATATCTACACCCGGAGCATTCGAATTAGGAGTTTAACCAGGCGCGCAACACCCATTGGGCAGAGGGCGGGGGCTTCAGGCCCCCCCTTTAGCTGGTATAGGCTGGGCTGCCCGGGCTGGGGTTGGTGCCTGCCAGCCTGACCTTCAAGTCAGTCACTCCAAAGCATTCACCTCACCTTAAAACACGTCTGTTTAAAGCCAGATGTACTGTCGTTCTTTCACCTTTCAGGTGCCCGCTTTTCACCCACTGCTCTGCTCAAACAACTCTTAATGGGTCCATGGAGGAGGTCTGAAAGCAGCAGCAGTGATCAAAGTTGCTTTTATCAGATCCTGTTCCATCACCAAATACACAACAGGGGTGCCCTGCAACACTCTCATTGCAATAAAAGCTGCACAGTAAGCGCCCATCACAGGGTAATTTAGACAAAGATAGTGATATGCCTGAAGGACTTTCCATTAGGAAGAAAACTTTCAGGAAATTAGAATTGTGCATGGCATCACAACAGAAATATTTGTAGTCATTTCTTTTATTTTCTTTGTGGCCTAAGACCAAATATATACCATCATGACAAAAGCAGTTTGGAGTGCGATCTAAATGCAATAGAAAAAATGTCAAAAACATTTATCTCGATATAGATATGTTTTACATAGAGGTGGGTGAGCCAGCAAATTAACAGGGAGAACTGACCGAGCAAATGATATGGTCTGACTCTAAGAGCTTGTGCACTGGGGAGGCGTGGCCAGGTGCCAAGCGAACATGGCAGCGATGTCGTGAGGCTCCCGGACCGACGCAGTGGAAACGCGCTTGCAGAGTATTTAGCGCGAAGCTGCTCGGAGGGACACTTACATGAATTATCGCTCGTAAGGATGTGAGCCCCCTCGCCACCTTTCCACAACAAGAATCTGCAATAAATCGAGGTGAACGCTTGACTACAAGGTCACATTTTCGTGGCCACCATTTTGTTTCTCTTGCTTGTGCTGCGAGCGTTGGATCTCCCTCATAAACGGCGGGAAAGGACTTTCTCCAAAAATGCCCAAGCCTCTCTAAACTGCATTATTTTTATTATTTTCCTCCAGTAGAGTTGTATGGTGGTGCAGCAACCTAATTGTCACCATTTCTGTATGTTCTGTGGAGTTGTGGTTGCGGCCGCCATTTTAGAGTCTTATATGCGCGCTCAATATGGTGAGCATGTGAGTACCTACGAAGATTCTCCCCGCTTCATTTGTTTTGCGTTCCGCATATTGCTTTAATGAGGCACCTTTCCTACATCTATTATCTCTCTAGATAAGTGTTATGATGTAGACGATATCTTCTGAATTTGAAGGTGAAGATATAACAAGGAGTCTATAAGTCCTTCTGGCAATAGTCGTCCTAGTGGCTCTTGGCGTATACATTCTTCAATTTCCCTGCAGATTGCAATCTATCTTAACACTCATCTTGGCGAGATTGTTCTGCCTTGCTGTGTATCGCTTCAGGTTGACTTTACTCCTCTATTTGCCAATCACCTTACCATTGAGCTCTGAACTCGCCTTCCAGTCCTCTCATCTCACTCATCTCATATGTTGATGGGCAGAACGAAGGGATCTCTCGCAGCCATATCAAAGCCAAAACGCGTTTTTATCAAGAACTCAACGGTCTTCTCAGAACTTTCCAAACTGGAAGGTTCAGGATTACTTGAAATAGAGAGCAGTAATACAGCAATGGACCGCCTGGAAAGTCAAATGTGAAACGCTTGAAAAAAGATCCCCCTTTGCCACCCAAACTAGCATCTCCAGTCTCAATGGAGCTGTTACTACAAGAAATAAGAGCTCTTAGACCCTTTGTTGAAGAAACCAATTCCAAATTGCAAATCATCTCTGATAAGTGGTCGCAGCTTGACACCAGACTCACTACAGTAGAGCAAAATGTTTCCTCCTTTACTGATGCCACCAAAACTGTTACTTTCTTGCACTCTCAAGTTTCAACACTCCAGAAGCAGGTCGTAGACCTTGAAAACCGTAATAGGAGAAACAATATGCGTATATATGGTCTGGTAGAAGGGGAGGAAGGTGTGGACTCTATTGCTTTCTTCAAATCCTTCCTCCCCAAGGTTCTTCACTTGCCAGAAGATACCACACTGAACATACAACGTGCCCACAGATTAGGACGTGTCCCTACCAACACTTCACCTTCACAGCGGCCAAGAGGAGTTATCCTTTACTTTCTAGAGTATACAGACTTGCTGAAAGTACTAGCAGCTGCTAAAGCAATTCAAAGGATTTCTTGGTCTGGTTTCACATTATTCTTTGCACAAGATTATTTTAAAGTTACAGCAGCCAGATGTAAAGCCTTCCTCGACATGAGACCGGACCTTCGCTCTGAAATACAAAACACAGACCACTCCCTGTCGCATTTTTTCTCCAGCATCCAACAACCCCAACATTCTCCTCCGGATTTATTCTCCTTGGAGTTAAACCTAACACAACAAGAACTCTTGAAAGCTCTTCAACACCTTAAAAAAGATAAAGCACCGGGCCCGGACGGTTTTACTGTCAAATTTTATCTCCTCTTCTCCAAACTCGTACTGCCCAAATTATACTCTCTAATAAATTCCTTTCGCTCATTAAATGGCTCCTCGGGCTCTTTTTCAGAAGCACACATTTGCCTCATTCCCAAGGAAGGTAAAGATTCCAAATATTGTAAAAATTACAGACCTATTTCCTTGGTCAACATCAACTACAAAATTTTCTCCAAAGCGTTAGCTATACGGTTAGACTCCTACTTACCAAATCTGCTGGGAAAAGAACAATCTGGTTTCGTCAAGGGTCGCTTCATAACTGATAATACACGTCTTCTTTTTAACGTTTTATCCAAATCTTCCCATTTAAAACAACCTCTTGCGGCAATAGCACTAAACGCCGAAAAAGCATTTGATAGAGTTGAGTGAACTTATTTGTTCTATACTCTCAAGTGGTTTGGCTTTGGCCCTAAATTTACATTCTTGATTTCTCTTCATTATTCTAACCCTTCCATGGCAGTCTGTGCTAATGGTTTGATTTCCCCATTCTTTGATTTAGGCAGAGGAGTGCGTCAAAGATGCCCTCTCTCCCCCTTTTTATTCAATTTGGCTTTGGAAAATTTTCTTTCTAAATTACGTAAAAATCCAAATTTACATAGTTTCCAATTATTAAATCCCCACATTAAACTTGCAGCTTATGCTGATAACATTTTGCTTTTTATGTCAAAACCAGATGATTCACACTGACAATGGCGGGAGAAGGATCCAAATATGTCGAACTCTGGCAACCCTTCCTATCCATCTTGGCCTCTGAATTTCGGGAAGTTACTTGCCCTCGATATCTCCGCTTATCGCGTCTCTCTGATACGCAACAGATGACATAGAGCTTGAGGCCAGGCACAGACTAGATAGTTTAGGTGGTGGACTTGGAACACGGGTGGGGGGTGGGTAGGAGAAAGGGTAGGAGCTAGGGGTTTTTGTGTTGTTTTGGTTTCCTTTTCTTATTCATGGTATATGCAAGGTTCTTCCACATTGGTATGGACCCCTTCCAGCACTGTCAGATCTATATTGTCCTTTTCGGGTCATGGATTAGCAATGTTAAACGATATGATGACTAAACCTGCTTGAATGTTTTGTATACGATTTAAAACTTTAATAAAGAGATTTAAACCTGAAACCAGATGATTCAATCCCTGCATTTTCGGCAGAAGTACAAACATACTCTCTTATTTCTGGCTACAAACTAAATAATGATAAATGTGAGATCTTGCCCTTAACTAAATACACTTTTAAATCGGATTTTAGTGCTTCCAATTTCACATGGAGTCCTAATCACATTAAGTATCTAGGTTTACATATTACCTCTTCAATTTCAGATACAGTAGCATTATGCATGAATAAATGCATTCAAAAGATTTCAGACTTAACCACTAAATGGCATCCCCTTTATCTATCCTGGTGGGGTCGTTTAGATACTATAAAGATGATGCTGTCGTCCATTGTTTTATATACTATTTCTAAAATACCGTTTCCTATCCTTGCTTAATTTTTAAAAAAGATTAACTCCGTCCTCGCTTCTTTCCTATGGAACAATACGAAGTCCTGAATGTCTCTGTGTCATGCCCCGTAGCCCTGCCTAGCAACAGCATAAGTATAAAAGGAGCGTAAACGCTCACGAACGCGCTTAGCGTTCTAGCTCTTGGCCCCATTTCCGTCCGTTTTTGCTTGTGCCTGACTTCCGGTTACTCTTCTTCCGGGTTCCACTGAGCGTTCTCAGCACCGGAGGAAGAGTTTGTTTCGCTAGCGTTTCTTAAAGTTGGTGTACACCCCCGCAGGACTTTTAGTCCACTTCTTCTCTGGGATACATTCCTGCAATCTACCCACTCCAACGGGAGATTCTTATCAACGTAGAGTTCGGGGCTCCTTCGAAGGCTCCGTCCTCCGGGTGTTCCACCCGGGATCTCGGCTTTTACATCCAGCCGAGCAGAGCTCAGACCCTACACTCTGGATCTAGGAGAAAGGAGGCATGTGAATCTTAGCCTCGCTCCCCTTCCCCTTCTCGTTTGGTTTCTTTATTGGTTTTCTTAGTCCGTTTCCTCCCCTACATCATAGTTTTGGTCTTGTCCCTTCCTCGCTGTGTGCGGGGTTTCACAAGAGTGCTCCTTGCCTGGCATTGTGGGGGTTCTCCGCTGTGCTACTAATGTTTGGAGAACACTCTGGGATACTTGCGTGAACCACTTGGCAATATAGGATCTCCATGACAGAACTACGGTAACAGCGCTTTGCGCTGCCTCTGTTTCTATATGTATAAACATATCTATGTTTACCAGTTATTGAGCGATTAAGGGGGCTACTTACTGTTGATATTCCTTTTGCGGATTACTCCACGATTAGGTGCAGAACCTACACCCGCGGCAGATTTAAACCATATACGCTCTCAGTTCTACCGTAGCATAGTGGGGGTAAGTGGTGAACATTACATATGTGTGGGTTATAGTTGGGATGTTAACTCCGTTCTAATTACGTATTCTTCTGTTGTGCAGGATCCTCTACATTGGCACTATCCTATGTTTCCACTATCCGCATAGAACTAGCATCATGATGGTATGTGTGACAAGGGGTTTCAATTGAGTATGAGGGAAGCATCACAACTGCAAAGGCTGAATTAACCCTTCTTTTCCTCCAGCTGCCTCCAGCCTCACCTGTCCCAGACGTGGAGCCCTCATCCTTACTAGAAGTATCCCCGCCTTCCCTTGTCTTGTTTCCCTGTTTTCCCCTGGTGTGCCATCCGTTACTCTAGAGTCTGATAGAGTAGGAAGGCCACGGGGGAAGGCTGAGGTATTCTCTCCAGATTCCTGACGCTCCTGCGGAACCTCCTGGCAATCATAACACTCTGCTAAAGTTGTCACGCCCTAAAACAGAAGGTGTGGTTTATTTTCCCGACTTTCTGCCGTATCAGAAGGCATTCCTCTTACATCAAGCTTCTCTCTGGTTGCTTGATCCACAGAAGATTGCCCTCTATGAACTACAATTGAACGTCTTTTTTTGTCTCCCTTCTCCTTCCATGAATACCTTTCTTTCTCATGCAAACCGCAGGCCCTATCTACTCCCATAATTAAATTGACCTCAAAACTCCTTGAGTCCGTATCTCTTACTACTCATAGTACTATAGATTCCTTCCTCAATTCAACCATTTGGCACAACAAATACCTGCTTATTCGAAATAAACCATTCTACTGGAAGACTTGCAGACAAAAGGGATTAATATGGGTCCATCAGCTGCTCTCACAATCAGAATTTTTACCTTTTTTCCTCACTTATCCAATTGTTCAATTTGCCTGCCTCATTTAATCATAAATACAATCTACTTAAGAAAGTTGTGATGGATACATATACCCATTTGTCTATTACACCTACTGCTTCTATCACTTCCGACCCCTCTTCACAACTTCACACTTTGTTAAAAAACATGCCCAAAGCTTCCACTATATACAGCTACGTACAAGGTAATGATACTGTCGGGCAGAAATCCAAAATAGAAGAGGCATGGGAGTGGGATTTTATGATATCCTAGCCATTGTCTATGTGGAAGAGCTTATGGACCAATATACGTAAATCTTCCAGAGCAGCTGACACAACACAAACATTATTTTTTGTATACAATAGACTTGTACTAACACCGAATGCTTTAAGCAAGAGGTTTACGACGGTACCAGTTGCTTGTTGGACATGTACGTCCCCAAATGCTGATTTATTTCATATGTCATTCTCTTGTCCATCTGTGTATAATTTCTGGAAACAAGTATGGTCTCAAATTAACCTAATTTTTGGAACAAAATGTTCTTTTTCCTTCACTCATGTTTTCTTGGGAAGTCTCTCATCTATTTGGGAAAATGTTACGCTTAATGTCAAAATTATTGTTTTGTTATTAGCGGTCGCTCTTCATCAAATTACCATAAATTGGAAAGATTTCACAAAAAATCTCTTATAAGGCATGGTGGTATGCTGTTTGTCATAATCATAGGTTGGACACCTCTTTTGTATATCCTTTACATATGGCAACAAAGCTTTTGGATTTGTGGTCACCCGTTACATTATTTCTCGACGCCAGTGCCAGACGATGTTCCGGTTACAACCATTTCGACAAGAGGTTTTAAAACCTCCTTGAACCCCTCATATGTTCCTAGCAACTTTGATATTCCAATGCTATCCATGTTTTACGTATATCGTTTTGTTCTTTCTATTTTAATTCATAAGTCCAATTCATATAACTTAAATATAGCTGATTTCTATTGTAATGATATGAGTTCAATATTATTTTCCTTGTATTGACACCTTTATTTTTCTCAATAAAACTTTCTTGAACTTAAAAAAAAGAGCTTGTGCACTAGTCAAGCAATGAACATGTTTGTCATTTCAGTTGTGCAATAAACACCATACAAAAATATAATAACGTCATCCAAAAATTAAAATGCAGAAGTGTCTTACCTTGGTACATCAGATTATATCACTGCATTGACGAGTATTTATTACAAGAGATAGTTTTTATTATTAAGTTAGAAAACATTCATGCCCCTCCACCATAATGGCATTGGCATTAGTGAATTAAGGGGCTTATTTATGAGAGCCCTGCTTTACTTTTGCACCAAGGAAAGTGGTACATGCATGACCCAGGGCTCTCATTTCGATTTAGATGCTACTTAAAGCCACCTTGCACAGCTTTGAGTGGCCTCATAAATCATGAATAAGGCGACACAGTGCAAAATAGCTGCATCATCTAACTCTGCGCCCTGAAGGCGTTCTATGAGCTTTGCAGTGGGTTTCCCCATGCAACACCAATGGAAATTGATGCTGCGCCAGATTTACAAAGTCATGTAAACCTGGGGAAGCTCCAAATCCATACGCTTCACAAGATGACGCGTAACGAGGAGAAAATGTTCATTTCTCCTCATTGTTTCCTCTTTCTATGTGAGCTGCATTCTGCCACACACATAGAAAAAGAAAAACACTTATTAGGATTATTTTTGTGTAGGAAGGTGCAACGGAGGCACCCTTACACCATGGTGCAAGGGTGCCTGCGTGGCGCAAGGCTGCAGAAACGGCACCAGCGCAGGGTGAAATTATATTTCAAAAATATGATGCATCCCTGCCCTTTCACTTTGGCATAGGGCAGCAGAATAAGGTGTCTTGCTGCACTGCCCTATGCCAAAATATCTTAAAGAAGCCACTAAGAGGCAAGACAGTTGTCATGTGCACCCTAAATATGGTCTAGATTATTATTATACATGTAGAAGCATTATAGACTGTTAAATCAAATGCAAGACATTTTATACAGTGCTCACGTATTTCAAGATGCTGCCATGTGCAATAAAAAAAGGAGGTATGGTGAAACTAAATATTGCCTAGGATTACATCATTTAGTCAAGCAAGGAAGCTGGGATTGAACTCGGTTTTTCTGGTTTCTCATTGTGAATTTCAGACACTAGATCACAAATTACTTTCTCCTGTTTTACATCAAAGATCAATGCTTTGTTTTTAATTCTTGCGGCATGAGGTTAGAATGTTGGTGGCAGTGAAAAGCATAACGCAAACCTGGCTCTTTTTGGTCTTAAGGGTCTAAGAGGACCTCAAGGTGAGCTAGAGCAACGCATCTATCTCGAGCCTGCTGTGAACCTTCAGTCACACAACCAACTCTCATTTCACAGAGACCTAAAGCCCACTAAACATGGATTTGAATTTGAATTCCAACAAGGGCATCTTACATTTTCATCCTTCTGGGATAGATAAAATAGCTGACCCAATCCTGAAAAACTGTAAAATATCCTGTAGCCTGTGTAATGTAGAACACATATTTATATATTTAACTTAAACAGTTTACAAGCAATGCTAAGTTTACAATGTATTGTATACTAGAAGCCCTATAAATAAAAGTCTGAAAGGTACAGAAGCATCAGTTATGTTGCTTTTTTTAAATCACAGCACTTGCAGATATCTTAATTATGTTGTGTGCTGTGGAGTAATGGTTAGTCATTTAGAATTAGGTACAGTCTTAAAAGCACCATCAATGATGCTTTTCAAAAACGTTTGCGATGTATTTTTTAAGCATTGTAGTTTGTAGTGCCCACCTTTGTATCTTGCTTAAAACTTTGTGTTATATGAACTTAAGTGGTTAAAGCCACCGATTCTGTTTGGCCTAGTTAATTTCGAAAAGTATGGTAGCTCTGGTACAGCACATATCCACATCAGAAGCCCCACAACTGCAACATGTTTCCCAGGTAAATTTCAACAGGTTTCCCTTTCTAAAATGTACCTGTGAAAAACTTTGCTGGGGATAAGTGCCTTGTAAATAACAAAGCATGCAGGTTTTGGTGCAGAGAACACTAAAATCTCTATCTTATGTTACATTTTCAGACAAAACTCACAATTGATGCTATTTATCACACCAGATAAATTGAGACCCCTTCTCAGTATCTAACTTAAGATGTGCAATAGAACCACACTATCCTACAAGGCATTTGTAATCAGGGCCTAAGTAGAATTACGTAGTGCACAGTAGAAAATTGTGCAGGCCTAATGAGCATAATTTTCAATATGTTTTAGGAGAAAAGATATATGCATGCAATATTGTTAGATACACTTAAGCTTGGATTGGAGCCAAGAGGAGTGAGAGATGCAAATACCGACCACCAGTACATAGGTGAATGACTCAAGTTTGTGGGGTTGTTAGGATTTGGGACTGCTTTGCAGTAGGGGTGTCACCTTTTACGGAATAGCCAGGCCTTTGCTGCATCCCTGAATCTGAGGAGGTTATGGATGTTGCTTTTCTTTGCATGGAGTGCGTTTTAAAATGTTGCTTTGTGGACAGAGAAAGGACTTCCATCAGTGTGCAGATTCCTGAAGGAAATGAATGAGGGCTGGGATGCCAGTTTTGAGGCCAGAGTTCTAGTCTGTGTGTATCAGAGAAGCTTTGTTTAGATTCCCCTGTTGGTAATGAAAAGTGATTTGAAAGAGAAACATCTGACCAAGTATTTTGAGAGCAGGAGATACTAGGCCAGGCCATGAAGAGCCCCTTGAATGCAGGAGCTGCCCACCTTTTACATAGGGCCTCAAGGCAGACCTCTCATGATCCTCTCTATAATAGTTACGTTTAGCTGAGGAGAAAGTGTGAGGGAATGTGGAAGGGAGAGATGACTTCTTTGAGGACAGAGGACAGCACGGTTGTCTTGTCTTCAGCAACAGTTCATAGGGCAGAAGGCTATTTTAGCAGGAGGGGCAGTGCTTAAAATGGATAGTACTTCGTGAAGGTATTTTCTGTCTCTGCAGTAATTGCTTCCTGTTCAGATGAGCCAATATGTTACCTCAAATGAGGTTGGGATTAGGTTTGCATGGCCTATCAATTGTGCCTAATTTCCTGCCTGCCACAACAAAGTAGAGACTAGTTTGTCTGCAGCCCAGTCTTTTTAACACACTATAATTACTCCAAAATGTTATGCAATTGTTTTAATTTAGCCCCATCATTCTTATTAGACAACAGACTCATGCCCGTGCTTAGCTCCAGAACAGCTACTTATTTGCTGCCCAGTGGCTAGGTAGAGGGACTGGAACGTAGAAAACACATAAGACTTTTAAAGCTCTGTTTATTTTCTGATTCTTTCACTTAGACAAGGGGTACTGAATGCAGTGCGATGAGTGCTAAATGGAAAACTAAGTATACATCTCTTACCCGTGGTGATCCCAGATTGACACCCATTTGTGATGTGGGGGTATCATCTATAATCAAGCTTGAGTGCTCAGTTTCTATCCTTAATGTATGTTATTAGAGCAAATCCTATCAAACATGGGTTGTGTTTCTTGCTGAATGACTACCCAAGCATTTCAAATTCAAAAATATTTGGTGTGAGTTGTCACAAAGTACCAAAAAATATATATTCAACATTATTTGTGCTATAGAGCGAGGATATGTAGCAGCTTCCTCCTAACAGCTACGAAGCTGTTTACTATACTAACACCATATTCAGAAAATAACATAAAATAATTGTGTGCAGGTAAATCAAGCATGAACAGAGCAGTAACTAAATAAATGTGCTTAAACTGCAGTTAGATTGACACAACTGGCCTAGTGTTTGGAGTGTGCGATTTGCCCGAGATTGTTATGTAAAATAGAATCTGATGTTTCACATTGCACCAGGTTTACTGGCCTAATGTGTATTAAAATAGAACATTTGTCACCCACTGTGCTGAAATTCCTTGAGAGCCTCAAAATCATGTTATGCCGAGAATGATGTGTTTTAAAATGCACTATTTGCCACATGTAGTCTCAAAATATGACTCAGTGTTTTACACACTACATCGGGAGCCCCTCACAAGTAATTTTGATTCCACTCTTATGATGTCTCTGTCTCCACTAATCCATGTGTTAGCTCTGCCCCTCCTTCCCCTGAAGTTTGAGTCTAGTTGCCCCCTGAGTTTAACAATAAATGACTGCGACTTACAACAACAACAAAAGTAGATAACAATGCAGATAGTTAAATGTAAGTACCAGTGGCGGTGCGTCCATTAGGGCGTTGGGGCGTAGCCCCCCCCGCCCGCAGTGTCGCCCGCAGCATCGGCGTCTTCTTTGAACTTAAGTAAACTGAATCAGTTTACTTAAGTTCAAAGAGGAGAACTGACAATCATGTCAGTCAGCATGACGTCGCCCGCCCGCCCGGGGGTGGGCGGTCCGACGTCATGTTGACTGACATGATTGTCAGACAGACCAGGCAGGGGCAACAGGCAGCAGCACAAGTGCGCATGATTGGGGAAGGTGAGCGAATTTTCGCTCCGTGCCCAGTCATGCGCACTTGTGTCTGGTCTGCCTGGCGCATGCCCATTAGGAGACTGAGGGTTGAGCAAAGGCTCAAACCTTGGTCTCCTACTGGGCAGGCGGGCGAACCGTAACCGTGCCCTAAACCAATCCTGGCGCTGCTGGCAGTGCCAGGATTGTCTGAGAGCCTGAGAGGGGCTGTACCGCTGTAGGCACCAACGGACGGACCCGAGGCGGCGAGGACATGCTCAGGAGTCAGACCTCAGGTAGGATAAGGATTTTTTAAAATGTATTTACAACCCCCCACGTGCGATACCCCCCCACGCGTGACAGATACCCCCCCACGCGTGATACATACTCCACCCCCCCCTCCCGCCCCCCGCCGCGAGCCGCAACTGGGTGCACGTAGTGATTGATGGTCGAGAAAACTCAACTCTACTTCTCTGCCTCAATTTAAATGGCTGTGGTACGCAGTTTGAAATGAATGTTAGCGAGTTTTCCTGTATTAAAATAGCGGCACTTTTCCGCTCGTTCACACCTTTGTTTTGCTGAAGATAACAAGACCGAGAGTGGGCGTTAGTGGTCCTGTCCTCCCAAAGTTCAGCCCCTCTCTTGGGAGCGCAGCGCGCTAAAGATAGAAGCCCAGCATGCATGGCTCCATCCAGGAACAATGGGCACCGGCACGCGCGCCTCCCGGCTGGCGCCTGCACGCAGGAAGCCCTCGGACGTGGAGAGCGGCTCAGCGGTCAGCATACATCACAGGCACCGTAGGTATCGGTGGTGAGCAGACTTCTGCAGTCTGACACGTTCACTACTGAGGAACACACGACATAAACTGTGTAGGTAGGCAGGAAATGGGCCTTTTTGGTATGTTTACCTCCTTAGCCTCTCGGATGTGGCTGAGAGGACTCTGGCAGTTGGCACCGCTCGGTCTGAGCATTATCATTGCTTGCGGTGGGTTACTTGGTGTTTTAATCTCAAGGTTTCAGAGCTGGCCGAAATACAGAGAGTGTGTGTTTATTTATATTGCCCTCCCCCCCTGTCCAGCCACTGATTCCCACTGGTGAGTAAATGTTGGTGGTAACTATATGAAAATCTATACTGATAGCACATATGCGAGAGTATGTTCAGTTAATGGCACACTGCTGTATATAACTGCCAGGTATAAGCAGTTTGTAAAAGGCAGCGCAGCCCGATACACAACTCTACACACCATGGAGGGCAGACGGCGCTAGACCTACAATTCTGTGCCTATACTATGATCCAAGCAGGATATCTATATTCGCTTTTATGATGTTGCACATGTAAATTAATTTTTGTCTGTTTCCTGTTTCACATAAGTTTATTTTTTTAAATAATTATTTTCCATAAAACAAACATTGAAATGACTGAATTTTTGCAGGACCGAATCAGAATGCTATAAGGGTGTTATCATTTCCACTGTTGTTTTAATGGTTTGTCTATATGGCACATTATGGTCACCGTGAGCAATGTAATTGAAGGAATTCTCTGTATATTGTTAAAATTATTTAATTTTTTTAAATAGTATCACAAATACCTAGACTGTAATAAATTAAACCTATTGAGTGCAGTGCAGCGAAGGGTGAGTGATGTCTGTGTGAGTGCAGGTTGAGCAGTGTGCCTGTGAGAGTCCAGGGTGAGTGATGTGGATGGGTGAATGCAGGCTTAGTGATGTCAGGGAAGGGTGAGTAATGGGTCTATGAGTGTAGGGTGAGTAGTGTGCCTATGTGAATGCAGGGAGAGTGATGTATCTGTGCAAGTGCAAAGAGACTTGTCTGGCTACTCCCAGATATGTGTTCGCCAAGCCACCTCCTTCTCAAATTTGCTTTAGAATGCAACATTTGCCCCCCACTTTTTTCAATATTTTCTCGGGGGAGACCCCCTGAACCCCACCGTAGGTGGTTCGGGCTCGCTCGCCCGCCACAGTATTTACGCCTCACCACTTTCAAATGTCACCAGCCGCCCCTGGTAAGTACACTACTGAGGTCTTCAGAGATGGGATGTTTATAACACATTTAAACACACTCTTGCTCTTTAATGGACGAGGGGTCGGCCGCTTTTACAGATCCCCTTTGGGTAAGATGTCAGGCTTGTACAAAGCATTACCTTGGGAGAAGCCTTCCCACTTCTTACGCTTGTTCAAATGAATGTGCGAGAGTGCAATTTCAGGGTGTATGCTGACCTCTATGGACCATATGTGGAATGGCACTGAATTTTTCGTAGGGGTTTAAAAAAGGAACTCATTACTTGCCCGTGAGCTTCAATAATGATTAAAAAAAAAGTGGGAGGGTTTTACCAAGTCACTGCCATACAACCCTCTCTAGCAGGGAAGCTTCCTCGGCTTCTGCCCATGAAGCTGAAACTGATCTGGAAGGACGGCCCTGTCCACCCGTCGGGACGTGTACGGTCGCTGATCTATATGTAGCCCTGCATAACTGCTAAGAGTGACAGTTAAGACCTTTTTGCCGTTGTTGATAGCTCCATAAACAAGCATTGAAAATGCAATAGGTCCCGCCTTTGATTAAGTTAAGCCATTTGCTTTGCTAATGGTATTGTATAGCAAAGCAAATGGCTTTAACTTAATGAAAGGCGAGACCTATTGCACTTTTAATGCTTGTTTATTCCTGCAGTTTTTTATAGCGCAAACTCGATCTGAAGGTATTGGAGCTCTTTACACGAGCGCCTATTTACGTTACACAAGCAAACATTCATTTTAGGTAGACATGGGAGAATAAGTGAGTTGCCCAGAATCACATGTTATGCCGACGCCGAGACTCGTACCTCCAAAGTCGGCAGCTTAAAGGCCTGCCAGCATCCCTGCGCCCAATTTTGGACTAAAGTTAGACCCACTCAGAATAATGAGAGTTGACACCCAGAGCACCATGATCTTCCAGAGGCAAGCACTTGACCCATTTCCCTAAGTTTTTCGGCGCTTCTATTCCGGCCCTACGGCCCGCACACCTGTGTTTAGCGTCAGTCCGCCAAACAAATGCAAGCACAACCCCGCTCCCAAGCGCCCTTCGCTGCGATGTTTTAATGCACCCTGGTGATAGGCTCAGGGCTGATTGCTGTGATTTCATTTTCTGGCAGTTTGAATGTGCAGCAGGTCGTAGGCACTAATTAGTGTCACGCACAGACAATGTGGAAAAGTGATACATTTGTCTGAAGCGCCGAGTTTAGTAAATCCCCTCAGCTCACGCATTCAGTGGCCACTCCACTGGTCCTCCAGTGTCAACAGAAAGCAGCGTGCCTCCTGCTGCCCCGCCCCGCTCAGGTGAGGCAGAGAAATGTATTCCCGGGGGTGTTCCATTACTGCCCAGGACTAAGGAATCCACGTGATATGCTCTGGTTTCGGGCGCAAGCCACAGACGGTCGCGGATAGAGGCAGGCAAACAATATTGTTCCACAGAAAAGTGCTTCTCAAAGACACAGAATAGGTCAACATCTTGCCAGAATTACTGCAACGCCACTAAAGGGCTCTGGCAAACAGAGCAAATCCGATTCCCTTTTCCTCAATGTGCTGAAGGTCGGGATAGTTGTTTCAATAGAATGATCTGCGATATCACGGTTCTGAAGGGCGTCGGCACTGGAGACTAATGAGTGAGATTTACCGGCGATTTGTGTTAGGCGCCATACTGGAGTATTACGTGTTCTCCAAGTAAGGACAGAAGTGACAGATTTACATAGGGTATGTCGAATGGCACAGCAAATGGCGCTGACTCTTAGTACCAGAGAAGCAGGGAGGGGGATGGCGACCGGGAAGGACTATGGCCATATTTTCAAGCTGCTGATCATTGGCGATTTTGGTGAGCCAAAGCTTATTAGACTTTCAATCCCGCACTTTATTTCTGCCCTCTTACCGCTCTCAGCTCACTCCCCCTTTCGTTTTACCTTTTACTCCAGCTCCTCGCTCTTTATGTTTTCCCTTTTCCTGAATGTTATTTCATTTGTCTATTAAGTAATTGGTATTTTTAAGCCCCCTGTCAGCGGAAGATCTCTTGTCAACGCTGTCCTGCGATTAAAAGCTAAAGATCCCGCAGTACGCTTAAGAGGGAGGAAGCCTTGGTGCGCATGGCACAGTCGCATGGTAGCAGTAGTTCTAACTAGAGTAGTCGATTATCCCCGGTCCATGCTCCAGTAACCCGTCCATTTCAGTTTTGGTTGCCTCACATTCTGATAAGTGTAGTGCATTAGGACTGCAAATCCCACAATGCAAAGCAACCATTTAGCCTGCGAACTCGCTCTTGGACCTGGAAAACTTGAAGACAGTGGTTGAGCAGGAGGCGGGTTGGATGTGATTTTGGGCCTGTGGGTAAAACGTTGACGCAAGAGAGACTGACAGAGAAAGGGTTTACCCGAAGACACGCTGGAGTTCTGAAGATACTGGGTTACCCCTGGGCAGACAGACCGCTACTGCTGTGGAACCAGTACAATGTCGGAGAACTCGGGTAGGCGATTCTGGTACCTTCCACCAAACATATTGCAAGCATCATCCGACATATATTTAGCACGTTTTGGGACAGCACCTTGGACTTTTTCAAGGCTGAAAGCATACGGTCTTGAAAGCAATTACAAGTTTAACAAAATTTACCCTTTTAAATAATTACATTGGTGTATACACAGTGGTTGTCACAAGCACAGCAAACCATCGCATTGCAATTAAATTTCTGTCGCATAAAGAAACAAGCATCGATCTCTTGTCTTTATGGGGCCATGGGTTTCTAATTGGAAACACATGGCCCCATAAAGATAAGAAAGTGCTTTGTGACAGCAGCAAAGCAGGCGACCCAGTCGGATCGGAGGCGAAAGGGCGTCCACAAAAAAACCCTCATTTCCAATGGCAGGCCACCGTTTAGCATAAACAGTGACGCCAGCCAATGGAAATGAGGGGCGGGGCTTAAAGCCCTTTTCTGAAACTCCTCGGTTCACAATAAATCTCGCCGAGGCGAGCAACAGCCTAAAAACAAAAAGAGCATTAGAAGCCTGAAAGGTTTGGTATGCTGAATGTGAGTCAACAGCGCAATTTTAACATCTAAAGTAAGAGAATTCTCCAGAGAATCTTGAGTTCGGTGCAAGCTCGAGATTTACGGAGCAAGACAGTCACCGTCATGGAACAAGAGGCCGGTATGTATCGAGTATTCAAGAAAGAGACTCTTGCACCTGTCTTGCAGGGCCACATACCGGGTTGTGGTAATGCACGCGAATGGTAGCTTCCAACAGTAAATGTGGCAGACAAACGGCTTTGTTACCATCCTGCTGCCGTGGCACACTCTGATTGGACTGGAGCATGGCTATTGCAGAGAACATTCAAAGCCAAAGTTAAGTAGAGAAGATTCAGGTAAGAATGTAGTTTAATTCTCAATAATGCTCCAGCAGTGAGGACAATGTCCTGCCTGCTAATCCACAGCACAACTGGAACAAGGTTACAGAACAGAATACACGTTGATTTGCTACAACAGTACATTTTCAATTACCAGCATGCTTAGAGAGTGGAATGCGGAACTGTAAAGAAATCTGGAAAGCAAGTACAAGGTAAAGAAAGGAAGTAAAAGGATTTAAGGAATGGAACCGGAGTAGAATGCAAATAAAAGATAATTATAGGAGGGAAGTTAAACGCAATAATATAGATATTAAAGGAGAACAGTGTATCACACAAAGTATAAGCAGGGCTTTAAGTGGGCCAGGTCCTGCCGGTGCTCAGCACAGGTGGCAGCTCTGTAAAGCAGGTGCTGAGACGGGTCCCTATTGGAAAAATAAAAATCTTAACTCGGCAGCAGTATCACCCGTCACTACCTTTGAGGTAAATTCAGAATCAGAAAGACTAGTTGTAGGCCATTCACGGTCTCATCATTTCAGAACTGAGGTATTTTCAATGCTATATACAACAAAATCATAGCTGTTGCTTATTTATCTTATGCAAAGCCAATAGGCCTGGCTTATTGTAGGTATAGTGTTACTTGTTCTATTATATATCTGGATGCAGTGACAGAAGCAGCAAAATACCAGTCGGGCGGCACACTATGCTAAGCACAGATTTGTAGCTTACGTGTTTTTCAGCCACACCTTAATTACATCTACCACGCCCTATTGTGAGACCCCCAGTTTTTTCATCACACTTAAAGTCAGGGGTATAAGCAGTGACGGCCCGTGTAGGGCGTTTTACCGGGGCGGTGACGTGGCGCAGAGGAGGGGCAGGGTGGGGGGTTGCAAAATGCGGCAAACGGCCGATTTCAGGTAAGTTACGAAAAAAATTAATAAAACGAATTTCGTTGCGCGCGCTGCATCGCATTTGGCGATGCAGCGCGCGCAACGAAATTCGTTTTATAATTTTTTTTCGTAACTTACCTGAACTCGGCCGTATGCCGCATTTTGCAACCCCCCATCCTGCCCCTCCTCTGCGCCACGTCACTGCCCAGGTAAAACGCCCTACACGGGCCGTCACTGGGTATAAGACATCACAACATCCTGGAATTCAGACTAAGCCAGACTAAACAAGCATTGGTAAATACAATAGGTTTCACCCATGTGAGCAATAATTTTTTGTTGTAAATTTTAGCTTGGTGAGCAGAAGTAAAACTGGAAAGGTAAACTAAAATTTGAACTTGGGTACCTGAATGCCAGACACTATGTCACAAGATGAGAGAAAGGGATACATTAAGAGAAAATCAATAAAGAAAGGTGCAGGAGAAGGAGGGACTGAAGAATGAAGCAAGAAGATGAGGAAGGATTTAAGAAAAAAGAAAGAGAGGGTCAGCGAGCAAGTAAAAAAAATCAAAGAGAAAAGAAATGGGTGAACTCTGGGTAATAAATACGAAAGAACGGAAATGTGGAGTTTTGGATGATTCAAATAAAGGTTTAGGATGTTCTGGTCACAGCACCTAAGCTGCACGTAAGAAGTCACTCGCTAGTGCAGCTACAAACCCATTGCAGCCAAACTGGGACATGAGAGGAGGTTAAAAATAAAAAGAGAAAAGCTGGGTTAGGGGATAAGGGAAAAGGAGCCGGTGAGGTAAGGCCAGACATCAAATTGAAAAGCAGCACATGAGGGAGAGAGGAAGTGGATTGAAGGGGAGTAACACGAAGAATGAGGAGGGAAACAGAAAAACAAGGAGAGAACAGAAAACACACACTCTCAGGACATGTTAAAAGCCAACGACAAGAGATCCCTAAATAAGAGTAGTGGAAGGTTATAAGTCAGCCCATCAAAAGGATGGTAAAGAGGATATGAGCCAGGGGAAGGACAAACCCAAGAACAAGGAGGAAAGCCATAGAAGGAGTACGGAAGGAAGAGCTTGTCGAGTCAGTGGAATAATATACAGCCCTGACTTGGGCCCAGAAAATAGCAATTAATTGCTTTGTCATTTTCCCTAGCGTGAAACGTACAGACGTAGAGCTTTTGGGCCAATGACATTACAACATGCCAAACAAGTTTTCAAACCTAGGTTGCACTAAGCCTGTTATGCAATTCATTGTACCAGATGTGTCTGCAAAGCTTTAAGCCAATCATGTTGCTGGATGATTTAATTAAAACAAGTTGTCCCAAACGCATGTGCCATCTTAGAATGTTTGCTCTTGGAGTTTCAGCTTCCTCTGTGTTTCATGCCCATTGAATCTGGCCTTATTTGATTGGACACCTCCAACCCTTAGACTCTGGACATTCCTACACCTATGGAGATGGGAATCTTACTTTATCCACTAATTTTATTTGTTTATGAAAAGTGTATATAAAGGGACACCAGGGCTACCAAGACTGGTTAAAGTATACCAATAGAATTAATCAATGATATAAAGAGACATCATTTATTTTGTGTATCAATGTGTGCTTATTTGTGACTGTCTACAAACCTTACCTCTACTAATTTTAAATTAATCAGATGTTTTTACTTTGAAAGAATGTGTCATAAAAAAACAAGGCACAGAAAACTGTGTGCGGCATCAAAAAGCATCCAACATTTAAACTCTCTTTTAGACAGGTTTAGGTAGCTTAGCTCAGTGGTTCCCAACCTGTGGTCCAAGGACCCTTGGGGGTCCGCGGAGCCTCCTCAGGAAATCTGCGAATACTTAGAAAATTTTAATATTATTAACAGATTAACAGAGTGTAAATAAATAAAGAAGGTAAATGTACAATTGAAAATTTCAAACTGATCCCGTAAATGTGAAGGAATTTGAATCTGGATGCTAGAACTTAAATTAGTATCCTCAGAATGATCTGTGGGAACAGTGTAGGTGCATCAAACATAATATAGTAATATAATATATACCATTATCTCTCCCTCCCTCTTCAACCTCTTTATGGAGCCCCTTACCCTCATTCTGAAACAAGCAGGAATTAACTACCATCTCTCCGCGGACGACACCCAACTGTACTACAAGATCAAATCCCACTCCGATATTCTCCACCTTAACAATGCCCTGAGTATGATCCAATCCTGGTTCTTCTACAATCACCTCAAACTTAACCCTAATAAAACAGAAATCATTCTCTTCTCACCCAAAAACAACAAGCTCCCCATCCAAGGCTGGCTCTCTGACCTCAATGCCCTGAACTGCTCTCTCTCCTTATCTAACTCAGCAACATCTCTTGGCTTCAATATCGACAATAAACTCACTCTTAACAACCACATTAAGAATGTGGCTAAAGGAGCTCTCTGCATTCTCCGGCATCTAAAAAACTCAAACCCTTCATTCCTTCTGACGACTTTAAATGGGTTGTCCAATCCCTAGTCCTCTCCAAAATAGACTATGGTAATGCTATCCTCACCGGAATCCCCAAAACACACCTTGCCCCCCTCAGATCTGTGCTTAACTCCGCCGCCAGGCTATTCACCAACTGCAAACGTTTCGACCACATCTCCCCAGCCCTCAAGGCCCTAAACTGGCTACCCGTTGAGGGAAGATCTGCATACAAGACTGCCTGCATTACACACAAAGCCCTCCACCAACAAACCCCACTATATCTCTTCGACAAACTTGAAAACACGGCTGCTCCCGGCAGACGAGAAGCTCAAATGCTCTACTTCTCATCCCCCCCTATCAAATAGGAGCTCCACACAATCCCGCTCCTTATCGGGAAACGCCCCGATCATCTGGAATGCCATTCCCAGAGACCTGCGCTGCAACCTCTCGTACCACAGCTTTAAAAAAGACCTAAAATCCCACCTTCTCTGCAAATACTGGGGTCCGTAATCGCTGCATTCAATTCGTTATTCATCCCCAGTTATTCATTCCCCCTGAAAGTCTTTTTCTGTCCGACTTGTCTTTCCTCTCTCTCCCTCCTTGACTTTTTTCTCCACTCTAATGCTACACTCCCTCCTTTTAACACTTACCTCTAGCTTCTCCTCAATTTCTCCCCCAAACTCGTTGCTCCCTTCTCCTCTCTTTTTCTCCCTCCCACCCTATTTCACTAGATTATTCTTCGCTTCCTCACTTAACAGCCTCGATCTCTCCCTCTCCCGCCTTTCCTAATTTGAACTGTGCTGCATGTTTCGGACAATGTATATTTGATCAGCCCTATCCCATTTAACTGCATAAACGAAAGCCTTGTCCCGTGTAAACAACCCTTCTTTAGCTGCCTTGCCTTTTTATTGTTTCTGTTTTAATTGTCTGTAGTGACATTTTCGTTATACTCATGGCCATAACTGTTAGTCTATTTGCTTATTTAAGAATTGTTTTTTGTTAAATGTGTAATGTCTGTATATTTTTTTGATCCCGATGAATCTACTGTACCAACTGGAATCTTAATGCTCATGTACAGCGCTCTGCTACTCCCGGGTCTTGAAGCGTTATATAAAACTTTTCAAATAAATAAATAAATGGACCATGAGTGGCCTCAATTGAATTTAGAAAAGCTTCAACCTTTCTATTAAAATGAAATTTAGATTTTATTTGTATTGATATGTTTGCAAATTGAATAAAATGTGTCATTGTTTGTGTATTTGTTTGATGAATGCTTTTTTCTGCATTTTTGTGTATTGTTTTGTGGTTCAAATCATCGACAATGCTTAGGCAGGGGTTCCTGCCTTCTAGTAATGACTCATGGGGGGGGGGGTCACTGGATTCCAATAATGTTTCAGTGGGGGTCCCCGGGTTCCAGAAATGATTAAGCAAGGGTCTCCAGAAGGCCAAAGTTTGGGAACCTCTGGCTGAGCTCATAGTAGAAAGTACATTCCATAATTGAATCACTTGGCAGATCACCTCCATATCCAGTTAGACCATGCACTGTTTGCAGACGCAGTTAAGTCACAAATATACCATGCCTTAAATGTTCTTCTGTTCTTTATAAACCACTAGCAAGAGAGAGAATGAAGCAATAAGTCCTCCCGACTATTTTTATTTCCTCTTTTAGTTCCCTCTTTAAAGTCAATGCTAACAAGCTCACTCTCTTTTTGTCTCCCTCCTCCCACTTTGGTGAAACAAATAAGCTAATGAGAAACAAGAGATGTTGTCCTCTGAAGGGCACTGTAGCCTCTTGAAAGGACAAAGACTCTAAACATGCTTTAGTTCTTACTCTGTTTATTTCTTCCTCAACAGTTGAGGACCATATATCATTCACATGATTGACGTTTTTCATAACTGCTTTATTTTGTCTAAATACGTTCAGTGCTGATTAAATGTTGACATTGCAGTGAAGAAACAATGCTTGTTTACATGAGACAACCTTCTTTAAAATTTTATTTCCATTTTTTCCTAATGTGTACGGTTTCGCTTTTACAATGTTTTACCTGCTTGTGATCTTTTGGGAAGCATCAATCCGTTTCCTGGTTGATGTTTTTATTCCTGCACACTGGAGAAGGCGTGGGCCGTTAAGTGCCCTTGGAACATGGACAAGAGAGGAAGCCCGAGCAGGACTGCCATCCTCAAAGCAGGTCCTTGCGCTTCGCAGCAAAACCTTAAAATATAGCTGCAGGGGGGTGCAGCCCCATGAAAATCTAGTACAGTGATGCCTGTGTAAAGCTGTATCGAAACCTTTACAGTATTCATTGTTTGCTATGAATACAGATTTTAGCAAATAAAACATATGAAACATCCAAACCCTGAAATTCTGCCTTAAGTATGCTTATTTTGTAATAATAAAGGGAGTAAAGTGATTAAGCCTGATGCTCAGTTTTAACGTTTACATTTTCGAAGTGACGAAATCTATGTGTTCTGTATCATCTAAGCACTCTGAAAATTGTTTAAAACAAGCAGAAATGGAGGAAAAGTAAGTGGCAAGCACATGTACCAATGAAAAGCAAGGGCAGGATGTAAGCCCCTTTTAAGATTTATATTAAAAACACAATAGATTTCACAAGTGCATGGCAAGCGCTATGCAGACGAAACCTAAAAAAGCAAATTATATTAACAGGAAAATCTTTGTGAATCTGGTCCTGTGAGTCTGCCTCTTCTTATCATTACAGGGATGAATAAAGATGCAGTGAGCGACCACCAGCAGACCATGCTCATGCAGAGCCAATAGGCAGAGAAAAGTATATGATGCCCTGAGCGCAAGCTTTTGTAAGGGCTGAGATAGGGGAAGAAAATAGGGGAAGAAAAAGGAAAGACGTCTAGAAATGCACACAAAATGTTCCACAATGCCTGAAGGTGCCTGAGGTGATATGCAGGTCTTTACGCTGAATCATGGCAGAGCTAAGGCTTCTTTCCATCCAAAGATTAAGGTTATTGAATATGTTACATTAGCCAACCGTGTATTTATAGCTCTTTCAAATGTCAGAAATGTGGCATAATGTGCTACATTAAAACCAACACTGTATTATTATGGCAGTTGATGGTCCACAAGTCTGGGGGTTGTGAGAGTAAATGACTGGTACTCCCACCTCACCGAAATGACATACTATTTTCTCAAAAATATTATGTCATATGTTAAATATTGAGAGCATGCTCCATCATTTTTGTGGGGTTTGCCAGCAATGCCTCCAAGATATGTAAGTAAAGCTGATATTCAGTAGAGTATTCCAATTGATCACAATAAATATAGGTCATATAATCATTTTCAAATGAAATATACATTTTAAGTGAAATCAGACGAGGTACACCTTGAAAAACAAAACACTGAGCTTTGTATTGCTTTTTTCTTGGAGTAAAATTATAAACACAGAGGTAAAAATGCAGGAAGGTAAATATAAATGTGTATATTCTCTCATCTGTCTTCACCCCCTCAAATTAGGGAATAGAGCCTCCTACAGGAGTTACGAGTGTAAAGTTACTACGAAGGGCTCCCTTTCAGTGGTGGCTGGTGACAATTTCAAAGTGGTGGGCGTAAAAGTTGGGTATGACATTTATGTAGCAAGCAATGCGAGCAAGTTTAATGGGCACATGTGGGATCCAGGGTGGGCCCTCTTCCTGAGAAAAAAATGAAAAATATTGGCAAATGTTGCAATTTGAAGTAATTGAATTTAGTGATTAAGCAAGACTTATAAAGCAGTCTGAACTTCTAGCCTCGAAATATTAAAAACATTAAAAACGGCCCTTATCTCACTGCATTAATATGTTCAACAGTTACTGTAATGTGCAAATTGTACAGCATGACAATTTCAGCCCTTTAAAGTGTGTGCTTGCACAGTGTCTTGTACTGCATGTAGCATCAATGTTGGAAGAAAATGCTGTAATCATACTTTGGGAAGCACCCACAGCTGCTGGTTGCAATCAGGCATATTTAAATATGCACAGACAGGTCTTTAAGTGGTATGAAAAAAGTGGGGCCTCTCTAAAACGGAACATGTAAAATATATTTCTGTGATTCCCATAGTGTGCCATCCAACTGGTATTTTGGTTTCTTTCCGAGATGTAATTGTATCTAGATCTATAACACAACAACTCATATACACCCAAAACCTGTCAGTATGATTGGCTTTGTCAATAGTTGTCAGCTGTTTAAGATAAATGAGTAACAATAACAATTTGTTATAAGTAATTAACATTGGAAATATCTCAATTCTGAAATTGTGAGTCTTTGAATTAAATAGTATTGAGGCCTGTGGAATGAGTTTTGGTCTTCAGTTATGTGCTCTCTATGTTAGATATGTATGCCCTTTTTCTATGCCTATCCTGTCCATCTGCCCATCTTCAACCACCTCTCTTGTGTCTTAAGCAACCTCTTTTCACTCTCCTCCGAATGAACTTCCTTGCATGTGTATTGCTCCACCCTCCGAAATAATAGAAAATACTGCCCTCCCACACGAATTCACAAACACGGCGAAGCAATAAAAACACCACCTGGAAAGGGATTCCACTCCCATAAAATGAGACACATCAAAGACTGTTTTCAGAATAAGGCATGGGGTTTTATTGGTGCAACACTCTCTAACGAAAAGGTTTTCCCAGATGTCAAATGAACATCATTCAAATGTGTATATATATATATATATATATATATATATATATATATATATATATAGTTCAGATGTCATCATTGATGTCATGAGTGATGTCACTGACCATGTCATGAGTGATGTACTATGTGACGTCATCAGCAGTTTATTGTGGGCGCGCAAGTTATAGTTACCTGATCTAACTATAACGTGGAATTTCATTGGTTTTTTACGAGTGAAATGTACAGCTAACTATAACATGTGTGAAACCTATGGTTTTTTAAGTGAATATATATATATATAGCGTTCAATGGGATTCGTAGCCGGAGCGCTCAACAGTGGGTGCGATCATGAGGCTGAATCCGTGGCCTAAGTAAATTTTTTTAAACAAAGTAACGTCGCACTCAGGATTCTTCGGTTTGCAGTTATTAAACATGCAGTCCCGGTCTGTCAAACCAACACATTTCAGCCACACAGGGCCTTGCTCACAGTTGAAGGACAATACCCACAATTCCATATATATTAGCCCACAATGAAGCCTTCTGGGAGATGTAGTTTTCAACTTTTCTACAGTCCTTACTATAGAAAACAGACACATTTACCGTAGTTAATTAGGGGATGTTATCTTACAAAACCACTCATATTTTGCAATTCAATAGTCTTATCATGACTAATTCATAGCTGGGTGCCTCTTGCACAGCTCTACACCCATGATTATATCTAAGTAGCTAACACAGATTAATCTTCATACATCATCATTTATATGACACAGTGTCCATAATAATATGTTTTTAAAGTTCGTACTTCAAGAAAGTGTGCTAAAACAAATCATTAGTATATGTACTCTGTGCTAAATAGCAAATTATATTCAAAGGAACCAAAATGATAAGAAAATAATAATAAGAAAAGCGTAATGTCAAGCAATTGTCCTGATGTCTCTGGTAAAACATCACAGTCCAAACCTTATAAATGAACATATAGTTCTTCATCGTTGTTAAGACCACTAGGCATCTTAGTGCGCAATCTAATGATATAGCACGATTCCAGTTGCCTGAGTTTTTTCTTTCTGTCACCAGCTCTTTCACCCAATGGGACCATGTCCAGACTAAAAAACTCCATATTTCTCCAATCATTGTTTTGACGTGTAGCAATATGTCTGGCTGTTGCATAATTAAAGTCCTTGTTTTGGATGGCCCGAATGTGTTCCAAAATTAATTTTTTAAGCATGCAGATCATGCTACCGATGTACTTCATTTCACATGTGCATTGGATGACACACACCACAAATTGAGTTGTTCATGTGATTTTTTGATTGATTCTAATGGTGTAACCCTTCCACCCTTGATTCCAGCTGTATTAGTACCAATTTTGCAGACCTTGCATTTATTGCATATATATATATATATATATATATATATATATATATATATATATATATATATATCAATGAAAAAACCATAGGTTTCACACATGTTATAGTTAGCTGGAAATTTTACTGATAAAAAACCAATGAAATTCCCCCGTTATAGTTACTGTAGGCAACTATAACTCACGCGACCGCAATCCTCTGCTGATGCTAATACTGTATTTAGACACTTATTTGCCCATGTCTTCTTCCATTAAATTTTAGCTATACATATATTACAAATATTTTTTTTTCATAAAGACACATATGTCATCAGCAGAGGATTGCGGTCGCGTGAGTTATAGTTGCCTACAGTAACTATAACGGGGGAATTTCATTGGTTTTTTATCAGTAAAATTTCCAGCTAACTATAACATGTGTGAAACCTATGGTTTTTTCATTGAATTAGCAAGGTTTTTTAAATGCTAATTCCTAACTATAACGTGTGTGAAACCTATGGTTTTTTCAGTGAATTTGTACGGTTTTTTAAATGCTAAGTTACTTTACACGCCCACTTAACGCAGTTCGTTCCGTGCGCGCACGGTGCGCTTCGCGCACCGTGCGCGCACAGTGAGCACGCGGTGCGTTTCGCGCACCGCGCGCCCACTTTACGCAGTTAGTGCCGTACACGCAAGGTGGGCACGCAGTGCGCTACGCGCACCGCGTGCCCACGTTACGCACCGTGCGCACATGGAGGACATATTATGCGCTTCCTTGTGATAGGTAATCTGTTAAATTTAATTTGTAAGTGATGACAATAATATGCCATGCACAGAGAGTGTTTTTTTATTTTTATTACATTTTTAGCGTAAGCGCACCGTCCGCGTACGGTAAGCGTAATCGGCGAAATTTTCAAAAAATAAAAATTTACCGTTTTTGGCCTTGGGGGATCTTTGAGGACTCAACTAACATGGCTATGTGCATGGGCGCTGTCTAAACAGCCCCTTTATATGTTTTTTGCCTTTGTTTACAGCCCCCCCCTCAGAGTGCGAGAGAGAAAATGGCGGCCGCCGCTTCCTGGTTTCGACCGATTCGAATGTTTACTTAGATGTAACAGCCAATCAGAATCGCGCTCGCGCACGCCACCGTACGCGTACGGTAAGCTTACAGTAAGCGTACCGTAAGCTGGCTCAGATATATATATTGATTTAAAGGCTATTTTCTCAGAATCTACTGAACAGATTTACACCAAACCTACAAAAGGCACTTCCTTGACCTGAGGACTACCTCTCTGCCAAATTTCTAGTAATTCTGTTCAGCCGTTCGGGCTGTAGCCCTGTCTAAAGGTCCTATGGAAAAATGCATGGGAAAAACGCGTTTTGGGACCCCCCTTTTATCTCAGCCCCCGCTTGACGAATCCCCCCGAGACTTTCAGGGTAGGAGCGGAGCGTAGCGCCCCACCTATTTTGAGAAATTCGCGAGGATTCGTCGACCGGCGCCAAAGTTATTCAAAATAGAATGTTGCGGATTTCCTATGGAAACAGGGTCCTAACTATAACTACCTACTGGCGACCGCCAGTAGGTAATATATATATATATATATATATATACATATATATATTACCTACTGGCGGTAGCCAGTAGGTAGTTATAGTTAGGACCTATTATCCATAGGAGATTTGTAAAATTCTTTTCCCAATAACTTTGGTGCTGGATGACGAATCTTCGCGAAATTTTCAAAACGGGCGGAGTGCTCCGGTCAGCTCCTATCCTGAAAGGTGATTCGTCAAGCGGGGGCCGAGAAAAAAGGGGGGTCCCAAAACGTTTTTTCTCCATGTTATTTCCCATAGGAAAGTTTAGAACAGGCTACAGCCAAATTTTGCAAAAAGGTAGCCCTTGGCTCAGAAAGAGACTGTTTTTTTTAAATGGTATAAATCCGTTCAGTAGTTCCTGAGAAAATCAAAAAATATGAGGTCAAAAAATCAATTTCCCATATGAAAGTTTAGACACGGTTATAGCAAAAACTACTGAACGGAATTACACCAAATTTGGCAAAAAGGTACTGCTTGGCTCCGAAAGCGAAGTTTTTAAAAATGGTGTAAATCTGTTCAGTCGTTTTTGAGAAATTAAGAAATAAAGATAGTGATATCTATGGCCGCGGTGGATCCGCGCACCCTCCTGATCACGAGCTTCATGCTAATTGGCTGTCAACACTCCAAACACTCCAACCCAGGATGTGTTGACAGCCATCTTGTGCCTCGGTAGAAAACAGAAAAACAAATGTGCAAAACAGGAAATGGGGCAGGGTAGAAACACCCTGACCCCCTAGGCCTGCTCAGGGGTCCCACAAGGACTCCCAGGGCCCAAAATGTTTTATTTTTATTTTTAAAAATCGCGGGATGCGCGGAAGATCCACGGATCTGGCCACAAATTTTTAAAAAACGAAGCGCGGGCTCCCGCGCTTCGTTTTTAATTAGTCCTTGGGTGGGCCAAGTCCAAGTGCAAAACAAATAATTTTTCTATAAATATTTGCGGGGGGCACACAGCCCCCCCACAGCCGCGGGGACCGCCACCCCCGGGGCTTCTTTTTTTAATGTATGGAGGGGCCTCAAAGGCCCCCCCAAGCCCCGGGGACCGCCACCCCCCGGGGCTTTGATTAATTATTTGCGGGGGGCTGTGTACAGATTGGGAGGGATGCTGCACGCCCCCCTCCTGGAGCCTGGGATGGCCCTGGGGACCGCCACCCCCCAGGGCGGCTCCTGCAGTGTCCCGGGGTGCCCACCCCCGGGACACTGCTGTATGCTATGACAGGGCGGGAGCCTCGTGATTCCCGCCCTGTCATAGCAAACACTGGTTTGGATTTTGGAAGAGAGAGCAGGTTCCCTGCTCTCTCTCCCAAAATCCAAACCAGATTGCTTTTCCACACGGGGAGCTGCATGTTAGCAATGCTGTCTCCCGCAGAACGCGGGGAGCTGGCAGGGACCGTGGGGGCATTGGGGCTCCCCCACGGTCCCCAACGAGTGACCAGGCCTCGGGAGATGGGGTCCCCAGGGCCAGAAGTGGCCAGGGAGGGGGGCCACACAGCCCCCTGCCCAAAATAAAAATAAATAAATAAAAAATTAAAATTAAAAAGAAGGCTGGCCCGGGGGATGGGGTCCCCGGTGCCAATGGAGGCCTCAGGAGGGGGGCCACGCAGCCCCCTCCACATAAAAATAAACAAAATGTGGCTATGCCCGGGGGATTGGGTCCCCGGGGCCAGAATTGGCCATGGGAGGGGGGCCCACGCGGCCCCCTTACTGTTCATATTTTTTTTTTTTAAAAGGGGTCAGGCCCAGGGGGATGGGGTCCCCAGGGCCCACAAAAAGGGTAAAGAAGGGGGGCCACACAACCCACCTTCTAAAAAAAAAAAGGACCGCGATCATGCCTGAGGCCCCGCTCCCTCTGAGCAACACTCTGCAAATGCGCCCTGTGGCGCGGTTTAAATTGGGGATTTAATTCCCCTTCAATACTGGGGGTCCCTGGGGGCCAACAAGCCCACCAGGTACCTCCAGTAAGCACCACAGAGCTGGTCCAGGCCACACCCCTTTTTACACCACTCTGCAACGCAGCCCTGTGGCATTTACTGGAGGTACCTCGTGGGCTTGTTGGACCCCAGGGACCCTCAGGATTTAAGGGGACACCTTTATCCGCCAAGTTAAAACGCGCCAGGGGGTGCATTTGCATAGTGGTGAAGGAAGGGGGCGGGGCCTCAGGTGACGTGTGCAAACACGCCCTGTGGTGCGTTTTAAGTTGGGGAATTAATTCCCCTTCAATCCTGAGGGCCCCTGGGGGACAACTAGCCCACCAGGTGCTACCAGTAAGCGGCACTGCGCTGCGTTGCAGAGAGGTGGTCCAGGCTATGCCCCTTTTTACACCGCTCTGCAACGCAGCTCTGTGGCGCTTACTGGAGGTACCTGGTGGGCTAGTTGGAGCCCCGGGACCCTCAGGATTCAAGGGGACTTTATCCCCCAACTTAAAACGGACACAGGGCGTGTTTGCACACATGTCACCTCAGCCCCCCCCCCTCCCTTCACCAGTGTGCAAATGTGCCCCATGGCGCGTTTTGAGGGGTAGTTTTAATCCCCCTGCCCTATTATGTACTAGGGTCTTACAGAGGAGGTCATGCTAATCACAGGGGTACCCCAACGCATAGTGTTCCCTAGTGTATGTAGGTGTTTTCACTGTATTCTAAGTGTCTTTTAGCATAGCACTGGCTCTAGGCCTGGTTAGTCAGAGTCAGTTACCACCAGTACCCGTCTGAAAAAGTTGTGGGCACAGGATGATTTTGCAACAAGGCCTCTTTTTGCTCCTCTGTTGGTTCTTTCTGCACGTGTTTCTTCTTCCTGCAATTTTCTTCGTTTTTGTGGACTCCTGTTGCTTCTTTCTGCATTTCTTTTTTTTCTTTCTGTGCGTTGTTTCTTCTTTCATCACATGTCCTACCTCTGAAGGCATAGTTAGAAACTAGCATTTAAAAAACCTTTGAAATTCACTGAGAAAACCATAGGTTTCAGGCACGTTATAGTTAGAAACTAGCATTTAAAAAACCTTTGAAATTCACTGAAAAAACCATGGGTTTTAGGGAAAGTTATAGTTAGTTGGACATTTCACTCGTACAAAACCATAGAAATTCCCCCGTTATAGTTAGTTCAGCGAACTATAACTCGGGCCCCGCAGTGCACTGCTGATGACGTTACATGTTACATCACTCATGACATGGTCAGTGACATCACTGATGACATCTCAAATGACATCACTGATGATATCATCCATGTGATAAATTGATGCATCTTCTCACACCCTAATATAACCTTTGATACACCCACTCTAAATTACAGACGGCCATTCTCAAAACCAATGACACTCCAACACCAATATCTGCATACCCACGCACTGATTCTTAGGTCTACACACACATCCACTCACTCACCCGTACAATCACTCATACTTATGGTTACTCAGCACAGGACTATCATATGCACTCATACATCTATATAGACCCTCACACACTGCCACTCATCCATAGAGGTACTCACACACCTAGTCAGTCATGCAAATAATTATTCACACTCCCATTTACTCACCTATACAGTTATCCACACACCAGAACACTTACTCTTTCAAATACTAGCACATTCTTACGCTCTTATACAATCACTGATACAAGCACACACATCCATACAGCTACTCTCATAATCACACACTCTCACTTCTAGCCATTTATATACTCTAGTGCATTGCCTTTACTTGTTTAACATTCATTGTTCGTAAATCAATCCAAGTTTTGGGCATTAATGTTTTGGGCATGAAAATAGGGCCAGTTTTATCACCATACAGCAGATAGCTGTCTTTACTATAAGCACATATTTCTCCCATTGCGCTTGACACTGATCTTTGGATCAACTTTGGAAGGGAATAAAAACGTTTTCATCTTTTGGATACATTTTTTGGGGGAACAAATACAGCCAATCTACATCTAAAGGGGCATGCAGTCAGGGCCTAGGGTGCCACAGTGAGGGAGGTTAGTGTGACCAGGAGTCTCAGCACAATATACATAACACAAAATTTGCATTATAACACTTACCATTACCGAGGACAAACCCCAATTCACACATCCTTCCATCCACTCATAGTGTGGCAAATGGGAAAGGATGGGATCAATGCCTGTGTATGAAAGATGGTTGCCTTCATGCTGGGACTGAGACTCCGATGCCCGAAACCGTGACGCTGAAAGCTTCGCTGGCCTACAGTATTAAAAATGTATTGTAAATATATTAACTTAATTTATAAATAATTGTTTAAACTATAGTTCCAAAATATTCTTTTTGTAAATAATTATGTTTAATTAATTCAAATTACTTTAGCATGTCCCTCCCCAAACCCCTCCTTAATGTTCCCTACAACCCCCTCACTTATGAGTGAGCATTTCCAATTTTCTAACCGCTCCCCCTTGTCCTCCCACATTTACTATCAAAATGTATACCTATGAGTGTGGAGATCTCTGCACAGAAAAGATCGGAGAGGCGGAGTTCTCCACCAGTATGTTTGTGAATAGCATTTTGCAGTGTGTGAACAGTACCAATGTAGCACAGCTTTACGTACTACAAACTGCAGTTTGTGAATAGGTTCCAGTGCCACTGAAGGGGCATTAACGTCGAAGCAACTGTGGGATTGCTGTGTGTGTGTATAACATCCAAGATATTTTGACAAAAACATAAATTAGTGTTACCTATCGATTTCTCAAATTTGATATGGCACATTACAAACTGAAACAATCTTTAATTATCCCTTTAAAAATAACATTTTGCCAAGTATAATAGTAAATGGTAGCGTTTTTTTAGGGAGGGTTGTGAAGTGAGCAAGCTTCAGTGATTCTACTGTGCACCCTCCTGGACATCCCTTTTACCACTGGTTAATAGACCTCATTCAACAACAATATTATCTTACTAGCTTTCCTGAAAGCAAGTGAGCAGGTGGAGGCCAGAGTTCTTTTGTGAAGGGAGGATGGGGTGGGAGAGTTGTGCATTCTACAGAGGTGGAGTCTGGCCAGCAGGTCTACTGGGCTTCTTAGACTTGCAATGGAAGAGCAATGAAGTGTCCCGTTGTGGTAGAAAGGCACTATCAGGAACCAAGTACAGTAATTTTCTGCGAAATAAATAGGAGAAAGGTAAGCAGAAGCCACCCTTTGTTGACGTAGGTGCCAGATTATTCATTTTACACGAGTGTGACTGAGCTGCGGTCCCAGTCAGAGTAATCACAGACTAGGTGAGATGTACCTCTATTCAGAACTGCCTCCTGTGCTGATATCCCAGCACTGGACCTTTGACAGGGCTTCCACACACATGTCTATCCTGACTTGATCATGCTGTCCTACTGCTCAGAGGTTCATTGATAATCCCAATTTTGAAATATTTGCAGAAATGTCGTGACGCATATCGTTTCTGATCTGCAACATGCATAGTTACCCTCCTATTGTGATATAAAGAGAGATTGTGCAACGCACCTCTATTCTGACCCGCATGATGCACTGATATCCCAGGGCTGATACATACACAGGCTCTCACTAGTCACCTCCCTGCTGCCCTGGATCATGCATTGCGTGCCCAGTATTAAGACATTGTCAAGGTTCTCGCGACTCGCCTGTAGAATGACATGCAGCATGCACTAATACCCCAGCACTGAGAGATGCATAGTGCTGCTGCAGTGCAGCTTTATACTAACATGCATCCTGCACTAATATCTCTCTATTCCGACGTCTCCCATGAACGGCTACCCTACTACTGAGACATCACATAGCTCTCACAAGGCCCCTCTACTTTGCCCTTCCCCGTGCACTGATATCCTTAATATCCCAGTACTGATGCATTTGCCTACCTTTCATTGTGTACATGCTTCATGACTTGTAACAGATGCAGTTGTTCTGCTACTGAGCTGCCACAATGTACCTCATTCCTGATTTGCATCAAGCCCTTCTATACCAACACTGATGCATCTACAGAGTTCTCACAATGCACCGCCTTCCTGACATGCATCATGCACTGGTTTCCGAGCACTGCGGCTTCCATAGAGTCCTTTCAAAGCACCTCTGTCTTGGCCTGCATTGTGCTTGTATTCCAATCCTGATATGTCTGCAGACCTCTCCCAGTGCTCCACTGACTTGGTTTGCAGGGCACCTTGCTACCACAGGACTGATGGATCCACAGGATTCTCTGAATACACCTCTGTCCAAATATCATGCATTCATACTAATCCATCCACAAAGCTCTCACAGTTTCTTGCACCCAGTGCTAATATTCCAAAATAGGCAGGTTCACAGAGTTGGTAGAGACCCCCTTTTCGTACATTCAGCAGGTACCACTATCCTATTGTAGAGACATCCATACAATTCTTCCCAACCCTGTTATACAGAATTAAGTGGTAGCTCCATAATGACACAATTAAAAAGGTCCCACAAGGCACAGCTGTTCTTGAGTAGTGTGTGCTGGAGCCTCTGAATTAAAAGATTTAGAACACTTTAACAATTAATTAAGCCGCAACGCACCCTAAAGCAAGAGTAATTCTAAAGACGCCAATGCAGGTTTTCTACCTTATACAAATTATAAAAAGAATATCACTGAGTGTAGTGATAATAACACATCGTCCTCTGTACGCCCGAGGTAAGAAGCTTACGGGCTACCACTTCTCTTTTCTCTGAGTGTTAGGGAGAGAGGAAGAAATAGAGAGAGAGAGTATGTTTACGATATCCTTTCAGTGGGACACAGTGACTGTGATCCAAAGTAGAAGTCACATTGAGGTGAGTAAAGGCCATACTGTCATATTTTCCCCTGGAATATCTCCCTTCATGGTACTGCTGTTGTGTGATTCCAGACTATGCCACCTCCACCACCATCCACCCCATTTATTTTTTCTC